>NC_079315.1:68298479-68933863 GCF_029931775.1 Euleptes europaea
AGTTTTGTTTATCTTGCATTCTCCCCATTTACATCCCTATAATTAGAAAGACAAGAAGTGATGGTTTTTAAGCTATCGAAGTTGTAGGCGTTTGGAACCACATCCCTTTAGCTCATATGATAAGAAGCTGTCTGACCTCTATCCCAGAACTATCTCACTGATCTGCTGTGATGTTTAAGTGCCGGACTGGAATGTCACTCAGCCTTGCCACTTTTCTTTTTAAAACTGCAGATGCCAGGGATTGAACTGAAGACATTCCGCAGGCAAAGAATATTGTCTACCCTACAGCTGTGACCACTCCCCATAGCACTAAGCTATGTCCAAGTTATAACCTTTGCTCCTGCTTGATAAATTTACATCCTCTTTGGGCAGAATAGTTCAAGTAGTCTACTCTTGATTCCTTCCAACTCTCGCTCTGAAGCTTGCATACAGACTTTACCTCAGAAAACTGATTGCTGCTGGATTCCAGTATGCAAACCAAGGACCACTTCATACATTATGCTACTCACGGGCACATAAAAAGAAGTCTGATCTAACCTTTCTCTAGAAAGTTTAATACAGTCAAACCACAGTGCAGAAAGTAGAAATGCATCCTTTTTCATAATGGGTGAACTTTATTTGGGTTTACTGTAGCCTTCCAAGTGCTCTCTTATAAAAATCTCATTTATCAGGTTCAGACACTTGTATTACTGAAATCTCTATTGCAGTCACACAAAGCAAGCATGTGCACACACCCCCACACACAAAACACAACATGCCCTAACTCCTTCTTCATAAGAAGGTGCCCAGAACAGACTAAAATGTGTCTGCAAATACAAATGGGGGAGGCGGGAGGAAAGTAAGTGAGAGAGTGACAAAGGCAAGCTCCTATCCTAGACCATGTGGTGGGTTTCAAGTCCCACTGAAATCAATTAGTATGACAGATGAACACATCCAAACAACTTGGCTTAATGCTCCTAAGGAACCAACTGTGAGACCATAATCAAATTTGAATTCTCTTCATTGACATCACACATGTCCTCTATATACTGAAAGGCTTTATTTATTTGACCTTTCTAAAATTTCACATGGGTGATTATTTTTTTGGGGGTGGGCAGTACCTGAATATAAAGAAGCATCTTGTGATAGTTAAGGTCAATGCGATATAAAAATACTAAGTACATAAGCCTTTTTCATAAGGCCATTATGTATTTCCTATGTTATTTATAATATAGCCAAAATGAAATATTGTCACTTCATTACCATGGGAATGCCAGATTTTACATTATACTATTTGCTGTCTGAATCTGGTCTTTGGAAGCTACTGAACCATTTTCACTAAGAATCAAATACTACTTCTATAAGCTACATTAACACTTAGAAATCCACAGCCATATCATTATGGTCTTGTGAAACAAAACAAGCAGCCTTAATGAACAAAATATATTGGAAATATTTCTGGTAAGTGCAAGTCATGGTCTCACTTCAATATTATTGAAAGTATTTACATGTGATTCAGGAAGGAGTGTTCCAAACATATGAATGGCCAATATAGTTTCCCTTCAGAATTCAACTCATCTGGTTATTATAAATGTAAATAATGGACAATTAAAACATGAAGCCATGACTTACAAAACAGAAATTTTTCTTTTTAGTTGTATTTCTAAATATGCAAGATCACACATCAGCACTGGATTTAAATGCCTAAAACTGAAGCTAATATCTTGCCTGCAAGTTTGGTAGGGCTATGAGTAGTGATGGCTGTTAGAGATTTGGTAAACCCCACGCATTCCATGGAGAATACTACTACCTGATGTGGGCTAGGCATAGGGAAGTGCCTACCTGCCAAAAAAAGAAAAAATACACTGCTCTTAGAATGATGGAATAGGATTATTTTAAATATAGGAAAGTTACTTTTCACCATTCATTTTAAATACTAACATCCATACTTCAATTACCAACAAGTTGACATTACTTTAGAGGCTGCATGGCAAATGCCTGGAACTTTAAAAAACAACATCTAGAACACTCAAAGATGTTAATTTACTTAGACCTGACTGTAGCAGATATCAGGAAAGATAACGAGTTTCAGTTAGCTGAACCAGTTTATAAAGTAAGAAAGAACTAAGTTCACACATGGTTTGAATCTAAGGAAAGTAAAGAAAATAAAAAGTGTAAACTAACCCGTTTTTGCTGTTTGTTGGATTTGTCCTCTCTTAGGGATCTTAGCTCCTCCACCGAAGACAGCAAACCACATTTTGTCATTAAGAGGATGGGCCACGATCCTGTACAATTCATTGCTGGAATGTGTGGCCAAACCATGGATGAAGAGACTAAGATAGACTGCTGTCAGAATTTCACATAGCAAAATAGTGATCCCAGGTTGGGCTTCTTCCCCAGCACAATTCAATAACTGTATTAAAGCTGTTATTCCTAGAAAAATAAAAATAACCATACTTAAAAAAAACAGAATTCACTATAATTTGCAATTATCCTCAGAGATATTGGGTAGAAGGTGGAATTATAGGCCCTGTATTGTGAACTCTTTAAGACCGATGATTCATTTACAATTCTCTAGAAACGTCTACAATTTATGCCAAGTCCCTGGTGTAGAATTATATATAATTTTAAGCCTTACATGAACACCTATGGGAGCCTATTTTTCTCATAATAATCTACTGCATGCAGACTCGAGATGGCACCTCTAATACTGGCAACTGGAAGCAGCAGATCATCATATGCCAATGCATCAAATTATAATGCAAATGAGCATTTAAAGTATAGACAATACATGTGTACTTGCATACATGTTAATATAAACATTTAAAGATGCATGTACATAAGCGTGTATCAACCACACTTTGTGCTTGCTGTGCAAGGTGTATACAAGCAGCACATTCTCAAGACACACAAGATGTTGAGCTGCCCACAAGAATTCTCTGCTTGAGTAAAGTGTGTGTGTGGGGGGTGGGGGAATTCTCATATTTAGGGAGATTATTATACACATCTGACTCCTAACGTGACTAACTTGGCAAAGAACAAAATCACTGAAGGACAAGTGTACTGCCCAGCCCACCAGTTAAAGATCTTCTTCCTAAGCCCTGTTGTCTGTACCCTTGTCTGTGGAAGAGATGCAGATGGTGACCAAGGACAGGGCCTTTTCAGTGGTGGCACCTCACCTCTGGAATGCCTTTCTCCTTGTGGTCTGTCTGATGGCTAATTTACCTTTACGTCTTAAACCAGATTTTTTTAAATACACATTTTAAACAGATATAATTTTTAGATTTTTAAAAATGAGCACTTCTAACCTGAAGACTGCTTTATAAATATCATTTTAGGCTGCTAGATGCTTCTTCACCCCAGTTTGTTTTGTTATTCATCATTTAAAATGTTGCTGTTTTATGTTTTTATTGCAGAGTTTTTGTTCTGTGAACTGCCTCAAGAAAGTGTCCGGAGAGAGACTTAGATAAATGACATCAGAAAATGGAAGAATATGCGGTGATGGCCAGATTAACTAATATCATGAGGGGAAGAATAATTGAAGATTCAATGCAGAAATGGGAATGTTATTTTGAATATGTTAAATGGAAATTATAAAGAGATCCATCAATAGCAATAGAAAATGATAGTTTTATATCTTGAATGAGTAGTATATATAGATAATACTTTTTTGAGTATAATTTAAAATTATGGTTAGTAATGTTTAAGCAAATATTTTAATACTAGAACAATGTTTATGTCAACTGTTAACCTGAAGTGAGCACATATTGTATGAATGGGAGTGCTTGTATATGTTTGTTTTATTTCTGAAATCTTAATAAAATATCTTTAAAAAAAACAAAGAAAGTGTCCGGAGAGGTGGTATATACATCAAGTAAACAAACAGTACCTGGCCATTGAGCTGGTGCAGTATTGGGAGTTACTGTTTCGTCTAAGCTTGCAGTTCTTAAAGAACGTCGATGAGAAAGCAGCAGAGTCTGGTAGACTGTTCCAGTGAATTGATTTGCTTGTAATGAACTATATAAAAGAAATTCAGCTCAAATAAAACCAGTGGTTGTATTAACTGAACACATTTCTTTAATGCATAGCACATAGGTTCCAGCTATCAATATATTTAATTTTGAACTTGTAAAATGCTTGTAAAAAGCACTTTAGTAATCAGACACTGAGTCCACATTTGCCAATTAAAAGAATAAAAAGATCTGACAAGGAATCCTATTTCATTTGTAAAATACACAACACTAAAAATCCTTGTCTATAGTGCAGGGATACAGCTATGCATGGCTTGTAACTTTTTCCTTCAGCTCAAGACTTCTTAGAGCGGTGAACGTTCTTCTCATAACTGTTGCATCATTATAAAATGTCTATAGTGTTGTTAAATGAGAGTTTGTATCACATTAGAAGCCCATATTTTGCATGTGCGGTGTTAAAGTTTTACCCTCTTGCTTCCCCCAAAGCCTTTTTAGTTTAATGCACATAGTTTAATGCACATACTGCACAGGGC
Organism: Euleptes europaea; assembly: GCF_029931775.1. Taxonomy (NCBI): domain Eukaryota; kingdom Metazoa; phylum Chordata; class Lepidosauria; order Squamata; family Sphaerodactylidae; genus Euleptes; species Euleptes europaea. The sequence continues at coordinate 68,302,963 of NC_079315.1, forward strand.
CTGAAGCACCTCATAAACCCTGTTATGCGGGAATACAGAGAATAGAACAGATAAGGGAATTTTTTGGGGGAGGGTTGTATCTGTGGCTTAAGTTATTACCCCAAAATACAGGGACCATTAAACAGAGAGTTTCTGTTCTTGTGTGCACCATACCACTTTTAAAGATCTTTACCTATAGTTGTGACTTCCACAAAGGGACTGGTATATGCAAGCCGACAGAGATGCTGCTAATGTATGCATTACGTGTATCTGGAAGAGAGATTTGTAGGACATATTATACTTCAGAGAGAAATCTGGTCTGGATAAATGTAGAAATATTTTACCAAGTGACCTGCAAATGGTTAAATGATATTACAGGCCTGAAAACATTGAGACACATATACTAATACAGACTTGTTTACGATATCTCAAAGGGCAGACTTCTGTGCTATATGAAACATATATGCATAAATATAAATGTTTCCAGGATTTAAGGAAAAAATTAAACAAGACAACAAACATTAACTGGTTGATATTATTGCCAGTGCACTCGCCTTGTTGTTCTGTATATCTGGATGAGGTGGAGAATCAAGGTCTATTATTGCATGTAGCATGTCATGTGTCAGGTTACTAAGATGTAACAATGGATTGGCCACCACAGTTTTGGCACTTGCAGTACAGGCGAACAGAAGTGGTATTGAATTTTCTTCTGATATATTATTAGTAGGCAATTGCTCTGTCTGTTCCTTTGTAGGGGGAAAATGTAAAAAATCTGGTTAGCACCTGAGTTTTACAGGACACTACACACTACTGCAATGCTCAACAACAGTTACTTTCTACAGAATTTTATTTAATGAAGACATTTCTATCATATAATGCATCTCATACATCTGCATCACTCTTTCATTTGTAGCTGGATTAGAATTACCACCCATTTTTAATTGCAGCTGAACACAAAGTGACAATGCCACATGGCAATTAACAAAGTCCATGGTGCCATTCCTCCAACGCACAGAACATCAAAAGGAAGAAAATCTCTGGGAAACTAAAATTGGAACCAAGAACCTTATTGTTTACCTGGAAAATTACCCAAGACTGTGCTGGAACACCCCCTGCCCTGAAAGCTCTGCAGGCCAGGAGTATCAAACAAACTGCCTGTGGGCCAGATCTGGCCCCATGAGAGCTCTTACCTGGCCTGCGAGCCAGCTGAGGCAGCTACTCCCCCACTCATGATCTGGGCTGGTGAGCCCGCTGGGGACTCACCAGCCGAAGCAGCCCCCCCCCCCCACTCTGGGCTGGTGAGGCATGGCCCAGCCCAACCAAGTGACATTTACGTTATATCTGGCCCTCGTAACAAATGAGTTTGACATCCCGGCCATAGGCAGAAATGTGCACACTAGGCACAATCAAATACAGAAGCCTGGCTGTCTCCCACGCCTGGTCAACAAAACTTTGCCTTGATGGGCTCAAGCCACCAATTCAAATACCAAGTTTAGTTGTAATAAATGATGGGGTCAGAGAATGCTCATTCACAATTTGGTTCCTAGTACAACAGCTTCCGCTTGGACATTACAATAAACATCAGGTAAGATGTGAACTCAGCTGTACTCAATAGCAATAAAGAATTGGAATTAAGCTTAACAACATATGACTCTCTGTAACAGTGACATTTAAGTACAACTAAACCACTTGCATGTTATTTGAGGAACATATAACCAAGAAGAAATGGCATTACTAAAGTAGTACAGGCTGCATAATTTTGTAAATGACACACTTCCACTATAATTATTTTGCATACCTACTATACCTAAACAAGAAGAAGAAAATAGCATACCTGCTGGGATTCTTGTAGAAGCAAAATCAGTTCCATCCTTACAGATGCCAAACCTCCACCATGTGATCCATGGAGGATGCAGTAACTTAGAAACATCCTCAAAAGTGACTGGTATTTCACAAGCCACTGTCTTCTCTGAGAATTTTCCTTTTGCTGAACTTTTAGCTGTTTGTCAGACAGTTCTTCAGCTGTTTCACTTAATGAGGCTTCATCCACTACTGGGCTAATTCCTGACTGAATATCTTCTGCTTCTACATTATAATCACAAGTCTTTTGAAGAGCTACCACTTCTCTTTCAAGCCAATGATAAAGCTGGTATCTTAATTTTCCACCATCTACCTCATAGCCAGTGGATAACGTACGGAGTTCCATGGTGAGAATCTTCAAGCAGGCCCTAAATTTCAGCTGCGTTGAAATGATGTCTTCTGATAAACTTAAAGCGTCATCTTCAATAGCTGCACTGTACGTTTCTGTGTAGCTAGTACTAACTTCATTTGGCTTCTCATGTACTGTTTTTTGCAAAGGTTTCATTTCAAGACAAGAATCTTCACTTTCTTCACCTTTGTCACTGTCCCACTTTAGCTCCAAAGGTTCATCTGGCAATGTCATACTTGGCTGACTCCAATCAAAAGAAAGTGCAGAGCTTGAATGTTTGTCTGAGAAGTCTGAAGATGATCCTAAACCGTTTACTACTGCTTGTGACCAGTCACTGCTGGGGGACTGGTCATCCCTTGATTCCACTGGTCCTGGAGAAGCAGATGAATTGTCTTTGCTCGTATCCATCAAGCTAGGTGTTTTTCCTAAAGTCCTTGACTTTTTGACCACTTTTGGCATCTTTGATAAAACTTCTAAAGCCAACATGGGGCAACCAGTTTTTAAATGAGCATATGCTGCAGTGAAGAATAATCTTCTTTCATCTAAATTGATTTCATCTGCTAGTCCATTTTCTCCAGTTACACAAATTCTTGTAGAGGATAAGTCAGAAGAACCAAAATGGCGTCTCAGCAACAGTGGATGTGTCCTTAGGTAGTTATAAAAATTAAATACCGAAGGGTGACAATTTGAGATGCTTCCTTCATCTGTAAAAATATCACACCAGAACACCTTGAAATATTTGTCATAGTTTATCCCCAATAAATTGCCTGACCTCTCTAAAATAAAATAACCACTCTGAGAATTCTGTAGCCATTCGGAGAATGTAGGTTGCTTTACCTTTTAAATTAAGTACACCATAAGATGCTAGTGTTCAGAAAAACACAACTGATACAAATGACAACAATGATACATTTGAAATTCTGAGGATACATTTGATATTAGTAAAGAACCCTGGACCTAAATAATTTATACTACAATGCATGTAATGGTAATCTGAATGATTAATACTAAAAACAACTGGTCAGTCAACATTAAATTACACAGGCATATATTTATTGTATTCTTATTTTTTTGAAGTATTTTTGGGTTCCTAGAGAAGAAGAAAAAGTTCAGCAAACAAAAAATAATAAGCATTATTTGAATTGTATCTGAAAAACACCACAGAAGTGATGATTACTAAAATAGGCTGTTAAGGAAATCTTAGTATTGTAAAGGAAATGCTTAGTGCAAATAGGCCTCTGTTTCATGAAAAGAAGGGGTCTCTGCTCGCCCAAACAGAGAAGGGGAAAGACAGTGAGATTTCATACTTATTTGAATGCAGGATCACCTGGACTCTTCAAGATAAAAAAATGCTTCTCTATTTTAAGAAGACCATGGTAAGGACTGGACAAGACAACAGCTGAACCTGAGGCCCACAGTTTCACCCTATGTACAATCCTGTAAGGAAGTACAATCTGAAGTTCTGATTTTCTGAGAAATTCTTTCTACTATATGATAGATATGAACAGGGTCTACATGACCGCACTGTTGTGAATTTATTTAGTTGAATGGTTACAGCACATAAATTTAAAATTTACTGTCCATTGATATATCAGAGGATTATTTTCAATATGTATTAGTGCTGAAGAATATGTTTAAAAAGAATTTTAACTTACCTCCCTCATCCACACTGGGTTGGCTTATAAGAGTATCAAGAGCATGGCTATAATCTTCCAAAATCCAGTAAGCCATACTTCGAAGAAAAGGATCACTGTGTGTGTTTAGTGGACTTTCCTTGCTATGATGCCGGCTTCCCAGAATTCTTTTCTGCAGAATTGATTTGAAGGTCCCAGATACTTCAAATTCTGATTCATAAAGTCTGGATATTACAAGGGCCAACTGAATATCATGTAGCTTCTCTAGACAGACCTATTTGAAACAAATGCAGGAGCCTTTTGTGAACAGAGAAAAACATTTTACTGGATTAACATAAACTGGTGAACTATTCAGAATATGTATTGTATTGTAGTTTTAAGTGAATTACCTCAACTGCATCTTTTAGGTGACCAGCCAGCAAGAAAAATGCTGCAGAATGTTCAAAACGTTGTTTTCCTAACAGAGCAAAAGCATTCTTCAGCGCTGCTTTGCGCCACCTGTCTTCTGTAAAATTGTGTCCAAAGAACTGTGTCATCTTAGTATCTCTTAGGGATCTGTAATTAAGTATTTTATATATCAAATGAGGATCATAATTAAGTGATTTAAATGGGCACCCAGAAACTAATCTGGAATGTACAATGTGATTCTGAAAATTTCAAACACAAGTCTCTGCCCAATTCAAGTACTCAGTTGTGTGAAATTATCCAATTTTATATTTACCTTTAGATAACTCCAAGACACCCAGTAGGAACAGCCTGCAGCCTGAATACCAGCAAACTGCTCATGCCACTTTTTCCTCTGAAGGTATACGGTTACAAACTACCACCATAGTCAGAAGAATCAGTAGCATAATATGTGAATAAAGAAAGTAGAAGATACCATCACGGGATACTTGGTGCATGTCTTGTAACGATGGGCCAAATTCAGAATTGGGTGACTCTGAATACGAAATTCCGGTTGGGTAATCAGAAACCCATTAGGAATCAGACTCCATTCATAATGGGGCCCATTCTGCCTGCCTGTCACGCCTTCCCCTTGCCTGTTCAAGGACGTTTAACTGTGTGAAGGGATGCAGGAACTGGGGCAGAGCGATCTTGTTGGTGAAATCAGAAAAGGCATTAAGGGCTCTTTTTGTGGCTCAGATGACCCTAAGGGCATAATTACAAAATATGCCCAGCACGTTTGGACATGGGTATGTGGCTGGAATCGCAGTCAGACATACATTGGGGGAACTCACCTTAGAAAGAGCTTGTTTGCTCAGCGCTGGGGGAGGGGAAGCTTTCACCAGCAGAAAGGGTGGGGTTTTTCTGCCCTTTTTTCTGGGTACTATCCAAAGCTTTTTAAAGAAGATGGGGAGCAGGGGTTAACCATCAGTCATGTCTTGTCAGCAGGGCATATTTATGGACACCAGAAACAAGCTTTTCTGGGTTCCCATGCAGTTTCCAGTGGCAGGATTTGTCTCTAAGGTGGCATTTGTACTGCTAATGGCAAAATCACAATGGAAAGTCCATGCATTCTAACTATATAATTTCAGCATTAAAGAGTCATTTTAAGTTTTTACACAAGCTGAAACATACTACTGTTCCTTGGCCACAAGAAGTAGAACAGGAAAGGCAGTTTTCTATATGTGCAGCATTAAGCCCTATTACATACCTGTATAACCCCCAAATCACAGTCTTCTTTTTCATTGCAAGGTAAAAAATGGCTGCGTCTAGTGGATCGTTATTTCTTTGAAAGGCTGCTTTAGCAACCTGCAAAATAAAGTGCATATCAAATAATCAATGTATCTAATGAAAGTCAAAATTACTTTTATTTCCACACAGATATCTGGCAAGCAATATTCAACCATAATGGGAAAAAATAAGCCTTGTCAACATCAGCCTTCCCAACAAGCTTCAATTTAATTGCTTACTAATTATGACATAACTTTAGTACCTAAAAGCAAATTCAAACATTACTTACTGCAATCTGTGTCAGGACTATGAAACACTGGGAAACATCTAAAACATCTAGATGGTCACAGCAATTTGCTAATTTAATTTGCTAAAACTGATAATTTAGGCTTCGCCCTCTTGGCTGCGTATAAGAACACTCAGTTGGGAAAATCAGAACAATCCTACATTACAGGAGAGCTAATCAAGCTGACTGTATAATATACCTAGGATGGCAGAGATTTCAGGATTTGCATGTATTAGAACTGCACACCGAACCCCACCCCCACTAGGCCTACACGGACAGGCTTGTTCCCGAAAGAGGATATGCGGAAACTCAGTTTCCCTTGTTAAATCACTGAAGGGAATGACTGAACTGGGCTCCCTCATGTATTTGAATGTGGAATTCTTGCTGACCCTGGGAGATTGGGCCTTCTTTTAAAGGTCCTGCCCTGATCTCTCACTGGTCATATCTATGGGTGTATGACTTTTGGAACATGGAAAGTGTTTCTATATTTAAAAGTTTTATTTCAACATCCTTGTTATTGCTCTTTCTGGAAGCCAAGCATTGAGAAGTACAATCAACATAAATGACTTAAGTAAAAGATGTGCATCTGGCCTTGTTCCTTTAAATCCTGCCATGTAGTTTTGCACAAGCAATAGAGGAAAACCCGATCTTTAGGTAACAATGATATGGTTGTCTCAAAAGATGTGGTTATAATTAGGGCTGTCAATTCGGTTCGGTCCGAACTGAAAATCAACCGAATTTCCCCTGATTCGGCGGTTTTTAGTTCGGGAGGAACCGAACTCAAAACTGGCGGGCAACCGGGGAGCCGAATTCAGCGAGTTCGGGAGTTCGCAAATAAATTCGGCCAATTCGGCCCCCCCTTCAGGGGAGCCCGCTGAAAGGCGCGGGCTGCCCTTTAAACTGATCTGCGCCTCCCAGCTGGGAGGCTCGGATCAGTTTAAAGGGCAGCCCGCCTCCCTTCAGCGGGCTCCCCTGAAGGGAGGCGGGCTGTCATTTAAACTCATCTGTGCCTCCCGGCCGGGAGCTCCGCTGGAGAGGCGCGGGCTGCCCTTTAAACTGATCTGAGCCTCCCGGCCGGGAGCTAGGAGGCTCAGATGAGTTTAAAGGGCAGCCCGCCCCCCTTCAGCGGGCTCCGCTGGAGAGGCGCGGGCTGCCCTTTAAACTGATCTGAGCCTCCCGGCCGGGAGCTGGGAGGCGCAGATCAGTTTAAAGGGCCCCCACGCGCCTTCAGGGAATCCCTCTGAAGGCGCGCGGGGGCCGAATTTTCCCCCGAACTCCGGATCCCCCCGAATTACCGGGGATCCGAAGCGGGGGAGTTTGGACTTTGGCACGTACCGAACCCACAAGGGTCAAATTCGGCCAAATCCGAACTGTACCGAACTTTTTTTATTTGACAGCCCTAGTTATGACTATACTCGAATATATTCTCTTGTTTAAACAGCAGAACTACTTCCAAAACAGCCAGAATTTCCAATATTTCAAAAGATACAAAAATATCTGCTTGGAACCAAGCTAACTTATTTAGTAGTAGGGGAAGGAATGCATACTTGCAAAAAGTATTTCCATCAATGGAAAGTGGGGGCAGGGAGATTTTACTGATTCTCCCTTTTTAATGAAAAGCCCCACATTGTCCTCATGAGGCATATCAGGCTATAGGGGAAGAAAGAACTTTTGAAAATTTGTTTCCCCTCTTATTAAACAGGATCTAAATCAACAACAGAAATTAAAGTACTTAAAATTAGCCATATCATTGTACTAGGAACAAATGTAATATCAGGATGATCATCTGATGCAACACAGTTCATTATAAACTAAATTTACCTTCTCAATGCATCTGCGCAAACTATGAGTATTTCGAAGCCACCATCCTATTCCCATTGCTCTGAGTTCTGGCCATGTGGGATCACCTTTCTGCATTGCTGGTAGCATGGTTAGCAATTCTTCTTCTGCCACTGAATGAAATGCCCAGGCAAAATGACTAGAAGACAAACCTGTAATTATCCAAAAAGAGTATATTCATAATTGTTTACTGAAAACCTAATAAGATATTAATTTGCTATATACCTAGAGCCCCACACCAAACATTGAACTAAGTATTTTAAAGCAGCAATTTTGCACAGCTACAAACCATGTATTACATATAACAGACATTCTACAGGTACAAGCGGATCTTTCCCTGCCATTCTCAGCTCTTGTCACCCCTCTGCACCCCCTGTCCAAACAAAAGGCACTGCCTAGAGTCTAGGCATCCTTGCAAACAAAAAACCAAACTGGGCCAGGGGATTTCAGTGAGTGGTGAAATTGTCTTTTTCTTCAGCGGAATGTCTGCATGGTACAATTGAAGGGGTTATTTGTGACCAGGAACTCTTCAATTCCTGAACCTTATGCAAAGAGAGATAAGGGGGGAGGGAGAAGCCTGAGAACTTCCAAAGTTTGTCTTCATATTGTCATTATGAATGAGGCCATGGAACATCTAAATATCATCACTATTATAATTTGTACATGCAATTCTCTCAAACTGACATTATAAATTTAGAAGTTATAAACTGCATTATGTTGATATCTGATGAATTACTAAACTTAAATAACCAGAATACAAAAGTAGCTGAACTTAGGAGCTCATAGATATACTTGAATCCTAAACAACATCCGATCCAGAATCAAAGCAATTACAGCCCAAACAAGCTTGGGCTTGTTTGTTAAGAAGGCAATCTAGCTTCCAGCGGGAAATGCTACTTCTAATAAGCACAATATAAAAGTTGCCCAAACCCACATATTTCCTTAACACGGTTTCATCTTATTTGTGCTTATAAACAACAGACTATTAAATGTTTGGTGTATACACAAGTGGGAGGAGGGGAAAGTGTTACCTTGATGAAGCAGTTGGGCTCTGTGAGCAGGTGGCAGAGAGGTTGTCAGAAAAGTGTGAAGACGGACAGCCAAAAGAAATTTTAAGCCACATTCATCAAGTGTTTCTCCTCCTAGGAACAAGGTTTTAGTTGGTATATTTCTTTCCAAAGACAACAATAGTATGACTTTTCAATCAGCAATCTCATTTTACATGGATTTAAATGATATCCAATTTGGCACACCCATGGCTCTTATTTATGGACTGTTTGACAATGGAGAGAAGCAAAGTCATCTGCGTGAGGCAAAAGTTAGAAACCATTGGATTGGAGTACTGTGCACCAAATTATATCTATGTACATGCTCACAGGGAACAGATACAGTGAAAATGCTGTAGAATTTCATGAAGATATTTTTCAGAGTATGTTGGTATTGACTGCATTCAAAATAGTTTCTTGAAAGAAAGAAGCAGAAGGTTGTATTACCACTATTGCAGTATACAAAGGATTTCAAAATAGTGTAGCTAAAGCACAGCACTAGATAGCAGACAAGGACTCTTCGTGCCGCCCTCATTTGTACATTCCAACAGCAAAAGCTATCATGCTGTACCAACAGAGGAGGAACCTTCTCTACAACAAGAATAAACAGGTATCTTGTGGCACACTGAAATTAAAGATGCCACAAGACAGGGGGACAGTATAGTGGCCGAATTCATGGATAAGACCGTAGTACTCAGGATGTTGAAAACCAAGGTGGATTATGAAGAGCTCAAGAAGTATCCCTGTAAATTGGGTGCCAGGGCAACTACATGGCAGATGAAGTTCAATGTATGTAAGTGTGTGGCTGTGCAACCTATAACAAAAAATCCTAATTTTAAATATATGCTGATGGGGTTTGGACTGGCTAATACTGAGAGGGACAGAGATCTGGGTGTTGTAGTGGGCAGTTAGTTGCAAACACTGAGTATGCAGCAGTGGTGAAAATGTAAACTCCATACTGGGGACAGATAGGAAAAGAATCAAAATAAAACTGCCACTATTGTAAGGCTCCTGCTTAAAGCTATGGTAGGGCCTCATTTGGAATAATGTGAGCAATTCTGGTCGCCATTATCTCAAATCAAGATTCTGCAGAGCTTGAAAAAGTATAGAAGAGGGAAACTAAGATGACTAAGGTGTTATAGTACCTTTGCTATGAGGAAAGTCTGAGGAGTCTGGACTTTTCAGTTTAGAAAATAATACAGCTACAAGGGAACATACTAGACTTGAGGTTTATGAAACTGTGCATGGGGTTGAGAAAGTGGGTAGCGAGAAGTTTTTCCCCCTCTCCCATAATACTAGAAATTGGGAGAACCCAGTCAAGTTAATGAGCAACAGATTGAAGACAGACAAAAGGAAGTGCGACTATACTCAATGAGTAATTAAATTGTGGAATTCACTGGCAGTGGACACATGAACACATGAAGCTGCCCTATACTGAATCAGACCCTTGGTCCATCAAAGTCAGTACTGTCTACTCAGACCGGCAGTGGCTCTCCAGGGACCCAGGCAGGGATCTTTCACATCACCTACCTGCCTAGCCCCTTGAACTGGAGATGCCAGGGATTGAACCTGGGACCTTCTGCATGCCAAGCAGATGCTCTACCACTGAGCCACGGCCCCTCCCATAACGTAACAATGGCCACAAGCATAGCCGGCATTAACAGAGGGTTAGACAGATTCATGGAGGATATGTCTTACCAGTGGTTGCTAGCCACAGGTACTAAAAGGAACTTCACATTCAGAGGCAACATCAGTGGGTATGTTGGCCTCTTGGATATGTTGGTGGTCCTCCCCAGACACTATATGAAACAGATTGCCGGGAGAGGAGAACAAGTGGGCTGATGCAGCAGGGCTCTTATGGTTTTATGACTCCTGTTTTTAATGTCTCTGACGAACACAGCTACACATCTAGAATTATTCTGTAAGAGTTGTCATGCAATACACCAACCAGGAGTTCCATTGACAGATATGGAGCACAGTTAATTTCTATAATCAACTATAATTCTTGATACAGCAAAATGTGAACTGACAGACCAGGGTGAAAGCCCTTTAGGAGGCCTGGCAAGGCCCGCACCGGCGTCTAGGCAAGTTACGCCTGTCGCCGGCTGCTGCTGTGGCAGCGCCGGGCTGGGACGCCGATGGAGCCTTCCGGCAGTGTCCGAACGCTGGCAAAGGCCACGCCAGCGTCCCAGGAGGCGTTCCCAGGGCGTAATGGTGCAAGATTGGGGGCAGGGCCGCCATTAGGCGGCCTCCTAAGCTGTTTCGGACCAGGAACGCCCCTTTTTTTGCCAAGATATGCCACCTTTTAGGTAGTGTATCTCCTGTGCAACCCTCAGAGGGTTGCACAGATTTTTTTGTGCTAGAAGGTTTTGGCAGGGCCGAAACCTCCTTTGGAGGCAGCGCTGCCGCGTTGCCTCCTAAGCCCGGTGCAGGCATTCTGCTCAGGAACTCACTATTAGAAGAGTAAAAGGATATTTAAAAGTGCTGAAACCTATAATAATTAAATTCATAATGAACAGAGTACTCAAGACACCACATTCCAACATTGCACTAAACAACAGCACTTACAAAGAATTATTCCAAGCCTGTCTTATTTAACATAGCTGAAAATTAATCAAGCTCAAGCTAATCAAGCTACTGCCTTCCATAATTAACAGTTTGTTTTGTATATATAGTGGTACTAGCTTGCCAACTTTAAAGGTTTTGAGTTTTGTAACAAAATTCAAGATCATTACAATCAGATATATACAATACAAACCTGAAGTGACAGTTTGTAGAAGCTACAAGTTTCTTTAAATGTGTAGGTTCTCCTTCTTTGGGGGTTTTTAAGCAAAGGTTAGATAGCCATCTGACAGCAACGCTGATTCTGTGAACTTAGCCAGATTATGAGAGGGAGAGCAAGAAGGGTTTGGCAGTGTTTGGCTCTCAGGGCCCTTTTCTTACATGCCTAGAGTAATGCCTCTTGGGGGTCAGGAAGCAACTTTCCTCCAGGCCAGATCTTGGAGGGGTTTTTCCTTGCCATCTTCTGGGCATTGGGTAGGGGTCACTAGGGGTGTGGGGGGGAGGTAGTTGTGAATTTCCTGCATTGTTCAGGGTATTGGACCAGAGGTTCCTTCCAACTCTATGATCCTATGATTCCAAGTTATGACAAACACTGAATTTCAATTGTGAAGAGAGCTTACCTTGGTTTTTGTCTCTGCTTTCTCCTATATCAGTACTGGTAGTCGCGATGGTATCAGCCAAGGCCATTAATGACATCTGCTCTATCCTGGTCAGACCAGGCAAACTAGAATGAAGCAAGTGACGGGAAAGAACTTGGGCATGCTCTGGTCCAAAGTAAGTTGGACTGTACTGAGAAAGATCAATAACATTTGGCTTTTTGTCTTCTTCATCTATGTCACACAAAGTAAGATCATCTGTATGTAGGCTGGAATTCTGAAAAAGATCTTCATAGTTTTCATCTGGCACATTCTGTTTGTTAATGTTTCTTTGGTTATGCGACTTCTCTGTACAAGCATATGAACATTCTTCATCTGCAGCAAGCAATGCATATAAAGGAAGAGGTGGAACAGAATCTATTTCTGTATAGTCTGAAACTTCACTAAGGCGGTGGCTGAACGTCTTTGGATCCCGTGTAGTGCTCCCACTGGCACAGATGGAGAGAGAGTGGTGCCGCCTTTCATGGCTGGGTTCAGATTCATTTATGACAATAACTTCTCCAGCAATGCATTTAACAAGATGAGACAGAATGGCCTTTGCTCTACGTACTTTTCCCAGATCCATGAGTTCCAGAAGCTGAAGAGGGTGGTACTGAGGTAAAGTTGGACATAACGCATGAGCTGCTTCAAACAGTCCAGAATCTTCCATCTCTAACGACAGGTCGAATGCAGTTCTCTTTCCACTAAGTTTCTGTGCAAGACTTGTCATTGATCTGGTTAATGCTCGCTTTGGTGGATGGAGACCAGAGGATTGGTTTTGTTTCATTAAACTAGTTATGGATGGTGTACTCCCACTGTAAGAGTCTGTGGAAACAGGCTCTTGCTTTGAAAGAGGCTGCCACTGAGAATAAACATGCATTTCACAATCCATTCCAATTACAAGGATCCCATCACGAACCCAAGACAAAGAAATGGGTAAAGGGGGTGAACCTTCTACAGATGATACTAAATCCACACATCGCAGCAATACAAATCTGGAAGGGTTTGAAGTCTTAGCATTTTCCCACAGTGGCAATACAAATGCTTCCTTACCAGTTTGTTCTTGCAATTTCCCAGCCAGATGACCAAACATATAAAGTTTTGGCCCAATACCTACTGTTAGGATATGTGAGCCATCTTCCCTAGACATCCAGTCTAAGTGAACTAAATGCTTTGTGCTAGGTATTATGTTCTCCTTTCCATCTGCCATTGAGTTACTGTCAATACCCAAAGAGTCCAATGTTGGGTGTAGTTCATCCAAGTGAAGAGTTTGTTCCAATATCCAACAAGATCCTCCAGTAGATTCACATTCAAAAATGCCAATGTTCACTGAAGAGTCTTGAGAAGATCCACCATTCTGGGGTGTTTTTCGCTTGTATGCCACAGCTAATCGATTTGTATGTGCACAACTAATTTCAAGAGGTTTACCTGGCACATTAAGGGAACTGCTACTTAGAAATCCATCTTCAATTAGCAATGGCCATTCTTCCCATATATACGTACCAACATCTGGACTACTCCCTGGTTCAGAAACAATACCTGATTCCAATGTCACTCTACATCTCCAAAATCTAACCTTACCATCTGAGCATAAAGTTGCAAGAAGATAAGGAGCATGACAGACTGGATATATGGAGGAAGAACTCAGGTGACCTATAATTAAAAAGAAAATCCTCAGGATATCAATGGTTTAAAAAAAATTGTAAATCTAAATTTTCAGGGTTTAAGAAAAGCAGTATCCCCTAAAGATTCTTGTGTCTTACACTATGATGTTCACAATAATAACTGCTATGATTTTAAGTACCATTTTAATACTATTTTTGTTCTAAGCTTACTTTAGTAAACTGCTTGATTTTCAAATTAGAATTAAGGCATGATGAAAATATGGAATCCAACCAGATGGAAGAGTTAGAGGTACAAATAAATGCCCATTCATCCCCACATCCCTTTTCATCATTTACAAACCTGCAGATGGCTTTATGCTTATTATCTCTACTCCTTGTGGCAAATTCAGTTCTTGACTATAAACTAGTTCTGAAAAAAGAGCAAGTTGGCTGGTACTTTGAAGTTTCTCTCGGCAAGCTTCATATTTTTGTGTGAAGGAACACTGGAGCTTCTCTTGATCTGGAGAACAGAGGTCTTCTTCGTGAGACATTGCTTCAAATGCCTTTGACTTTATTTGTTCATCTAAAAGAAAAAATATTTTAGTTAGAAGAAAGTAATACAGACTTTGTTACATAAAACAGTGGCAACTTTGTAAATACTACTTTTAGCTCAATTCTGAGAATGTATACTATTTATTCCCTTGCCAAAATGGAGTAACATGTTTGTGAGATGGCAAGTGTGCTCCACCCTTAGAATTTTTGCTGGAACATTAGATCTTATAATCAAAAAGTGGCAACTGTGCCATCATCTCACTTAAACTTTGTAAAAGAATAGGTAACTATTCTTGTTAGAATATATGTTAACTATATAGGCAGAACATTGATACAGACAGTACATTTGACTTGGCTGTTGACAGTGAATTACATTTAGAGATGGACCACCTATACAGCAACATCTTGCAAAGTACAGTAACTTTTAGGATTAAAGCAAACTGCCACAAAGCAAACCAAAACAATAAAGTTAATATTATAGTTAGTGTTCTTAAAATCAAGTTAATGTTGCTAAGCAGGTATTTAAGGTTATCTCCTATATTATACTGTGTTCAAATACGGAGCATGATCCAGCCAAAGCAAAACACAGCACCACAGTCTGGTAGCCAGATAACTCCAGGCTTTCTTGACTAACATAGATTATCTGGACCCATTTCAATTTAGTTTGTGTCCCAGTTTTCAGACTGGAGTTACTTTATAAGAGTAGCATGGAGTTACTTTATGAGTGGGTCCTGAATGATAAAAGCCCTAATAACCCAGCCTGGCCTGATCTTGTCAAAGCCTGGAATCTAAGCAGTTGAATGGGGGAAGACATGGCAAACCACCTCTGCTCATCTCTAGCCTTGAAAACCTTATAAGGTGGAGCTCCACGGGATCACCTTGAGGTGGTGGTAACTTGATGGCACACTACATTTTTGAAAGGTACACTAAGTTCAGAAGTAGATCCTACTTCAAAATGTTTGAGAAGTGCTGTTTGCCAGGAAAGAGGAGGGGTGTAACCTTGTTGATTATCCTGGACCTTCTCACAACTTCTGATACCATCAAACACAATATCCTTTGGGAGTGGGTATTGGAGGCACTGGTTTCCAGGGGTTTTGCTCTTACATAGCTCATTTGTTCCAGAGTGTGGCATTGGGGAATTACTTCTCAACCTCATTGCACAAGAAAGACAAAAATCCACATAGTTCTATTCTGTCCCCCATGTTGTTTAACAAGAAACAGCTGGTTTGGGGATTTAGAGTGAGGTTGTTATTATGCAGCTTTCATCCAATTATACTACTTTTCAACTGAGTCCAGTGAGGCAGCTCACAACCTGAATTCTGGTATGGAATCAATAATGGAATGGATGAATAAACTGAACTTCAGTCCAGGCAAGACTGAGATGGTGAATAAGGCCAACAAGTGTTTCTTGTGTCAGCCTGCACTGGATAGAAAGGAATTTAAAAAATCTTCACTGACTAGCAGCTCACTTCCAGGCAAAATTCAACATGCAGGTTATTGGCTATAAAGCTTGACATGAGAATTGTCCTTCTGCCTATCTTCCTGCCTACCAGTTAAGATTTTCAGCTTAGATCCTGATGTGTGAGCCACCACTATAAGAGATAAGGTGGATGAGCAACAAACATAAGGCCTTCTCTGATATGGTGCCAAAACATTGGAACTTTCCACACAAAAAGTCTCCATCTGCCAAATTAATATTTTATTCTCTGACGCACTTGGTTAGTTCCCCACTTCTTCGTGTTTAACATCCTTGCCACATCTGTTTCTTTCTTTTTAATCTAAATATTACACTTTTGGTTCTTAGGCTGAGAACCTATTGCTGTTGGTGATCAATACTGGGATTTTCCAGTATTTACTATTGATTGTTCTACCTGTTGCTATTTTTTTTGCTCAATTTTCATTCCAATTTGTTTGTAGGTATGCTGTTTTATATATTGTTTAATTATTATTTTGTAAGTCACTTTGAGGTGTATTGATAAAGTGGAATATAAATGTTTTAAATAAAAAGGTTTCACAGGAGAGCTAGTTTCACAGGAAGGTAGAATTTCCTCGTTGACTTCAATCAGACTTAAAAGTGCTTAACCTGGGCTGGATCATGCTCTCTTGTGTTTCTACCTATCAAAATAAACAAACAAGAACCCATACATTTATTTTCCTGCCTGGATATTTTCTAGATCAAGAGAAAATTTTGAGGCAAGGACAATGAAGTCGAACCCCATATCTCATGCCCACTTCAGGATGAAGGAAGAAACAGATTACAGAACGACAGTACTGCAGTAATAACTGCTTAAAATACTGTACCCACCATTACAAAATTAGAAAATAAAGCATCAAAAAAGACAAATTTTATGACTAGACAATGTATATTACAAATATTAAGAACATACCCACTGAGACTGGTACAGACTTCAAATGTAGTTTCCACATGTGTAACATTGAACTGTTTGGCATGTGTTCAATTACGACTAAATAGAATTTTTCAGAAAACCCATTTTTCTGATAATCTGTAAAAAATGTGAACAGATTTCCTTTTTAATACAACAATTTGACCTGTTAACTACTACTGACTACAATTATTTTCCCATTTATAATGTACACTAGGTAAGCTGAAACATGAAAACTGCAAAAGCCTATGCCCACTATCTTGGAAATAAATACCACTAAACTCAATACAACTTACTCCTGAGTAAATATGAATTGACTTGGGCAGTATTGTCTCAATTCAGTGAGCTTCTTTGTGTAAGAAGAAATGCAACTGGTATTCAATACTGTAACTTCTTTGCATAGGGATTCTTTATACATACAGGGAAATCGCAATGCTAGTCCAAGCTGTGGCACAGGGTACTGCTACTTTGTGTAAGACAAAAAGTCCATTATGTGCAACTATTCTAGATTGGAACCTATACTATACAGCTAATTTTATCCCATTATTTATAATATTTTTTGCAACTATATATGGAGTCACCACCACTTTGTGTGCTGATTTGTATTATCTGAAAATTCAACAGATAATATTTTGAATAAAGATGGGGTTTAAGAAATAATTCACACACAATATTCTAGTTCCACACTTCCCTGAAGTTTCTGATGTATCTTTTTAAAAAAATCCTTGCCAGGGAATACCAAATGCCTTACTACCTAACTCTAAAAGTATTAATGCTATACGACTGGGAATCCAAAACAAAACGTTACAGATTATTTTTAGCTTTCACCAAACTCTGTTGCCATCCTCATGCCTGATAGCAGCTGCCTGTAATCTCCAACCCCTTATCAACCCACTCAATTGCCCATTCCCCCCTCTCACATTCTCACTTAATTCATTGCTATTTTTGCTTTCTCCTACCTATCTGTTCAATTGTCTGGATCCCCCTCCACCCAAATGTCTCGTTGCCCTTGTGTGCCTCCCCAATTTTATGTTTCCCCCCCTCCCTTTGCCCACATACCTAATCACCAGGCTCCCCTGCTAGTGTGAGCCTCCCCAGTTAATTGCATACCTTTCCTCCTCTTCTTTGCATTACTGTATATGACTTTTTTTTAAAGGCATATGTGCACATGCAGTCACTGTAGTTTACTTATCAGTGGTTTTAACTAGGAGTGTGCATTTAGATATGCCAAAAAAAGGAAAGAAGAAGGCACCATTTCAATGGAGCCGAAAAGGCAAATCCTAAAAAAGGGCATTTTTTCCGACTTCTTCAGGTTCATTTTACCCTAAGGGAATATTTTTGGGGCTCTGGGGAAGCTGTGTTTTGAAGTAGACGTAAGGAGAGTCAAGTCTGGTGAAGATTGGGCCAGAGGGTCCAATTTTATGGGCCCCAAATGGGGAAAAAATGCAGGTCAATAAAATTGGACCCCTTGACCAAATGGAGCTTCATGTAAGGAGAGTCCCCAGCAGCTATGCTGCAAATTTAAGTGTCTCTATCTTGAAAAACAGCCCCCCGCCCCCGAGCCTGGAAAAGATCCCCCATTGACATAACATTGAGCTATGTTGGAGCTGAGAATCACGGAAATATTTTTTTTCCCAGCATAAAGAAACTATGGGGAAATCTTTGCGGGGCTCTGGAAACAATGGAGAATGGATGGGGCACCCTCTTTGGGGGCCCATAATGGGTTTAATAAACTCAAAAATTTCCAGATATTAAAAAAAGACTAAAAAAGCCCATATTGGTTTGGGGATTTGACTTTTTTGGATTTCCCCCCCACCCCCAAAATTGGGTCTATTTAACCCAAATCTGAAAAATACCGGACATTTTTGGGTGCACACCCCTAGTTTTAACCTTTTAAGAACTTTTTAACACATACCCAGCGTTTGAAAAAAACATATACACTATCCCCACACATCCCCCTCTTATGGATTTTTTTTATCTACATGGGGAGGGCAAGCACTGTTATTAGATATATCATAGGTTAACACAAAGAGCAACAGTAGGTGCAATGACATTAATAATACTATTACAATACTGTACAAAATATATCATTTGTGGCTTATAGGACTGGAATCCACTGTCAAACCAAAATCATGTACTGCTAAAAAAAACAGTAAGCCACGAAAACAAAAATGTTTGTTACAATCATAATTTTTTCACTTTACTGCAAGTTTATTGAAGCATGTGCTTTACCAGAGTCTAGTAACGGGGTGTTTTTTTCTGACAGTTTAGTCTCATGGTGATTCAAAATGAAATCTTCTTGAAAAACATGGAGTAACTGCATTCTTCCACCATGCTAAATTAAAGTAAACAAAGTTTGTATAAATATAGTTGAATGACTACAATGTACATCACTACTATGTATTTATAGATGCTTTGTTATTACATTGACAAAGATCTCAAATGCTGACAGAATATTATTATTTATTTACAAAATTTATATCCCACCTTTCTGAATATAATCCATTAAAATGACATTCAGGATATTAGCAATATGCAACACTCTCAGCTGATTTCAGTTTCCCCCAAAACACTGTCTCTACGAATAACCTTTTTGAGTTCAAAACAACAAAATATTTTCACCGACTTCTTAAAAGTCCTTACCAGCTCTGTAATGGAATCCAGTTCTACAATGCATCCTGGTCTGGCTGTGGACTGCTGACTTATGATGTTAAAAACTTCACCAACATATTTCTGCAAAGTCAATATTACAAGTTATGTTGTTACTATATTTGTAGTTAAGTATTACATTTTGGAATAATGAAGTGTTATTTTACATACTATTGTTTGAACCCTAAGATAATATAACAAATTGGGAAATGTGGAAGGGTACTGAAACTATCTGGTTGAATCTTCCCTAGCCCAAGATTTTTTTAAACTTCTGAATTCCATATAGGTATAAAGGCGCCAGCTAATTTTAACTGAGGTTTTTGTAGAAGTGATGCTTAACTCTTAGGAAAGCCAAAATTCCTGACTGTTCACAACAGCAAACCCAAACTTGGAAAAGAGAAGTCACATCTCTGTAGATACCCTGAACTAGACTCAGGAAAGGCAGTGTATCTCTCTATATTTTCCAAATAAATATATGACTAAATAAATAGTGTCAAAATATTGTCGAAGGCTTTCACGGTCAGAGTTCATTGGTTCTTGTAGGTTATCCGGGCTGTGTAACCGTGGCCTTGGAATTTTCTTTCCTGACGTTTCGCCAGCAACTGTGGCAGGCATCTTCAGAGTAGTAACACTGAAGGACAGTGTCTCTCAGTGTCAAGGGGGTAGGAAGAGTAATATATAGTCAGAAAGGGGTTGGGTTTGAGCTGAGTACTGTCCTGCAGGATACAATGGTTCCATATTAACATACCATACCCTCATTAGCACATTATCTTGATACTTACAGGACAATGATTAGCACATTACTTTTGCAGGACAGTACTCAGCTCAAACCCAACCCCTTTCTGACTATATATTACTCTTCCTTCACCCTTGACACTGAGAGACACTGTCCTTCAGTGTTACTACTCTGAAGATGCCTGCCACAGTTGCTGGCGAAACGTCAGGAAAGAAAATTCCAAGACCACGGTTACACAGCCCGGATAACCTACAAGAACCAAATAGTGTCAAATTGATTAAGGGTGCCAAACATCAGAAGAGCATAGGCAGTGAAGAATGAGGTGTTTAACCCTATTTTTCAGCTTGTCAGGGAAAAGATACTAGGTCCACGTATATATTTTCCTGCAGAAAGGAAAGCAACATAGAATAACAATTTTAGTGGTTGAATAACCCTTCCTCCTGCCTACAACAAACTGACCTCCCGCAACTATACCAATAATTTTTAAAATCTGTAGATACCATGCGTCTCCATATGAAGTATGATCACAAGTCCTGACTGTTTTGCTAATAAATTTTGGAGAAAACATGCCTGCGCTTTATTTAAGATGTTAAAGTAATCTTCCCTACATACTACTCTTCTTCAGGCTTTGTGCTTGGTTTTAGGCTACCTGGCCTTAATAATTATACAGCATCCTAGACCATTTTAGGACCACTGACTGCTGTCTAAAAGCTGCAATAACAATATTTTTTAATAGTCACAGCACAGTTTAATAAAATAAAATGTTATATACTGTATTTTTCGGTATATAAGATGACTTTTTTCCCAAAAAATTTGGTCCAAAATTGGGGGTCATCTTATACATGGACAGCTGACAGGCGGGGTGGGAAGCGACCGGTTGAAACCCGGCCAGCCAGGGCCGGAGGCCTCTTTTGCCACTGGCTCTCTTCCCGCCCATCAGCAGTTAGGAGAGGGTGCGCGCCACGATGCCAGAGTAGCCCCCAAGCCCAAAGGTAGCCTCGGTCTGCCCAGAGCCCGTGCACCCCTTACAACCGACAGTACAGTCAGCGGGGCTCCCCTCTCCCACAGCACTCTCCGGGCCTCACCTCACCGCAAGCGGAAAATGTTGCCCTTCTTGCAGCTGGTAAAGAGGTTGCTGGAATCCATGGCCCGGCCCGAGGGAAGGCGCTGCATTGACCCTGCCTGGGGGGGAAGTGTCGAAGGAATGGGCAGCGGCCGAGGCCGGGATGGGTGCAGCGCAAGAGAGGTGATGGTGGTTGTAAACACGGCCAAGGAGGCGATACCGAACAGAGCAGCCCGGGCCTGCTCTCCTTCCTTCCTTCTCTCTCTCTGCCTTCCTAGCGAACCAGTGGTGCACAGACAGGCACCACTGCTCTACCTCGCCTGCTCTATGGCAGCTGCTGTCGGGCGAGGTGGGCGCCTAGGAAGGGTGGACAGAGAGAACGCGAGAGAAAGAAGGAAGGAGAGCAGGCCCGGGCTGCTCTGTATTGCCTCCTCAGCCGTGTTTACAACCACCGTCGCCTCTCTTGCGCTGCACCTGTCCAGGCCTCGGCCGCTGCCCGCTCCATCGATGCTTCCCCCCCAGGCAGGGTCAATGCAGCGCCTTCTGTCGGGCTGGGCCATGGACACCAGCAACCTCTTTACCAGCTGCAAGAAGGGCGACGTTTTCCGCGTGCAGTGAGGAGAGGCCCGGAGGGTACTGTGGGAGAGGGGAGCACTGCTGACTGTACTGTCGGTTGTAAGGGGGGCACGGGCTCTGGGCAGACTGAGGCCTACCTTCGGGCTTGGGGGCTACTCTGGCAGGGTGGGGCTCTCCCTCTCCCAACAGCTGACGGGCAGGAAGACAGCCAGCTGGGGGGGGGGGCAGCAACCGGTTTGAACGCTAGCCGGACGTTCACCACTTGCTACCTGTGTATAAGACGTGTATAAGATGAGCCCCAATTTTGGACCAAAATTTTTTATTTCTTAATTTTGGGTTCAAAAAATAGGCATCATCTTATACACGGAAAAATATGGTATATTGTAATGACGTGTCCACTTTGGGGTTCATTTT
This sequence comes from Euleptes europaea, assembly GCF_029931775.1. Taxonomy (NCBI): domain Eukaryota; kingdom Metazoa; phylum Chordata; class Lepidosauria; order Squamata; family Sphaerodactylidae; genus Euleptes; species Euleptes europaea. The sequence goes on from NC_079315.1 coordinate 68,324,805, forward strand.
TATTTATGTTGTGCTCTCTTCCACACATAATGGTGAAGGGCTACTTCTTCCTCACTGCAGTGCTCGGTGCGACATGGCACTTCATCATAACCCTCAGTAGAGGATTTGGGGGGGGGGCTGCTGGGGATAGGGAAGTCAGGGAAGAGTTTGCTAGTTGTTCTTTTGTTCATGCAAGTGAAGATCCAACCACATGCCACTTAGACCTGTTGCACATTCTCAAGTGTCCAATGGCTTGTTCTCTAATCCCAATTAAGAATCTCATGAACCCAAGTCACTCAACTGAATTCAGTTGTCAACATCACTATACTTGTCTAATGGAGAATCTCAATTAATCTTTACTTACAGAAATTCCTGGATTTGACAGTTCACACAGAAGCTTTTTTGCATCTATGATAGCTTGATAGAGTCTCAGATACTGTCCATCACTTGCAACAAAACAAGCACTTGGAGAATTGCAATATGCACCTAAAGACAATTGTGAAAACATATCCTTTAGATACAATCAATAAAGGGTACTCGCAAATTACACCACTGTTTTCATTCAATACTGTTTCCAGTCTATGCAGCAACCGTCAGTGCTCTCATTTATCAGGAAAAACACTTACCGAGGCAGTAACTGGGTATAAGGGTAGGCAGCCACGCCACATTTGAAAAAGCAGATACATGAAGGGAGTTGATTCGTGCAAGTTCCGAAACGCCACCAGAAAAAGACAGTGGCCCAACAGGATCAACTCTCCAAAGGATAAGTTCACTGTAGACAGCAGTGAAATCCTGTGATGATGTGCCTGTGGGGCTTTTATTCTGAGATGTTGAAGGTGAGTCATCATGTGCCTCTTGCCCGCTATCAACAACTGGCGTCCTTACTGCATTATGATGGGAGGTTGTAAGTAACAGCGGCAGTACTGAGTGACAAGCCAGGTCATTAAGATGGAAACGATGACCACAGTATCTTGATTTGTGGGAAATACTGAGTACGGTTGAAAAAGCGGATTCCTCTGCAAAACTGACTAGCCACTGATTCAGAGATCCATCTGCATGTTTAGAAATCATCATAACATTTGGGGTGAAGATGCTTAATTTTAAGCTGTGCGATGATTTGCTGTGTCCTGAAGAGATTAACATTGAGCAGGAATGGCCAAAGCTAGATAGTTTTTGTTTGCCTTGTTGAATAGCTAGATCAACATTCTTGGTACAAGCATACATCACTATACTTCTGCAAAGTGAATTTGCATCGCCGGTGGGAAAGGCTACAGGGATCCTTGAAACAAATGACACCTAAAATATTTTACAAGGGAAAGCAAACTATTAGAAAGAAGTTAATAATCCCAATGAACAATCAGCTATTTTAGTATTTTCACAGAATCAGAGTTGGAAGGGACCACCAGGGTCATCTAGTCTAAGCCCCCACACAATGCAGGAAATTTACAACGATCTCCACCCCCACACCCCCAGTAACCCCTGCTTTATGCCCAGAAGATGACAAAAACAACAACAACACAACCCTCCAGGATCTCTGGCCAATATAGCCTGGAGGAAAATATTTTGTTCAGAAAGTTAGTATTTTATTTAAAAAAATATTTTTCATATATTCAGCTATTATTGATACTTTATTCAGAAAAGCCACAGTACCTGTACTTGACGAAACATGCCTGGCTGGTATTCATCTAGCCAACCTACATGCCATACCAGCAATGACCCATCCATAGGATGAATACTAAATAACATGTCTGCATTTTTATTCCATTCAGACAGCTGTACTTCAATTTCATGATCAATAACAGCAGATGGCAAGGGAACATAGCTTGAATTTGAAACGGGTTTTTCACCACTAAATTCTAACTGTTCTTGATTCCCTTTGTGATCTTCTCTATTTTCGTCCATTTCTGTGAGAAGAAAAAATGTTTTTAAACATTTCAGTTATTTTAAAATAATAAAGGTATAGGTAACATTTTTGGAGCATTTTCCAGGGCACAACAGACATCTGCTATAGCCCATAGCCTATGGAAGGCATGATTAATATTCTTTGATTACAATGGGGTTACATATAAACTATGAAGGAAACACATTCACACACACAAAAAAGTAGAAGCATGGCAAGAAGGTGAACCTATTATGGCACATGCCCACCTGCAGCTTGTTTGAGGATTCTGGTCCCCCTTCACTGTGCAAGGTAGGAAGTGACTAGTGGGTGATTTGGGACAAGCTATTAAGCAAATACAGGGAAGAAAACCAAAACTTTTCAAATGCCACTGAATGACACCTACGCTTTGCTTTTGGAAAAAAACTGCTTATACAATAATGCTATGTGATTCCACACAAAACACTGGATATACTGGGAGGGTTTCTTTCAGTCTGGTGACGGGAAGGTATCCTTGTGAAGGTTATGCCTCCCATGCGCTCTTCAAGCAAGGCTATGCAATTTATTGCATAATTTTATTTTTTGTGACATTTATTTCTGTTATTTATAATCAGCCTTTCTCACTGCCTGCATAATGTAAATCAATGCATTCAGTAGGATGACATATCTAATAGACAATGAAATAAAGCTAAGAAAACAAAGTTGAGGTACCTGTAACTGTTGTTTATCAAGTGGTTTCTGTTCAGGAACACATGGGACTATGAATGCCCAGGCCACCTGTGGAGTTGAGTTTCAAGCTTTCTAGAATTTTCCAAGCACTTAGAGCATTCCATCCCCTGTATACTGCTGGTATTTCCCCGCCCAAACTTCTATATACCAGAGTCTAGTAGATGCCAATTAGATACTGGTACTTCTATATCGGGCTGATTTTGTGGAGTCTCTAGCACTTTTCCCATAGTGTTCAGTCTCACAGCTCTTTCATGCTGGGCTTTAGGGGAGAATTGGCAGCAGATGTCACAGGCCACGGTATTATGACTTTCCCCCAGGCAAAAGAGACAAGAATTTTTCTCGTTGGACTGCAACATTTTTGTCCCACAGTCTCTGCACTTCTTGAAAAGCACCATACAAAGTTTAAGAAAAAACTCACGAGGAGAACTTGTTGTATGGAAAGATCAAAGATGGATCCTCTCTCCCTGGCGGCAAAGAGAAGATTGGAGGAAGAACACTCTCCCTGCCTTTGTCACATGGCAGTTTGGGCAGGAAATGCTGGCTCCAGCATGGGGGGGGGGGAGGTTCTAAGCCGTTGGAAAATTATGGAAAGACAAGCTTTTCTTCGTGGCTGGCCTGTGCATGTGCAGTCCCATGTGGGACTGCAGAGAAGCCATAAAAAGGGATTGCAGATATCTGAAATGGAGCTGTCATCTGAACAAAGCGTAAGTATTAAACATGACATGTTAAACAATGCAGTATTGCATCAATATGGTATTAAACAATATGGTATTACATCAGTTGAAATAGTGCATTTTCCTGGACCAATCTGTTATGATCCATCCCTGTTTCCTATATAAATGAACCTGGGACCTTCTACATGCCAAGCAGATGCTCAACCATTGAGCTACAGCCCCTCCCTTGATGATACTGGGATGTATCCTCCTATGCCACTCAGCTAAGTGTGGAGACTTCCTCCAGAGGAAGAGGCTCTTCTTCCAGCAGAGGTTTCCTTGGCTTGGAAGAAGGTGCTGCATTTAGCTGAGCAGAATGTACAACCTTCATGTACAACCTTCTGACACAATTGTCTATGTAAAAAGTTTATGCTTTGCAGTGTCAGGTTTAAAAACAATAAGGATCCCCAAAAACTCAAGAGGGTCAGGGATTCATGCAGGTGTCACAATTAAAAATATACACTAGACTCCAGTCCAATGAAGACTGCCTTTCAAACATATATTCAATTTCTGCACAAGCAATTCAGAGGTGTAAATCCTTAAAAATGAGAACATTATACAACTAATATATACCTGGTAAAACACTTACTAAATATTTGGTTTTCATTACAGAATAGAATAGCATATGCTTTACCTTCATCAGATTTTATATCCATCTGATTAGATTCTTCTGTGCTGGCCTCTGAAGAAATATGGTCAAAATTCTTTTTAAGATGTTGTAAAAAGACCTCCATTGATAAAGTAAAATGCAATTCTTTATTGTTTAGCCAGTGCACCACAAAAGGTCCACTGTTCTCTTCATTTTCATTAAGACTCAGAGACATGATGGAAGGGAGCAGAGGAATGTCTGTGAGCAAAAAAAAGTTATATTTGCATTATTTAATTAAAATAAATTGTTTTATCCTAAAAATCATCAGTTACAGACAAAAACCATGTCATGTATCAAATCAATTTCTAACATGTTCCTACTGTATAAGAATATTCCTTTTGCAAGAGAGCATTAACACAACTATTGTAAACCATATAAAATCAAATACTTTACCAAAGAAAATGAGAGTAGCACCACTTTATATTACAAAACTGTATTCTTAATTACCTGTGGCTGGATTGATGCTGGCAGCAATATGAAAATGGCAAAGTGCATTTGATTGCAGTGGAGTGTTTCGATGAACTTCATGAGGATCTTGTTGATGTGGCAAGTACCCAGTATGGGCAAGTGCTATAGACCTTCTTCTCCCTCGTCGAAAGGGCTTTAGATTTAACTGTTGGGAGAATGACTACTTTACTTTTGTTCGTACAACATTACTCAAATACAAAGCACACATATGCAATAAACCATTCAACATCACTGCAGTTTAGCATGCTTGTATGAATACAGCAAGCACATTTTATTAAAACATTGTAATGCAAAATATATTGCTTAATATAAAACTTGCATTATTGAAGAGTTGCATTAACATAGTCGGGATTATTTCTTAGTACTGAAGCAAAAAAGTCAATAAAGATGTCTGCTAAAACTATAAAGAACCTTGATAGGCTCTCTCAAGGTTGGATAACTGAATATCTTCTCACCTCTAAAGCGTTCTTCATACTTTCCTTACTAGAAGCATTTCTTTTAAAGTTATTACTTAATTTCACTGGCTCAGGCCAATGGCTGCATCCACCCCCGTAGAGCAGACTATCATTAGGCAACAGAGTTTCTGCCCAGAGACGGCATATATTATCCTTGCAGCATGTCAGCAGTACATTGCATACAGCACCACTAGGGAAAAAAAGGGAGACTGAGTAAACAAAAGTACTATTTTTTTTTAAAAGGAAAGAAAAAGGTATTTCTGAATCCTACACTGGACTATAGCCTACAAAATATAACATTTTCATGTCATGTACAAATGCAGGACGGGATGAAGACAAGGAAACAACATGGAGAAAAACTAGTTTCTTACCTATAACTGATGTTTAAGTGGACTCAGGGCAGACACATAATTGGATTCTGTGCTACTACAGAAGCATCTCTAGAAAGTTATTAGAGCTCTATGTCCAAAATTGGTACCTAAATCTCCACCCCAAAGGAAGATGATTTTGCTCTGCACCTGCTTCAAGAGGACACTGAAGAGTCTACTACTGCTAGAAGTTCTTACAGAGAAAAAAACCTGAGAGGGCAGCAGTAAGAAAAGAGGGAGAGTTGTGAGACAACTGATTACAAGAAGAACATTACTTACAGGTAAGGAACCTGTTTTTCTTCTTCACAGTCTGACATATGGGGAACTGGCTTGCATAAAGGTGGTATTGGTATCTCTTCAGGAAAAGATCTTTTTGATTTTTTTGGCCATCAAGTCACAGCTGACTTATGGCGACCCCATGGGGTTTTCAAGGCAAGGGAAGTTCAGAGATGGTTCGCCGTTACCTGCCTTTACATCATGACCCTGGACTTCCTTGGTGGTCTCCCATCCAAACACTAACCAGGGTCGACCTTACTTAGCTTCCAAGAGCTGATGAGATCATGTAAACAGCAGTATTTCCATAACTAGCATACAGTCATGCTTTGATATCAAGAGCACAATGTGAATACAGAAGTAGAGGCTGTAGTCCTGATGGTAGCTTCTTGTAAGGGATACCCTTTCAGGAACTCTGAAGAACTGGCCATTACTTTGGTAGAATGTGCCTATGGTTTGAAATTGTACTTCAGCAGTCCTGGGGCAAAACACAATTTTTTTCTTATCCTTTGAAGAAGATAGAATGATAGTGCTCTTCAGAAGATTATGTATGGAAAAAGCCTTCTCAGTCTCATGTTTGGCTTCCACAAGTTTCTTCATTTTGTGAAAGACATTTCCTTCATCAGAGAATGTGAATGCTGTAGTATTTGAGTTTACGTAAAAATATGTATTTGCTGACAAAATAATTCAATTTTGAAAGGGCAAATCAATCAAACTTACAAAATTAAAGCTCAGTAAAAATAATTTAATGCATTCATGGCTAAGAGAAGATGGAAAAAATGACACACTGAATGACAATGAGTTTAATTCACATTAAGTTTAAGGTCCTATAAATCTAGAAATTATCTTATGCTGGTAGAATTGAAACTTGCAACTGGCTAGTAGAAAATAAAATCTGGATTCAGACTGAACATGACAGGATTTTCATTTCTTGTCTCTCCCTACTGCTGAAGCTCAAAATGTTGTTCCTGGAGATACCCTTCCCCAACAACACCATCGGGGAGGAGGCAATTTGAGCTGCAGTAGGTGGCGGGAAGGCAAGAAAGGCACACCTCATGGACAGAAATCCTTCCATCCGCAGAAATGCTCTAGCAGATGCAAGCCACCAATAGTGGACACCTGTATAAAACTAAAGGTAATCTCACCACAATGTTAGGATTAATAGCTTCTAAAAGTGAAACCTCCTTGGCTCTATAGTTAATAATTACTGTTAATACTAGCCAGGGTGGGCACAACTTTGAGAAAAGCCATTTAAACTTTGGAAGTATTAGTTACATGAATGTATGAAGAACCTGAAGGAGTCAGTCCTCACCGTGGCATATATTTACTCGTCTTTCTCCATGAAAATCCATTAACAGACCGAGGGTGAACCAAATAAATAAATGAGAAATCTACTTCCTGTGCAATAGGTTCTGGTGTTGGAACTTGAGGAGAAACTGCTGATTTCCAACTATCAGTATTATACCACACCTTCACGAGACAATCATCCTAGCAAAGAAAAATACTGGTATAGATTAATGTTAACGTTGCCATATCGTCACCATTTATTCTTCAACTGATACTAAAACATAAGGCAATTTTTCCAGATGCTCTTACTGCTTTTAAAAGATTATTTCACCATGTGAAAACTGACAAGGAAATCACTTTGAAATGACACCTATACACCCAAATTAGCCCATGTATGCTCCCAACTGGTGCAGACCCCTCATTTGTCAGAATATCTAATAGTAAATAATATATTGGTTGTACTTTGTTATGCTAATGAAAGGAGCAAAATGGGCCCACTCAGAAAAGAAAGAACTTCCTATATATTTAGGGGGCTTCCTGGGTATGCAGTAAAATATGCCTTTGTAAAATAACCTTAATGTGAAAAAAAATGGCCTGACGAGGACCAAATGTGCTCCATGAGCAAAGAATATTGACAGCAGCTCTCAGTTAAAGAAAAACACATGGGTAGGTTTAGCCTGCTTCATCCCCTGGCACCTTACTGAATACTGGAACGGGAGTCTTTGAGAAGTGGGATGGGATTTCCACATTGTTTTTCCTTCCTACAATTCCTTAAATACGCTGAGAGTGAGGGCCACAACCTGCTGTTTTTCATTCTTCTTAACCAGTGATCCGAATATGCTGGCTCTGCTTGGCAGCCAACCATCATTTTATGCTGTGCCTCTCCTCAAATCTGTTTGGAGCCAGGTATTAGGGAAGATCAAAGCAGTAAGGGACTCTGCTGTGTTTCACTGATTGCTGTGCTTTGAAGACAGACGAGATCCTTCTGTTTCCTAAAGTGTCCTGCCCATGCCAGATTACAGAACAGGTGATTTTTAATTTGCAAAATAACACACAATAAAATTAAATTTGCCATCTAACTTGTGCTCTCTCTCACTCCTGTTTCACATTCCCATTTCATGTGGCTGCTTTCTATAAGGGCTCTGTAGAATTTGGGAATGAAGGCATTCTAAACAGGCGAACCAATATATTTATTAGACCAACTACTTGCTAATGATGAATTGTTTTCCTTAATGAGGCTCTCATATAAGCTGTATTTTCCCCTAAGTGGTCCTCTGTAGCCAAATGCATCAATTTCAAAGAAAGCCTTTGTCCTTCGAAAACAACCATCACATGAATATGCTTAGCCGTCACATGGGTTCATGATCAGTTGCTACAGACTACTCTGTTATTGGTGTGTTATGCTCATGCATCATGTATATTTATGTTTAAAGCATAAGAATTGTGAAGCCAAACATTCAGCAAAAACATTGCACAGAATGGTAAATTAGTCGTCTTTACATCGGAGATTGTTTTGTTAGGCAAAAAGATTAACAACTTATTTTGGTGAGAAATGAGACATTACAGTGTATGACTTAGTCTTCCTGTTGTTAGAGGAACTCTTCTTCCAAGGAACATTATATCATCACAACAACCCTGAGGCATAGTAAGCTGGGTTTGTACAAAGCCCTAGCATTTAAATTCAGGTTTCTAAATGCCAAGTCCAACCTTTTATCCTCTGGTAATACTGTGTAATGACTGAGACTGACAGTCCACCAAAGGTAAAATTCCTTCCCTCGGTAAGTCAGACTTTAGCCCCTGTGCAAACTCAGAATCTTTTGACTCAGTAGACCACAACATTGCACTGCCCTGTATTCAGGTTATAAGTGAATGTGTGTTTCAGAGAAACTACTGGGCTAGTGCTACACACTAATATATCAGATATTGTGTCCAACTTCTATTAGAAGACAAGACTTTTAATGTGGAGCAAATGAAAACAGCACTAGTAAAAAATCTGCCAGGAGCTACATTTTTATGTCAGGCAGGCCAACTTGTGAAAGACACGATGAGTTACGCTGGCCAATTTAGATTCATCTGATACTTTGAAATGCCATTTCAAAGCAGACTAAAAGCTTGTTTACCTTCCCAGCAGTAGCAAAAAATTCTCCATCTGGTGAAAACTTCATTAGATGAACTTGAGAAGCAGTTCTGTAGAAGAGCAAAAAACCAACATATAAGTATTACTCAAGAGTGTAATGAAAATGGCGTTTAATATTAACAGAATTGGAAAATAACTTCCTTAAAATTCAACTATCCTACTTGTCACCAGATAATTAAACCCCATTACTGGTGCAGTTTCGGAGTTCTCCACTAAGCTGAGATGGGAAAGTAGGATCATCTGGTCAACTGACTTACTAACAACAAAGTCAGAACAGGATCTACAATAGCTAGGACTATTAGAATATACCTATATTGTGAATGTTCTCCCTTTAGGCATATGATTTCTAACATTTGCTTTTGAATTTTTCATCATCCCTAAAATGTTCACATAATTAACTTTTAGGTTCAACATACAAGCATGTGCCTCAAAGGTTTACAGTATCACAATGTTTAGAAAAATCTTCTGAAACTACATTTTAGTGCTTAGCCCGAGAGTTTGCATTTTTTTGTGTTTCTTTAATGTGCTGGAATTTTCTGACTCAGATATTTTTTTAAAAAGAGAGGGTGCCAGAGACTCAGGGACTCAACAATATATTCATGGAGCAAACTGTGAACTTTCAGAAAGTTTTATCTGAAAAAAAGAAGAAGTTTAAACAGCCACAAATAACTTCAAAGGAAATAAAGCCCCTCACAATGTGTTTCTGCTATTTGACATTAAGATTTTTGTTTTTTTAAGTCATCTGCCTGTTAATACTGATGTCTAATTGTTAATTATGCAGTCATGTGAACTCATGACCTAAATGCAGAAACCTTCTAACGCTTTTATAAAATGTCTTCCACCCTTGCCTTTTTGGCACACAAAGGTATATTGTACATATACCACCTCGGCTACCTGAAGGCTAGGTGTAAATTTTGGTAGGAAGGAAATCTCTTATTGTTAAACCTAGAGGCCAATTTAAAATAATACAATGTTTGTTCAACACATAAACGCAATGCAATTTAAAGCATGTTTACAGCATATCAGGACTACTGTTCAAAATAAGGCAACACTCTAAAGTTTAAGAACATAGGTAAGGTAATAATTATACGTTCCTTACTTGCATTGCCAAACAATTCTCCAGTCCTGAACATCTGCTTTTTCATGGTTTTCATCTTCTGCTGGATTTTCAAAACTAATATTGGACCATAGCTGCAGACAGTTGGAACCAGTCAACAGACGAGAGCCTACAATTTTCAGATTTGTACACAAAAGAAAATTAAATATGGTGGTTAAAGTCAGAGTATATATCTAAATATCTGCATCTGGAACCATCAAGTCAGAGAAACAACTTCAACTACTTATCTTGAAACAGTTCAAACACAACAATTTAAAAAGTTCATAAATAATGCTAAGTGAAAATGTACGTACATAGTAAAGTGGGGAAGACATAAGACCCTCTCAGCTAGCACCACCCCATATCAATTGTGTAATGCCTACAAAACAGGAAGAGATTGCCCACCATTCCACCAGCTTGCCATATACTTCAGAAGCAGTTCTGATAGCATCAACTCAGCAAAAGAAAGCCCGCCTTAACAGTCGTGTACACTATGAACAGTTATTAGTACAGTTATTGAGGTGATGATTAGGAAGTTAGTGGAAAGCATACACCTTTTTGAGCCTATGGGCACCTTTGAAATTCTGGCACAGTGTGGTCAATCAGAAGCTTTGCTGGGCAAAAGCCCCACCTGGCCCCACCCACTTTCTAAAAACACTTGGTGGTTGCCAGGAAAGGTATCAGCAAGCACCACACAGGAGACCCCTGATCTAAGGGAATGGTAGATTTACAGTGCATTCCTAAGGAGAGTTACTCCAGCCTAAACACATTCATTTCAATGGTCTTAGACTGGAGTAACTCTCCTTAGGAATGCACAGTTAGTGCTGCAAAGGAAGACATAATAATTCATTTCTGACACTTTTAGCCCACCTTTCTACAAAAAAGGACTAGAGAAGTGGTTCCCAAACTTTTGGGGGCAACCCCCCTTGGTTTCACAAATTCAACCCCAGCACCCCCTACCCTATAAAAAGCATTATTCAAAATAGGGGTTTGCATGACAAACTAAAGAAAATAACAATAAAATCTCAAAACAGTAATAATTAATTGAACATCTATTCAAAATCAAATTAAAGCTTTTTAGTTGAAATGTATCCAACAAAACTGATGAACTTGATCCAGTGGTACCAGCTCTTCAAAGTCTGGAAAGAAATTCCGATAGTTCCCACCAAATTTGCCAGCATGATGCCATAGCTTGATCTATTGTAAATTAGTGAACAACATGGTTGAAGGGGCGCACCTCTAGTGCCCCCCTGCTTCTTAGTGCCTCCCTAGGTAATCCCACCGCCCCCCAGGGGGTGGTACTGCCCACTTTGGGAACCACTGGACTAGAGGCTACAGATGGAAGCTAATAAAACACTGCAATAACCTGATGTAACCTGTAATTTTCCCCATATTATGTTAAAATTTGCTTTTTGGAGACTATGTTTATGGCACATAAATACTTTGCAAAGAATGAAACATTAAAATGTTGGAAATTAAGTTCAAACTGTCTAATAAAGGAGGCTTACATGAGTGAATAAATTTGAAATATATAAAACTTTCCTGTTGACTTTCATTTAATCTTGAAATTCAAGAAGAAAGTTAACTTACAAAATATCTGAGAGCCACCCCCCCCAATTATTATGGAATTAATACAAACAGCAGCAAAAGGAGTTCCAAGAAAACAAGAAAAAATTAATTATGGGCACGTAACAGAGGGGAGGGGAAGCGCTCTTCCCTCAGTTCTCCTGCTGCCACTGTGGAAAAACCCGAATACAGTGCATCCAAGCAGGCCACAGCCGGGGAAGGAAGGATGTGTGCCAGCACAGAAGACCACCCAATGAATAACACAGGTAAGTGCAACTTTGTTTTCATCTTCGTGGCTTCTGTGCACTCTCACATGGGAGTGTAACAAGCTCTATTACCAAGAAGGCGGGTGTGAGGCTGCTCAATGTAACACCGACTGCAACACCGCTCTCCCCACAGATGTCTCAGCCTCTGTGTCAACGTCCATGGAATAGTGCCTGATGAACATTAATGGGAACGACTGTGCTGCGAGTGTCCACGCTGGCACTGAAAGCAGCAGAAGACTGTGCCTTGGTAGAATGGCCTTCGCCGGTAACGGGCATTCCAACCTGGCTGAGTCATAAGCAAAGGTGATGGCTGTCAACACCCATCTGGGCAGAGATTGGGACAAAACGGTCAAAAGGCATATCCTCAACTCTTCCTTTGGAATCAGGGGCTAGGGTAGACAAACATAGCCAGGAATGATGTCTCAAGTCTATGCTCGACACCATGGTCCTGCTAGAGGTTTCAGCCACATGCCTAGCCGCATTTAACTGGTCTCTGCCCAGCCTTTAGCCCTCTGCCTGCAAAACCTTCCCCACTGTTTTCTTGACCTCTGGGAGGAGATCAATTAGTTGAACGAACCTGTCCCAGAAGAACATTTGGTATCTCCCTATCTCTGAAAAGCTGGCGATGGGCAGCACAAGGGCTCAGGAAGAGTAGAGTTCCCTTTCCAGGGGGCTGACTGGGATCCTGTTTTGTTTTTAAAGGCACAAACTTCAGTTACTAAGAAGTTTACTGGCAGGTGGCAATACAGAAATTCGGACCTGGACTCTTGGATCTTATAACTTTTTAAAATCTTTTTCACCAGGGCCAGATTAGAGGCTGGCCTGGACCAGTTAGCCAAAGCTAACTACCAACATCAAGCCACTTCCCCCTCTCTGGATGTTGCTTCTCATCTAAAAGATCTGGAAAGGTGTTCCTTGTATCCCAGCAACAGGGTTCGGCACCAAGGAGATGGCGATCTTCAGCGTTGATCCAGTGTCAGAAGCGACTTTGACGGGGTTCAGCTTCTACGCGGGGAATCCCCCTTTCCTCCTTTTTTCTGTGCTTATTAGGCCTTTCAGCACCTAACGCCACTGGAGCCGACTTTCTCTGTCCCGACTTCTCTGGTGGGCTTGGGTCAACGTTGACCACCTTTGACGGCAACAGAGCTGACTTCTTCAACCACGATCTTGAAGCTGACATATTTTTCTACTTTTTCATAGCCTTCTTGACCTGGGGTTCATATGCTGCTCTCTTGTCAGCAGGCAATGTCTCCTGCCTTGGCTTTGACACCGGTGGCGGCACTGAAGCTGTCGATGGAGATCTGGCCCTTACAGACTGCTCACTCAGCTTGTGTAAAGCCTTCAAGGTTTTTTCCAAAGGGAGGCTTTTAGTCCAGCTGACCTTTCTTGCCTGGCCTTGGGTGTAAGGAGCCCACAGGCTCAACACAAGGAGGGGATGTGACCCTCACCCAAGCAGAATAAGCATTTTGAACTCTTGTTATTCTGCACCATTCTGGTCCCGCAAGTGAGACATTTTTAAAATAACACCATACTGAGAAGGCGTTCTGATGAGCTGAAGACGTAAGTTTTGAACTCACAAATCTTGCTGATTTAAGAACAATCTGATGACTGAAAAAATCTTCCCTGAGGGAAAATTCACGAAGCTCGCTGAATACACGCCCTCATTCCACGGTGGCAGAGAGAGAACTGAGGGAAGAGAGCTTCCCCTCCCCTCCGTCACGTGCCCATTTGGGCGGGAAGAACTGTTGGCACTGGGCGCAAGTCAGAGAGGACAAAGGAAAGTGTTCTTAAACTACAAACCTTTCTAGAAGCTTGCTAGTTTCTTCTCTGTGGCTGACATGCACAAGCGCAGTTCCCACTAAGAAGAGCTATATATTTTCCCTGCATAGCAAGTTACAGTTTGGGGTGCTGATGTGGCTTGCTTTGTGAACAGCAGGGGAAAGGTATTCCCACCTGAACACTGCTCGGTAATGCAATATTTGCTCAAGCTGTCATTTTATAACTGACTACCTACCAAGCTGCCATTTTTTGAATGGTAGTTCTGGAGTCTCTTAAAAAATTAAGTACCTCCCACAAAACAAAAGTATGCACCCCCCCTGGTGTAGAGCAACTGAAAAGGAATAGGAAGCATTCTGCATAATTATGCCAATGCTGTTCCCTAAACAGTAATATGTGTCAATCAAAATGAAAAGATAAGAAAAATGTTTAGTTATTTTTGTGCTTACCTGTCGGGTCCCATGTTAAGTTATGTACCATATGCTCCAGGGAAATTTGACCTGATTTCTGCCACTGATATTGCAGCCCCTAAAACCAAAAGTATTGCATGAAATAATGTTTTATGTTGTTGGAAGACTTAAGCTCAAAGACTTACTGATTAAATCATATAAATTGGAACCAGACTAAACAAACAATTTAAAATGATTCCACTTTCCCACTGTTGACCTCCCCTCATGTTGTTCCTCAAGGTACCCTCTCCCCCAGGAGAAGCATTTCATGGAGATCAGTGGGCCACTGTGAGTTCCACCACCAATCTGAATCCATTTTAACTGAAAAAACGAGAACAAAGGTTTAGACTTCTAGATTAACTTATCCTTTGTTTCTAGAATGTACATAGACACAATTCACTCTTTTCATATAACTCCTCTTGAAATCCTATCCATACTTACCATCACTGAATCTACATCCAAATTTCCTATCTGTTAATCTTCCTTCCATTTTAGTAACAATTAAACATAAAGTTTCCATTAGTGAAACCTTCATAAATGCTCAGGAAATGGGCTAGATTGAACACTTCATAGATATAGGGCTATCCTTTGTCAGTTGATACGCTTACTGAAGGACCAGTTTCCATGGATAAAGGATTTGGATGGATTTCACAGTAACATGGAATAGCCATTAAAAAGAACTCAGGATTTGAATAACTAATGGCTTAGAGCCAGAACTGTTTACAGAATAGAGAATCTCCTGTTTGTGTAGACCCTCATCCCCTGGCTGCAGTCTATTCATGCAGTCTTGGATAGTTTTTGAAGCTTCACTGTCCCTCAGGTATGGCTTTTCAGAGGGTGGTGTGCAAAAGGCTTTCACCGAGTGAGGTAGCAGAAAAGTCCATTTAGTCCTGAGGATGTAAATCCATTCCTTTATATCTTCTAATAATAACTTGCAAAATCATATTCTGTTGACAACTGATGTGTTGTAAAGATGCTACACTCACAAATCACACATTTACTCTAAAATACACAGTTGACTGAAATAAACATGTTATGTGCTTTATAATAAACTCTTCTAGTCAATATCAGTGACATCAGTTTACAAGTCATTTTACCTAAGTAGCTCAATGGTCAAGTCAGCCAACTTGTTACCTAAAAAATTCTAGATGCAATGACCTCGGTTCACTGGTGTTGCCCACAATGCTTCAGAACAGCATTACTAAAATATGCACGACAATTTCAAGATTCTTGAATGATGAACAGAAAAGTGATCACAGTCACAACTTGACAGCATTCATTTAGTTCTGTCCCCCCTTTCTTTCTCTACAGTAGTTTAATATTTTGAAAAATAGACATGGCTATACTTTTTAAAAGTCTAATGGAACATATATAAGCCTGTTATCAAAACATGTAGTATTGCAGAGAGAAAACAAGAAACACAAGGAGGAATTAGGCGTAGAGGCAAATAATAGAAAATAAATCCTCTCCACTCCTCTTTTCCTTGACACCTGTTGTGGTAAGTCTGCTCCATGGAGCTAGTTTGCAAAAGGATTCACTAGCTATTATGCCACTGTTGTGATAAGGCTACTTAGTATATTTTGGCGTTATAATACGGCCTAACAGAGATGTATGGACAGGATCCAATGTGAAACAGCACCAGTATCTAGTGCCTGTTCACACAAAGCTTCTGTGGTTGATGACACCGATGCTGAACAGTCAGTCCAATGAGATCCCAGGGTTGATTTGGCCTTTTACACCATGTCCCTCTGCTTCTCACCAGTCTGAAAATTCCTCAGCTGTGGTGGTGGCACTGTACATTTGTTTAAGTCTCCTTCACAGAGACAGATGCGCATGAACACATGAAGCTGCCTTATACTGAATCAGACCCTTGGTCCATCAAAGTTGGTACTGTCTACTCAGACCGGCAGCAGCTCTCCAGGGTCTCAGGGGGAGGTCTCAGGGGGAGAAATATACTAAGTGCAAAAAGCACTTAGTGGATATTTCTTCTACGTGATGAATCACCTAAAGAGCCTTTGGTGCAGGTTATCAAGTGAGAGATGTTTGTGCATGACCTTTCTCAAACTCTGCCTATATATAAAAGCACACTGCAAATCTTGGTTATCTGTTATACAGTATGGTTGGTTGGAAAGCTTTTGGGGAAGGAAAGGAGAGCGACAGCCTTCCAAATTTATTGATAATATTTATATACTACTGTCTCAACACTGCTGATTTGTTTCCTGATAAACCACATAATATGAAAAATAAGCAGCATAAAATGAGTAGTGTTAAAATCTAACTAAAACAGCAGCAAATAATTAAAGCACAAAGTAATACATATAAGAGACCTGCTGGATCAGTCCAGCAGTCCATCTAGTCCAGCATCCTGTTTCACACAGTAGCCAACTTACTAACAAAAAATAACAAAAGTAACAAAAGTTTGCCATCTTTAAACTAATAGAAGGCCTGCAAGTTATTATGCTATCATTCAGTGAAGATATTAAGATGAATTACTTACAGTATGACAATTATGCTTCTGTTTCAGACACTGAACTGGCTCAAAAATACAAATCACATTCCCATAGGAGGCTGCAATCTAAAACAAACAGCATTTTAAAATGAGGTTATGATTATCTTCTTTTATTCTCAGGTTGTGTCACCTTCATTTTACAGTCAAGCTTTTTTATCATCACTAAAAAAAGTTATCACATAACTTAAAGGAAAATGTCAAGATGATCCTGAAGAACATAAGAACCAAAAAAAAAAAAAAGCCATGCTGGATCAGACCAAGGTCCATCAAGCGCAGTAGTCTGTTCTCACAGTGACCAGCCACGTGCCTCTAGGAAGCCCACAAACAAGACAAATGCAGCAGAACCATCCTGTCTATGTTCCACAGCACCTAATATATTCAGCATGCTCCTCTGATCCTGGAGAGAAAAGGTATGCATCATGACTAGTAGGCATTTTTACTAGTAGCCATGAATACTCCTCTCTTCCATGAACATGTCCACTCCCCTTGTAAAGCCTTCCAAGTTAGAAGACATCACCACATCCTGGAGCAGGGAGTTCCACAATTTAACTATGTATTGTGTAAAGAAATATTTCCTTTTATCAGTTTTGAATCTGTCACCCTCCAGCTTCAGCAGACGACCCCGCATTCTTGTATTATGAGAGAGGAAGAAAAGCTTCTCCTTGTCCACTCTTCAAACCATGCATAATTTTATAGACCTCTATCATGTCTCCCCTTAACCGCCTTCTTTCCAGGCTAAACAGCCCTAAGCGTTTTAACCGCTCCTCATAGGGCAGTTGCTCTAGTCCTCTGATTATTTTGGTTGCTCTTTTCTGCACCTTCTCAAGCTCTGCAATATCCTTTTTGAGGTGTAGTGACCAGAACTGTACAGAATACTCCAAGTGTGGTCTCACCATAGATTTGTACAAGGGCAGTATGATATCAGCAGTTTTATTCTCTATTCCTCGTCTAATGGCCAGCATGGATTTTGTCTTTTTTACAGTGTCAAATATTCTAATCTGAACTATTACTAGTTAGAACAATATCCCACTTTCATGAACACCTTGCAGAAATAATAATTAAAGTAACTCCTTTAAAAAAAATACAAAACAACATTTTAAAGAATATTTTATAACTGGCATAAAACATCAGTTATAGTGTATTTTCAAACAGAAACTCTGAGTAAATCTAATGGACAGATTCAAGAGGCAAAAGGGAAACTAGTATCAAAATAATCTTTATCAGACTGAGCAGCCCATACAGCAGAATGACCTAAAAATGCCAACTGGAATTAAAGCAGCAACTGCAAAAAAGCAGCCATTTGTGTTTGCTGAAAGAAAAGAAACAGATAATCGTATTTTCTCTGCTGTAACCAAAGAGGCATCCTATCATAAAGTCAAATAGCGCATTCCTGACATCTAAGGGTGAAAGTCCTTAGGAAGACAGGAAGGCGCCGAGCTGGCGTCTGGGCCCCCAGCACCAGCATCCAGGCAGCTAATGCCGGTGTTGGCTGCCCAAACACCGGTGGGAAGGCCTGGACGCTGGTTATGGGATGCTGACGGAGCCTTCTGTCGGCGTCCAAACGCTGTCAAAGGCTACGCTGAAATCCCAGGAGGAATCCCTTTAGGCAGCCTCCAAAGCCCTTTCGGCCTGGGAACGACCCTTTTTATTTTTTGTTGAGATAGAGATACGCCACCCTATGAGGGTTGCACTGATTTTTGGCACCACAGTGTCGACCGGCACAGGCATTCCTCCCATGAATTCCTCCCACTGACAATGTAGCCTTGGGGTCCCTATCGCTTAGTAAAAAAGGCATTATGTCAGTCACAGAGGCATTGGATTTGTATATTAAAAGGGGGGAAATATAGTGCGATCGAAGTTCCTCGTAAAAGCGGCATTCCAAAAGGGCATGGGCTAATGAGTCAATAGAGCCAGAAGAGCAAGGGCAGATCCTGTCCGAGTATGGTATATTCAGAATTCTGCCCTGCATTACCATAGAAGGGTTAGCATTCAATCTAGCCAAGCAAAAAGCTCTACAGAGACGAGGAGTTGTCAGATAATATGTATAGGCAGGCAGACCACATGGAGGGGGTATTCTGAAGAACTGGGATGAACAGACGCGACGAGCACGAAAAGTAGTGCTGTTATAATCGAGCTCTTTAATGCGGTTTTTAATTTTGGTAAAAGCTTCAGTTTTCCCAAGATCTAACATATCCTGCGAGAAGCCCAGCAACGACAGTTTCTCATCTAAGATTTTTTGCCATGAGGATTTAAAAGGGTCATGCTTCAGAGAAGCTAGGAACCCCTCAGTACTAAAGCACAGTTTAAGGTGTAGTTTAAAGGCGGCCAACCACGTCCTAGCTTCAAGTGACATTTGGCCAAACTCGGAACGAAGAGTAACGCCAGCAACACATTGAGGGACATTTAGGAGTTTTCGTAAGAAATGAAGCAGAGGACGATCTATAGATTCATTGATGACTGTAATCCAGATGGCAACACCAAAGAGGATAACTGGGGTAATTTTCAGGTTAAAAACCTGAATAGCCCCTGGAATATATTTGCCACCTTTGGTGTGAAACAAATTGACAATAGCACCAACCCCAGGTTTAATTTTGTTGGACACTGCTTTTTGATGGGCATTCCAATTTAGGTTATGGGAAAACAGAATGCCAAGGTAAACAAACTCCTTGACTTGGTCAACCTCAAAGCCATCTAATACCCAGCGAAAAAGAGGCATTTTTCTCCTCTTAGTGAAGATCATAATCTTAGATTTATGATGGTTTATTTTAAGACCTTCCCTAGAGCAGTACTCAGAAAAAGTTTGCAAAGATCTTTTCAAACCAATTCTTGTGCGGGACAGGAGAACTGCATCATCAGCATAGAGTAGAATTGAGGCGGGATGACTTGCAAGCTTTGGGGGATGGCAAAACTCTGAGAAATTGGTTGCCATATCATTCAGGTATAGATTAAACAAGAGAGGAGTATTCATGAAATAGCAGTGTCTACAACAAAAAAAAGCATTCTCTAAAAGCATAACTGGTTGGGTAATCAGTTAACAGTACCAGCAGGATTTTACAAGCAGATTTTTAAAAAGTTTACATGCATGTCCGTGTGAATATATAAAGTAGAGCTTTATATATTAGCACCCCACAGAATGATACTGAAAATACTCAATTCAAAAATCATACCAAGAAGCCACATTTAATAAAATTACTAATTCTTACCTTGCCTTGCTGCATAGAGCAATCCACACATCCCACTTGTATATTGCCATGTTTTGCTCCAGGAATTATTTGTAATCTTTCAAAGTCAGTCCCCAGTATCACAATATCACAGCCTGATGCATATGCCTACAAAAGAATGGGAAAGCTCAATATTTGTTTTTTTTTTAAAATACAATCAAGAGGAAAGCATATTTGGCATATTTTTTGCCAAAAATATGTTGCAAGACATTATATCATCAGAATTTTCTGCGCAGCTCAAGGATCTATTTAAATATACTATGACTGCTGCGAGTGTGATCTTAGCGAAGAAATGGAAGCGATCGCTCCTTCCAGATATAGAAGAATGGAAAGATAAACTAATGGAATATGCTATCCTGGCAAGAATGACCAATATGATAAACTCAAGTAATGATATGACCTTCGAGCAACATTATGAGAAATGGAAATTATGCTATAATTATGTTGAGGCTCATGACTAATTTCTCATTTTAAGTGAGAAATTAGATAATATTTAGTGATACAGCATCGTAATTTTAATCATATATTTAGACAACTATGTGGATTGTGGAGGCATTAAACAGTTACAGATGATGATAATTTATTGATTATGCTAATTGTACACATTGCCTAAACACAGAAATGCAAAGTAATGTTGTTTGTTTGATCTGCATTACAACTGTTATTTTATATTTTATTAATGGTATGTTAGATATCCTTATTTTCTGCTTTTCCTTTTTTCCCTTTTGTATCCCTTCATTATAATATAAAAAAGCAAAAACAAAAGAGGAAAGCATATTTGAAAAGTTACCTTGTCGGATTACACATTTCTCTAGTTATATTTCATCTGTTGGACTGAAGATCAAAGACACAGAAAGTGATTCAGAAAAAAAGTATGCATCCTGCAGGCCACTTCCATGAGTGACGTTGTCTTTAAGAATGCAATCCTAATGGGGGGTACTTACCCCAGGCCTAGGGATGGTAACCCTCGTGGAACTCTCTATTGAGTTCTGTGGGGCTAAACCTGCCTTTTTGCAAGCGTAACTTGGTGCCTGCAAAAAGGTGTGTTTGTGGGCCAAAGGGGCCCTGAGAACACCCCCTTTCACACCAGCCAAGACCAAGAAAATGCTGCCACGAAGGCTGTGCCAATGTCCAAGGCTCACACTGCCACATGGCTTCCCAGAGCATAAGTGCCCTTGTGCCAATTAGTGCCACTTTAGCCGGCGCAAGTGCCACTAATGCCAGCGCTGAGGTCACACCAGCTCATATGCCCTTTCACCCCGCCTCCTTAGGATTGGGCTGCCTATCAGCAGAAGTATATGTGTGTCTGTATACTGCACTGCATCATTATACCTTGTACAGTGTCAAAATTACCAATGCTAACAGTGAACAGAAGTAAGACACTATGAAGATAGACATGATCATATGCATGCAGAAGAAGCACTATGCATGATCATATGCATGCAGAAGAAACTGCAGCTGCAACACAGGGAAATAAAGCACAAGGGCATGTAATAAGTGAGGTACATTAAATAAACAGCAAAAAGTTCATAAGATTTGTTAAATCGTTTAAGCAATGGGTTATTTTATAACACATTTATACAATGCCACTTGACTGCATTAATTGACTAGCGATACCAATTGTGCTACCATGGCCACCACTTGCACCACTCAAAAAAAAGGAGGTAAATTTACTGATCTCTAAATGAAACAATCACCTTGATAATCCATTTCACTGTCCTGGACCTGCTAAAGCTGAACTTCTGTGCTGCTAACATGAAAAGTGTCACTTTATATGTGACATGCTTATTCTGATTCAATAAGTGATAACCTAGATTATCCAATTATTCCCTTTATGTGATTTCATAAACACACAACACTACTGGACAAATGCAAGTATCTACAGAATATAAAATAAAGCAGATGTCAGGCTTTGGATTTCAAATAACCCATTCTACATTGTTCTGTGTTCAATAACTTTCTAGAAGCCTCATTTTGTGCAACATGCTCCTTGTCATGCTGCTGTTTAAGACTACAAAGAAGAAGGTTATCAACTAGCAGCTATTAGCCATGATAGCTAAAATTGAAACTTCCATATTAATATCATACTTCTGATTACCAGATGCTGTGAGGACAAGCGATGAGGAGCTATACTTACTTATGATCTGCCTCTGGGCTTGCAAGGGCATTTAACTGGCTACTACTGAAGACAGGCTGCTTTAATCTGACCTGTTCTACCTGGACAATTATCATGACCTAATCGTGCAATACAACTTGCTATTACAATGATCACGAACTATTCAAGGACACCGTTTTCTTTATATAATCAATGAAATGAGGATGCAGTAACAGAAAGCAAGCTGGCAAACAAGCATTTTTAAAAACCACATGAACTGTTGTATTGAATTCACCCTTAATGAAAAACAACTATTTATGTACTCAAATTCCTTAAAAGAACAGCTTGATTGCATTATTTTATTTCCTCACATACTGCAGTGAAGAAACTAGGTTAGTTAGCTTACATGGGAATTTAGATGGATCCCACAACCTTGTCCAGGTATTTGTTCACAAGTTCTACTGACCAATCTGGTCAGCTGTAAGGGAGAAACAGTGTGTTCAGTCCTTGGTTCACCAGTGCCACATAGGTTCCCCTTCTCATTATCTCATTGGAGGAGACTGCACCACCCACAGTAAGCTGCATTTACTGTCATGATGATTTATTCTTTTCTGTAACCACTAAATTTGCTATGACTTACGGACTAAAACAATAAATTATTATTACTGCACATGATCTGAAAGACTGATGCTATGACCCATAAGCCCAGATCTTTGGGTTATGCTGAACTAGTCCTTTTGCTTCACCACCCACCTCTTATCAGCCATTGTCCATCACTCTTTGAATGTGGCAAGAGCCCTGCCTAAGCCTAACTGCTTACAACCAAATGGGGTTCACCTAACCTTTCCTTCTTCCTGCTCAGTCTATTGCCTGCTAGCACTACACCAACATGGCATCCAGTAAGAATGGCAGACTCTTTACAGATCATAACAGCTCCTCCTCTTTAGCATAGGACAGAAGGATAATACTGTACTGAGTGCTTGAGAAAGTTGTACTAAGGCAGGACCAGTGGATTTATCCAGCCACATTTTAGGGATACAAACCAGGCCACCCTTCTCACTTAGAATCAGTTTCTAGATTACAGTGGTTTTATGTAAAATCAACCTGGTGTTAACTTTCAAGAACCAAAAGCCAACTTTGCAACCAGAGCCAGTCAAGTGTGAATCATTCCTGAACAGTTTTTGTACAGGTTGAAATATCATTTTGTACAGGAAGTGCCAGGCTGAGTAGCTGGCATGTTGATGTACAGGCACAACAATGACAGTACATACCAAATTTTAACAACTGACAACCCTACAAACCAAAATGCCTCAGTGGGGGTTACCACACTTTGTATTCCCAGCGATGTATTAAGAGTTTGAAAACGTTATAAAGAACATTGCTTTAAAAGGGTTTTTGGATACCACAGCTTATAAATGGTTGGAAGACGTCTGAATGGGTGCCATATTTGCACAGTGATCAAAGTTGGCAAGGGCAGAATACTGCTCTAAACAAAGGCTCAGAATCTGGAATCCACCTTGTGTATTTGCTTGACCTAGGCTGTTACCGCACTAGGTATTCCCAACGATGTATCAAGAGTTTGGAAATGTTATAAAAAACATCGTTTTAAAAGGGTTTTTTGATACCACGGCTTATAAATGGTTAGAAGATGTCTTCACAGCTAAAGGGGCCAAACAAAGTGCGAACAGTATTTTTTATAATGTTTTCAAACTCTTAATACATCGCTAGGAATACAAGTGCGGTAACCCCCAAAGAGTAAGATACATTTATTAAAGCATTTGATGTTTATTTCTCATTCTGGCAAAATACTTGAAAAATACCCACTATATACATACATATTACTATGTCTGTCCTGTATATACACAGGTTCTGCTGAACAATGACTTGTTTACAGAACACAGCTGTCAAAGAACTCAAGCCTAATTCACCACTGATATTCTTTAGATTTCATAGTAGCCCCTTAGTTAACAAACTCACCATTATCCCCAAAATATAGCATTTCCCTCAAATTATCACTACAGTGTCTTTTATTTAAAAACATGTACTTGCTCCTCAACAAGAATATAAAGTTAGTTCACTACATTACAGAGAAGTGTAAAGCTACACTCCACAGAAAGGCTGGAGGGCCTTCATACTCTAAAACTAAACAGAGTACATTCGGGTCAATGCATAACATGCAACAATGTTTTGTTTAGGACTAACAGCCCATTCCTGATCTCCAAGGACGAAAGTCCATAGGAGGCCAAAAAGGGGCTGTGCCAGCGTTGGGGGGCCCCTCACCAGTGCCCAGGTTACTTATGCCATGATTAGTGGCTCCAATGCCGGAGGGGAGGCCCAGACGCTGGTCTCCTGTGCTGCTGTGGCAGTGCCGCCCGGGGAAGCCGGCTGGGCCTTCCACCGGCGTTCCACGGGCGCAAAGCCCCGCACAGGCATGCTGGGGGGCGTTACTGGGGTGTGCCAGGGGGTGGAGCTGCTGATAAGCAGCTTCCAGTCCCATTTTGGCCCGGCACACTGGCGGGGTGAACAGTGTTGCTGTGACTGCTTTTTTGCAGGCACAGCATTACTGTTCTCAATGGGGCGAAAAGCTGCATTTAAAAAATAAAAAGCTTTTAAAAGGCTTTTTAAAGCTTTTCAGCAGCCGGGGAAGGGCTTAGGAGGCGCCTCAGCCACGTCATCCCTGGCCCCCAAAAGCTCAGGAATGGGCTGTAAGTCATCAAAAGGCAACTACAGAAATAAACTTCCCATGTACTGATTGTGATCACATGTTTGAAATTAGACGCATCAGAAGGAAGGAAATGCCTCCAATACACTTTAATTCACTTGGAATGCAGTCACAAGTAAGATGACTTACCTAACCAAGGTAGTAAAATCTCAAGCACTAAAAATGTGGTGCAGGGGACTAAACATTCTGGCTTTATCACCACCTATCTACAACCTATTACCTAATAATGTAATGATGGATCTTAAAACACTGAACCTGATGACTGAGAATTTAAATGTTTTGTCACAGCTGACTTTTTACAAAGGTGCAGGAATTAAAAGCCCATTCAGTATGATAACCGCCACAGAGATCAATCAAAATATGTAGGCAGTCATGCTGGTCCATCTGGGGAGGAAATCAAAAGCTACAAGTAGCACATACTTTTAAGAGAACCAATTAAAACATCACAAAGGAACTAACAGTTCACTTTGTGTTCACTAGATGAAATGGGGGGGGGGAAGGGAGGTATGTTGCTTGCTAGACATGAAAAAGCCCAAGTGTGCAGTCTTGTAATTGTCTTAAAACAGAAAGAAAAAGTATTCAGGCATGCAGTCTGATCCTGTGCTTGCCTTCTGAGAAGTAAATCCCAAATAAGAACGCATGGGATAGTACCCTTAATTAGGTTATACTGTGCTCCATTAAAGATGATCTCAAGCCACATCAGACATACCAGGACAAAGAAGCAATGGCTGCTCTCCCTTTGAAAGTCAGCAGTTATTCAGACTTTTTTCTAGCAACTTGACGCATGATCTATCTATAATGTTACAGTTTTGGTGTCTAAACCGAAGGGCTGCCTGAAAAAATTAAGTATGTTGTCAAAGGCAATCATCTTCCACATTGCCACCATTAACATATTGGGAGGAAGAGATGTTGAATGTGGGCTTCCTTTACAGTATTATGAAACTTATTTTATTGATATTGCAAAGGACGACCACCTCCAACATTGCCCCCACGAACACACAATATGTCAGTTGTGGCAATGTGGAAGATAGTTACTGCATGGATATAATTAAAATTATCTTGGATTCATCTGGTTTAGGGGTGTATAAGAATGGAAAACGGAGGTGGAAAGAAGGAGCTGAACTTTCAGCAAGTAAAAAAACCCTTTCTAAGTCACCTCTAAGGTAAAAAAGCCTTAAGCTATTTGTGATGTAATCACCTCAATGAAGCAACTCCATGTTCTTGGACTATTTAGTCAACAATTCTTATGCTTACTTTTTCATTTTTAAAACCAGGAAGAACCAGTCAAACATTGAAGAACAAGAATTTTATTTGATGATGCCACAGTAAAAACACAGAAAGCGAAAAATCCCCTACATCAGTGCATGCACAAAGTCCTAGTTCAAGTCCTAGCATATCTACATGAAGAAACTCCGGGTAGTAGGCCTGTGAAAAAATGAGTCCTGGGGACTGGTACTAGTCCAGTGGTCTGACCCAGTGTAAAGCACTGAGGAAGTGAGCTCTAACTAACAAAATATCATGCTAAAATACATGCTGTTTATCTTTAAGATCCACTTCACTTCTGTTTTACATTGTAAAACAGGTTCATATGCCTATACTTGGAAAGTGAAGGCAATCTTCATAAACTTTCAGGAAACTACTCTAGTTCAGGAAAAGACTCCCATTCCTGTTATTAAATTGGCTTTACATGTTTGGGCTGCATGGTTTGCTTGTATTAAACACATACACACACATCCTTGTAATGCAGACTGTTGTGTTCTCACCCATGTATACTTAAACATCACATACACTACTGTTTCAGTTTTGTCAAAGTTATGGTGGGTTGAGACACGGGCTTCTTTTATAGTAATGAGAATACAATGTAGAAGACCAGCTGTGATTTTTTCGCTCCTACTTACTGCCCTTTTCCACCCAAACTCCAAAAGCATGTTGCACATTCTCAGAAAAGGGGAGGTACAGATCTAAGAAATTAGTTAAATGCAAATCAAACAATTCCTACCTGGAATGACATCCAGCACAACATTTTCTGTGAAAACATCTTCATTCTGTGTCCATAAAGGTCACTTCCAAATATTATGCATTACTTGCCATTTTCAGGTGCATCAAAAATTCAGTATGGATCTTTGGGCTTTGCAGCACTAAGATTTGTGGAACAGCTTCAATGAAAACAGCCCCAAGTATGTATTAAATAGCTCAGAGTTATCCTCATCAATGCAGTTCCTGTTTGGCCGTCAATGTCATAGCACAGGCCATAGTGACTGTGGGAGCAAATGTTGTAAATCACTACCCAAAGGCTGACTTTCAGATTTTTCATAAGCAATAAATAACATTTGGCACATTATATTTAATTTAAGTACATTCTATATTAGTACAAACAAGAGCATCTCTTGTAATAAGGAATTTTCTAAATTCCTTCTGTGAACTCTAGCCAAGCAACACAACTACATTTTTCCAGTCTCATCTACATAAATGTTTGTTCAGCAATGGTCCTGGGGGAAAAAGTCTCCTCAGCACCTGTCTGAATTCCTGACTCCTCTAACAGCCAATGAAACAGACATTTCACCCACTGGTCCATCAAGGTAAATACTGTCTATTCAGACTGGCTGTAGCTCTCCATAATCTCAAGCAGAGGTATTTCACATCACCTCCTACCTGATCCTTCAAAGCTGGAGATGCCCAGGGATTGAACCTCAGAGCTTCAGCACCTCAAGCAAATGCTCTAACATTGAGCTATAGCTAAGTCTGTACTATATAAAGGACAAGTGTGGAAGTCATTCACAAGTCCAAAGAGGAAGTGGGGTTGTTTTTAGCTGTATATGGTGTATGCAGGTGACAGGGCACAGCCTTCCTCCTCTTTTGTGCCTTACTTCCCTGCAGAGTTTAATTTCTTAGCCCATCTCCAGCACAGGAACTGAGAAGGGCAAAAAACTGCTTGGAACAACCATTTAAGAGAAATTAACGTTCTGAGCCCCTTTCCAAGCTGTTTAATATACACAATATACAGAGTACACAAGTTACAGCCCTGACCTGGATGGCCCAGGCTAGCCTGATCTCATCAGATCTCAGAAGCTAAGCAGGGTCAGCCCTGGTTAGTATTTGGATGGGAGACCCACCAAGGAATACCAGGGTTGCTGTGCAGAGGAAGGCTCTGGCAAACCACCTCTGTTAGTCTCTTGCCATGAAAACCCCAAAAGGGGTCGCCATAAGTCAGATGTCTTGACGGCACTTTACACACACACAAGTTACAGTGAAAGCAAGTACAATCCATGTACAGCAGGGGTGTCAGACTGCATTGTTACAAGCACCAGATATGACATATGTCTCGCCTGCCCAGATAGAGTGGGAGGGGGTGGCTGCTCGGCTGGATTGCGGGCCGGATAAGAGCTCTCAAGGGGCTGGATCTGGCCTTATGTTTGACACCGCTGATGTACAGTGTACAGTCCATGAGACAGTGTACATTTGATTTTTCTTTATATATGCGTTGCAAACATTCACTGTATATACAGCTGAACATGTGATCGAAATCATACATTTATCTAAGCATAGCTGTTGGCTCTTTCTTACAGATATATGTATATACCTTCAAAATGTGCATTCACTAATGTGAACAGGGCACCTTTGTGAACGCAGTGGAAAGTCAATAACAATTTCATCAAGTTTGGCCCTACTTGGTGTGAACAGCTACTCCACAAAGTCATATCTCGGGGAATAGAACCAACAGACAGCATTTTTTAAAATTAAGCATTCCCACAACCACTGAGGAGCAACACAGATGAGATGACCAAATTATGCAAGAATTTAAAAACTTATGTTTAAATAAGACATATGCCATCACTACCTTGAACACATAGTTAGCAATGTAACAGAACACAATCTGAATATAATTTGTATGACCATTCACTTATTATAGAATCGGAAAGGACACCAAGGGTCATCTAGTCCAACCCACTGCACAATGCAAGAAATTCACAACTACCTCCCCTCCACACACCCACTGACCCCTACTCCATGCCCAGAAGATGGCCAATTTGCCCCCCCCATCTGCCTAAGATCATAGAATCAGCATTGCTGACAAATGGCCATCTAGCCTCTTCTAAAAAACCTCCAGGGAAGGAGAGCTTACCACCTCCTGAGGAAGCCTGTTCCACTGAGGAACCGCTCTGTTAGAAAATTCTTCCTAGTGTCTATACAGAAACTCTTTTGATTTAATTTCAACCAGTTGGTTCTGATTCAACCTTCTGGAGCAACAGAAAACAACTCGGCACCATCCTCTTATATGACAGCCCTTCAAGTACTTGAAGATGTTTATCATATCACCTCTCAGTCTTCTCCTCTTCAGGCTAAACATACCCATCTCCTTCAACCTTTCCTCATAGGACTTGGTTTCCAGACCCCTCACCATCTTTGTTGCTCTCTGTTGGACACGTTCCAGCTTGTCTACATCTTTCTTAAATTGTGGTGTCCAAAACTGAACACAATACTCTAGGTGAGGTCTAACCAGAGCAGAGTAAAACGATACCATCACTTCGCGTGATCTGGACACTATACTTCTGTTGATACAGCCTAAGATCACAATTGCCTTT
Source organism: Euleptes europaea (assembly GCF_029931775.1). Classification (NCBI taxonomy): domain Eukaryota; kingdom Metazoa; phylum Chordata; class Lepidosauria; order Squamata; family Sphaerodactylidae; genus Euleptes; species Euleptes europaea. The sequence continues at coordinate 68,354,025 of NC_079315.1, forward strand.
TTAGCTACCGCATCACACTGCTGACTCATGTTCGGTCTACTAAGACCCCAAGATCCTTTTCACACACACTACTGCTCAGACAAGACTTCCCCATTCTATAATCATGCATTCACTTTTTTCCTACCTAAATACAGAACTCTACATTTATCTTTGTTGAAATGCATTTTATTAGTTTTAGCCCAATTCTCCAGCCTGTCAAGATCATACCATATTTGCTCCCCCTCTCAATTTAGTATCATCTGCAAATTTAATAAGAATCCCCTCTGTTCCTTCATCCAAATCTTTTATAAAGATGTTGAACAACACAGGGCCCAGCACAGGTCCCTGAGACACTCCTCTAGTCACTCCTCTCCTAGTGGATGAGGAACCATTAACAAGCACTCTTCGGGTGCGATTTGTCAACCAGTTAAAGATCTACCTAACAAAAATAGGATTCAAACCACATTTTCCCATTTGTCAACAAGAATACGATGTGGAGCCTTATCAAAAGCCTTACTGAAATCTAGATAAACTATGTCTACAGCATTCGCCTGATCCAGCAAGGTAGTAACTTTCTCAAAAAAGGAGATAAGATTACTCTGACATTACCTGTTCTTGAGAAACCCATGCTGGCTCTTAGTGATCAGAGCCATCCTTTTTAAATGCTCAAGGACTGACTGACTGATGATTTGTTCAAAAACTTTCACCGGTATAGAAGCCAAGCTGATGGGTTGGTAGTTACCCGGATCCTCCTTTTTCCCCTTCTTGAAGATGGGGTCAACATTTGCCCGCCTCCAACCTTCTGGCACCTCACCTGTTCTCCAAGACTTCTCAAAAATAATGGACAGAGGTTCAGAAATTACATCTGCAAGTTCTTTAAGTACCCTTGGATGCAATTCATCTGGCCCAGAGGATTTTGTTTCATTTAAAGAAACCAGGTGTTTGTGCACTAACCCAATGCCAACTCTAGGCTGCAAATCCTCATCATGTGTTCTGCTTATGCCATGTTGAGCACTGTTTCCCTCGCGAGAAAAGAGTGAGGAAAAGTAGGAATTGAGGAGTTCTGCTCTCTCTACATCTCCTGTTACAATTTCATTTTCCAGTCCCCGCAATGGGCTTATCTTGTCCTTGTTCTTATTCTTACTCTGTACATAGGGAAAGAACCTTTTTGTGTGTGTGTTTAGCATCTCTTGCTAGCCTAAGTAAGCTCATACTGAGCTTTAGCTTTCCTAACACTCTCCCTACAAGCACTAGTTATCTGTTTATATTCCTCTTTGGTTATAAGGCCCTCCTTCTACTTCCTAAATAAGTTTTTTTTATTTCTTAACTCTTTCAAAAGCTGTTTATGGAGCCACCCTGGCCTCTTTAGGCTCCTCCCATTTTTTGTTCTCATAGGAATGGTTTGTGATTGCTCCTTCAATATTTCATTTTTAAGAAACTCCCACCCCTCTCGAACTCCCTTCTCCTTAAGTATTTCTGACCATGGGATTCTACCCAGCATAAGTTTAAGTTTGTTAAAATTTGCTCTCCTTAAGTCCAACCTATATGTCTGACTACGTAGTTTTCCCTTTCCCCAAGATTGTAAATTCCAAGATTACATGGTCACTACTACCCAGAGTGCCTATTACTTTAACCTCATCAACCAGTTCTTCCCTGTTGGTGAGAATCAAGTCTAAGATAGCAGATCCCTTATTCCACTTTCTGGAATAGGAAGTTGTCAGCAAAACAAGTCATGAATTTATTGGATCATGCATTTTTAGCAGAGTTGGACTTCCAACAGATATCCAGGTAATTAAAATCTACCATTACCACCATGTCCCATCTCTTTGAGAACTTTGTAATCTGGTCTAGGAGTGTCTCATCCAAGTCCTCTGCCGGGGTTGGTGGTCGATAACAGACCCCCACCATAATATTACTATTATTTCTTACTCCTTTTATTTTGACCCATTGACTCTCTACTGAACTTTCATGCTGATTCATGTACTTCTTCACAAGTGTACACATCTTTGGCATACAGTGCTACTCCTCCCCCCTTCCTTATCTGTCTATCCCTTTTAAACAAGTTGTACCCCTCAATCTTAATATTCCAATAGTGAATGATATCCCACCAAGTTTCAGTAATGCCTATTAGGTCAAAATCCCCTTCCTGTATTAGTGCTTCAAGTTCTTCCTGCTTGTTTCCCATACTCTGTGCATTAGTGTACAGGCATCGGAATCCATGGTTTATGTGCCCCGAGGTTTTCTGAACTTACCAGCGAATTTGTGTTTCCTTGCATACATGGCACTCCCCGCAAATCTTTATTGTTCTCATCTCCAGTTATTGTCACCATGCTAAGCTTTAAGTTCTTGTCTCGCTCCCCCATAGGATTTAGTTTAAAGCCCTCCTTATCAGGTTGGCAAGGTTCCTTATCAGATTGGTAAGGCTCTCACCAAACACATTTTTTCCTACCCTCGTGAGCTGCAAACCATCTCCCGATAGAAGAACTTCATCTCAAAAGCGTAAGTCATGGTCCAAAAATCCAAACCTTTCTTGACAGCACCATCTATGTGGCCAGTCATTAATTTGTAGTAGTATTCTTTCCCTTACTAAGCCATAACCTTTGACAAGAAGAACTGACCAAAAAAAAAAAAAAAAAACAACTTGCACCCCCAAGTCCTTTACCTTCTTAGCCAGAACCACATACTCTTTTAATATGTTCTGGGTTGTGTTGGGCAATATCATTTGTCCCCGCAGGAATGAGCAAGATGGGATAATAATCTGTGAGCTTGATGAATCTTCCTATCCTTTCTGTCAAATCATGGATGCATGAACCTGGTAGGTAGCAGACCTCTTGAGATGACAAGACTAGTCGGCACACTTTAGACTCTACCCCTCTCAGTAGGGTATGCCCAATTACCAGAACACACCTATTTCTAAATTGGGAAGAGAAAGATGGAGTCCTCTCATGCGCAGGAGCCTGAGAAGTTTCTTTCAAGCTTTGGGTGGGGGGTATCCCTTGCTCCAGAATCAGTATCTATTGGGAGATCCTGGAACTGATTGCTGAGCAACAGAGGATCAAAATGACTCCTGATTTTCCACCTCCTGTGGGTCACATTCTTCCATGCACCCCCTCCTGTGTTGTTTGTGCCTCCATTGGTTGAGTTTCCTTATTCTCCTCCTCCTGTTGCCCCCTAAAGAATACTTCATGCGTTCTGTCCATGAACTCTTCACCTTCCTTTATAAAATGGAGTGTGGACAAGAGTGCCTCATCCAGCAGGGCTATCTTCTCATCCAGCAGGGCTACCACCTTACACTTGCTGCAAGTGTAATTATTGTTACCCTCAGGTAAAAATACAAACATGCCATAGACAAAACACTCAACAGATATAAAAAGTAGAAACTTGCCAGCTGCTTACAGGGGCCCCAGCCCAGACCCCCAGGACAAGAGCTTGCAGCTCTGGCAAGAGGAGCCTTCTTAAATACTCTCAGCCCCACCCCTCAACAGCCAACAGCAGAGCAATTAACTTCAGCCACAGCTAGATAAAGAACAAAGAGAACCACTCAGAAACCCCTCTCCAGCAGGCTCCAAGCACCCACTCACTCTCACACACAGCAACCTCAACTACTGCTCCCCAGCCACTGGGGAAAAACAAAAACTTTAAAAAAATTGCACTGACCTGTCTCTAAGCTCTGTCTCTCAGCCCAACCTCTGGAGAGAGGAGCCTTCTTAAATACTCTCAGCCCCACCTCTCAACAGCAGAGCAATTAACTTCAGCCATATCAGCTACAGCTGTCTCTAAGCTCCTCCTCTATCTCTCAGCCCAGCTGCTTCAGCCCAGCCTCTGGCATGGGGAGCCTTCTTAAATAATCTCAGCCCCACCCCTCAACAGCAGTTCCACTTCATTGGAACTTTTAAACCTATTACAAAATTAGGATATCTGAATATCAACTTGGGTAACCATCTGTCTTTTAGGTGTTGTACAATCTACTGTTAAGAGATGTTACAAAGCTAATCAAAATGTTAACTGTGGAAATCTAGAGCACTTATCCAGCAAGCCAGAAGAAGGATGTCTTAAATGCAACACTGTAGTTACAGTCTCTAACAGCATCTCAAAAATAACATGGCAAACACAAATTACAATAGAAAGGGTGTGATCACAATACTACATATCCTGAAAAATGACATTGCTTCTTAGTTTCATTATACAGCGGACAAAGAGCCAACATGGTACAGTGGTTAAGAACTACAGACTTAAATCTGGAGAACCGGGTTCAATTCCCCACTCCTCCACATGAAGCCTGCAGTCACCTTGGGCCAGTCACAGTTCTCTCAGAACTCTCTCAGGCCAAGTAGAGATAGACAATGGCAAACCCCTTCTGAACGTCTCTTGCCTTGAAAAACAATGTGAGTTGCCATTAGTCAGTTGTAACTTGACAGCACACACATAGAGCTGACAAATACACAGAAATAGAAAACACCTTACAATTAAAGTAAAACAAGGATAATCTGAAAACAGATACTGTAAAACATCTACAAGCAAGACAAACAGAACTATCCTGAAACGCGTAAGAGCTCAAAAGTTTTTTCTAACCGATTATTTTCTAGAAAAATAATTGCTTCATTATTTGATAGAAAAAAATTCCCCATATCCAAAAAATAAAACACAATAATAAAAATTAAGAGTTCTTTTAGACAACATGAATATGGTGGACTATTCTAAATATCCTTAGTTATAAAATGATAAAAATCTCTGTTGTGTAAAAGATTCTTTTAAGTCTTGGTGACAGTGCCAGACACACTTTTGCTAGTGCAGTTATGTAAGTATGGAGTATTTTACTCCACAAATCACAAACTTGGCTTTCAAGAATTTTGTCTTCTGATACACAAACTCAGTTCTAAATAACATATCAGATTCTAACACATAGATCAACAGAACAAGCATCTATTAAAAATCAAGAACAAAAACAATGCTCTGACAAGGTTTCCCATGGCCACAAGAATTGTATAGAATTTACAACTTCCTTCCTACCCAGGGCTCAATTTAAGCTAAGACTGAGCTTCTGAACCTGTCCAAATACACAGCCTAAAAGGAAACTGTAATAAAGGTGACTCTGAGCATGTGATAAATACCTTGTTGCATTTAGGATTAAGGAATATAAAATTAAAGCAGATTTGAGCCCTGTCGTCCTTCTCTTAAAAATTAACCTCAGTCCATACGTGGTTGATTAGCGTCCACAGAATTGTTTTAGCAGTGCAAAAAACAGCAGAAATGGTGCCAGGACGGAGGTGGGGAGAGAAACAAGAGGAAGGGGCAGGAGTTGCAGCCTTCATCCTGACCCGGCACACTGAAACCGACTGTCTGATCTCATACTTTTAATACCAACAAGGTAGCCGTGGGTATAAAAGGGCAAGAGCCCAGTAGCACCTTAAAGACTAACCAAAATATTTCCTGGTAGGGTTATGAGCTTTCCTGAGCCACAGGCTCACTTGTTCAGATACCCACAGTGGGTAGCCGTGTTAGTCTGTCTGCAGTAGTAGAAAAGGGCAAGAGCCCAGTAGCACCTTAAAGACTAACAAAAATATTTCCTGGTTAGGGTTATGAGCTTTCGTGAGCCACAGCTCACTTCTTCAGATACCTTCAGAGACCACCAAGGGCTCGGCTCAGGTGGAACAGATGGATCCCGCGAGTGTGTCTCAGCCAGGCGCCTGCCCAGCCAGCCGGTCCCACCCCACCCCACCCGTTCCCTCCCTGATGCACACCCCCTGCCTGCCCAGCCAGTCACCCGGCTGAGCTGTGCCCAGAGCGGGGCAAGAGAAACGGGCACCGCAGAACGGCTGGACCTTGAGGAGGGGGAAGTGAGAAGCAGCAGGAAGACTCGCTCACCGTGAAGGGATGCCCTCCGACGCTGCCCACGGAGAAGCAATGGTCCCCGGGGTTGACAGCTCCCGTCAGCACCTGGTGCAGGTTCATGGCGGGGCTCTCGCCCGCCTGTCTGCCTGCCGGCCCGCTCCGGCCCAGGCTAGCCGACGCCACCGCAGGCAGAGCGAAACTGAGGCAGCCGCTCGGCCCCTGTTAGTCCCGCAGGAGGAGGCGACGGCGGCGCATAGTGCGGGGCGGGGCCTCTCCTCGAGCGCCTCCCTCGTGGGCAGAGACAACGTCGCCGCCGACGCGAGTGCGCGCGGGAACGTGCGCGCACCCCCTTTCTTACCGGCCCTCAGCCCCTCCGAGCAGGCGAAGAGCACGTGATTTGAAACATCGCGAGAACGGCGGGACCATGACGTCTTCCTTCTCGCCCAACAGCCGCCTTCTTCTTCTTCCCTCCTCCCTTTGTCCCTTCGGCGCTCGCAAAGTGAGCGCGTGCGTAGACGCATACGCCGGTGCTGCGTGGCGCCAATGCTTTCCTGTGGTTGGAGGGATTTGTCCTCCCCGCACAGGCGCATGTAGGAAAGAAACGCCGGGGGGGGGGGGGGAATGTGTGCGCAGGCGCAGAGTCGCCCAAGGTGTCCAAAGCGTTAAATCATTGACGGGAGAAGCTGGCGTCGCGTGACTGTGAAGGCAGAAGTGTCGTGTCGGTGGCAGTCTGGTTAAGGGCGGCAGAGCAGCTAGTACGTTTGGCTTCAGCAGGGTGGGCGCAGTTGGAGTTTGCTCTCCAGCTGGTTTGGTGCTGGCTACTGTGGCGCCTGATCTGAGCAGGAGATGACATAAAGGCTACAGTTAAAGTCTTCTGCCTTTGTATGTGTGTGACAGCAGTGCTGCTAAGCCTATTGATGCCTATTGCATTTCTATCCCGCCTGCCGAGCTAGAAGGCGGCTTCATGGGGAAAGGTGATTAACCCTTTCACTCCTGCATGGCTTTACTGACTGAGGTCCCTTGCCTACGCTATATTATTATTTACCCTTTGCCAATTTCAATTAGTAAAACCATGTAAGGGTAAAAGGGTTTAGCCTCTTCTCCATATATGGCTCCCACCCTAAAGCAGGGTCCCGCATAACTGAAATTATTCCAGTTATTTATTTCCAGAATCTAATCTATGTTGCCTGTCAGTATCATAATTCATGTAAATTGCTTGGAGCAAAGAATTCTGTAAACTAACTTGTTTGTCACTAGCCCAACTGGTCCTAACTCCATTTTCTCCTAAATGTTGTTGGCTCAACAGTAAATCTGCAAAGTAAATAACAAAGTTGTTGTTGTTCACTCTTAGATGGTTTGTTTAATATAGATAGTATGGGCTCAGGAATAACTGCATTTAAAGCTATTACCTCCTTTATATAGAATCCAGACAAGATTGCCTGCCTTTTCTGCTTCTGGAAGGGATGTTCACTATTCCTTATGACAATAAAGCATTTGTGATCCAGCATCTTATTTTATTCACTTACAGCCCATTCCTGAAAGTTGCAACAGCTGGGGACGATGTGGCGGTGGTGGTGCCGTGGCGCCTTGAAAGAGGTTTCGCCGCTGCAGCGGGGGGGGGAGGCTTTTTTTAGAATAAAAACTTGAAAATGGGGGGAAGCCCCATTGAAAACAGCAATGCTCCAGCAACAAAAAGGTGGGGCAGCACCGCCATTGCTTGATGGGGCATTCCTGGGCTGAAAGGGGTTAGGAAGCTGCCTAATGGCAGCTCCGCCCCCAAGATACCTCAGGAACGCCCCCCAGGATGCCAGCACGAGGACTTGCACCGGCAGGACGCCAAGCCAGCGTTCAAGGGTTGCGCTGCCATGGCAGTCCAGGGGGGCTGGTGTAAGAACCCCAATGCTGGCGTCCGTGCCAGGTTAGACAGCGCAAGTGGCATGGATGCTGGCTTAGGGTCATGGCGCCTCCTAAGCCCATTTGGCCCCCAACCTCAGGAATTGGCTGTTTGATACGTGTACCTTGTTTCTCTCCTCAGTGGAGACCCAAAGCAGCATACAATATAATTTCCCCTCTATTTTATCCTTACAGCAATAATCTTGGGAGGTGGGGATTGGAACCCAGGTCTGTCAGATCCTCACTAACAATTGCACGATGCTTACTGGATGAAATAAATTGAGTCATGCAACTGGGTTTAAAAGGCATGGGATTCCTTTGTCACAGAATAGGGTGCCATCTGCAATCATGGAGCTGTTACCTCTTTACTGAGGTAGAAAAAGAACTGGATGAGGGGTATCTTAAGGGTCATAACACGGTGGAGCTGGTATGCTCCTGGTTGCTTGTCCAGTATTGATAGTATGGGTTCAGGAATAGCTGCACCTGATGTATATGGGTAGAATATTGGAAAGATTATGCAAGTATTGAGGCTGAGCCTTAGAATGTGCATGTGTGTGTATGTGTGCAAAGTACTGTCAAGTTGCAGATGACTCATGGTGACCCCATAGGGTTTTCAAGGCAAGAGACATTCGGAGGTGGTTTGCCATTACTTGCCTCTGTGTAACGACTCTGAACTTCCTTGGTGGTCTCCCATCCAAATACTAACCAGGGCTGACTCTGCTTAGCTTCTAAGTTCTCACAAGATCAGGCTAGCTTAGAATGTGGTTAAGTAGTTAAACACTAAATAGAATCATAGAATCATAGAGTTGGAAGGGACCACCAGGGTCATCAAGTCCAACCCCCTGCACAATGGAGGAAATTCACAACTACCTCCCCCCCACACACCCCAGTGACCAGAAGATGGCCAAGATGCCCTCCCTTTCATCATCTGCCTAAGGTCACAGAATCAGCATTGCTGACAGGTGGCCATCTAACCTTTTCTTAAAAACCTCCAGGGAAGGAGAGCTTACCACCTTCCGAGGAAGCCTGTTCCACTGAGGAACCGCACTGTTAGAAAATTCTTCCTAATGTAGACGGAAACTCTTTTGATTTAATTTCAACCCATTGGTTCTGGTCCGACCTTTTTGGGCAACAGAAAACAACTCCGCACCCTCCTCTATATGACAGCCGCTCAAGTACTTGAACATGGTTATCGTGTCCCCTCTCAGTCTTCTACTCTGCAGACTAAACATACCCAGCTCCGTCAACCTTTCCCCATAGGACTTGGTCTCCAGACCCCTCACCATCTTTGTTGCCCTCCTCTGGACACATTCCAGCTTGTCTACATCTTTCTTAAATTGTGGTGCCCAAAACTGAACACAGTACTCGAGCTGAGGTCTAACCAGAGTGGAGTAAAGAGATACCATCACTTTGCGTGATCTAGACACTATACTTCTGTTGATGCAGCCCAAAACTGCATTTGCCTTTTTAGCTACCGCATCACACTGCTGTCTCATGTTCAGTGTTTGGTCTACTAAGACCCCAAGATCCTTTTCACACACACTATTGCTCAGACAAGTCTCCCCCATCCTATAATTATGCATTTGATTTTTCCTACCTAAATGAAGAACTTTACATTTGTCTTTGTTGAAGTGCATTTTATTAGTTTTGCCCACTTCTCCAGCCTGTCAAGATCATCCTGCAACTTGGCTCTGTCTTCTACCGTATTTGCTACCCCTCCCAATTTAGTATCATCTGCAAATTTAATAAGCATACCTTCTATGCCTTCATCCAAATCATTTATAGAGATGCTGAACAACACAGGGCCCAGCACAGATCCCTGAGGAACTCCACTAGTCACTTCTCTCCAAGTGGATGAGGAACCATTAACTAGCACTCTTTGGGTACGATCTATCAACCAGTTGCAGACCCACCTAACAAAAATAGGATCTAAACCACATTTTCCCAATTTGTCAACTAGACTACTATGTGGAACCTAATCAAAAGCCTTAATGAAATCTAGATAAGCTATGTCTACAGCATTCCCCTGATCCAGCAAGCTAGTAACTTTCTCAAAAAAGGAGATTAGTCTGACATGACTTATTCTTGAGAAACCCGTGCTGGCTCTTAGTGATTAGATCCATCCTTTCTAAATGCTCAAGGATTGACTGATGATTTGTTCGAATACTTTTCCTGGTTTAGAAGCCAAGCTGATGGGTCGGTAGTTACCCGGATCCTCCTTTTTCCCCTTCTTGAAGATGGGGTCAACATTTGCCCGCCTCCAACCTTCTGGCACCTCACCTGTTCTCCAAGACTTCTCAAAAATAATGGACAGAGGTTCAGAAATTACATCTGCAAGTTCTTTGAGTACCCTTGGGTGCAATTCATCTGGCCCAGAGGATTTTGTTTCATTTAAAGAAACCAGGTGTTTGTGCACTAACCCAATGCCAACTCTAGGCTGCAAATCCCTTCCCTCATCATGTGTTCTGTTTATGCCATGTTGAGCACTGTTTCCCTTGCAAGAAAAGAGTGAGGAAAAGTAGGAATTGAGGAGTTCTGCCCTCTCTTCATCTCCTGTTACAATTTCATTTTCCGGTCCCCACAATGGGCTTATCTTGTCCTTGTTCTTATTCTTACTCTGTACATAGGGAAAGAACCTTTTTGTGTGTGTGTTTAGCATCTCTCGCTAGCCTAAGCTCATACTGAGCTTTAGCTTTCCTAACACTCTCCCTACAGGCACTAGTTATTTATTTATATTTCTCTTTGGTTATAAGGCCCTCCTTCCACTTCCTAAATGAGTCTCTTTTATTTCTCAACTCTTTCAAAAGCTGTTTATGGAGCCGCCCTGGCCTCTTTATTTTTTTTTATTAAATATTTTTTTTTATTTTTCATTGTTAATAGGGTGAACAGAAGGGAAAATAGGGAGTGGGGAAATAAGGTTATATAAAAGTCATTTTGTATACATCTAAGGGCTATCTGCTCCTCTTTTATACATAATACAATATTCTATATCATTGTCTTCTAAACATATTAATATTCTTAACTAGGTGGTAGTTTGATTTAGTCGGTCCTTTTGTCTGGTAATTTTAATATAATCATAAAAAGATTTCCATTTCTCATAATTTTGTTCTTGTGAATTGTCTCTCATATATTCCGTTAGTTGTGCCATAGTTATATATTCTAGTGATTTGTCTATCCATGTTTGTATTTTTGGAATCTTTTCTGTTTTCCAGTGATGCCATAGTTACTCTCACCACTGTTACAAGATATTTTGTTATGTCCTGTTGATCCTTGTCCATTGTAGCTGGTGTTTTATTCAAAAGGAACAGTTTAGGGTCATATTTTATGCTTTGTCCCTGGCCTCTTTAGGCTCCACCCATTTTTCCTTCTTATAGGAATGGTTTGGGATTGCGCCTTCAGTATTTCACCCTTCTTGAACTTCCTTCTCCTTAAGTATTTCCGACCATGGGATTCTACCTAGCATAAGTTTAAGTTAGTTAAAATTTGCTCTTTTAAAGTCCAACCTATATGTCTGGCTACGTACAGGTTTTCCTTTCCTCAAGATTGTAAACTTCCAGAGTACGTGGTCACTACTACCCAGGGTGCCTACAACTTTAACCTCATTGACCAGTTCTTCCCTGTTGGTGAGAATCAAGTCTAAGATAGCAGATCCCCTTGTTTCCCTGTCCACTTTCTGGAATAGGAAGTTGTCAGCAAGACAAGTCAGGAATTTATTGGATCTTGCATTTTTAGCAGCGTTGGACTTCCAACAGATATCCGGGTAATTAAAATCTCTCATAAAATCTACCATTACCACCATGTCCCGTCTCTTTGAGAACTTTGTGATCTGGTCTAGGAGAGTCCCATCCAAGTTCTCTGCCTGGTTTGGTGGTCAATAGCAGACCCCCACCATAATATCATGATTATTTCTTATTCCTTTTGTTTACCCATAGTGTCTCGACTGCACTACCATGCTCAGATTCATGTACTTCTTCACAAGTGTACACATCTTTGACATACAGTGCTACTCCTCCCCCCTTCCTTATCTGTTTATCCCTTTTAAAGAAGTTGTACCCCTCAATCTTAATATTCCAATCATGAGTGACATCCCACCAAGTTTCAGAAATGCCTATTAGGTCAAAATCCCCTTCCTGTATTAGGGCTTAAATAGTTAAATAGTAACTATGTTCTGTAAATACATCAGGCCAGATTAAAATGGGGTGGTGTGGTGGTAGTGCAAAGAGGCTGATTCAAAGCATGATCCAATCCAAAGAATAATCTGTTTACTTAGTATGAGAAACTTCCAACTGTTAGAGTCAGTATGTAAAATATAATACAGGAAGAAGTGAGATAGATAATATAGGAAGTTACTGAGAGACCTGGTTTCTGAGTTATTGACAGGTTAAGTACTCAGTGAAGCATCTGAGGGAGAAATATGTGAATAGGTGGGCAAAAACTTCACAGTAATGGGTGGTGTTGCAATTGGTGCAAGGGGCTGGAAGGCTCTTCAGAAGACTAACAGTGCAATCCTAAAGAGAGTTACTCCAGTCTAAGACCACTCATTTCAATGGGCTTAGACTGGAGTAACTGCATAGGATTGTACTGTAAGAGAGGCATCCTAAGCAGGCTTACTCACTATTCTACTAAGGTCTATTTAATGGGGCTTACTCTAAGGAAAGCGTCCCTAGGGTTGCACTGTAAATGTGGGTATATTCCCATATATTTGGCTGCAGGATTTTAGGATATTAATATGCAACTAGTTTAATTTATGGTTAGCAAGAACCTTTTAGGTATCTATTGGATTTATTGCTTTTGAAAACTGTACTTTTTTTAGCTGTTGTGGGCAAATGATTTGCAGCAGCAATACAATCTCTCCAATGTCCAAGGGCAAATTTCAACATGTTAATATGATGGGGTTGTCATTTTAACTTAAAACGTTACATACATTTCAGCAGTTATTCCATACTCCCAGGATTGAAACGTCTAAGCGTTTTACAAGTTCAAGCTTAATCTTGATTCATGCTTCTCAGACTCCATGCGTCAAACAGCAATTATTCCAATCTGACAGAGCCAAGAACCAACTGGGGAAAAATGATATTGGAGTATATGCATTTTTTTTGTATTTTCTGTACTTGGGAAAATATCCATGTGTTTTATTTTTGTAGAATCAAATCAAGCTTGAACAATACTGCTAGTTTGATAGGTGGACTCTGACATAAGAGAAGCTCCAGTAGTGTTTAAATATTATCTGTGTTCTCATTGATAAGAGAACCCTGAATTCCAAGAAGTTGGGAGAGTAAAACATCTGTTTATATCAGAAATGTTATTTTGCAAAGTTTCTGTATTTCTGATATATATATATATATATATATATATAAAACTTTGAGATGTTCTACTTTGAAGAAAGGCAGTTAATTCTATTCTCTGTATGACTTATTTTTCATGCTTAACCATCAGTGGTCTTAACCTGGATAGCCCAGTTTAGTCTGATTTCACCAGATCTCAGAAGCTAAGCAGGGTCAGCCCTGATTAGTATTTGGATGGGAGACCACCAAAGAAGTCCAGTCATTACACAGAGGCAAGAAGTGGCAAACCACCTCTGAACGTCTCTTGCCTTGAAACCCCTATGAAGTCACAAGTTGCCTGTAACTTGACGGCACTTCCTCCACCACCACCACCCCATATATGCGATTATAAATACAGTTTACAAGAATTATGTATGACTGCTTTAGGCAAATAATTTATCCAAAACTAATATTTAAATGTAAATATTTAAATGTAACAGGTGTGAAATGCCAGTGTGTTGGAACCTACTGTTAGCATAAATCTACAGACGTGAGAGCTCTTTTATTCGAATAAATACAGAGGGAATTGGACATCTGGAATAATTCAATCTGTCTAGTGCCCTTTGCTTCCTAATCAAGAAGTATAATGATAGTTCCTAGGAGAATGTACCAAGACAGGTACTGGGATGAACAGAGGAACAGGCTTGCAGAGACATGAAAAGGTAAAATGCAACCCATTGTATCTGTAAACTTAAATTTTAAACAACTTTTGTGAACATTAGGCTATGTGGAAAAGAAGTTATAGTTGTAAACATGGGGCTTTTTTCTTATAACTATACATGTATGTATATTTCCTGATTATAATGCAAGTGAAAGGGAACATCAGAGTTCTTAAAATTACAGATTTCAAACCAAGAGCAATAATGCTACTTTTAGTTAAACTGAAATATTCCCATGGCACAAATTCAACTGAAGGGTCCTAGGTAAGTTCTATTCATTGAAACCAGTCGAGCAAGTCAACTACAACTAATGCAAGTCTTAATGCTTTTGATAACATTTAAACATGACTAACTCAGCTAGATTGAAGCTCTGCTTGAATGAAGAAGTGTGAATCACACATGAATGTATCACTTCCTTGTAAATGTCAACAAATAGCTATTTTAGCCATTCTTATGCTTTAGCTTTGCTGTGAAAATGAACTGGGTTTTTTTTTTTAAAGCATAGCCTTTTCCATTTGTGTTAAGCTACAGAAAAGTAGTTTGCAATCATATGGTAGTGACTGTAGACAGTGATGGAAATAAGTGGAAGTCTTAACCAAAAATGCAGAAAATAAGTATTTTGAAGCTTGGGACTTTCCACAGTATCTAGCCAACTTTCCATTTAACAATTATTTCTCAGGTGATCACTGAGGAAGAAATGCTTGAAGAAAAGGGGAGTCTCTAGTTAAAAAACAGCATGTACTAGTTGAGCTGCAAAATAAATGGAGTTTCCTGAATATTTGGAATTTTCTAGCAAAGACAGTTAAATAATGGTGGTCTCCATTTTAAAACAAATGGGGACCCCTGGCATTAACAAAATAAAATTTCCAATGTATGTTCTTTTATTAAATGGAAGTATTTATATTTGGAATTATTCGCTTTTGGTTTTTGAGAGTTGGTCATTATTTAAAACCAATGCCTGCATGTCCTCACACAAGTTCTCCGTCAGATCTCACGACAGAACTGTATGTGTTGCCAACTGTGTTCAAATAATTCTCCAGAACACTGTATTACAGGAATGAGTTGCACCCATAAAGGCTGTTTCTTTAATTTATAAAACAATCTTTATTGGAGTCAAACTGTCAATTTTTCCCAATATTGGCTACTGGCAGCGTTTCCGCAGAATTTTAGGTAAAAATATTTTCTAGCATCTGCTATTGCTGATGCTAAGGACTCTATTAATAGAAAACATGCTCTACTGCTGAGCTATAGTTCTTTGAAATCCTAAAAATACTTATTTAGCGGATCTTTCTCCAGAGGAAGCAATTTTAATAGGTTGTCAGTGTCATACACTAATGGTAAGAGTGTTGGAACAGAACTGGCGAGACTTGGATTCAAATCCCCAGCCTGTAATTAAGCTTGCTGAGTGAACTTGGGCTAATTAGTCACAGTTAGCCTAATCTATCTTGCAGGGAAACAATGGAGAGAAGTGCCCTGAGCTTAGGGTTGCCAACCTCCATGTACTAGCTGGAGATCTCCTGCTATTACAACTGATCTCCAGCTGATAGAGATCAGTTCTCTTGAAGAACTCTATGGCATGAAAGTCTCTCCCCTCCCCAAACCCTGTCCTCCTTAGGCTCTGCCCCAAAAACCTCCCGCTGGTGGCAAAGAGGGACCTGGCAACCCTACCTGAGCTCTTTGGAGAAAGGCTGAGATAAAATATGACATATTACTAAATGGAAATTCTTCAGGTCTACTGAAAACTCTACCATGCTTGAGTACTCAACTTCACTGAAGTTGGAGATGTATTTAGCAGTAATTATAGCTAGTGAATCCACGAACGTTTTGTCTTAGATACTATGACGCTAATGTGCAGGTATAAGACATGGTGTGCATTAAAGTGTACATGCCAGTTTTGTATTTTTGTTCCAGATTATTATAGTGCAAATCTAGGGATTCCAGCCTCCAGGTAGGATCTGGGGATCCCCTGGAATTACAGCTCATCTCCTGACTACAGAGATCAGTTCCTCTGGATAAAGTGGCTTTTTTTGGAGGGTGGACTCTGTGGCACTGTACCCCACTGAGGTCCATGCCCTCCCCAGGCTCCACCCCCAAATCTTACAGTTTTCCAAGCTGGAGCTGGCAACCCTACTCCCATCCCCCACCAGTGATGAGGGGGAACCTGGCAACTGTATGCAAATTGTTAATTTATGTTCAATTTAAGCTTTCAAAATGTTCTGTGGTATTTGTATTGCAAACATTGAAGGAGCCAATAGTGTCTCATTGGCAGTGTTGACAGAGTATATTCCAGTACACTTGAAGTCCTGAAGTATGACACTAAAAGGCAGTGGGGCTATTTATACGTTGTAGATAGCAGGCAAATAAAGATTAATTCTTCACTTTCTGTTCTTATAAAGACTTAAGGGTCTTTTCCACTGTTTTCCACTCTAGTGGAACAGAAGTATGCAAGGATGTGCAGCTAGCTATGATTCATAGTACTTGTTAGCTCTTATCACACTCATCTGTTGTTCCAGTGTCAGGTAAAAAGGTGGCGGGGAGAGCAACCTGTTTCAACACAATTGCATTGGCTAACTTAGTTTCCTGACCACTGACTGTCTTCTAAGTCCTCTACCACAATTCTAGCACACTCCTTCCATTCTGCAAAGTTTCTCCTATTTATGCTTCCTGTTACCATTTTGTTCTTACAACAGCTATCCTGTGAGGTAGGTTAGGCTGAGATTAAGTGACGGTGGCAGAGTGGGATTTCAGACCCAGATCTCCAGGATCCTAATGCAACACTGCAACCGCTACACCACAATGGCTCAGTAGCTGCTACAAGTTTTCCACAGGTATTTCTTTAATTTTAATGTTTATCCAAAGAGTTCCTGCAACAGAGAATTTGCATGTGGTATTGATCAAAAAGATTTTGAAGTTAAGGATGTGTCACTGGCCACCAATAATAGATTAATTCATGCCATAGTATTTCCTATTACTATGTATGGGTAAGCTGGACAGTGAAGAAAGCTGATAGGAAGAAAATAGATTCCTTTGAAATGTGGTGTTGGAGGAGAGTGTTACGGATACCATGGACTGCCAAAAAAACAAAACAGTGGGTTATAGATCAAATCAAGCCTGAACTGACCCTCGAAGCTAAAATGACTGAGGCTATCCTATTTTGGTCACATCATGAGACGACAAGAGTCACTGGAAAAGACAGTCATGCTAGGAAAAGTTGAGGGCAGCAGGAAAAGAGGAAGACCCAACAAGAGATGGATGGACTCAATAAAGGAAGCCACAGCCCTCAATTTGCAAGATCTGAGCAAGGCTGTCAAAGATAGGACATTTTGGAGGACTTTCATTGATAGGGTCGCCATGAGTCGGAAGCGACTTGATGGCACTTAACACACACACACACACACACACACACACACACACACACACACACTGGGAGGCTAGATACAATGCTTAGGACCAGTCTGGGATAATGGTTAGTTTGAACAGGCACAATACATTCTTCTTAACCAAAGTACAGGACAAAGGTATTATGCTATAATGGTAACATATATTCTTGGAAATAAATCTTGAAATAAAAGGATCTGTTTTAGAGTAAGCCTGATTAGGATTGGAGAACAGAGCTGCAATCCTGTGAGCACTTAACCCAGAAATAAATAGTTTAATTTGAATTTAACGTAGTACTGCTGTGCGACAAAATAATGTTCGTGAACATCTTCAAGAGCATTCATTACATCCACAGCTAGATACAAGTTCAGAGCAACAGGATTTTCAGGGTGTGAGCTTTTGAGAGTCAAAGCTCCTTCCATTAGTATCTGATGAAGGGAGCTTTGGCTCTGAAAAGCTCATATCCTGGAAACCTTTGTTGCTCTCTTAAGGTTCTACTGGACTGTATATAACTGTTCTACTGCAGAACAAAGTGGCTGCCCTCTGAAACTATTTCTCTTGACATGCACGTCTGCGAAGTTGCCAAAAGCCTCAAGACAAAGATGCCCTATAGGGCCCTCTCAGCCCACCCAAACATATGGGGGGAGGGGCACTCACCATTTCCTCATGCTGACTAGGGTTGCCAATTCTAGCTTGGGAAATACTTTGAGTGCAGTTCCTGAGGAAAGAGGAGAGGGTTTTCAGCAGGGATGTGGTGCCATACAGCCCACCATCTGAAGCTGCCATTTCCTCCAGGGGAATTGATATTTGCAGTCTGACAGCCTGGACCCCCACAGTAGTCCTGTACCCTGGATTTTTGTCCCTTTAGGGATTGCCAATTTTGGTTTAGGAAATTCCTGGAGGTTTGGGCACAGAGTTTGGGGAGGGGAAGGAACTGAGTAGTGATGTAATGCTAGAGCCTGCCCGAAAACGCTGCATTTGCTTTCTAGTCTGAACATCAATGGTAATTTTGGGAGAACTCCAGGCCCCACCCTAACACTGGTAACTTTAGGGGACTTTCAGTCCACATTCGATGCTCTGTAATGATCGTTTGCAAGTGGATTTTGCCATTTCACACAGTAAAATTCAGCTTGGAAGTGCATTATTTGGCATGAGTGAAAGTGCCCTTAGGGCGAAAACGCATGGGAGGTTTTGCCTTGGAATTGCTGCTCTCTAGATGCACATTTCACCCATCTGAATTCTCAAAACTCTGCATGGGGCTTATTTCTGAGTTTTGAGAATTTGGATGGGGAAAATGTGTATTTAGAGAGTGGTGAATCCAAGGCACAACTTCCCATGCGTTTTCGTCCTTAGGCCATTTATGCATGGGAGGGTTTGCCTTGGATTTGCCATTCTCTAGATGCACATTTTCCCCCATCCAAATTCTCAAAACTCAGGAATAAGCCCCCATGCAGAGTTTTGAGAATTCAGATGGGGGAAATGTACTTCTAGAAAGCGGCAAAACCAAGGCAAAACCTCCCATGCAAAAGAGGCCTTAGTCTCTGTAGCTCCGATTACCCGACAGAGCCCAACCTAAGCACCTTCCAAGTCTGCAAATAGTTGTGGCGTGGGGGCATGGGTGTTGCACCAAGATGTTATCTAAACAAGGAAAGGTGGTATATAAATATTGTCGAAGGGTTTCACGGTCAGAGTTCATTGGTTCTTGTAGGTTATCCAGGCTGTGTAATCCGGGCTGTGTGACCGTGGTCTTGGTATTTTCTTTCCTGACGTTTCGCCAGCAGCTGTGGCCGGCATCTTCAGAGGAGTAACACTGAAGGACACTGACACTGAGACACTATCCTTCAGGGTTACTCCTCTGAAGATGCCTGCCACAGCTGCTGGTGAAACGTCAGGAAAGATAATACCAAGACCACGGTCACACAGCCCGGATAACCTACAAGAACCAGTGGTATATAAATGTTTTGATTGATTAATCAATTAAATGTTTTTTTTAATAGGGGTAAGACCAATTCTCCCCTTCCTATCTTGGGTCCAGACTAAGTGTCCGGCAAAGAAAACTGTTCCCTTTGGTCACCACAGAATGGAACTGTTTCACCAATTACATGGCATTAAGGGAATGGGGCTCTCTTGAGAAAAATAAAACGAAGAGTCACTACACAGTTTCAGATCTATCCATGCACATTTCCCACCCCCCAAAATAGTAAAAAACACCCCCCAAAAAACACGTTTCCTCGATACCAGTGAACCCCATTGAGGTAGGCGGGACTCATTTCCAAATTGCAAAGGACCACGTTGTTTCGTAGGAAGCACCCTACAGAGGAAAGGGCGAAGCAGCTCCGCTTCCGAGTCGGGAAGTCCTCGAAGAGCCCAGCGCTGCCCACACCGGCGCAGACGGGCCCCAGCCGCCCTTTTCCAATCACGTGACTTCCGTCTTGGGCTTGCGGGGACCCAGCGCCCCCTGTTGGAATTTGCGTCGCTCCGGCAGGAAGCCCCTTGGCCGGCCATGGAAGAAGGGGCGGCGGGTGCGGCGGGCGGAGCGGAAGGTCTTCTGCGCGTGGCCGACAACACTCTAAGTGGGGACCGAGCATCGCTCGCGGAGGAAGACGAGGACGGTTGCCAGGACCTGTGGCGGCTGCCCGTGGAGTGCAGCGTGCGCAGGCGCGAGTGTGGCCGCTGCGGGTGAGTGGAAAAACCGAGCCCTGATGCTGCGCTTTAGCTTGCCAAAACTGAAAGGTCTTCCCATTAGATCCACACACACACAGACAGGTACGCACAAGAACTTCCCCGTTAGTTTCAACGGGAAACCGGTCTTTTGGAGACTCAAAATAAGGAAAGAGAGCTCCAAGGAACAATCCTGCCATGATTGGTCGGTTCTGAAAGTCTTCCCGCCACCTGCAGAATGAGACGGAAAAGAGTCCCGCCGCGACCTCCGTTTAAATGCTTGGTCTACCAGTGACTTCCTGCAAGTCTAGCACTTTTAAGTCGCACTCCTTAGAGGACGGGGTAGGTGGGTTTAAAAAAAAAATCTTTTAAAAAGTCAAAACAATCAAAAACCTGTGTATTTATGTTCATTGGTCTGTCTCTGACCACTATCTTATTTTATTTCGCCCTTCATCTAAGGAAAGCGTATATCTGACCCCTCTCCCCCCATTTATTTTTGCAACAGCTCTGGCATAAATGATTTGTCCTGTCTTAGCACGGGATCTTGTGACTGGTTTACAAGTACTGTGAGTTCAAATCGTTTTGGTTTAAAAACAAACGTTAAACGTTCTCCCTTCAGCAGAGCGGTCCTGTATGTGCTCAGAGATACTGCGCGATTGAAGCCTGTTTGAATTACAGCTCTAACTCATGTGGGATGGGTTGTTTCCCGTTTTTATGTGTGTGTATGTACTATCTTCCAAGGAGCTTAGAGTGGTGTTTATCATTCTCTCCTCCTCCTCTTTTCCCCTTTCACGACAGGCCTTTGAAATACGCTAAATTGAGAAAGAGTGATTGGCTCAAGGTCGTTTGGCGAGTTTCATGGTAGAGTGGAAATTTGAACTTGGTTTACCTGAATCCTAGGTTGACACTTTACCAGTATGGCTTTTTGGGGGATGGGTGGGGGGGAAGTGTTCCAAGGGCAGCTGCCTCACTGTTACAACTTGCCACAGAGTGAAATTAATAAGTGCATCTGGAGTAATCCCTTGCCATTTTTGTTCTTGTTTTTTATCCACTTGGGCCAGGTTTCCTATTGAAACCAATGGGAGGCAGAGCTTTTCTTGTCTTAATGGTCACTTAGTGGAAGATCATCAATTTTGGCTCACTTCCTGGTGTGCTTTTAAATAGTGCTTCTCCTTCTGTGTACATCTCTATACATACGGGGCTGGAGTACCTGGTCCGTTGGAAGCATTTTAGCCCCTCCCACGACGAATGGGTTGAGCGTCGTCACGTCTCCGCCCCTCGCCTACTGCGTCAGTTCCATGCCTCGTACCTGGAGAAGCCCGCACCGTCGGACGAGGGGGGCCCCTGGGGGGGCAGAATTGAGCTCCAGGCCTGGGAGTGCAGCTGGCCTCCAAGGTTGTGTAACTCAGAAGGTTGTTATGTCTGCTCGCTCTCTGTTTGTGTGATAACTGTAATCTACCATGAGAACCAGGCTTGACCTGGGATCCAACTGTGCCTTTGGTTTTCTGTATATGTTCCAACCTGCTATTCCCTTCCCCATTAGAGTCCTCGTACCTTTCCCTGTAAGTTTCTGCTACTCACCTCCTGCTTCCCGAATAAACCAGCTTCTTAGAATACTCTGTCTGGACGTTTGGTGATTGGGATTTAACAGGTGAACTCAGATCTCTTCAGGGAGCCCATTCCACAGAGTCAGCCACAATGGAAGAGGCCCAGGCTCTGGTCAGTGTCAGATGGGCCATCCTAAATGTGGGATAACCAACAGATGGCTGTCTGATGACCATAGTTAGCGCACAGGGGTGTGGAAGGAAATGGTCCTTTGTAAACATGTTAACATTCTACCCATTTCACCCAGAACCAAAATGTGATGTGTATATATAAACATTATGCTAAGTTTATTTGTTCAACTGTGCTTTGGTTTCTTAGCGGTTATTACCTAATAACAATTCCTGTCTTAGACCAGTAGAGTGTCAATAGGCTGTGATTCTGGAATTGGTTGGGGGGTTTATTTGTATTGGGTTTTTAAGCTTATTATTTACAGCCTGACTTTTTCACTGAGACTCAAGGGGGGTTACAGAGTGAAGAGCAAACTAAGTGTAATAACTCAGTATAAGAGTGAACAATGCAATAGGACTAAGAATACAAACTCTGAAAGACAATGTGAGCAACAACGAGCACAGGAAATTACCCAAGGCATGGTATTATGTTGCTGTATTACGTTATAGAATTGTGCTCAAAAGGTAACTATTTGTAGTTAAACAAGTAGCTTTATGCAGGGCCATCTACATACAAGTAATACATCAAAGTCCCTTCAGAATAGGAATTCGGTAACATTTTTAAAAATGTGAACCTTCCCTTTGCAGACCAGCGGTGGCCAGCATGATCTTGAGTTAAATTTGGGTTTAAGAGGAGTAGTAGTATAAAGCTGTGTTATTTGGTGATACTGTACTGCCATCTAGTGAAAGACGGTGTACTTAAAATAGTCTGCAATGCAAAAAGTTTTCCTTATGTATTTAATTTATTTTAGCATTTAAATATTGGTTATAACAATTCAGTTTTGGCTTCATGGTAAACTCCTCCCACAGCTGTACTCTTTTTGGCAGAATGCATAAATAAATGGCTCTATACTTTTTTCCTTGCAGGAGGAGGTTGTTATCTGCACATTAGAAACAATGGAAACAATCCTAATAAGGTCTATTCAGAAGTAAGTCCCATTCTATTCAATGGGGCTTCCTCACAGGGAAGTGTTCTTAAGCTTGTATCCATTGTCTCCAATGTATTAGCTTTCTAGTTGTATGCAAAAAAGTCCCCAGGAGTTAAACAGAAAAAGAAAAAAAAAGCATACTGATTTAGAGCATACTGATTTATATATATGTAGTATTTTTAATTACGAAGACTGTCAGTAATTCTGCTTTTTTTAAGTTATTGTCATTGGTTTTTTTCTAATAAAATTTTAAAAAAGGCAGAAATAAATGGATTGCCAATTAACTTGTTGGAGCATTTATAATTTGTATTCTATTTTATGTGCAAAAAATGGGTAGCCACTTTTTGGACCAATTGAAATTTCTAGTTGACCTGAAAGGACAGCTCAACATAGAGTGTACTAAAATAGTTTCATCTGGAAGAATAGTCTAATCAAAGACAAGGGAAAGCAAGGCCCTGGGAGTTTCCCAATAGTAGTAAGTAAGCCCCTGTAGCTGGATAACGTTTGTTACTGTAAACCACACCTTGTATATTCTGATTGCTCAACCCTCTTGTTACCCTAATTAGACTGTCTCCACCTTAAATGGGGAAATTAGTTAAAGAGGCAAAGTGAAATGGGGTAATGGTGATATGTAACTATGCCAGGATTGATCCTGGAAAAAACTCTCCAATAAAGAAGCATTTTTCTCAAGCAAAAGGTGTTTTTATTACAGAAGGGATAATTTCAGGCGAGAGGGTAAATGTACACAAAGTTCATAAAAGAGCTTAAGAAGGTAAGAGTGGAAAGTTGGATAAATAGCTTAGGGATGGGACCACAGTTAGCTGGGCTTGGAGTGGGACTGGGAAAATGCTGCTGGGCTGCTGATTGTGCCTAATTGAGGAAGCTGAGTGCAGAAGGGGATTGTCCTTGACTGGGGAGATTCTGATCCTCTGTTGCTCAGCAATCAGTTCCAGGATCTCCCCATAGATATTGATTCTGGATTACTGGAACAAGGGCTACCCCCACCCCCCAGCCTCCCCAAAGCTTGAAAGAAATTCCTCAGGCTCCTGTGAATGATAGGACTCCAGCTTCTGGTCCCCAATTAAGGAAGAGGTGTTCTGGTAATTGAGGATTCCCTACCGAGAGGGGTAGGATCTAAAGTGTGCCAACCTGACTTGTTGTCTGGAGAAATCTGCTGTCTACCAAGTGCATGCATCCAGGATGTGACAGAAAGGGCAGGAAGGAAAAGATTACAGTGTTGCTAAGGGGTACATATCATGAGGAGACTCCTAAGAGAGTTCAAGATCCCTGTCGGACTTCTTCAGTTTGGTGACTGAGATTGGTTTCCTCATGATAAACTTGCATTAAAGAGTTGGATTTATTGCTTCAAGGACTGGTGGCTTCTGGGTGACCAATTTCTTTCAGTTTGTTAGGTGATAAAGACTTGTGGTATCAGTGCAGAGTATATGTATGCCTTAGCAACATTGTAAAGGAATCTTTTCTATACCTTGTATTCTACTATCTTTGCACTTGCTGTTCATTAATGTTAGTGGTTGGATATACAATATTGTTTTGTGGATTTTGTGGTCATCGTCGCTGTGACTTCTTGTTCATTGTTCTATACAGCATAGGTGTCAGTTTGACTTCAGTGTCTTGATATGTTGTCAGGATGCAGGAGGATGTTTGTGTGATCCCCCTAAGCATTGGTTAATTGCCCAAGAGGGATGTAATGAAAATGGTAAAGATGGTTTGCTGGAAATTGCTCATTAAGTCATCTTTGGTGTGGCCAAGGAGTTGCCCATCCCTTCTCCAGCCGCTGACTCCTTGGGCCCTGGGAAAATGCAAAGCTGTTGACCTTCCTGCCTAGGTCAAGCAAATACACAAGGTGGATTCCAGATTCTGAGCCACTTTGTGTAGAGCAGTATTCTGCCCTTGCCAACTTTGGTCTCTGTGCAAATATGGCACCCATTCAGCAAGGAGAGCTCTGGCAACTCACACCTGATAATTCTATTATATGGTGCCTAGTAACAAGATGTGCTCATTCTTTTGTTTCTTGGTGTATCTTCTTTGCTGTCAAATGTGTGCTTTTTCTGTGTGAGATGGCTAATTTGCAATGCCTTCTGATGGGTCAAAGTTTAATGAGTGCCTCAGTTTTGGTCCCAGGTTTCTAAGAATTCTCTGTGAGAAACAAGGGAGTTTGTGATTCGTCCACTGGGGAACTTTGCCTTGGGATAGTTCTGATTAGTGGTATTTCTGTCTAAAAGAGTCCATCTCAAATGTATAATCAGTGTTCTAATGGAATAGCCTCCTTCCTCACTATATGATAAGCACAGGGATCCTTTTTCAGATTTGTGCAGATGCATTGTAAGAGATTGACTTCTCAAGACCAGCAGCATCTGTGCAGATTTCACTTATTGGCATGAGTTGAACCAACACAACTTGTGCAGCACGGAACTCCTGATATGTTTTTCAGTACAGGTTGGACAGTCCAAAGTACAGTCCCTTATTTCAATCAATCAATCGACCTTTATTGGCATATACTCAGAAACATGACGTAAGCAGTACATAAAATTCACTGTCCATACATTTTTGATTTAAAGATGTTTAAACTTTAGTCCTTATGTGGACAATTTCCATCAAAAATTCTGCCACCTTTAAAGTGACTTCAGGAATAGTATCATTCAACAAAAACCGGCATTCAGGGAATTTTTGGCTAGATTTCATTTTATCAATCAAAGGTAGAATTGTTGTTTTTTATGAGGACCA
This sequence comes from Euleptes europaea, assembly GCF_029931775.1. Classification (NCBI taxonomy): domain Eukaryota; kingdom Metazoa; phylum Chordata; class Lepidosauria; order Squamata; family Sphaerodactylidae; genus Euleptes; species Euleptes europaea. Next base: position 68,379,197 of record NC_079315.1, read on the forward strand.
TCGTGCAGGTGACAATTTATGGTTATATGCTGTAGTGTATTGTGTTGATTCAAGCCACATACACATAAGCTTTTCTTAAAAGGAATATTTTTAAACCTGCCATTTAGTACCGCTGAAGGGAGGGCATTCAGCTTGGCAAGCATAAATGCCCTCCGTTGAAGGGGTTCCTCAGGTGTAACAAAGTACTGCTGTAATTACCCATGTTTGACTTGTAAACCTAAATTAAGAGGGGAGCATGTCGGTGGGGTAAATGGACATATTTTTTGTTCTTGGTCTAAAATTATTTGTTTAATAGTATTGAATGCTGATTTTTCATCTAACATAGACAGATCCTCTAAGGCAATTCCAAGGTGACCAAGTTTAGTTAAAATGGTGGAGAACCGGTTAACTTTATAAGTGTCTTTTAGCAGGTGGAGGGGCTGTGGCTCAGTGGTAGAGCCTCTGCTTGGCATGTAGAAGGTCCCAGGTTCAATCCCCGGCATCTCCAGTTAAAAGGACTAGGCAAGTAGGTGATGTGAAAGACCTCTGCCTGAAACCCTGGAGAGCCACTGCCGGTCTGAGTAGACAATACTGACTTTGATGGACCAAGGGTCCGGTTCAGTATAAGGCAGCTTCATGTGGGACATAAGATTTCCTTGATTTACCCTAAAATGGATTTTAAGCCAATATTTAAACGTTAAGATCCTAGCTCTGGTCTCTACTAAATTCTGGCCTGTTTCTAGGCATAAAGTCACATATGAAACACATTTTGGTACTCCTAGGGTTTGTCTCAAAATATTTGCCTAAATACTCTTAACATAATTATTTAGGGCTGAAATCCAGATTCAGTCCCTTATTTAATCCTGTTGCTGAGAATCTCTGGGGCTTGAGCAGGAAGACTTATGTTACAGAACCTCTGCTGATGTGTCACTGGGGACTGTGTGTACTTGGGTCTTGGAGCTCTCATCAAGCACAGGAGAGACTAGGGTTGTGCAATACTGGTCTCAGCGATTGGTGGGCAATCTGGACTAGCCAAGTCTGACAAATAGAAGTGTGCACTTATTATCAACTGAGCAGTCTTTTGTTTGATGCACTTTAGACTGCTTTTCAAGCCACTACCTGTACTCTAGCAATGGCAACTGATCTTAGTCAATAGACAGTGGGGGGGGAGGGATTCCAGGTCAAGATTTAGGTAGGGCCTCTTGTGGTCCTGGCAGAATGGCAGTGATTCATTTATATGGGATAAAATAAAGAAGTATACATAGACACTGTTGGGATGGAGACGTAACTATTGTCAAAAGGACAGATTTAAAGTGGGAGGGCAGTTTAACTTGGCCCTGTGGAAATAGAGCTTTTGAAAACTGAACTTCATCCTGGGATTGTTTCTGGGAGACCTGAGTTTGAATCCTCAGTCATGCCATGGAAGCTCACTGAGTGACCTTGGGCCAGTCACACACTCTTAACCTACCCTATCTGACAGGGTTGTTGTAAGGATAAAATGGAGGAGAGGCAAAATGATGTAAGCCACTTTGGGTCTCCATTGGGGAGAAAGGCGGGGTATAAATGAATTAAATAAATAGAATGTTAAGAATCCAGACACTGGGGCGTGGGAGGTGTTCTGTTTTTTAATGAACAGAGATATTTGTTTCCTACTGGTTCCCCTCCTCCCCATTGAACTATGGAACGGGGCAGGAAATGCTTGCCAACAGAGGTTGGTACAGTAAGTCTCACTGGATTGGCCTTCCCAGTCACCTTATGAGGACTGTGGGGATCTTTGTTGATACAGCGCGGTCAGAAGGGGTCAATTGGTCTGCACACACTTCAGATGGTTTAACATTAGGTACAAAGGAAGTTCTTCGCTGTCTATTTTCCCTCCTATGCTTTCATGCAGCCTATATTATGTGGACACCATTTTTATAATTGGGTTTGAAATCAGTTTGCATTTATGAAAGCAAGAAATTACTGTTTAAAATGACTTATGTATTATACATATCTGTCAGTCCAGGAAGTCATTTCTGTTTGTGCAGGCCAGGTGGAGGATTGAGATGAACTCATGAAGGGGAGATTTGCAAATAACTGCTTTGTGCCAGTAGCTATAAAGTGAGTGAACTGTGGAGTTTAATAAGTCAGAGGGTTATGGAATTTTGATATAAAATACTATTCCAGAGTCTTTCTTAACAGTGCTAGCAGCCCAGTGCACCTCGGAGATATGTGCTCACCTTGACATTTTTTCTCTTGTCAGTCAGGGCCATCACCGCCAACTGAAATTTATTAAATTTGACTTGTGAGATTTATCGAAGAAAGAGAAATCTTCGGAATAGCTCATTCATAATTCACAATGGAAGCCTGTCTTGGTTTAGAGAATTAAGGCACTGGATAATCATGTATTAGATGGTGGGAGTAAGCTTTGCATGGTATGAGAGATGATTCCGGTCCTTTCTAATTAAGTCCCTAATGGGTTTGTTTACAAGCCTTCAGAGCTTTTCAGATATGTGCTTTTTGAGGAGAAGGTGGGCCTATTCTGTCAATCTTGCTGCAGACAGAATAGAATTAATCACACATACTGCTTACAGTGCTTGCTCTAACTTTTTCCATAAATAAGACTTGTGATTGTAATGGTTACCCATGTTTGTGCAGACCATTGTCATTATTTGATAGATGTGGGTATATAACTGCAAAATATAATCTATTTTTTAATAATTTTCTGCAGTGTATGTTTGAAGTTCTCAGCTAAGAAGTCTACTTAATGTTTGGCTTATGGCAAATCAGGGTGGATCAGTAAGACTAGGTTTAAATCATGGTTTTCTACGTAAAGACTCATTCTTGCTAATGTCATCTTAATATTTACAACCAGATGAAGGTTTCCTTTTTAGAATAATAACTTTTCAGATTACTTTTATAGTTATATTAAAAATTACTGATTTGGTTATGCTATTAGAAATACAAAGATAGTTCATCTAGCAATAATTTCATAATTATCTGTCTTCTGTTTCATTCTGATCACTAGGTAGGGTTGCCAACCTCCAGGTAGTGGCTGGAGATCACCCACTACTACTACTCTCCAGGTAAAAGAGATCAGTTCACCTGGAGAAAATGGCCGCTTTGGAAGGTGGACTGCAGGACATTATACCCTACTGAAGTCTCTCCCCAAACCCCGCCTTCCTCAGGGTCTCCCCCACATCTCCAGGTATTTCTCAACCCAGAGCTGGCAACCCTACCGCTAGGTTTTGCATTTCTTTGTTGCAGAGTTTGCATTTTGCATGCTTGTCTTACCCATGGGTAGAGGACCTTCATTAAAACATTCCCAAACTGGGACTCTTATACGACCTGCTGCCATTATAGATTTTCTCCTCGAGGAAGAGAATAATATGATAAACCTCAGGCTATACACACAAAGATCCAAAGACTTGTGGAGTATTCTGCTCAAAAGGTTTCACTATCATTTTTACTGCTTGCCCCTCCCTCCTCACACTTAGCCCCTTGTGCAGATCTATTCCACTCCAAACATTCTTCTATTCATTGAACTTCTTGAAACTTCTTCTATTCATTGAACTTCTTGAAATTGAGCACATAAGAGGTACATAGATTTGCAAAGAAACAATGGGATTAAGGTCTTTTTCTTAACCCTGTATGTTTATTTTATAACATTTTTACAGTGAAGAAGAGGCATGTTATCTCTGCAGCCACAAATTCAGTCTTGAGAACCCCAAAACGGAGCATCTGTGATAATATCTTCTAGATGGAAAAATGGCCCAAAATAATCTTACCAAAACCTCTGGAAGAGCATGACATTGTGAATGGATTAATGGAATTCATTTACCAAAAATTTAAACATTGCATGAATATACAGTCTCATGCTACATAATTAAAAACTAATCCTTATTTTATGATAAATAACCTTTGGACTATAATGTATCTTAAACAAAAAACTATTTAAACTATCTTTAGATAGATTTTTTTTTCCTCAAAGAGCATTTTATAAAAAAAAAAATTAATTGGAAAAATCTTTTTAATTTGTTTAAAAAACATGGATTTTTGTCCACCCTGTGGCAAATTACCTTCCATATTTGATATGCCAAAAGAGGTCAGCTGTGCATTTCCCTGGAAGATCTAGTTAGGGAAGACTATAGCAGTTGCCCTTAGGCAGGCAGGCACTGCAGGGCAATTCAGATGAAAAAGACTTGTGCCTATGGAGCTGATATAAAAAATGATAATCACGTGGCTCTTTCTCCAGGTGCTGTTTGCTGAATTTCCACTATGCGCTTCTACTTGGTACCTTACTCTATATGTTTCAGAGCTTAGAACTCTGCTACCGCAGAAGTGAGAGGTGACCTGGAAGAAAGGTACAAAGTGCAAACTCTTAGAAAGTTCAAACTCTAGACTTGTCTTCTGATTGCAGTATCTAAGGAGCTCTTTCAGACATCCAACATTTGTCCCCTTCACCCAGTGATTTCCTTCTTGAAGGCCTGCTCCGCAGTTTGGAATCTAAGCACTAAGTTTTTTTTTTTTAAATTGATTAGTATTTGTTTTGTACACATGTGCCACAAAGAGCATGCCCCATTCCTGCCCCCTCCAGCTGGCCACCTTGATGCCTCTAGCTATTTCTGGGTTTTTGACACTGCCAGCTGACATCATCCTTTGGTGCCTCCTTCGCCCTTGGACTGCCTTGAGCTATTGGGAGCCAGCTCTGGCCTCCTTGTCTACCTGCTGCTTAGAATGGCTTTGTGTTTTGGGAGGAAGGGTCTCGCCTGGTGTGGGGGCTGTCACTGTTCCACTGTCCCGTTGGGTCAGGATTGAGCTGATGTGGGTAGGGGCTGGAACAGAGCTTGAGTATCTGGCATATTTGATTAACCTGCAACCTCTATTCCCTATTAGTGCTGGTTAACAAAGCTTTTACTATACTGAGGATTGCTAGTTCAGCAATAGGGGGAAGGACGTGATCTTCACTAGTTCAAATTAATAAGAAATTCACCATTTATTTAAATCCACCTGGACTGCATCTGTTCAGTTTATTCATTCTCCACTGATGTAACATTGCAAAATAGTGCACTAAATAGATTTGCTTTTTTACAGTTCTGATGTTGTTAGGGATCTGCAGGACAAAACTGGTAGTAGGTTGTGCTTTTTTTATCCTCCTAACTATAACAAAACGAGCCCTGTGGCGCAGAGTGGTAAGCTGCAGTCCAAGCTTTGCTCACAACCTGAGTTCGATCCAGACCGAAGTCAGTTTCAGGTAGCCCACTCAAGGTTGATTCAGCCTTCCATCCTTCTGAGGTTGATTAAAATGAGTACCCAGCTTGCTGGGGATAAAGTGTAGATGACTGGGCAAGGCAATGGTATACCATCCTGTAAGCATAGTCTGCCTAGTAAACATTGTGATGAGATGTCACCCCTTGGGTCAGTAATGACCCAGTGTTTGCACAGGGGACTACGTTTACCTAACTACAACAAAGATTTTTTCCCCTAACACTTGCTTTCTAACACTTCATAATTACAGATGTGATTCTAAATGTTATGTACTAGCAAACACCTGCTGTAGGGTATGGTAATAAATATTGTATGTGGAAGAAAGCAGTAGTGCTCAAACCATAAGTCAGAACCTTCAGGCGGGCCACATGTAAAGCTGCTACAGAGCCACTATTTTTCTTGCTTTTTGGAAACACCTCCACATGTAGAGTGCAAGAGCATGATGATTTACATATATGCTGAGAGGCAAGTCAGGGTAGTGAGCCAAAGTCATTCAACAGTGGAGATGATTCCTTTTTAGCACTGGTAGGTGCAGAGACTCTGCCTTCCTCTGAAAGCTCGCTTGCCTTCTCTTCTCCCTGCCCTGTTTGGATCAGGTTTTAAGATCCGCAAGGGTGGTAATGGTATGATCACTGTAATGAGTTGTGATCTTTTGGGGGCATTCATTCTGTACCCATCTGATTTGGCTGTTACCTGCTTTGATCTGTTGCACTGAATATATATGACCGTGTTTTTTGGTCGAGGAGAGCAACAGGAGCCTGCAACTATAGCAGTGACTAATCTTGTTAATTAATGTCACTACCATTTTGATCAAGTTTGTCTTCTGTAATTATTTCAACCACAGACTTGCCTTGAGCTGTGTCTTATTGTGTGTGATTGAGAAAAAGAGATTTCAGTGTAGACTGAAATTGGAAAAGCACCTTAAGCCATTTTAATAATAGAAAATGTTGCCTTAAAATATGACGTATTTTAGGGAAACTAACATTTTTTGCGATTGAATATACTTATTATATTGCCTTGGTGATGAAATATTGTTCATGTGCATTAAATTGTTTACAAATGAAGAATGACCCAATAACAGGGTTCATTGAAAATAATGAAGGTGAAAAAGATTTGCAGTTTGAATCTTTGTACTGCAGACTGGAGGCTGTTATCTCCTTTTTCAGTGTCGCAAACTGGGGTGAGGTAGTGATTAGTGCTGGATATAGGAAACCTGTTTAAACGTGAATTTCAGTGGGTGACCTTTGGCTAGTCATTCTCTCTAAGAGGAGTCTACTTGACAAGGTTGATATGACAGAATGAGGTAAGAGACAACCGGGTGTGCTGCTCAGTGCATCTTGGAGGACTGGTGGGATGGAGTTAGTATGGGTGCAGGTCTCTCCATCTACCTTTTTAATTTTATTCATTTTAGTATGTAAAATCTCTTTATTTTAAAAAGGACGTTTGACACCAGGTAATAGCCTGATCTCAGAAGCAAAGCAGGGTCAGCCCTGGTTAGCATTTATATGAGAGACTGCCAAGGACTTCAGGGTCACTACACATAGACAGGCAATGGCACGCCGCCTCTTTCTGGATATATGGAGGTAGTAGAGCAGTTTCTAGGAAGCAGCTTAGATTTCAGCTCCCTAAACATTGCTGGTGAAAGGAATTTTTAATTACAGAAACGCAATTTAAAATATATTGCCATGTATCCTTCCACTCGTGGTGTGAGAGCCAGCGTGGTATAGTGGTTAAGAACAGCAGACCCTAATCTGGAGAACTGGGTTTGATTTCCCCGCTCCTCCACATGCAGCCTGCTGGGTGACATTGGGCCAGTCACAGTTCTCTCAGAACTCTCTCAGCTGCTCCTACCTTACAAGGTGTCTGTTGTGGAGAGGGGAAGGGAAAGCAATTGTAAGCTGCTTTGAGACTCCTTAAAGGTAGAGAAAAGCAGGGTATTAAAAAACCCTTCTTCTACTGAGCAAAGTTTGAAGCCTTTCTCTACTGTAAGAAACCTTCCTCTAACATAAATGGCTCTTTCTCTTAATGTAGGAGAAATGCCAATTAATATCAATGGATCTTCTCCAGATATCATGCCTGTTTCTTTAATAGTTCCTAGCATTAGGAAGGGTGCATCACTGAGTTTTCTACACCATGTAATTCTCTTCACTCACTCCTCTTTCACCATAAAAACGCAGTCCTGTTTGCTGTAGGAGTACCTACAGTGATACCACTGGTGCAGCAGGGGGTCCCGTGACAGCATCCTCTCTTGATGCCTGTATCTTTACAATCTGTAATGCACTAGCTCCAGCTGAAGACCAGAAAACATTACTAGGCATTGTAGAAATACGTAAGCAAAAGTAGGTCCTTATCCATTTTTGTACTGTGTCTTTTGTATTGCTATGTTGTGATTTGTTAAAAACAATTACTGTGAGCCATTAGAGTGATTCAGTCAGGCTTTGTGGTTCTCAAGCATACAAATCAATAAAGTAAATAAATAGAGATGGGTACCCTTTTAAAGCTTCATTGAACAAGTGGTTTTCTACATCTTTTCAGTCTGGCATGTTTGTAAAGTCCGTTTAAATACCTCTTGGTGTGTTGTTATAGGCCTTTTTATGCATGGCTGTTTCCCTCTCCACGACTTCGGGTCTTTGTTTTGATTATGCATGCTGTTTCTAACCATCAGAGGTCACCTGGCTCTCCCCCGGTGTTTCCCCATGTTTTGCCCACATTTTCAGACACCTGTTTTATCTCAAATTTGAAAATGCGGGCAAAACACGGGGAAATGCAAGGAGAGAGCCAGGCTACCTCTGACAGTCAGAAACAGCATGCATAATCCAAACGAAGACCCAGCATTGTCGGAGGTGTGACAGCAAGTGAAACAGCCATGCATAAAAGACCATAGTCACAAAAGGTGACCTTAAAAAAAATTTGTAAGTGCTCTGAATACTTTTACTAAAACTGCTGTTAGGTGTTTCTGCCTTTCTGAAAAGCATACAAACATTAAAGAAGAAATCCTTAGCCTTTGGGGTTGGTGATACACAATAATATTGACTTTATTCTCAAAGGAATAGAAATCACATTGAGGCTTTTCTATCAAAACAGTCTTGCAAATGTATTTTCTCCAACAGCTGTACAATTTAAAAAGATGGCCATTTGAGTGGGTTGGTATGGTTTTTAGTACCCATTTTTAGATGAACCTTTTTTGAAGTGGTTGGACTCATGAAAGGTCTACTCTGAAAAGTGATCCATGTTGTTAACTTTCTTAGTAGAATATGTTAATTATATTCTTCCATACCTAGTATCTTCATAGAATGATGAAAGTCATATTTTAAATATATCACTTTCATTATTCTATGATGAAACATTTTAAATAACATTGTATATTATATTGTGATAATATTTTATATAATACAATATATAAAAGTATATTTTAAATAAGGTGTGCTTCTCAGTGTATTCTCTATGAATTTTGGAGCTCCATTTCAAACACTTATTCAGAAGGTGATTTATTTGTTTGTTTGTTTTTATATCCCGCTCTCCCCCTACCAAAGCAGGACACAGAGCAGCTTCCAACAAGTTAAAATATACATAATACACACAAAATGAAACAATACATAATTGAATACAGATTAATAATAAGACCAAATGTAAAATTCGCTTTCAGTCAAGCCACTGTTATAGCAGCCCTACAGCCAATCCTATGGCGCAGGCCAAAACAGCCTTCAGCTAGAGAAATTCTGCTCCCTGATAGTTGGAAAAAAAAAACAGTGATAGGAGAAAGAAAAAAACCACGGTTACCAACCATAGCGCTAGGGGAACTGATGAAATATAATGTGCTAAATACTAATACCTTGTCTTATACAAAATACCTAATGTTCTTTATGGAATTGCATGAGATCATCCATATACCATAAAGCTCTGTCTTCATTTAGAGTCCAGGCCCATGCACGATGCATGATAAGAAAAAGCAGAGGAACTTTTTGAACTGCCTCAGCACTGAATAATACCAGTAGAACAATTTGCTTTCAGGCACAGGCTAGCCCTGTGCTAGATCTGCCAGATCTGGGAAGCTAAGCAAAGTCAGCCCTGGTTGGTATTTGGATGAGAGACTACCAAGGAAGTCCTGGGTTGCCATGCAGAAGAAGGCACTGGCAAACCACCTCTGAACCTCTCTTGCCTTGAAAGCTCCATAAGGGGTTGCCATAATTCAGCTGCGACTTGTCGGCACTTTACACACACACACATTAAGAAATGTAGGTATTGTACACATTCGATGAGAAGGCAAGAGTTTCAGCCACCCCTCCCTTAACTCCGTAGGTTGCTTTTCACTCTTTTGGAGTTTTTTTGCAGTGTACAACTTCAATAGTGTTTTTAAGACATGGCTATTGAGTAGGAGTAAGGAGGTGTAAATGAAGACAAAAGATGTGGATCATGTTAGATGTGAATCTAGTGCATGGAACTTAGAGTTTCAAAAATTCTTTGTCAGGCTTGTATTTTATAATTGTTATGCATAGAGGCTTGTCTTCGGTAATTTTCCCTGCTTCCCTACCCATATTTCAGAGGCAGTGGCTGAAATGGCTGTTCCAATATTTTTGGTAAAAGACTTTCATGCATTTTGAGCAGTGTTTTATGATGAGCTTGAAAAAAATGTGAGTTTATTACCAGCATAGGTTGATTGTTTTGATAAGTAAATTTATACAAGGAAAAGAGGATTTTTTTTAAAAAAAAAATAGATTTTCGCTTTAGTACAGTTTGGTTTCATATCTGCAGTTTGTTTATTATTTTATGCATTTACAATGTGGGGCAAGCTGTAATGGCTGTCTTAATATCACTTTATTTTGGAGATGCTGTCCAAGGATTAAGGCTGAGCATGCTATTCTGAAAGAGGCCTGCAGAGGGCAGTGGTGTAATTTGTTGCTGTATATTTCTCCCGTTCATGAACGTATCAATTTGACACAAAAAAATCTTGCAGTCTAAAAATTTGTCCTAATATTTGTATATAGGCCAGGGATATTTAATTTTTATTTGCTTTAAAGATATATAATCTAGTAGAAAAGTCCACACAGCACACCAACTTTAAAAAAAATGCTCCATACGTACTAAAAACCAGAACTTACTATATATTCACCCCAAGCTTTAGTCGTTAAAATATTTTGAGCACAGATTTTAATATAATTATAGCAGAGCTACATTATAGTAAGTTATGTGGCATGTATTCCAAATTGTCCAATTGCAGACTTTATTCTGAAAGACATGAAAAGGTCTGATTTCCCCTATCATAACAGTATATCGGTATTAAAGATTTTCTGTGCCTTTAACTATGCCACAGGGGTGAAGTTGGTGGTGTAATTTCTGGTGCAGACTGTCGTTCCATAGCTGAACATGAGTTAGGTTATGCAGATATATTCAATAAGCTTCAGTGCAGTGGCTTCTGAGTACTAGCCAGGCCTGATTCACAACATCCATTTTGGCATTTGTGTGTGTGTTAAGTGCCGTCAAGTCGCTTCAGACTCATGGCGACCCTATGAAAAAGTCCTCCAAAATGTCCGGTCTTTGACAGCCTTGCTCAGATCTTGCAAATTGAGGGCCATGGCTTCCTTTATTGAGTCAGTCCATCTCTTGTTGGGTCTTCCCCTTTTCCTGCTGCCTTCAACTTTTCCTAGCATGATTGTCTTTTCCAGTGACTCTTGTCTTCTCATACTATGTCCAAATCCTCAGTTTAGTCATTTTAGCTTCTAGGGTCAGTTCAGGCTTGATTTGATCTATAACCCACTGGTTTTTTTTTTTTTTTTTGGCAGTCCGCTGTATCTGTAACACTCTCCTCCAACACCACATTTCAAAGCAATCTATTTTCTTCCTATCAGCTATCTTCACTGTCCAGCTTCAGTGCAGTGGCTTCTGAGTACTAGCCAGGCCTGATTCACAGCGTCCATTTTGGCATATAAAGCCCTTCATTGCTTGCAGGACTTTACAGTCATTTCTCAGAAACTGCCTCACATGCCTGTGAGGTGAGAGTCTCTTTTCCCTGTTAAATCTTAAGGAATCCCTATAGCTCGGATAATTAGAGTAGCTATAGGGAGAAGTGTCCTAACCTGGATATCCTGATCTTGGAAGCTAAGCAAGGTTGGCCTCGTTAGTATTTGGATGGGAGACCACCAAGGAAGTCCAGGGTCGCGACAGAGAGGCAGGCAATGGCAAACTACTTCTGAACGTCTCTTGCCTTGAAAACCCTGTGGGGTCAGCTGAGACTTGACAGCACTTTCCACCACCACGGGGAGAAGCACAAGGCCTTTTCTGCTGTGCCCCCAAAGGCTGTGGCCCATGCTTCCCAAAATGCCCAGTGTTTCTCAGTTTTTAAAGACCACTTATTGAAGTGTGTTTTTAAGGTCTGGAATGGTGCTGCAGTGGTATTTGTTCTGTGCTGGATGTGCTGCTCTTTCTAGGAGTTATTTCTGTAGCTTGTTGATGATGATAAGATGTTTGCATTTTTTGTTTCATTGTAAACCGATTAGAGTGCAGCAGTGAGGTGGAACAGAAATGCAACCTTGTGCCCCCAGGCTGCAGACTTGATGAGCTGATAACAATACATTATGAAGTCAATTTAACACACATTTGCATAGATAGCAGCTCTTGTTACTGCAGATGCAAAGTGGCTCTCAGTCAGCAAAAGACAGCCAACCTCAATGTGACAATGTATAAGAGATTTCTGTGGGTTATTTACCCATTGATTTGTAGCATAGATGTAGTATTCAGGTTATACAGCGCCATACAAGAAACGCATTCTGCACTTTCACACAGCCCAAATAATGCACTTTCAATCCACTTTCAGTGCACCTTAACAATCATTTGCAAGTAATAGCCAACCACTCTGTCCTGTTGGCATAAACAGCTTTCTGCTGGAGAAAGTCTTTGGCGTCATCACTGGAACATAATCATTAGAGACAGCTTGTTCAATCAGTTCATAGAAGTAATTTCTAAGGTAATATCCGGTAAATTGGCAGGCTAGATTTAAAAATACTCTTAATATCAGCAAGGCTTGAACTAAAATGTTCTTCAATATCAGCAGAGGGTTTTTTAAAATGTTTGAAACATTTAAGAACTACAACGTTTATTCTCAGTTTGCAGGATCATCGATAGGGTTGCCATCCTCCCAGTGGTGACTGGAGATCTCCTGCTCTTACAATTGATTTCCAGGCAACAGAGATCAGTTCACCCGGAGAAAATGCCCCTTTGGAAGGTGGATTCTATGGCATTATATCCCATTGAGATCCCTTCCCAAACCCCGCCCTCCTCATCCTCCACCCCCAAAATCTCCAGGTATTTCCCAATGTAGAGTTGGCAATCCTAATCATCGAGTAGGGTTGCTGACCTCTGTGAGGCCTGGAGTTCTCTCAGAACAATAATTGAACTGCACACTACAGAGATCAGTTCCCCTGGAGGAAAGGGCAGTTTCAGAGGAAGAACTCTATGGCATCAAATCCCTGCTCAGCTCCCTCCCCATACTCTGCCCCCAAATCTCCAGGAGTTTCCTAACCCTAGGACTGAGGAGTAGTGCCACTTTGAAACACAGAAGGGAGGCGGCTGATAGTTTTAGTAACTGAATAGAATTTCCATGGTCTAAGTCCCAAATGCCAGATGTTGAAGGGCGAAAACGCATGGTCACTTTAGCCTCCTTTATTCCCTGTTTCAGCCAGGATCGAATGCACGTTCGGCGAAACGCATGGTTCGATCGTGGCTGAAACAGGGAATAAAGGAGGCTAAAGCGACCATGCGTTTTCACCCGAAGATAACAAGAGAAGGAGGGCAGCCACTTGATGCTCTGCTTGCTTCTAGAAGTATCTGGCCCACTATAGAATGCTGATGGCAAATTTGGTAGAAGACAGAGCCAGGATACAGGATGACCTTGACAGGCTGGAGAATTGGGCTAAAACTAATAAAATGGCAATCCAGGGCAATTCTAGTGACAAATAACGTATTTTTGCTAAAACAATTTAATGTTTGTGTTAAAAATCCTCAAAAATTGCCAACTAGGCTAGGCGACTGATTAGTTTGTAATTTGTCCATCACATTTAGTACTGCACGTAGTACCAGTATTTCCTCACCCTCTTTCCTCTCCAAGTCTTTGTTAACAGTCTTTGCTGTCATAAAGGTCAAGGCTAGATTTTCAGACATAAAATTGCTATTCTAAAGCTCTTATATATGGGTGTTTTCAGTGTGTGTTCTGCTCTTATCTTCAGTAACTGATGACCAAATACAGTAACTCATGTCTTCAAATATCTTGCTACACTTGTTCAAATTCAGCCCAGTGGAGTTGTGACTGAAAATCGTTACAATCTGATGGCTTTTTGGGAGTAAAGTGGAGGGGATTGGTGGTGTCAGTGTAGGTGTCAACAAGAGAGGATTCTCGATCAAAGCTGGCACTAATTGTCATCCTTTGGGGCAGCATTTAAAAGGAAACAAGACTTTAAGTGGTCATGGAATCTGAACAAAATTGAGGGGCTCCTTTCTTTGAACTGTAAGAAGTGGCTATTCTTTGGCCATATTTGCTCTTAACATCAAAGTGAGTGGCTCTTATTTCACAGAAAGCAGAGTGTATTCTGCTTTTTCAAGATTTATTCTGCGTCTTCTACAATCCACAAAGACTCTCTAGCTGGCACCCTGTTTTGTTTGTACGATTGACTCTTTAAAGATAATATTGTCAACTCTCTGAAACTTCCTCTGCAGAAGATGGTGTGATGTGCTTTGTAGGGATACCTTAGAACTGAAGTGGAGCAGGACGTTTCTCATGACAATTTGAACACGTGTGAGTGATTTGGAATTGAGGAGTTCAGAATCCAAGGTTTCCCAGTTTAAATGTTCCAAGCTGATTAGAAGATAAATACAAACATCCGGAACTTCCATGTACTGTGAGCTGATAACAAATAACATCATCTCTCTCTTGCTAATGCTTACCGTATATACTCGTGTATAAGCCGAGTTTTTCAGCCCAAAAAAAGGGCTGAAAAAGCCGGCCTTGGCTTATACGCGGGTCAATAGGGTAGAGGAGGGAGGGGGGAACTTACCGCAGCCGCCATTGCCGCCGCCATCGCCGCTGGGCCCGCGCGGCTTCCCCTGGCCAGGAGCGCCCTGTGAGGGCCTCCTGCGGCCGCGGGAAGGCCGCGCCGCCGCTGCTGCCGGGCGTGCCCGGCTCCCTTTGCCCAGGACAGGCCTGTGGGAGCCTCCTGCGGCTGTGGGAGGGCCGTGCAGCCGCCGCCGCCAGGCGCGCCTGGCTCTCTCTGCCCAGGATGGGCCTGGGGGAGCCTCCTGCGGCCGCCAGAAGGCCGCGCCGCCACTGCTGCCGGGCGCGCCCAGCTCCCTCGCCCAGGACGGGCCTGGGGAAGCCTCCTGCGGCAGTGGGAGGGCTGCGCGGCCACCGCCGCCAGGCGTGCCCGGCTCCCTCCGCCCAGGACCGGCCTGGGGGAGCCTCCTGCGGGGAGCCCGCCACCGCCTTCGCCGGGCCTGGAGTGAAGGTAAGTTTGGGGGGGAGGGGTTATAAGCCGACCCTCGGCTTATACGCGGGTGCCTAATTTTTCCCCATTTTTGGGGAGAAATTAGGCACCTCGGCTTATACGCGGGTCGGCTTATACATGGGTATATACGGTAACTAACATTGGGGCAGCATTCAAAAGGACTGCTGTAGTACCTACTAGGCCCTAGAATACTGCAGCAACATTGTGGATACCAAGCCATTTATGAAAATTGGTTTCAGAGTCCATATTGGACTCAGGAGCTTTCAGAAACTACAGTTGTTGGGAATCCTGGCATGTTTAAAGTTAATTTGTTCTCATTCTGTTTTTTGATTCAGACTCGGACTGAGTAATATGTAGACCTCTTGTTATGGATGACGGGCGTTAAATAGAGATTACTTTCACAAATGAATCACTACTCATTTTAAAATAATGTATTTAAAATGAACGATTCAGTAAAAGAAAAAGTTATCTGAAATCTCATTTTTATTCAGGAAATTAGGTGCTTATTATATCCTGTGAATAGATTGAAGTAAAGATTGTGAGCACCTGTTCCAGTGTTCTTCTTTGTTGTTTCTTGTAAAAATTTAAAAGGCAATCAGTAAGTTGGCTTGATTTCCTCCCCCCCCCAACACACACATGCCTTTCATTTCATTTTTCAATAGTTCTTGCATTTTTAAAATTTTGTCCCCTAGTGCTTAGTACATCTGTGATCGTATTATTTTATTATCACCTTCAGAAGAGCTATATGTAACAGAAGCCCATACAGTGTTTGACAAACACCTTAATGAAAGAGTTTGCAACTGGAAAATACAGGAACTAGCAATTAGTAGCCAAGTTTATTGCATGGGTCCTTAGAAGCAATTTAACAATATAGATAATAAATGCTGAGAAATTAAATATACGCTCTCGTTGTCATATAACAACTATATAATACCAGTCACTAAAAGCTCATTTAAATAAGTTTTGTATTGCTTCCTAGAATGCCTAAACTTGGTCGTTTTCAGATCTCCTAGGGAAGGGATTTCTAAAGCTAGGGACAGCTGCTGAAAACACTTTTTCTGTGCCCTTGAACTTCATATGTGTCATATTTATTCTTACACTTATACTCCACACTTTCTCAAATAAACACCTGGCGTGCAGTCCTTTTCCCCTTTTCTTCTAGCAGCTGCCATTCTGGATCTCATTCTGCAGGAAGGTAACTATAGCCAGCTTGGGAACCTCAAACCTTTACTTTCTTAGCTCTGTGTGTTGGGAATTGTTTGTTTGTGTGTGCGCGCGCTTTACCCTATTTGATTGTTTTTAATAAAACCCTTAAAATTAATAATAGCTTCCTCATTATTGGGTTGCTCTTTATTGGCTCGCTCACGTGGGGCAGAATTGGTTAAAAAGAAGCCCATGCCAGCCTCTTGTAAAGCTCTGTCTAGTCTCCAGCTAATTTCCCCAAATAAAGGAGACCCCTGTGCTTGGTGTAACAGATTTGGTGGAGAATTTTGGGGCAGACCCTGTCTCTTGAGAACTAGTGAGAACACGTGTTCTCAATAAAACAGGTGCCCAGGGACCCAGCCAGTAGGAAGTACCCAATAACCAAGACCAAATAGCGTGTGTGCTTGTGTCTCAACGTGCGCCTGTGCTCAGAGCAAATCTGTCGGGGTGGAATCTATCCCTTGGCATCCCTGCCTTCTTTTTCAATTGTTGTCAGTGTAGGGGCTGTAGGAATTGTGGGTCAGGTTCCTCTGTTAGGACTCAGGACCTTTTGTTAGGGTTAAAATACCCGCCAACAGTTTTTTTAAAAGCGGCCAGGAGAGCTGAGATACTAAATAGTGCAGACATTTGCCCAGTGGAAACCTGCTTAGTAAATAGAGCAGGAGTCCATTTAGCCAGCCAGAGAGCCAAGAGCATTTTAAACATCCAGCAAACCTCAGTATTTCTAAAAGCTGACCAAGCTGTAGGCTCCCCCTTTTAGTGCCAGCCCAGAGTGCCAGTCTTTTCAAAAGTGGGAGGAAAAATTTCCTGCTTGTGCCGAGACTTTGCAGACTAGAATAGTCTTGCCAGACACAGGAAAAACAATCCTAGCGATTGTGGTGAGGCTCCCCCAGAGAATATTATCGGAGACCAGGGAGGTAAACTTCCCCGTTTGTCCACTGAGACAGCAGTGCAAGTTAGTGGTCTTGTCAGAGGAGGCGCGAATGCCCGGCCCTCTGCAGAGACATTTCAGAGAGTTTAAAACTAGTTCTCAATAAAATCAGGGAAGGTCACACTGAGAGCAGAACCTCGGCCTGACCAAGGGAGACATCCCCCGGGACCACTGATGTAGTTAAAACCCCAAACATGCTTAAACAAACCCCAAAGCTAGATAAACTGGAAAAATAGATTGTCAACAAAGGGAACAGTCCATGGGAGATGGACTCTTTTAAAGGTCTGAACCCACTCCAAGATCTCAGAGAAGCCTTCATACAGCAATGTGAGGAGAAAAAGCTTAGAGGTTCCAAAAAGGAACTCTTCGCTGCATGGAGCCTCTGTGTGGCGCTCCGAAGCACCATCTGGGAGTACAGACCCCATCCAGGAGCATGAAACCCAGATAGAAGATTTTTAAAAGGAGCTAGCACTAGCAAAATCCGAATTAGAAGACAATAAAAAGGGCTACAAAACAAAACTAGAAAATGCCACAAAAAGGCTAGAAAAATAATTGTAAGACAATATTAGAAGACTAGAAAAGGACTTAGATGACACCATCAAACAGCTAGAAATTTTTTTAGAACACACTAAAACGGAGCTAGAAATCACAAACCAGAAAAACTTTGAACTGATCTTAGAAAAGGGCAGCTCAATCTCAGCCACGCAAAAAAGCAAGTGCAGGGAAGACGATGCCTTAGCTAGGGCAGAAGCCGCCGAAAGGTAAAATGTTACTCTACAAGAGAAGCTTGCCCATACTCAACACACTGCCAAGTTTCTGGTAACTGCTGCTCAAAACTCACAAGATGAGATCTGCCACAGGGAATTCCAAGAGGAAATAAATAACCTAAAGCAACACTTGGCCATGCAGAGAGCAATAATCTCTGTGGTCCATCCTGCAGCTGCTCTCCCACTGCCTTTCAAACAACCCTCAGTTTTTGTGTCTGAAAGCCCCATTCTCCCTAGCGCCCCATGGGTCCAGCTTGGAAAAATGGATTCCAGCTTTTGAAGATCCCGCTGCTGAAGATGTCCTCCGAGCTCAGTGGGAGAACGGAACCTTGGCTTACTTGTGAAGGTTCCTTCTACACTGAGTGAGGAGGACATGTTGCCTACCCAAAGTGAAGAAATCCATAGGAACATAAGATGCAAAATAAGATGAACAGGTCACCTCTTCGTTAAACAAACAAACAAACAAATAAATAAATGTAAAAGGAAAGAAAGAAAAAGAGGAATAGTAATATTTACTGTTTACTTACTTGTCTTCCCATGGTTCTAAACCTGAGGTTGTTTATCTGTTACTTATTCTCATGTTTTGATTTTAATGTTACAGTGGTTGTTTCCTGTCTTCCTGAATTCTGTTACTACTAATCCTGCTTTAAAAGTCCTTGAACTGGAGATCAAAGGGCGGCCCTAGCCCAGGGGACAGGAAGTAAAGTTTTAGATCCTGCCTCTCCCTGAGCATAGGAAGGTAAACACCCGCTGCTGAAGATGTCCTCCGAGCTCAGTATAGAAGGAACCTTCACAGATAAGCCAAGGTTCCGATTTCACCAGCCCCCAAATTTAAGGGATTCACATTAGGGGTGCCCAAGATTCTTACAGCTCCAGCCAGGGGTAGCCATAAAAGAACCGGTACTGCCTGGCAAATCTCAGGCATGCTCTCTGTTTCCAATTGCCTTGGAAAAGAAAACTCAACCCACACCAGCCATACACCCCCACCCTCTGTGGTGTGTGTGTGTTAAGTGCCATCAAGTCGCTGCCGACTCATGGCGATCCTATGAATGAAAGTCCTCCAAAATGTCCTATCTTTGACAGCCTTGCTCAGATCTTGCAAATTGAAGGCTGTGGCTTCCTTTATGGAGTCAATCCGTCTCTTGTTGGGTCTTCCTCTTTTCCTGCTGCCCTCAACTTTTCCTAGCATGACTGTCTTTTCCAGTGACGGTTGTTGTCTCATGACATGACCAAAATACGATAGCCTGAGTTTAGTCATTTTAGCTTCTAGGGTCAGTTGAGGCTTGATTTGATCTATAACCCACTGATTTGTTTTTTTGGCAATCCACGGAATCCATAACACTTTCCTCCAACACCACATTTCAAAGGAATCTATTTTCTTCCTATCAGCTTTCTTCACTGTCCAGCTTTCACACCCATACATAGTAATAGGGAATACGATGGCATGAATTAATCTAGTCTTGGTGGCCAGTGACACATCCTTACACTTCAAAATCTTTCCTAGCTCCTTCATGGCTGCCCTTCCCAGTCTCAATCTCCTTCTGATTTCTTGGCTGCAGTCTCCCTTTTGGTTGATGGTGGAGCCAAGGAATAGAAAGTCTTGAACAATTTCAGTTTCCTCATCGTCAACCTTAAAGTTGTGTAATTCTCCTGTAGTCATTACTTTTGTTTTCTTAATGTTCAGCTGTAGTCCTGCTTTGGCACTTTCTCTTTTAACTTTCAGCAGTAGTCATTTCAAATCTTCACTATTTTCTGCCAATAGTGTAGTGTCATCGGCATATCTCAAATTATTAATGTTCCTCCCTCCAATTTTCACTCCACCTTCATCTAAATCTAATCCAGCTTTCCTAATTATATGTTCTGCATATAGATTGAAGAGATAGGGAGATAAAATACATCCTTGTCTGACACCTTTGCCAATTGGAAACCATTCCGTTTCTCCATATTCTGTTCTAACTGTGGCCTCTTGTCCAGAGTACAGGTTGCACATCAAAACGATCAGATGTAGTGGCACACCCATTTCCTTTAAAACCAGCCATAGCTTTTCATGATCCACACAGTCAAAAGCTTTGCTGTAATCTATGAAACACAAGCTGATTTTCTTCTGAAATTCTCTTGTATGCTCTAGTAACCAGCGTATATTTGCAATATGATCTCTAGTGCCTCTTCCTTTTCTGAAACCAGCTTGAACATCAGGCATTTCTCGTTCCATATATGGTAACAGCCTTTACTGTATGATTTTGAGCATCACTTTACTTGCGTGAGAAATTAATGCGATGGTCTGATAGTTACTGCAATCTTTGATGTCTCCTTTTTTGGGAATTGGGATGTAAACGGATCGTTTCCAGTCTGTGAGCCATTGTTTTGTTTTCCATATCTTGGCATATTCTTGTCAAGATTTGGATGAACTCCGTTTTTGTGGCTTAGAATGGCTCTATTGATATCCCACCCTCTGTAGAGGTGGAAAAACCAGTCAGACCAGAATTCTGACTCAAGTCAGCCTCTTCCTCTTGCTCTCCCCCATCTTAAGATAAGCCTGAATGGGAAAAAAAATGCAAATTGGAACCTTCATGGGCTGGCAGTGCCTATGAAAGCACAAAAATTATGCCTGAGGGCCTCCCAAAACAGAAGCAGTATATCTGGGAGAGCTGCTCACCCATTGTACAAGGGGGAGACGGGGAAGCATATGTCCAAACCACTCCTTTTTACCTAGCGGACCCACTCAAAATATGCAAAGGGCCACAGCCCTGGTGGGAGAAGCCACATGGCAATGTCTACATTCTTTTCCCCCTTTTGTCTTATAAATACAAAAAAAAAAAAAGATTTAATTATATTCTCATTAAAGAAGCTGACCCTCATTCATACAACGCTTAAACCTTCTTTTACAGGATTTACTTGGTTATATATACAGGCCTGTTAGCCTGACTTCTAAAAGGACCTCTGTATATGCACAGAGGTGCCACCTCCTTAACAATACAGTTCTTGTGCCATGGTTTTTAAAAGTTTATACCTCATGTGTTATATTTTGCTTCTATCCTTTTTCTTTGGGTCTAAAGGATTAAATTTGTTCTGTGTTATTGTTGATGGTTGAAATGTTTTTAAGACTTTATTTTGCAGCAAATAAGATTTATAGAGCTGTTCTAAATAAGTAACTTATTAGAACGGATTCTTTGTTCCTCTCATTTTGTATTTCTTGAATGAGTGGCAGTGTGAGTGTGTTATCTTGACTTGTTTCATTTAAGTTGTTAGCAATCAGCAGATATATTTCTTATAGTCGGGTACCCTGTGGTGATCACCTTTAGTTAGTGTAATGTTGTTGACAATTAGAGCCTCCTTGGAGCGAGGAAGTGTATTTGAAAATTTTGCCAAGTTTTTGTATGTCATGATGTTAAGCAGTAATAGAACCTCTCAGGTCAGGGGAAGTCTATCTGAGGGAGGAATGAGTTTAGATTTTTGTTTTTCTGGTTGACTATATGTGTATGTACCATTTAGAATGCTAATTTGGAACAAGGACTGAATGGCATTTCAGAGCCTGGCGAGCTTTGCAATGTCAGTCACTGAGAAAATTAAGAATAAAACGCGTTTTACGTCGAAAAGAAACAAAAATTGGCAAGGAGAAATTATAACATTCCTGCGCAAGTTTTGTTAATCCTTAAGGTACCATGGATTAATAAAGTCTTGTTAAAGTTCCTCTGTGATATCAATTTTAGGAACGTTATCAGCCCTTTTAGTCTCTTTTAATCTGTTTCGTTTGGATTGCTGTTGCGTTTCTGCCACTCTGTGTAGTCACAGAGGAGCAGTGGTCTCGTGTTATTTTGTTGCAGACATAACATTCTCCTCTACAGGACTCATCGCTATAGTACTCTGTACATGCACAGAGGCAACATCAACTTCTATTGTCCCTCTTATGACCATTTATTATCACATAAATACATGGTGTTTAACACTTTCATTTCTTGATGCTGTCTATTGTGTTTATGTTTACACAAAATGTGAGTCCTACACCTGGTGTGCACTCCTTTCCCCCTTCCCCTCTAGCAGCTGCCATTCTGGATCTCATTCTGCGGGAAGGTAACTGTAGCCCTCTTGGGAACCTCAAACCCTTACTTAGCTCTCTGTGTTGGAATTGTGTGTGTGTGCCTTACCCTATTTGATTATTTTTAATAAAACCCTTACAATTCATAAAAGGAGACCATCTTGTTTCAGACTGAAATCGGAAGAGTTTATTGCTTCCGTCCCAGGAATGAGGGTTACTTATTTGGGGCAAGTGTTTCTTCTATGTTAAACAAGGTATCCTGCATTTTGTTATGACAGTGACAACCATCTGGCCAATGTTTTGCTTGCCTTGTGTTCTTTGAACAGCTATTTTAAACTGTAAGTAGTATAATAGTGACAGTCTGTTGACTGGGACAGGATCTCAGACAAAAATAAGATTACATTGCACTAGTGCCAGTGAGACTATACTGTCTGCTAATTAGTTTCTTCACATAATTCATGGTAGTACTGATTTTGGCATACAAGGTACTAAATAGTTCATGTCAAGCATTTCAAGAAGTACATTTGCAGAACTCCTACTTCCTTCTAGGTTTTGTTTTGTTTCCTTTTGGAAGCTCATAGTTGAACTGGAGTGTTTTATTTGTGGGACAGTTTTTTAATATTGATTTATTAATATTATTTATGAGTACTACTTAAAACTGATTGATATTTTTGTAATGCTTATCAAAAGAAATATTCTGCAACACTTCTTCATATATTCTAAATATTGGGGAAAGATAAATAGCCATGTTCTGCAAATTTCTATCCTAATATGATTTCCATTAGTATATGTGTATGGGGGGTAATTTATAAGCATTGGAGTGATTTCCCCCTGGTACAATAGTTAAGGTGAGATTTTTTGCATTCTTAGAACTGCAAATAAAATTTAGACCATCTAAGTGAAGCATCAGCATAAATAGTTAACACTGTGATGGTTTTTTTTTTAAATGAGGTGGCATTTTAGGTGAAAATATACACTGTAGAAAAGAGAGTAGATATAAGGATTTATCAAGAGTGCCGTTATCTTAACGCCCTGTAGAGTTTTGGTTTAGAGAAAACATTTGTATCTGCTCCTCCTGTTTGTTTGTTTTTAAGGTTAGTTGATGATTGAAGTCATGCTACATACTGAAAGAAAGCAGATCGATGACTGTATCACAAATTTTACTACCATAATTCATTAAAAAATCTTTGTGTCCCAAACGCTGTAAGCATTGGCTGAGTTCCAAAAATCCTGTTGCTTGGATGAGGGGCATTTCAGCTTGCATAAGGGGCATGTGTTACCGAGAAGAGAGAGCATATCCTCCTCAGTCTACATTCACTGTGTCCCCTGAGAAGCCATTCAGAAGTCCCCACCTTCTGGACACTTACCTTTTGATAGTAAAGGGGCTACCTTCTGTTTGGACAGCACAATTTTAGGATCCAAGCCACTGTTCCAATTAGTTTTGTAGCATTTTTCAGTGTATGAAGTGCTTTACCACATCTGCGTTATGCTGAGGAATAGTGACTTGTTCAAGGACACCTGTGAGGCTGAGTAGGTATTTGAACATAATCATGTTTGAATCATTTAACCTCATTTCAGTCTCCAGCTAGACAGACATTGTGTTCTAATAGTGCACTTGACTGAACTTATCTCTCTCACAATCTCCAATGTAAGGTACAATAGCAAAAGAAGTGCTCTAGAGATTTTAAAACAGCCTAAATGTTTAATTAAGAGATCTGCATTTTTCATCTCAGCAAGTGCGCATGTTCAGGCAGGTTTTAAAATTGTTGGGATTGAAAACAGTATGTTAGATGCAAGGTTAGGCAAGTTGCATGCAGGCTTGTGCGGTATTTTACTTTCGAGTAATAGGTTTGTGGTGCCAAAAATATAATTTCCGAAAGACATTTCTATCAAGAATCAATGGACACAACTCCTAACTAGTTGCAAAGGGAACAGCAGCCTTTTGAACAGAACTTGTGGGAGGCAGCAAAGAGTATCATATACCGGAAAAGTATCATGGCTGAAAATAATTTAATTTCTCCTCATTATAAGCACACAGGGTCACAAGTCATCGTAATATTACTGTGTTATACTAGTAATGTACTTTAAATATTTTCAACTGTGCTGTTAATGCTTCAGAATTTTCATCTATTGTTTCAGAACTTGCACTAGAATTTCTACAGAAACATTCAATTACTTGTCTTTAGAGCAGAAAACAAATACTCTTACCTAAATTTTTGGGGCAAAAAAGGTACATATTGTGCAACGAAGTTGCATTGTACATTACTTTGCTGATTTTTTTTCCTTACTGTCCTATAGCCGTCCTCAAAAGGTGTGCTTGTGTCCATTCTTGCCAGTCCATCCCTTGAAAGTCTCCACCTGTTTGTACATCATCCAGCATCCAGCAGAGGTGAGTACAGCTCTGTGGAATGCCAACCTTCAACTGTTTATTTCCATTGAAAAGAAGGCAAAATTACAAGGGGAAATAGGCTAAGCCATGTGTAGTTCTATAGCTTTTGCAGTTACTGCTATGGATCATACTATTCTACTGAGTAAAGTTTGTTGCCTTCCTCCAGCCGTATGTTCCATCGACTTAAGTAGCTCTTCTCCTTGGTAGAGCCATGTAAGGTGGAAAAAGGCTTTCTACAGCAGTATCAGTCTCACTACTATTGCCTAACTAATCTTAGGTTACTTAGGTAGTAGTAGTGAAGTTATATGTGAGCCTGTGAAGTTATATGTGGGCCTGTTTTAAAAATGATTTCATGTTTATCCCTTAATTTTTTTACTCCAGACTCTAAACGGCTGACTTAATAAATGGCATTATATTTAGTTTAATACTGTATTAAATGTGTTAAGGTGAGTTTGCCATTTCTGATAGAAAATGCAAAGACTGCTAATTTGCATATATATGCTTATATATTTATGCATATTAAAATAGAAATCAGTGTTATAATTGCCTGCTGAGTACCTTGGGAAGACTGGGGTAGAAAAATGAAGGCGAAATTATCAGTAATGTCAGTGTTCCTTGAAACAACTACTTTCAGATTGTACCCTTGAATTTATAGAAATTACCTCCTGATTTCCATTCCTTTGTATGAAATTTCACATACCTTTTAGCTACTAGTAAAATGTGCTAACAAAGATATGTTGCTTGTCCTTGTTACTGCTACTATTGCATGCAGGTTTACATAAAATACCAAGATTTTGCATGATTCTGCTAACAGAGCAATTTGTATTTATTCTTCTGCTGTCTAGAGGTGTCATGAATATTTATAGTTTTCAATGTGGCAGTGTATTGTTTAATTCTTCAGATTTAACAGTAAATGTCTTTGCCCACAATATCTGTTAACTTAAGACACATTCTATACATTGTGCACATGTATTTTAATTTGTGCAAGATAATCAAAGCAGGTTGTGTTCGGAATAAAGTATAGGCATTAATTTTAAGGCTGATGTACAGAATATTAGTTTAAAATTAATATCCATATTTAAAATGAATGTAAACCAATTTGATATAAGTATCTTTGTAATGCCCTGACCTGGTTGGCCCAAGCTAGTTCGATCTCAACAGATCTCAGAAGCTAAGCAGGGTTGGCCCTGGTTAGTTCTTAGATGGATGACCACTAAGGAAGTCCAGGGTCACTGCACAGAGGCAGACAATGGCAAACCACCTCTAATCATCTCTTGTAGGGGTGTGCCAAAAAGAAAATGGGTAAAATTTGGGTTCGGGTTTAGTGGGCTTTATTTTTTTTCAGGAAACCTGAACTAAGTCGAATTCTCATACCGGTAAATATGGGAATTCAATTTATTTTCGGTTTTCCCGAACAAATTTCACCCTGGGGGGTATTTTTTGAGGTAGAGCCCCCAAACTTGCAGAGTAGCTTGCAGGGACTCTCCTTGCAAGAACCCCAAAGTTCGGTGAAGATTGGGTCGGGGGTCCGAAGTTATGGGGTCTGAAAGAGGTCACCCCTCCCTCCTCCATAGACAAGCATTGGAAGGTAAGAGATTCTCTGTTTGCTAATAGGCTAATGCTTGTCTATGGAGGAGGGAGGGGTGACCTCTTTCAGACCCATAACTTCGGACCCCCGACCCAATCTTCACCAAACTTGGGGGTTCTTGCGAGGAGAGTCCCTGAAAGCTACCCTGAAAATTTGGGGACTCTGCCCCCCAAAATGCCCCCACAGAAACTTCTCAAAAATCCCCGTTGTTTTCTATTATGGGAATTTTCCATTAGCTGACTTTTGCTACATAGATGCAATCCTGTGGAACCCTCCCTCCTCCATAGACAAGCATTAGCCGATTAGCGAACAGAGAATCTCTTACCTTCCCATGCTTGTTTATGGAGGAGGGAGGGGCGGCCTTTTCCAGACCCCATAATTTCAGATCCCCCACCCAATCTTCACCAAATGTGGGGGTTCTTGCAAGGAGAGTCCCTGCAAGCAACACTGCAAGTTTGGGGGAACCCGAAAAAGTTGGATAATTACTCAGTTTTTTTCGGGAATGGCCAATTCGGCGTTGGCTTTCCCCTCAGGTTTTGGAATTTGGTAAACCTGAAATTTACCAAAATGGCTTTTTTCGGCTTATTTTTGGTTCGGGTTTATCGATATACGCAGCCCTACTCTCTTGCCTTGAAAACCCAATGGGGTTGCCATAAGTTGGCTGTGACATGGTGGCACTTTTCACCACCGTGTCTTTGAGGTAAGATGGCTATATTCCTGAGACTACAGTAGCATCAGTCTACCAAAATTTGATCTCATAATGATACTCCATTTAGGTTTGTTGTTGTCATGTGTATACAAGGTTTAAAAGGAATTTTGGGATTTGGTAAAAGGCCTAATCAGTGAGAAACCAGCCTCAAAATGGAGTTATTGGAGAAATAATCTGGAGGTTCTGTGGAGGAAGCTGCTAAAAGCAAATCTCCTAAAAATGTGGGTTTGCTTGTGGATTTCTCCTTTGTTTTTTCTCTCCTTCATAAAAGTCCTCTATACACAACTTGTCCACACACTGACTGAACACACAAGGAGGGAGAAAATGCATGAGCACGTTGTCTCCACCTCTGTGTAATCATGAGAGTATGGTGTCCATGCATGTGCTCCCTCCCTGTGATTGGCAGTGTTCAGAAAGCAGTGTTCCCAGTCTTTGTGAAGTAAGTGTACACATGGCCACTGACAGTGTGGAGACGATTGCATGTTCCAATGAAGAAGTTTGGTTTGCTTGGGTAATAGAATGTGACTTTATCTCACCTGTCTTGAATGCATAAAAACCACTTACTGATCCTGACATATAAATAGCGCTTATCTAAAAATCTAAGAAGGATGCTTCATACCATAGAATATCTTTTGAGTGTAATTTTCACATGCATTGATCTTGTGCCATTAACGAACTTCATTTACTGTCTACGGTATTCCCTGTTGAACAATGAAGACTTAAGTATTGAAAGGTTGTATGTTGCATATTACCCATTTCTGAGGAAAGCAAGTAATCGATTTAAACAAGAATCTGAAAGCAATTCAAAAACAAATTAAAATATAGCTATAGATTCCCCCTATTCACCATTAATTCAGAATTCTACTATATAAAAATTGCTGCTATTTGAGCATAATTTGTTTATAAATTATACACATGATGTCGTTTGAGATGATCTCATGTCACTGCAATTATGCCCCAAATTGGAACTTGCTTGTTATTGTTATATCAGCTGCATTTTCTACAGTCTAGATAGGAAGTTTCAGTTATGCCCTTTCGGTTATGTCCTTGTAGTTAATATTCTCCCTTTGAGACAGTTCAGACTTTCTTTTGCCCCTCTTTGTTTTCTCCCTCGGCCTGCATGTGTATACAGAGAGTGAGAGGCTGATCCTCAAACTCACCTCAATCCTTCTTGCTGAACTTAGAAAGTACTAATTTCCACTTTTTAAATGCAGGATCTCCCTTACTCTAGACTGTTAGCAAAATTTCTCTGATGGAAGGAGTCATACATGTTCTCTGAAGAGGTCTGGCTGTTGTCTAATGTTTTACTATGTTTTTGAGTGTTTAAACATAATTGGCATAACTCATACTTAAGGCATCCTTAAAGCATACTGAAATCTTATTTAGATCAATAGGATTTAAGGGCTTGAATTCCATTTCTGTGAGGCTTAAGCATACATAAGTTTCTCTTTATCACACTGATGCCTTTGTTTTAAAAAGACAATATGGTGCACATTAGTGGTCTGCTCATAGTTGTGCTGTTTCAAAATTGGGATTGAGATCCGATTACAAATAATGGGTAGACTTAAACTGCTCTAGTGTTTCTTTCTGTGCATACCATATTTGTGTACACAGCAGCCATGTCCCTGTGATGTGAAGACTAAAATGAAGTTTCTTTTTAGTCTAGTTTTTATTTCTTTGCTTTATGTATGAATTGAAGTAATATGAAATATATGATTTCATATGAAAATGCCAGAGGAAAAATGATACAGGCCATGTTTAATAGCTGTATGTTGTATAGTACTATGTTATACAGCTGTATTGTCTAAGGGGAGAGGTGTATCTACAGTAACCTCCAAGTCCTGTTCAGAATGAGCAAGGTTTCTGCCAAAGTAGGTGACACTGTAGTGGTGGGCATAATCCTTTCAGCAAACCTTAAGTATATTTGTAATGTGGTCACATCACGGAATGAAGCAGGAGAACAAATCATAGAATTCTGTGAAGACCACAATTTGTTCATTGCAAACACATGTTTCAGGCAACCAAACAGACAACTGTATACATGGACATCACCAGACGGCCAGTATAGAAATCAAATAGATTACATAATTGGAAGCAGAAGATGGAGAAGCTCTATTCTCTCTGCTAAAACAAGACTAGGAGCCAACTGTGGTACAGATCATGAATTGTTAATATTGAAAATCAAGATGAAGCTGAAGAAAAACACCAGAACATTCACCGTGCCAAAATACAATCTAAGCAACATCCCTGAAGAGTTTAAAGACCCTGTAAAGAACAGATTTGCATTACTAAGTTCAAGTGAATGTAAACCAAAAGAACTATGGGTGAAAACTAGAGATATTATCAAGGAAGAATGTGCAGAGACTATTCCTGTAGCCAAAAGAAGCGAAAACCCTCGATG
This sequence comes from Euleptes europaea, assembly GCF_029931775.1. Classification (NCBI taxonomy): domain Eukaryota; kingdom Metazoa; phylum Chordata; class Lepidosauria; order Squamata; family Sphaerodactylidae; genus Euleptes; species Euleptes europaea. Next base: position 68,407,938 of record NC_079315.1, read on the forward strand.
GATGACTTACGAAACTCTCAAAATTGCTAAAGATACATGAGAAGCAAAAGTAAATAGTGACAGAAACAGAAGCAAAAGTCTAAGTTCAGCTTTCCAGCGACTTGCACATAGAGACAAAGAGAACTATTATAATAACCAGCGTAAAGAAATAGGAAAGAACAACAAAAAGGAAGAACAAGAGATCTGTTCCACAAGATCCAAGAAATCAATGGGAAATTTAAAGCACAGTTAAGCATACTGAATGATCAACATGGAAATACATTAACTGAACAGGACAAAATAAAGGAAAGGTGGGAATTATACAGAAGAAGAGTTGGTTTTTATATGTTGACTTTCTCTACCACTTAAGGAAGAATCAAACCGGCTTACAATCACCTTCCTTTCCCCACAACGGACACCCTGTGAGGTAGGTGGGGCTGAGAGAGGGACACTAGCCTGAGGTCAACCAGCTGGCTTCATGTGTAGGAGTGGGGAAACAAATCCAGTTCACAAGATTATCCTCCGCCACTCATGTGAGGGAGTGGGGAATCAAACCTGCTTCTCTAGATCAGAGTCCACTGCTCCAAAGCACCGCTCTTAACCACTACCCCACGCTGGCTCTCCTGAACTATAAAGAAGAGATGAAAGGATGACAGATTCCCTCCAAGAAGATTCTTTTGAAAAAGACCCTACAGTTTTAGAAAGTTAAGTGAAAGCTGCACTGAGAGAAGTTGGGAGAAACAAGTCACCAGGAGTACATGGGATATCAATAGAGCTATTCCAAGCCATGGAAATGGAGTTCTTAAAAATTCTTGACAAGAATATGCCAACAAATATGGAAATCAAAACAATGGCCCACAGATTGGAAACAATCAATTTACATCCCAATTCCCAAGAAAGGAGATGTCAAAGATTGCATCAACTATTGGACCATCGCATTAATTTCTCACAAGTAAAGTGATGCTCAAAAATCTTACAACAAAGACTGTTGCCATATATTCAACAAGAAATGCCTGATGTTCAAGGCACTAGAGATCATATTGCAAACATGTTGGTTAGTGGAGCATATGAGAGAATTTCAGAAGAAAATCAGCTTGTTTTGACTGTGTGGATCAAGAAAAGCTATGGCTGGTTTTAGAGGAAATGGGTATGCCACAACATCTGATTGTTTTGATGCGCTATCTGTACTCTGAACAAGAGGCCACAGTTAGGAGACAATATGGAGAAACAAAATAGTTTCCAATTGGCAAAGGTGTTAGGGAGATAAAATAAATCCTTATCTATCTCTTCAATCTGTATGCAGAACATATAATTAGGAAAGCTGGATTAGATTTAGATGAAGGTGGAGTGAAAATTGTGGGGAAGAACATTAACAATTTGAAATATGCCACAACATTACTGGCAGAAAATAGAGAAGAGTTGAAATGACTAGTGCTGAAAGTTAAAGGAGAAAGTGCTGAAGCAGGACTACAGCTGAACATCAAGAAGACAAAAGTAACGACTACAGGAGAATTACTAAACTTTAAGATTGACAATGAGGAAATTGAAATTGTTCAAGACTTTCTATTCCTTGGCTCCATCATCAACCAAAAGGGAGACTGCAACCAAGAAATTTGGAGATTGAGACTGCGAATGGCAGCCATGAAGGAGCCAGAAAAGATTCTTAAGTGTCAGGGTGTGTCACTGGCAACCAAGATCAAGTTAATTCATGTCATAACATCCCCTATTACTATGTATGGGTGTGAAAGCTGGACAATAAAGAAAGCTGATAGGAAGAAAGTAGATTCCTTTGGGATGGGGTGTTGGAGGAGAGTGTTACAGATACCGTGGACTGCCAAAAACAAAACAAAAACAAATCAGTGGGTTTTAGATCAAATCAAGCCTGAACTGACCCTAGAAGCTAAAATGACTAAGCTGAGGCTATCGTACTTTGGTCACATTATGAGAAGACGAGTCGCTGGAAAAGACCATCATGCTAGGAAAAGTTGAGGGCAGCAGGAAAAGAGGAAGGCCCAACAAGAGATGGAGTGACTCTATAAAGGAAGCCACGGCCCTCAGTTTTCAAGATCTGAGCAAGACTGTTAAGGATAGGATGTTTTGGAGGACATTGATTCATAGGGTCGCTGTGAGTCGGAAGCGAGTTGACACACACACACATCATATATCTGCTGGATAGGTCAGCATCCAAGCCTATTATGATAGAGATCTATGTTTTGTACACACCTTACAAAATGGATAGTTTAGGCTGAAACCCAAGTATTTTTTTTCCAACCATGCTTTGGTGATATATTTATTTTAATGATACTGCTCTTCCCAAGAATGTCAGGAGCAAACTTAGTAATTATCATGTTCTGTCTAATGGTCTGCTTTCTTGCTGAGTACATATGCAACTTTATTATAAAAACTAGACTAGGATTCAGTTTTGTAGGTGTTCAGGACTACTTAAAAATGAGACTTATGTGACAATGACATTTGTTTTTAAGTACTTCAGAATGGTTACGGCTCTGTTTTTTGTAAAATTCAGTGATGTAATTTTGTATTGAGGTAAACTCATGATGATAGCATTGCTAAAAAGGAGGATAGAGGAGAGGAGAATAATGTAAGCTGGTTTGGTTTCCAATGTGGAGAAAGGCAGTGTATAAAAGAGGTAAATAAATAAATATAGCTGAAGGTGGGAGGCAGATTTAAGGTAGGTTGGTGAATGACTAAGAAGGAGATCATGAGGCAGGGAAAGGGGAGGATATGGGGGTTGCCAGGAGAAGGGAAAGGAAATGTTACAGAGAGGGGACTACAGGGGAAAGTGGGGTGCTCACCAGAAGTCCTTCAGGGTTCCTAACCATGCAAGCGGGCCTGATCGAGTAGCTGGCATCATACAACTGTGCCATAGGTAGAGGGTGTTCGGCCGGGGTGGGGGGAGAAAACTGAAGACGGGTAGATAAAGGTAGGTTAATTGTTGGGTGGGAAGGAAACAGGAAAAAAGATGATGTTATTGGGGCTTTGAGGAAAGGTGAGGGGCAGTTGCATGCCTCCTGCAAGTCCTTGTGGGTTCCCACTTGTAACCTTATATACACATGAACATCATTACATGTGCATGAACCTCAGAGGGTTTGATGGATGCAGATATTATGGGAATTTTAGTTTTAACATGTGGGTGAAATTTCAGAAATGTGTGCTTTTTTTTTCCTTTGCCATTTTTGTGGACAAAAGCTCCAACCATCCAAAGTACACCAAGATAGAACAGCTATTATCTATTCATCTCTTTCAAGCCATGCATGTTTGGTATGCACTTGCTATGTCTTTTTCTAAATGTATCTCTTGTGTATGGTGACAAGAACAGCTCCTCTTAATGTTGGTCCTTTCTGTTTCTCTTCTTTCTATGCTGTTACGTCTCTGTATATCTTTGCTTCGTAATGGTTTGAATTGAACCACTCTTGTGGAAGTATACTATTTTGTCAAGGGACTGGGTTTTCTGTCTTTCTTCATGATTTCAGGTTTATAATAGTGGCAGTATGTTTCATGTTGGATTTATTGTGGATAGTACTCTGTAAAGAAATCCAGATATCTGTTCAATTGTTTAGTGGCATTAGCTAATTTGGCTAGAACAAGAATTACAGCGTTCCATTGCAATAGTTTCATTGGTTGTTTCCTTATGTTTACCATGTTGGTTAATTGTGACACATGTTTCTGGATTTATAGTTACATAGGTATGGGTTTGCTTGGAGATGTTTTGAGTGCTTATTTTATTAAGAGCAAAATTAAAAATCAAATTTTATTTGTGACTTCTTAAGCAGGTGTTTTGTTTTTGCATTCTATATTAACTGAAGGAAAGTAGAGTACTACGGACAGTGCCTTTGCTGGCTGCTTGCCTGCCTGAAGAAAAATGTAAAGTTTTGATTGGTCGTCGCTTCAGTGAAGACAGGTAAGGAATATTAATAATCTTCCATTTCTTATATGGCAGCTGCTTTTAAGTGGAGCCTGAGTGTGATTGGACTGCGATTTTACTGGTCCTATGCTTTTACAATGAATATAATCACCACGGAGGAGAAATGCATTAGAAATGTCATAGCATCTGGGTTCTGTTCTGAGCTTGGTAATTAAAGTCAGCTTGTCCAGAAGATCAGGACTGGGAGCAGGTGTGGGAGAAAATAGTGAAGCCATGCCCCCAAGTTTGCGAGAAAGTGCCGAAGCCATTCCCTTGGCAGCCAGTACTGATTGTCCAGGCATCAGGGGAAAGATGCACAGGGGCTGGCACTGCCATGATTTGCGTACCTGTCTCTGTAGCAATGGGGCACAGATCACACCCTGCCAAAATCTTGGGGACTGGCTGCATACTTGTGAGAGCTGTTGGAAATCTTTTAAAACAGCCTGCACTGAGGAGTTCTCTTTAGCTCTGCCATAAAGGCAATATATGGGGATAACCACCTGGATACTGTAACCCTTCTCCTCTAGAGGTGAGATCTGAGGTAGACACTTAAAGAGAAAGAAGCCCTGACGAGAGGCCTCTGAACATGTTCTCCAGCAGCACAGGACTTTTAATGATAAGCAAGTTCTATACCTTAAAGCTCCTAAAAAGTTATCAGCGATCTGAATTTCATTGCTGATTCTTTCTCAATATCTCCCAAAATCTACCTTCTATTCTTCCAATATCTACCTTCTGTTTTCCTTGTCCTGTTTATTTCTAGTTGAATTCCTGTAACTGCTGCTTGTCGAATTCCTCTACCACGGCTTCTTCTCAATATGACTTCTATGTTCTCATCTACTGTAAGACTCTGTGCTTCCCTATCACTCCTGCATTAGCTGCAAGCTTCAAGCCCTTATGGTTGTTGTTTTTTTACATTTCCCTTTACTCCCAGTTGTTAATTGTAAACTTTTAATCCTCTGTGCAGATCCCATGTCACTTCTGTTTCCTGTATTAAATGGTAAAGAGAGATAATATGAGTATCCCACACACTTACTGATTCATCTTAAAGCTTCTCATACCTTCTCATGCTTCTCTCTGGAAACTAGATAGTCTAGGGGCTACCCTCATGAGAGGACTTCCTTGTGTTCTGATAATTTGTTTGCTGGGCCACGTGGTTTGTGTTTATCGGGCTCATGACCACCATGAAGATGTTAAACTTCCTTCCTTGGTTCCTGGCCCTGTTAACAAAGGCATTTTAGAGCAATCTGGCCTTAGCACTACCTCCGATGGGATGAGAAGTCTCTACTACTTCCATGTAGCTGAGAAGCTCAGTTTCTCAGGTATCACAACCTAGATTATTGTGCTACTCTGAATGCTTTTAAGACTGCGCTATAACTTCGTGTGTTAATGTATATGCGAAATAGATTAATGTGATGCCTTAGCAAAAAGATAAGATATTTTTAGAAGGGCAAAGAAATTTAATAAAACCTACCGAAGCCCTAGGGAGTAGTAAAGCAGCATAAAATCTACCTAGGCAACACATTCTAGCTTTCATATTGTATCTGCTATTGCTCAGTATTATCTCCTTGCTGAAATACATTTAAATAAATGTTATTAAATATAGAACACACATAAAAGCTAGCAGTTTATCTGTTTGTTGTGATGCTTAATTTAAAGTACAGTACAGGTAAATAAAACCATATTCTGCGATGTATAATGCTTTATTTAATGAGCATTGTGTATTTTTCATCAAGTGCTTATTCTATTTTTCATCATGGAAATAACTAATGGGAAAAATGAATGCCCTTGTTCAAGGATTTATTGTCTTTGCATGATTATAATAGTTTGCAAAAAAATTAGTCATAAATAATATTTCAGTTGAGCAGCAGAAAATGCTAAAAGCATGTTCAGCAAGCAAATTAAGATAGTATCTATTTTTGTCAGCCCTAAATGATCTTGATTGGCATTTTTAGAGTGGTTTACTTGCTTGAGCAATCTTTGTGCTAACCACGCTAATCACCTTTGAGAGCCTTTAAAAAATAAAGTAAAATAATAACGGCTACTTTTTGCTTCAGTGGTTTTAGAGCTCCCCCCCACCCCGTCCCCCTGTTTGGCTTTAATAACTCTTAATCTATTCCCCCAAAATTTATTCAAATGAACTTAAAGTTGTAATAGATTATAAATTATAATGAAATGGTTATTTATGCAAATGATGATGGAAGCAGACTTCTCATATTAAGATAATGTGTAACCATACACACTGAAGTGGAAATTACAGATGTTCAAAATTCATATAAAAATGTATAGGAATTGTCTATAAACGTCCAACGTTGTTACATGTCAGTACTCAACAGAAATAAATTCAAAATGCATTGGAAGATTTGGGAAACTCATTACTACGTCATCTGTTTGCTTATTTGCTTCATTGATGCCATACCTTTCCTTCTAATGAGGACTTGAAGTGGTTTCCATTATTCTTCTTTCGGTCTAGTTTATCCTGAAAACAATCCTGTGAGGTAGGTTAGCCTGAGATTATGTGACTGGCCCAAGTTCACCCAACAATCTTCCATGGCACAGTAGTATCCCCGTATTGTAATCCGTCAGTCTAACCACTGCATCACACTATATATAAGCAATTATGTATAACTCTATTTCTCTTATTGGTTAAATACATTGTTTGTGTTGTGACATTGCCACTCTGTATTTATCATCTGTGCTCTACAAACATAGTTAAACCACAAGTGGTTGAATTTGTAGCTTTGTGTAGGAGCTAGCTACCTATTACTGTAGCACATCAGTGAAAGAGAACATGAATTAATGGTGGTGGGGCACAGAGCAACGTCAGCGTTTTTGAAGTTTGGTCTCTTCTCTGCTTGAAAATGGTGGAAAAGTGATCAGACATCAGGACTGAGTGGGGAGAGGTTGGCCACCTCAGGTGAATTGTACCTGCCCTTGTCTTAGTCACAGGTATAAGTTCTCATGCAGAAACCAGATGTGCTCTAACAGAGCTTGCAATCAAATCTGCCATGCAATCCTGCCATGATAAAGCCCCCTGACTATTCTTTTTTAAAATAATTTTTTATTTTCAAAACAACACAAAAAAATCGGACACAAAATACATAACAATCAGTGCACACTACACACAACCATACATCGACTAAATTAAACAGTAAACTCCTCATCTACTATTCAACATACTTTGTACGTTCCATCTTACTCTAAGTTGCAAATTATAGTAATGAAGAGCTCTTTAGAAAAGGAAAGAAACACCAATCCATACATGACTATTATTTCTGTTGCTATATGTGAATAAACTGTGTTCAATGTTTGTAACACAATAGTAACTACTCAGTTTAAAACTCTTGAAGCATTGTACAATTCAAGACACATAATCATAATACAATTACAAGTTCTTCTGGAACTGTTCCATAGATCTTTGGTTCACGAAATTTATCAGTTTAGCCATCACTGCATATTTCGCCAGTTTATCTAACCAGTCTTCTAAGCCCAGTGTTTCTTCCTGTTTCCATTAGATGGCAACCATGATTCCTGCTGCAGTTACCATATATCTAAATAACTCTTCCCTGCTTTTATCTATTATAGGTAGTAGAGTTCCTAAAACATAGTTTTAGGGTCTAGGGGAAAGATAACTTACATGCTTTTTTGCATTTCCTAAATGGTGTGCATTTTAAAGAGATTCCCATTTAGTCTTTAGATTTTAAATATGACTCTGATACCTGACATGACAAACACCCAAACCTATATTTGTGGTTCTGAGAGACAGAGTAAAGCAAATAATCGTCATTAGTTTTTTCCCTCTTGATTAGTTTTTTCCCTCTTGATGTGAAAAGGATAAATAAGGTGGGTATTAAGGTGGAAGGAGTATGTGTCTGTGTATCTACACCAGCTTTGGCTGAGTTATGTGAGAGAAATTTCTCTTTAGCTTTTATTCCCGATAAGGACTGTGAAAGAGCACAAACCCTATTTTCATTTATTTTTAGTAATTCTAAACCTTTAGAGGCTTGAAGATGCTGGTAGTGAAGTACCTTACCTCAGTAGGAGCTTTCACATTGCCCTTTGCATTGAAGCAGCTGCCAGTCTTTTTGCAGCCTATTTGAAATCCTGCTGTCCCCAGGCTCTACCCTCAAATCTCCATGAATTTTCCAACCCAAAGATGGCGACCTTAACATAGTTTCCAACACCAGGTAAACAAGGGTATAGTCCAACAAGTCCGTTCTCATGCATTAGCAGACCTTGATGCTGTAGTGCTTAAGTGGAATGAAGACCAGATGTTCTAGGGTGTTGTCTATGTATGGTTATTCTGAGAAACAGGCAATAGCTGGAATGAAAAAAAAGACAAGGAAATGGTGTTCACGAGGAGGGAAGGTAACTTTTTTCAACATTCATGTAGGTACCCTGAGCTAGCATCTGTGTGCAGAAATCCTAATACCTTGATATTATATCCTGGAGCTGGAGCAGCAAATTTGGAAGAAGTAGAATTGAGCTCTCTTGATCCCTGCATAATCATCATCATTGATGGAACATGGAGTCAAGCCAAAGATATATTCTTTAAGAACTCCCTTTTTCGGATACCTAAGCAGGTAAGTTTTAATGTTTTTATTTTAAAATGGAGTGTGTGCTTGTCTCTGTCTGTGTTGTCTTGCAGACCTCTGTCACTCTATTTTAGCATATGCTTACTATCAATTTAGTGTGGAAAATGTCACCGCAAGTGTCCTTATATGTTTGTATATGTCTCCTTTGTTGAAAGCAGTTTTGCTAATCTGCAAAGAGGTCCAAGCATCTCAAAATATGTGAACCTTTCCAGGATATAGAGAGAAGGTAGTTGGGTGTAGTGTTTTTCTTCACAAGACAGGTTTTGTTTCATTGTGTGTGAGCATGTTCAGTGCTTAAGAAAAAATATTATTGTAGGGTCATTTGCAATAACTGGAAGCCTATTGAAAGGAAGTTGGACTACATACTGTTGTCAACCTGTGTAAAGGTCCCCTGTGCAAGCACCGAGTCATTCCTGACCCATGGGGTGACATCACATCCCGATGTTTACTAGGCAGACTTTGTTTACAGGGTGGTTTGCTAATGCCTTCCCCAGTCATCTTCCCTTTACCCCCAGCAAGCTGGGTACTTATTTTACCGACCTCGGAAGGATGGAAGGCTGAGTCAACCTTGAGCCGGCTACCTGAAACCAACTTCCGTCGGGATCGAACTCAGGTCGTGAGAGAGCTTTTGACTGCAATACTGCGGGTTACCACTCTGCGCCATGGGGCTCCTGTAGTTCCACAAAAATAATTATGATTTCTACACTCAGAGGTCATGGATTTTGTGGGGCTTCAAAATTTGCCCACTCTGCTATATGTGCATCATTTTGCACCTTTAGGAACCAGATCTGGAGACAAAGAGCCTTCAAGGTTCCTTGACAGTAGAACAAGCTGTGCCTTCATGCCCTATGTAGGATGCAAACAATACTAAGGCAATTTCTCTGTTTGAGAGGGAAGCATTGTGTGCATTTGTGAGCTGGCACGAATGCATCAAGTGTTCATAGAATCATCGAGTTGGAAAGGACCACCAGGGTCATCTAGTCAAATCCTCTGCACAATGCAGGAAATTCACAACTGCCTCCCCCCCATACCCCCAGTGACCCCTACTCCACGCCCAGAAGATGGCAACAAAAACCCTCATAAAAGCAAATTCCTGTTTCAATGTCCACATTTAGCCTGCTTATCCAAACTTGGCTAAAGGACAAGTAGTGATACCAGTCAGCTATCAACTGTAAATGCATTAAATAAGTAAATATTGCCTTGAGCTCCTGAATGGGGAAAGGGACATAATATAAAGGCAGTGAATAAATACATTCCAGTATTTTCAGTGTTTCCGTTTTTCTTTGAGGGAGGGTGCAATTGTCCTTTTATGAATGATTTGTCATAATTAATACATAAACGATTGGATCTAATGAACTATGAATTGTAAGAAAATAGCACTCATCCATAAATGCTAGTATGTGAGCTCATACTGCACTACATAACATGGGTTCTCTAGCAGTTCTCATGATTCTATTCATTCTGCTTGAGTAGAAGAATATCCTTTTGGGTTTAGTTTCTCTTTTTTATTCACTGTTGTAGTAGGAGGTATAAAACAGAAGACAACCCTTTGTGTTCAGAAGGGCTCCTTTGGATCCTACTTTTGGGTTCAACATTGATATGATGATGTAACCTCTTTCATACATTATTAGTATGAATATTGTATTTAAAAGAGTTGTTTTGGCATTTGAAATCATAGTTTATCAGAATGAGAATTAATTAAGTGGGAGAGTTGTACAAGTAGGGCTCTTCTTCCAGCTATTTGGATCCAAGTAACCAAACTGAAAATTTTGAGAGTTAAGGTTTTATTTATGTTTACCAAGATTAATCCGAACCAATATGAAAATGAAAGTGTGCTATTTCTTGAAAGATCATGGAACTGGTATCACTTTATCCAGGGTTCACTGTAAGTAGGTAAGTAGATAAAACTTTTTTAGGAAATGTGAAGCAGTTGTTCAAGTAGGTATGGATCCTAAGCAGATTAAAATAGATGCTCGTCCCTTACTTTTTACATCTCCCAGGAACACACAAGTGGGGTGGGGGTGGGGGAAGCCTCTAGGCCGATGATAATGGCAGCTGCCTAATCTGCAGATTCCAAAAACAGTGGGTTCATTAGGATCATGATTAAAAGAGCATGCTTGTTCAGAAGTCCAGATCATGATGTTTGCTTGCAAGGTCGGGGGGGGGGGGGATTATCATTTTTTTTACATCTGTAATTCTTTAATAATTCAGTAGACAAACGCATTCCAATTACTGCATCATGTTATGTATACTCTCTCTTTAATTCTTTATATGAAAAGTGTTGAAAATACTGAAACAGAATCTAATGTTTTATATTTAATTTCTAAGAAATAGTACGCTGGAAATCAAGGGTAGTGTTTGCCATTTCAGTAAAATAAAAGATCTTGTGTATCCCAGATTTGTCAACTTTTAATCTGCCTTTTAATATGTTCTTTCCATTGTCTTTGTCGCATATTAATTTAAGAGTTGCTTTTAGAGCTTTAAAGCCCAAGAGAAGAGCAACTTGCAATAATGTATCTTCAAGCATTATATAGAGCCATTTAAAAACAGACTTAATATGTCTAGTGTTAGCTCAAACAATCAGTAAATTATCCTTGTATTCATCTGCTGTAGAACTCCATGGAAATTTATTATCTTCCTTCTTTAGTATGCCAATTTTAATCTTTATAAAAAAAACCCTATTCAATTATTAAGAGTTGTCTATCTCATTAGAAGAAATAGCAGCAGTTCTACCTGTAGTACTGCTCAGGTGGGTTTATTTCCTGAGCTTGCCCAGGTTTCTTAGATTTGGTGTTGAAAACCCACAAGCCTTTACTCCTGCTTGTCTTCAACATCCAAACTGAGGACTCTTATTTGCGTGGCTCAAGACATAAAAAGTGCCATAATAATAATATTATTCCAGAAAATCTTGGACTGCCTGGAGAAGCTGCCCTTGCAAGAGCCTATTCTCTGACAGCAGGAGGGAAAGCTGCTCAGCCAGCTGGGTGTCTGTCCAGCGTGGCTTCCCTTTCTCTGCACCCTGAAATCATCTCTTTGAATATCCACCACCCCCACATTCTGCATCAGAGGAATTTCCACTTGAGCGAATTCCCTGCTTTCCTCACCTAGGCAATCCTAGGGACTAGTACCTTCACTTGTGCATGAGAAGAGTGAGAGTTTTAACTGTTACTCTCCCTTTAGATCTCCCTCTGGGTAAATGTGATTGATTGGGACAAATTGTAGGTCACAGAGATCTAGCTATGACATTCAAAATAAAAGGAAATTAAATAATCAAAGAGTACAAATGGTCTGCTCAGCCTAAGGCTGAGTGAGGATACAATGAAAAGGTGAAAACATGTAATCCTCTCACCCTACACTGTTAGAAATGAAAACCAATCCTGCATTTTTCTAGGCCTTTTTCCTTGCCCAAAGTGGATCTATCTTACCTTCATGTACCTTTCTGTGTCTTTCCAAGAAATAAAAAATAAGGCCAAGGTCAATGGTGCAAAATAAAGTAAAAAAATATTTTATTACTTGGTAAAAATTCCCAAAATTCCTTACACGTTTCGCCAAGAGGCTTCTTCAGGGGAATCTATTAGTCTTGGAGTGATTCTCCGAAAAGAGTACATGAACTTATTTTTTACGTCTTAGTGACTGGTGTGTGTGTAAAGTGCCGTCAAGTCGCAGCCAGTGACTGGTACGGCCCTTATATTTCTCCTTGTCTTTCCAAGAAAGCAAATGCACTCTTCTCTTTCAAGAAAACAGAGCATCAGAGACACATGCTGCAGACAGCCAAGAGTGTAAGCTTATCTCAAACGAAGATCTGTTGGTAGCTGAAAAACAACAGCCAGAGCGCCATGCACTCAATAGAAGATACAGTTATGAGACTCCTAATCTGAATTCAAGGAGGGTAATTGACTCAATAAAGGAAGCCACAGCACTCAGTTTGCAAGACCTGAGCAAGACTGTCAAAGATAGGACATTTTGGAGGACATTGATTCATAGGGTCGCCATGAGTCGGAAGCGACTTGACAGCACTTAACACGCGTGCGCGCACACACACACACACACACACACACACACACACAAAGCCTGTCTTATCACACCAAAGACACTTCCAGCAAATATAGAACATGTAGTTGTGTGTAATCAGCATGTCACACAATGGCCCTATAGAGCACTTATTGTTAGGATATAAGAGGGAAGCCCAACATTGTTCTGGGTTTGTACTTCACCTCAGAGGGATCCACCCTGCCAGGCAGACCTTTTCTTACCCACAGCAACATGCTACCTAGGTAAATATACTGTGTGTTTGTCTGCCTGCCTCTGCTCAATCTGGGAATCGGTTTTGGGGGTCTCTCTAATTGCTTGTCTCAGAATATACTCTGACTTGGATGATAGTCCATCTCTGTATGAGTTGTGGATTAAGGAGGGAGAGAATGCTTACAACAAAAGATCCCTCTCTGCCTCTCGTAGGGAAGGTCTGTGTTTGTTTAATTGATTTATTGAGATAATATTTCCTCGGGGACCTCCAGACCGCATTTGCATGCAGTGTTAACTTATGGAACTCCCAGCTGCAGGACTTTCCTGAAGGGAGGCAAAACTCCTCACTTAACCCCCCCCCATTTAATAACACTTGGTACTTATCCTAAACAATATTTAACGACTAGGTACTTATGCAAAATGTTATTTAATTAGAACAGGCTAGTATTACTTGAATTTGCAGTAGTTCAGCATTAACTTTGTTCTCAGAGCTGGGAATTCTCCCTGTTGTCACTCGCTACGTGGTCAAAATGGAGTCCCTATGTGAAGTCTTAGTCCTTCATGGCTTGAAACAAAATGGCTAAGTGCAACTCCTTTACCTAGGAGCCAGCATGGTGTAGTGGTTAGGAGCAGAGGACTCTAATCTGGAGAAAGGGTTGGCTTCCCCACTCCTCCACATGAAGCCTGCTGGGTGACCTTGGGCTAGTCACAGTTCTCTCTGAACTCTCTCAGCCCCACCTACCTTCCAAGGTGTCTGTTGTGAGGAGAGGAAGGGAAGACAATTGTAAGCCAGTGTGAGACTCCTTAAAGGTAAAGAAAATCAGGGTATAAAAACCAGCTCTTCTTAATTCAGGATCACCTTCCTTTCCTGTAATTATAGTAATTGCTGGGGGGGGACACAAAGTTGAACCAATCAAAGTTAACTCAAGGTCAGTAGTCATAATTGTGTGTGTGTGTTAAGTGCCATCAAGTCATTTCCGACTCATGGCGACCCTATGAATCGATGTACTCCAAAGTCTCCTATCCTTAACAGCCTTGCTCAGATCTTGCAAATTGAGGGCCATGGCTTTCTTTATAGAGTCAATCCATCTCTTGTTGGGTCTTCCTCTTTTCCTGCTGCCTTCAACTTTTCCTAGCATGATTGTCTTTTCCAGTGACTCTTGTCTTCTCATAATATGTCCAAAGTACGACAGCCTGTTTAGTCATTTTAGCTTCTAGGGTCAGTTCAGGCTTGATTTGATTTAAACCCACTGATTTGTTTTTTTGGCGGTCCAGGGTATCTGTAACACTCTCCTCCAACATCACATTTCAAAGGAATCTACTTCCTTCCTATCAGCTTTCTTCATTGTCCAGACATAATTAGCCTTTCAGAAGTTACTTTAGCCACATGACTTTAATCATTCAATTATGTGGGAAAGACCAAGTGCAGGCTCTGTAAGAAAATCCCATAAAAATTGGCTCTGCTCACAGTCGAGTAATATTAATCATCCCTTCCCTGCTCTGTGCATTTGGCCTCTGCTGGAAATCATCCTGTACTACTGCTGCTCTGGTGCTGTGGAATATCCTCCCAGAGCACATATGCCAGATCCCTTTCTTGCTGGCCTTAGTAAAGCATGAAAAGCAGTTTTATTTGTGATTTGCAAGATGATTAAGTGTTTGGAGCACCATCCTTATGAAGAAAGGCTGAAAGAGTCTGGAACTTTTCAGTTTAGAAAAGAGCCAACTAAGGGGCGTGGGCAGGCCAGAGGTTTACAAAAAGATGCACAAGGTAGCATGGACAGAGAGAACTTTTGTTCCCTCTCTCAAAATACTAGAACTTGACAGCATCCAGTGGAAGTTGATAGGCAGCAGATTCGGGATGGTCAAAAGGCAATACGACTTTGCTCACCAAGTGATTAAAATGTGGAATTCACTGCCAGCGGCTGTAGTGATGGGCACAGGCACAGATGGCTTTAAAAGGGAATTAGACGAATTAATGGAGGAATAGGTCTACCAGTGGCTACTAGCCATGGTGACGAAAGAGAATCTCCACATTCAGCGGCAGTAATCCTCTGAGTACCAGTACCAGGAGGCACCATTGGGGAAGGCCTCAGCATTTGTGTCCTGTTGCTCTCCCTCCTGAATAACTGGTTGTCCACTGTGTGAGACAGGATGCTGGATTAGATGGACTACTATTTTGATCCAGTGGGGCTCTTTTTATGTTCTTAATTTCCTTTGGTAGAAATTGCTGCAGTTTTCTTGGTGAACTGAGCTTGCATTTATTATGCTTTGGTTCCTGTTCTATTTTAAACGTTGTTGTTAGCAACCATGAGCCTCACGTGGCGGATTTTTTGGGATCAGTCAGTTGCCTGAGTACTGGCTTGCTGTTCAACTGCTGCCACCATCTGGAAGCCAGAAGAGAGAATTCTCCTTGGCGTCTTACTTCCCAGATACGTTTTAAAGTAGCATAGCAAGCAGCGTGTGTGCCAATTATCACATTTGCACAAGCTCAGATGGGAAGCCTGGGTGTAGGCAGAGGTTTTGAGGCAAAGGGCGAAATGACCCTTTAGCTTTTAGCTCATGGTGGAAAGCCTCTGCTTTTGGATGAACCAACTGCTGAATCCAGGGTTGGTCCAAGTTGTCATTTGTCACACTGTTGTTTGATTGATTTCTATTGCATTTTTATTGTTGGAAGCCACTTCGGGATCCTTTGACAAGAAAAGCATGATACAGATATTTTCCTAAATAAATATAATGCTGGCCACCATAGGACTTGCCCTGGAAACAGGAAACCTCAAATATTGAACGAACACAGTGAGACGCAATATTGCAAGGTATTAGAAACTGGTATGTCTTGCTGGCTGTGCTGTTTTTAAAGACTTCTAGACTCTGGGGTAATAAGGAGAAATATTTCTTTTGGGGGGATAGCAACAGTGGGGAGGTGGTGACTACTACTGCTGCGCCCAGTGACAAGGTAAGGGGGGGTAGCAAAAGATCTTGAACGTGCAGAAAAGGCGAGAGAGTTTTTCAGAAAGTTAAAGAGCAGCTCACAGGAACACTGCTGCCATGTACCAAAGGTCCCCATTGTATACTCAGAGACTGGTCAGATATCCTGTTTACGTAAATTCGAATGGAGTGGAGCTACAGCTACTCAAAAACAAAGAGGGTTCTTTAATGGTGCTTTAATAAGAGGTACATATTCACCGTCAAACTTATTTTCTGATAGTATGGGGCTGAATGAAAACCTACAGGCATGTGGTAACAGTGATTCAGTTGCATTACTGCTTTCTCTGTTTCCAACTCATTCCCAATTGACTATGCTACTACAAAACTGTTCAGTGGCTGCAGTTGTGTTGGCTAAGTATGTGGTGAAAAAAATTTCATGGCTGTAACATGTCTCTGATGGTCCTCTCCCATCGTTTCCCCCCCCCCCATCACAACGGTTTGGCTGTTCAAATTAACATTAAAAGGTAACCCATGAAACAATTGTGCCTCTTAGAAACATTTCTTGAATGTTAGTAAGCTCAAACAAAGACCTTCCCAACCACTTTACATACAGCTCTGTGCTATGTGCTTGTTTTATTTTAAATCTCTTAGGAGTTATGCTAAACAATTGAAAAAGTGAAAGAACTGTCTGGAAAGTTCACAATGATGTTCCTTTTCATAAAATTTACGTATCGAAAGGACTGTAACGTTCTGCTGCTGCTATCAATAAAAGTTATTGGTGCCTGAACGGCGGCTTTTTTATAGCCAAAAAGATCAGCCTAACACAGGTTTAAAGAGTGTCTTCCATGTTTTATTTCCATTAATACAAAGGTTATATTATTACACTATTTTCTTATAATCAAAGTGTCTAACCCTTTGAGAGTAAACTGTATAAAACAGTAGTAAAGCACAATCCATGTTTTGCTTCTTCTCAGAGTGTGCAGTATTTCTTCTTTTTCTCTAGAGATTTGCTAATTTTTTATTCCTTCAGAATAAGTTCTCTTTTGGTACCAGCATTTATTTGCTTCTAAAGTTATTGGAGCAAGTTTTTATTACAAGAAGTGATTTAAATATTAATAGAACAGTTGCCACACAAAAAGTTGTGGCACTACAGCAAATTATACTTCTGACAAGACGAGCATTGAAACAAGTGTAGGCCGAATGTACATTCCACTAAATGGGCAGATACTGCTGAAAGCAGTAGTCATATGTTTAATTTGTCCTTCTCCATAGATAACATCTAAAAGAATTTACAGTGCAGTCCTAAACAGAGTTATACTGTTCCAAGCCCATTGACTTCAATGGATTTAAAAGGTATAATGGTTAGAATTGTACTGTTAGCCTGTATCGCAACTTTGTGCATTTCTTTGCTTCCCATCTAATGGTGTGGTGTGAGGAGCACACTGTTCCGTGACCTAAAGACACAGGTAAGTTTGCTTTAAAGATACTAGTGGTTGCAATTTTTGCTTTCTTGCTGTTCAGATCTAGGAACAAGAAGGTTGGCAGGAGGTGTCAAAGGGAGAATAGCCCAATACTGACACAGTTGTGCAGTAAACTACAGCCACAACTTGATTGATTACAACCATTGGAGTATTGGTGAGGCATGGGGGATGGATCCGTGTATCAGGCAACCCATCTGTCATCCAGTGTCAACCCTGCCAGCCCACCTGCTGGGTGAAACTGCATGAAATGGCAGATACTGGGATCCCACATGGGTGCAAGCTACTATGTGGTATCCCACATAGTAGTGACACCAGATGACAGCCCTTGAGCTGGGCCTAATAGTTCCACCTCCAAGATCCCATAAAGGGTATCCCCACAGTTGGAGGACACAGGCACACAGACACTGCCTTCCCCCCCAGTGAATCCAGCCCTGTGCCCACACCGTCCTCCACAAAGTTGTGACAAAAACAGAGAGATTGTGCAAGCATTGAAAACACCCCACAACACCCACCAATTAAGGGAGGGGGGGCGAGGAAGCTGTGATGACTGACTGCAGGCTCCACGGCGGGGGGCCAGGCAGTCCAGAGAGGGAACCTCGTCCTTCTGGGCCACCTGAGCAGTCCCACCCCAAGCTCTCAGTGCCACCCATGATTGGCTCTGGGCCATCATTGTAAAAGCTTGCCCAAGTCAGAGAGCATCAATTTGAAAACAGTCGTGTCCATCTTACAACAGCACTTGGCTTGCAACCTCCCTACATACTGTGATTTGCCCCCAGCTCCTGGAGTAGCCATTTTTTGATGGTGCCCCCAACTGTTCTCAAAATTCCAAAAATGCACTACTCCTCCTCAGGCTGAGAAGGGTTGACTTTTTTCTTTCTTATCCCAGCATTGTCACTTAAAAAAAAAAAAGTAGTTAGGAGTATCTGTGTTTCTTTGATAGGTTCATGATGTTTCTTTCCTTTTCCATTTTTGTTAGCCTTCCCATTTTTTCTTCTTCTGATGCAGGCATTTCTTTGTGAGAAATGATACGTTTCAAGAATCCCCAACCCTGTTGATCCTGCAGACACTTTTGAAATTTACTAGGGCTATAATAAATAACAAAACTTTGGATGGAATTGTTTATTGTAGGGGTGCTAATGGCAAGGAAAGCCAGAGAAAAGTGGGGAAAAGTTAACTCTGACATTTATGAGTGGAGACAGGCCTGAATGCACAGACTTTTAACTTTGCCCTATATTGTGGCCTCTGAAGAGGCTTCCACTTTTACAATCATGTCATTTGGACAAATGTATATATTCTATATGACTCTTTATTTTTAGAAATATGATTGTATATGCAGCATACCATTGCACCCTGGACTTTTCTAAATCACCATCCCCCCAGGATGTGGAGAACATTGTAGCAGGAGTCTAAAGAACAAGAATGAAGGAAAGGCTTTAGTTCTTTTGAAGGTTTAGCAAATGATAGAGTAGCTTAGGGTTGCCATGCATGGCCTGGCAACTGGCAAAAGATGAGGGATGCTGGGACTAACTGTTTAGGAGAGGCAATCAGCGGGCCCAGCACAATGAAGCCACTTCTGGCAGAACCCAGAAGTGACATAATTGCACTGGGGGGGGTGACACTCTAGCATCCACCCAACTATGGTTTAACCTTAGAGTTTTGGGTGAATCCTCAAGCATCCCCCAGCATGGTGACATCATTAGGGGTGTGCATCCGGATGTGCTGAACCAATAAAAGCAGAAAAAGCCATACTTCA
Source organism: Euleptes europaea (assembly GCF_029931775.1). Taxonomy (NCBI): domain Eukaryota; kingdom Metazoa; phylum Chordata; class Lepidosauria; order Squamata; family Sphaerodactylidae; genus Euleptes; species Euleptes europaea. The sequence goes on from NC_079315.1 coordinate 68,426,832, forward strand.
TTGTCTTACTGAGATGCTAGAGAGGACCAAGTTTGCATTATAATTGTGGAGTAATTCATAATTGATACAAATATTGCTGTTAGAGTAGATTAGAACCTTATAGGATCAATTGATATTTTGGGTTGGATCTAGATTAAATTGGGAAATTCCATTGGTTCCTCCTTCCTACTGCAGATCGCTCCTCATATCATTCCTCAAGGTCTCCGATCCTCTAGGTGTAGCATTTCGTAAAGATCATTGGGCTGCAGTGGAAGGAGAGAGGTAGGAGTGATTCCATTCAGCTGAAGGAAGATTTATTCTGGATTCCACCCTTGTAATGCTGTGATTTACCATGGAGGATTTTATCATCAAAGCCCAAGTTGATTAAAACTGGGTCTTGCTGTTGATCTACTAAAGCTTTTGTTGAGTCATCTTCTAATGAAATCTTGAAAATCTAGCTTGTTTATGTATTGATATTTGTATTTTTCAGCCTAGAGATGTAAATGTTAAAGGTCCTTGATAACAGAATGGAAGGGAATAGTAAGAGTATCAGACAGATGTGTATGCCAAGCATAGCTTAAAGGTCTTCTTTTTTTAATGAGCAGTGTTCTACTCATTGTGTTTGGTTCTTGTGCTGGTGTCCCTTTACAGGAACACATTACCTACTGTTATTATTATTATTATTTTACAGCTACAACTGAGAGAGTCCATGAAGGGCTTCTTAGACACGGCGGGTATCCTTGCAACAGCTGTCACAGTTAGCCATGGAGAGAATAAAGTATTGCACAAAGCTAGTCTAACAGATACGAATTAGTTTAAGGAAGAGGACAAGTTAGTTTTCACAGCAGGTGTAGTTGCTCTGTTAGGCTGCTGTTGTATTGCATAAAGCAATCACAATGCACAGTAAGCAAGACTGCTTTTTATAAAAGGCAATGTGAATAGCATAGTGGGACCAGATGGCTAAAAAGCACTTAACCTTGTAATACTTCATTAAATAAGCAACAGAAAGTTTAAAGCTGTTTTCAGAAGCTTCAAATTTAAATGTTAACTGTTTTTTTTTTATTCTGATACTTGCAGTTGTGTGTATTCTCAAAACCAAGAACACAATCCATGCAATACCTCTTATTAGAATCAACTCAATGACACTTAACAGAATGTGAGCTTTTGAGTTCATCAGAACTCTTCTTTAGGCTGGATGTTCAAAAAAATTGTATAAAACAAGTGTGAGGAAGGGACATAGTGTTAAGTCCTGTTAAAGCCTGCATCTGATTTATATGCAAAGCAGATTCGAGTGGAGCTGGTTTCAAGTTAACTCCGTCCAAGAGACAATAAACAGATTATATTCCATAGGGGAAAAGTCTGTGTAGTCTTAAACTGCATAGTTTACTTGGATAAGGTAACAGGAAAGGTAAGTCTAAAGATGTTCTAAATGTAAATTGATATCTAATCCAGAAACATTCTGATAGTAATGGGAAAGTCCATAAACTGATTTGGTATTTTGTCTGGTCAATTAGCAAGAGGAAAACACTTTGGAGGGCATCCCATAGGCATTTTCCTCAGTGCTTCCTAATAAACCTCTTTTTAAAAATCTCTATTGCTTGTTCTATTTCACTTACTTCCAAATGAGTGTGTTCTGTTCAGAAAGAAGACGGTTACTATACCATACACCAATTAATTGAGTGGAATAGAAATTTCAGTAAACCTGTTTATATGGCACCTTTAATTTCACTTTACTTTGGCATAATTTATCCTATTTGTTTCAGTTTTTCATAGCTGCTAACATTTCTCCTATCACTAAAAGTTGTTCGTTCTTCTCAACTGTCTATTTATTCATTTTTTATCTAATTTTTGTTGTTGCAAAAATTGGTTATTAGGAAAAGTGGATCCTTCCTCAGATACCTGACTGCAGCCAATCCCATGGAAATCACTATTTTTTAATTTACCTTTTTGTTACTCATAATGACATTGAATTTTTCAGTGGATCCTATGCACTGCAAAGAGAGCTGAGCTCACAAAAAAACGGAACTCCCACCTCTTCCTTCCTGCTGCAGCCTTCTGTGCCTCCTTAAATGCAGCTCCTTGGTTTCAGTGGACCCTTGGGGAACTGCAAGGGTGCCTTGGATTTCCAATTTCTGTCTGGGGCCTGGAATTCTCCTGAAATTACAGCTGGTCTTCAGGCTATGGAGATCAGTTCCCCTGGAGGAAATGGCAGTGACATAGGGCAAACTCCAAGGTATCACATCCCCGCTGAGCTCCCTGCCCCCAAACTCTGCCATCCCTAACCACTGCCTCCAGATTTCCTGGAATTTCCCAAGCTAGAGGTAACTATCCTTGGGGTAAAACATGTGGTGTGTAGAGGGATGGGGATAAGGGAAAACTTACGTAAGTAGCATTGCCACTTGTGTGAAAAGCACAAAGCTTATCCAATCCTTTTTCTTTTCTCTTACATTTCTTGTGCTTTGAAGCTGAAGGATGTTTTGTAGGTCATGCTCTGCATCTTCATCATCATCTAGCACGAGATATATTTCCTTGGAGCTCTCTGCATCACTTTTCCTTTTGAAATATTTGCCCATCAGTGTCAAACTCATGAGCTTCACCCTCTTTTTACCAAGTCCATCTACACAAAGGCTCGCAAAGAGATAAATTAGAAATGCTAGATTCCGTGTCTCAACAAGCTTCAAGTTAACCTTTCTGAAGTTACAGTTAGAAACTATCCTGGCACTACATTTTCAATCTTGTGACAGAGGCATAGATCATACTGTAGTCAAAAAGGGCATGCCAGGCCCTTTTCACTTCACTGGGGGCTATTGCTCAGACATGTGAGAGAGGGTGGCTCACAGCCTAACCCTTTGACATATTAACATTTTCTTTTGAATGTTATGTCCATATAGGAAATGCTCAGTGCCTTTTTTTGTGGGGGGGGGGGAATACATCCTTTCATTTTACGGAGAATAGATTTTTTGAATACAAAAAGGTAAAAGTTCAGATCCTAATTTTTTTAAATTTGTAGTTTAAAGCAAAACAGTCATAATTCCCCCAAGCAAGAATTGAGTCCACTGTAGTTGCTATTTATTCCAATACCAACTAGATCTTTCTCCCAGCTAATTTGAGGCCAACTGCATCCAGATTTTCTTATACCTATATACACAAGCATGGTGTAGTGGTTAAGAGCGGTGGTTTGGAGCAGTGGACTCTAATCTGGAGAACTGGGTTTGATTCCCCACTCCTCTACATGAGCGGCGGACGGTAATCTGGTGAGCCGGGTTGGTTTCCCCACTCCTCCACATGAAGCCAGCTGGGTGACCTTGGGTTAGTCACAGCTCTCTTAGAGCTCTCAGTGCCACCTACCTCACAAGGTGTCAGTTGTGGGGAGAGGAAGGGGATTGTAAGCTGGTTTGATTCTTCCTTAAGTGGTAGAGAAAGTCAACATATAAAAACCAACTCTTCTTCCTCTTCCTCCATCTTTTTGTATTCTGGGAGAAAGACAGGCTGTACAAGCAAGTCCCCAAGTAATTAGACTGAGTTGTTAGGTTTGTGTTTTGTTTTGTTTTTTGGTTAAGATTGAGATGTGTATTTGTGAATTTTAATTTTAAATTCAAAAATGTATTTTCATTAGGGGAAAACTTGTCACTGAACAGGTAATCAAATCATACTGATAACGAGGATGTTTTGTTATTTGAATATATTCTAGAATATAGCTTACAGGGAGCTCTACAAGCGCTATGTTTTTAAAGACTCCAGTGAGTGGGTGCAGTAGCTGAGCTAGCCCTCAGGGGGAAACCCGAAACCTTAGGTACAAGAGAACCATAAAGTGCCCAAACTAGTCCAGAAGACTCAAGTTTAGGGAATTTTCCTGGTAAGATTTATCAAATGCTCTGTCAGATTCCCCTTTTAATATACCCTGTGTAAGCCCTGGTGTTGCCAATTTTCTGGACGGGCCTGGCAAACTCCACAGACTACAGAGATCAGTTCCCTTGGAGAAAACAGCTGCTTTGAAGGATGGAATCTATGGTATTTTACCCTGCGGAAGTCCCTCCCTAAACCCCATCCTGTCCAGGCTCCATCCCCAAATATCCAGGAGTTTCCAAACCCATACTTGGCAATCCTAGAAGCCCTGGATAGCCCAAGCTAGCCCTATCTCATCAGTTCTCAGAAGCGAAACAGGGCCAGTATTTGGATGGGAGACCACCAGGAAGTCGAGAATCATGACACTGAGGCAGGCAATGGCAAGCCACCTCTGAATGTTCTCTTGCCTTGAAAACCCCAGTGGTCTCCGTAAATCAGCTGTTACTTGGCAAAGAAAAAGAAGATGACCAACAACACCACCTCTCCAGACAATATCACTATACTGAAGGTGGAGTATTGGTGGGATTTTTATCAATAGCCAAGAGGGAAAGCTATTCTTTTGTTTGTTTTGTTTTTCTCCTGTTTTTCAGTAAAAGCTGTACTGTGTACTGCCCTACTTGAAAGACCATTGATACAGGCAAGCAAATTTGGGAATAAAGGTGTGGACCCTGAATATGGTTGTGCTCAATCTTTCTTGTTCATTGCTAATGAAAAAAAAATACTTGTAAAATCTGTAGCACCTTCACTTGCAAGTATTGGCATTTATCAGTTTTATTTATTTTCTGTCTTTTTCACTATTGGAAGAGATTTTATCTCCTTATACTGGCCCTGATAGATTTTACTTTGAAATCAGGATGTGAGAATTCTTAAAAGAAATAAAAGTTGTTGTCACCCTGCTGGTTATTAGTGTGGACTTGCTACCAATTTGCCTGTTGTAAGCACGTTTGTTTGCTCATTCCTGTTTAGCAAATTTGACTTTTTAAAGATAAACCAAAGGGCTAGGGGTATTGTCAACAAAAACTACTGACACATTTGATGTAAACTAGTTAAGAATTTTTTTTTTACTTGCTTCACTGCTTCTTGTGATTTCCCCTGGTTTGTCCAACCCTTGCCGGCTACCCTTTCTGAGCCACATCAGTTCCACATCCTGTTTATTTTTTGCTCATTATTTTTCTCTGCTTATTAACTTTACTAGAGAGATTTCCATCCAATTTATTTTGTTTCTAATCTTGTTTATTTGTGTGTGCACCCCCCAAATATCTCTCCTGGCATATATCTATGCAAATTTCTGTGTTATGTGTGTGTTATAAATGCTTCTAAGTAATCAATTTTAAGCTGCCATGTATTTCATGTGACATGGGATGCTTCTGAAAGATAGGCCTCTGTCATTCATCTTAGTAAATTGTAGCGGGTTTTTAACATTTTATTTCTTCTCCGGTGCACTTGGTCAGATACATGGGCCACAGATACTCAGTACAAATACATTCATGCTTCTTTCATCAACTCTGTTGGTAAAATTCTTTGGTTTATTTTGTAGTTTCCATTTGTTTGTTTTTAGTGTTCCATTCCACTTTTAGGTATAAATGGATACAGAATTTTAAAAGAAAATATCTAAGTATCTAAGCCATCTAAGATCTATGCCTTTCTGTAGTAAAACTTATAAACTAGCTCTGGTTCTATTCCTTCCCTACCTACCATTTTCCCTCCAAGCCATCCCTTGTACAGTGTTTTTAGACTCCATTACTCTGTTACTTGGTTGTTAGCTTGAAAAGGCCTCTGGTGTCTCATTTCTACTGAGGTAAAATAAGTAAAAGGACTAAGGTGGAACATTAAAACTCCAATGGAACATTTTAGAAAGCAGTCTCTCGTTCGGTATGCATGGATTGTGATATCACGTATCTTATCTCTGTTAGAGGAAATAAAGCAGTAGAAGATACATAGCCTTGTAGTGGGATACAGGAATTGGCATATTCTCTAGTGTGTATTTAGTTTTATTATTATTTTTCCCATCTTTGTGTGTCTGTCTTTTTAAACTTGTGACCTTTCTTTGGAACAATGATTTATGCCACCTATTCAGTAAATAATGGTGATCTATTGTAAATAATATTGACTGTGTCACTAAAATGAGAAGCAGAAGCAATTCAGGAAAAGAGCAAAGGCTCTTTTTGTGTTTTAGAGACTCCTTTAAAAAAACATTGTCGGCAAAGCATAGGTGGGTTAATGCTAGCCTTGATACCTGCAGTTTTACCAGCTGTCCGAAAAGATGGTGGTTTGTCACCCTGTTGAGCCGGGGGTGAACTTAAAGTACAGAAACTACATTTCTCCGCTATGGTGATGATTTCCCCCATGGTACTGTGCATTAATTGCTATATTTGTTTGTTTTTCCCCTCTTAGAATAATTAATCTCTTTTAAATGTCACAAAAGATGTGTATGATACAAACACTTTGCAAAAACATGCAGTATTTGTTTTTTATAGAAATTGTACAGTTAGGCTACAATGCATGGTCAATGCTAATAGTACCTGATCAGTTTTATTGTGATTTGTATATGTGCCATGACAGTCTGTCTTCATTCATCTGTGTGTTCACCAAAATTCATTGTATTGATTTTGGCCAACTTCCTATTTATCTCAGTCATAATGAATAAGTTCCAACATGATTTGCAATCAAATCCTCTATCCTCAGGCACTTCCTATCCTTCCCAGTTAAGTATCATTCATAACCTGAGATTTCTATTTAATCCATTTTATTATAGATGAATTACGTTATATAAGTGTTGCCTACACAACTCGCTTTTTCATACTTAACATCTATTCAGTACTATAAACAATTTTAAAAAATGGATGTATAGGTAATTATACCCCAAAGAGCATCTGAGCTCAGATATTGCCTGTGCCTGTCAATGTTTCTGATATGTACAGTTAATTAAAGTTAACTAGCTGTGGCAATATGCATAATTACATTTTCTTTTTTCATTTCGTGACCCTGAGATCCTTATTCTGCTCAGTGCCTGCATTTTCTTGCAGTACTTCCCTTGTCCATTAATTATTAAAAGAATAGCACTGCATAAAATATTGATCTGTTGCCTGACATTCGTTTCTAGAAAAAAATATATGCAGAGCAAAAAGAGAATATGAGGAGCCTTTCCAATAGCGTGCCTTTCCACTTTTCTGTTGCATGAAAGGAAACTTGAAACATTTTAATTCTTTTTTCTAGCTATTAATTATGCATGGCATAAATACAGCACCTGTTTGGTATACTTATTTTCAATAATGTGCTTTTTTATATAAAAAATTGACATTTAGCGCCATTGGAAATACACAGGAGTCTTTTAAAATGAGGTCATTTAATGGCATTCGATGCCCTACAAAACATACTTGGCCTGAATCATTTGACAATTCTTGGGAGAGAAAGCACAAAGGGAGCCTATTTATGCACATGATGGTTCTGTCATGGGGTAAAAGTGTTTTTAGAAAAGGAATAAAGTCCAGGATATTGCAAATTTACCATGATGTACCAAATGTATACCTTTCCAGTAACAGTGCATTTCTGAGGAAGATGGCATATAGCGATATTGTCATCATGGAACAGATTATGCATCAATACAGTTTCTAGGGCAGAGATGAAACAATAGCAACAATAATAATAATTAGCATTTGCATAGCTATTTTGAATGTTCAAAGTGCTTTGCATAATCTTCCTGTAAGAATTGCAAAAACTCTGCAAGGCATTATTGTTGTCCCCATAACTATAGATGAATGGCTGATGGAGAGTGTAAAAAAAAAATCTTTTAAAAAAGGCTTAACATGCGAGTGTTTTAAAAGGCTTCACATGCGAGTGTTTTAATTTTGCCTCTCTGCACTGGCATTTCCAGCTCAGTGTAAAAAATGAAAGTATGACTAAAGCAAAGTTTTCAATAAGAAGTACAGCCCTGTATATTCTGAAGGAATTTAAAAAAAATTAATTGTCTTTCTCCACTGTCCAAGGAATTAGCAAGGGAGGCAGGAGGATAGGGAGAGAAGACTCACCTGCCTGCATGTAGCAGAAGAACTACATTAATGTAGTTGGAGGGGATAAGGAGGACAACCTCCAGTGCAGATGCAACATCTAAATAGGAGAAGACCTTGGAAGACATAATAGTTACCTTTTGAACATTACAAACTCCTGTGATTCGCATTCCAGATCTGAGTGGCATCACTAGCCTTAACTATGGTAGTTCTAACTATGGTTCAGCAACCACCCATCACATTAGGACCACAGGATCATCCTGCCCACTTTTTTTATGGTGTATGCTCCAACTATACTCCTCAGAATAATGTGTCCTTAATGCAAGTCTCTTCAACAATAATGCAACAATAAATATCTTGTAGCCTCATCTGCTTATTGATAATATCACCTGTGCTGCATGTAGAGTTTGAAAATGATACTTCCTGTTGATCCTTATAAAGGAATATACTTAATAATGTGATTAGGTTTATCTTCATTGATGACAGCAGACATATAGGAAATTTCTGGAGAAATGGATTTATGATTAAGCATAGATGAAAATTTAATAGAAGGCTATTTCATAAGTGCTGAAAGGTGATAAGATTGATCCTAAGTACCAACAATACAGTGAAGGGTATGGAATGGAACTTTCCCTTCTCTTCTGCCTTCTTCAGGGCACTGACCCCCCCCCCCCCCACGCCCCAATTTTACTTCAGGGGATCAAGGGATCTCAGGAAAGGGGTGAGTGGCAAATGAGGATCTGCAGAAATTTCCCTCCCTTTGCCAACAGAAGTGCCATTATACTGTCACTTAAAATGGCACTTTTGGCAGAGTGGTATCTTAAAATTAAACTCATAGAGTTGGAAAACTCAAAAAGAACTTTTTGCCTAACTTTTCTGTAAGCAATTTAAATTTCTCATACTATGCAAAGAAAGTATGATTATATACGCACATGCAGGCATGAGAACATGAAAAAAACCAGAAAGGTTTCGTGACATCAATTTTACTTTTTGTGGCTATCTGTTCCCAACATTGCATGGCAGCAATTCCCCGTAGAATATGAAAACATGCCGCTCTTAAAATGTCACCTTACATTAAAGCCAAGATGTTTGAAATGGCTAACTTATTTATGTTCTCAATGTAAATTTCAGTGGTGGGCTGAGGCTCATTTCAGCTGTGCATTTCTTTTTCTGTCAAGAATATAGCTAGTAGAACTTTATTTAGCAGAAACCATCTCTCGATTTTTATAGCTAGAGAAAATGTTCTTTCCTATGTACCCTCAATGCATAAAATATTAGAAGATTTCAAAGGGTGGTGATGTTTTATCACACATTTAAAGAAAAAAATCAGCTGTATTGATAATATCTGCATTATTTCAGCATCCACTATCCCCCTGCCTGGGTGTGTGTGTGGCTGTCTAAGGTGTTTTCTGTATGCTTTTGGTTTGCTTGCTTTCCTGCACCTCTATATTCCGCTTAGGAATCACATGTTCATGTTTCCCTGGGTTTAGAATTAACTGTTTTTTAGATATTCGACATTAAATTCTGCTGAACGTAATTGTGGCAAAAGGAAGGAAAATGCTTTCATTATAAGACAGGCTTCAAAATCAGCCCCAATCTATTTATATATTTAAAGGCTTTCAATTGGAAGGTACATTAATTTTTTCTCAAATGATTTAATGAGTTATGAGTAGGGGGAAGGTTGTAAGAAGTTACTGGTCTCCTTTTATCCTTAGCACCCTTGCCTCTTACAGAAGAATAAAATGTTTATTTCTAAGAAATATCTGGTTCTCAGATCTCTGGAACAGTCTTGCAAATAGTTGGCAACAGCCTCTTCCCTCTTTATTTCGGTTTCCTCTCAACATCTGGTTCCCCTGCTCCTTCATCATGTGCTGATTGTTCTCCTAACCAAACTTGTAAAGTATATTGCAGTGTTGTCCAAGCTGCATAAATACCCTTTCTGAAAGCAAAGTGAGGCAGGTAGGCTCTATTTGTGGTGCTTTTACTAGTCCAGGGGACAGTGCTGTCCTCTCTTCCTTGGTCTTGAAATGGCATCATTGGCCTCTTCCCTATATTGGGGCTTTAAACACCAAAGAAAGTGAACCAGAATAACTCCTGTAGTGTTTTGCTCCTTGAGTCAGAGGGAATTCCAGGGGCTGAATCTCTTGGACTTGGATGTCTCATGGAGACAGAAATATCTGTGCTAGCTCTCCAGTGCGAGTCCAACTCTGGCAGAGAGCAGCACATGGCAGCAATAGATAAAGGCACAATAGAGGTAACCGTAGGTGTTGCCATTTGTCTTCTCCAAGGACAATTCCTTACCCCAGGAATTTGGGGTGATGGGCTAGTTGTGCCTGGGAGCATTCCCTAAGATATTAATAGTACTAATTTCTGATTTATTCTCTTTGTACATTGACAGTGCATTCATAAGGAGAGTCACTCCAGTCTAAGCCCATTGAAATGAATGGGCTTAGACTGGAGTAACTCTCCTTAGGAATGCACTGTGAGTCTACACTGGAAATTCAGAAAGGTGTTCCTCTTTTTTTTATTATTATTTCTTTTTACATGCCAAACCTTAAGCCTGAGCATCATACTTGAAGCACAGTAACATATTGCTTTTTTTGTCATAGGCTTAAGCACTGTGATTGGGAATTTGGATTTGGCATTGCTGTTTCAATAATTTTTCAGTTTTTACAGTATTTTCATAATTTACTTGAATTTAGTGAGATACATTATTTACTCAAAAGGGAGATGACTTTTATCGTGTTTTGTGTGTGTGTGTGTAAAGTGCCTTCAAGTCGCAGCCGACTTATGGCGACCCCTTATGGGGTTTTCATGGCAAGAGACTAGCAGAGGTGGTTTGCCAGTGCCTTCCTCTGCACAGCAACCCTGGACTTCCTTGGTGGTCTCCCATCCAAATACTAACCAGGGCTGACCCTGCTTAGCTTCTGAGATCTGACGAGATCAGGCTAGCCTGGGCCATCTTTGTAAAAAAAAAGATGTTATCTTCCATTTGGGTATCTACGTGGAAGCCAGTTTTTTCTCTCACATCAGTGCCTTATTCACGGTTACTTCTTTCTTGAAAGTCAGGGAAATGGAAATTGGTGGGGAAAAGTTATAGAAATTGATGGAAAGTCAGGGAAAATGCAATCAAGGTATACTTTTGAAACGTCGCTGCAAGAGGACAGTCTACGCTTGTGGCAGTTGAAGTAGAGAAGTGACAGAATACAAGTAATGATGCACTCATATTCCATAATGTGATTATATGATTTTGAAAATGTTTGTTGACTGATGGTTGTTAACAAAACAATCAAGTGAACTTTTAAAAGAGCATTATTTTATGGAGAAGCTGACTGGCTTCTTGCAACTTTTTTGAATTCAGACAAATTTGAATCAGTTTAATTTGATTTGAAAATTGCAATATTTTGACAGGTGAGAATTGTGCATTATTTCTTCTAACCAATTGTGAAGTCCAATCATGTCACAATACTACTCTCAACAATAAATTAGAGATTGCTTTATAAATCAGACCTTATAATGTATAACTATGTTAATGAAAGGTATCATAGAGTTGGAAGGGACCACCAGGGTCATCTAGTCCAACTCTGCACAATGCAGGAAATTCTGAACTACCTCCCCCACACACACACCCAGTGACCCATACTTGATGCCCAGGGTCATCTCCCTCTCATGATCTGCCTAAGGTCATAGAATCAGCATTGCTGACAGATGGCCATCTAGCCTCTTCTTAAAAACCTCCAGGGAGAGCTTACCACCGCCCGAGGAAAACTATTTTAAAAAGTTAATTTTTAAAAACCATAATTTAAACACTTTATATTATATTGTTTAGCATAGAGAACTCTCTTCTCCATTTCTACACAAAAGAAATCACATTTCTACACAAAAGAAATTTCTGTCATGAAACAAACATTAGATGTTCGCTTTACATAAAAAGGAACATCTCTGTCTTATAAGCCCTGCGGAACTGAGTTAAAACCCTCAGGGCACAGGACTCACTTGACAGAGTGTTTCACCAGGTTGAGGCCAGAGCTGAAAAGGCCCTGGCTCTCATTGAGGACAGTTGGATGATATTGGGGTCAGAGACTACCAGCAAGTTGTTTCCTGTAGAGTGTAACCTTGAACTTATTCAGTACTCAATCTGGAGCCAGTGCAGCTGGCGAAGTACAGGATGTATGTATGCTCTCCATGGGGTCCCCATAAGGACCCACGCCCCTCATTCTGGACCCATTGCAGTTTCCAGAGCAGTCTCAAGGATAGCCCTGCGTGGAGCGAGTTACAGTAGTCTAGTCTAGAGGTGATAGTTGCATGGCTCACTATGGCAAGTTCATTGCAGGACAGATAAGGGGCCAGCAGCTGAGCTTGGTGGAGATTTTAAAAAATGCCCCTTTAGCTGTATTTGTCATCTGGGCCTCATACAAAAGGAAGGCATCCAAGATCACACCCAAACTCTTGATGGAGAAAGTTGGTGATAGCTGTACTCTGTCAAGAGTGAGAAGCTGAAACCCCTGATCTGGACCTCTCCAGCCAAACCACAGGACCTCCGTCTTTGATGGATTCCGTTTCAGGGCAGATGCTACAAGATTTATGACACTACCTCTTTTGAAAAACCCAAAACTTTATTTTCCATTTTTGGAAAGTCTCATCACAATGTTGCAGAAATAATTTTTTACTCATAATATATACCGAAGGGTCTTTTTGATGCAGTGCTATGAGTGATATTGCCTCTTCTGCCATAGAGGTGTTCAGCACAACTGTTAATATCTAAGCATTTTTTATGGCAGTGGATCTGGTATGTATACAGCGTTCCAAATATACATTGAAACCTCCATTCTCTTAATGAGTAGGGCACTGTCCTGGCCTATACGTTCTTACTTTTCAAGTATATAATTATGTACAGATATTTTAATTCTCCCATATTTTTCTTATAAAGGGACATGTTCTCTATTATCTCCCTGTTTCTGGATTTAAACTCTATAAACAGTGTACGCTGTGGTTTAATCTTTAACTGTCATTGACTTTCTGTTGCATACAAATCCCAGCAAAAAGGTTTTTATTAGCTTGGTAATTATTTCCATTGAAAGTTATAATTGATTTTGCCGGCCAGGCTTTTAGCCTTTCCAGACAAGGTCCTTGAAGATTGCTCTTGAAGTATTATTTCCATATTGTTCTTAATGGAATTGAAAATTAAGACCACGTTTTATCAGCCCAAGCTACTTCATAAGGTTCATCATGCTCAAGTCCTACTGCATTGTTAATTGGAGGACTTTGCTGTCTGAGTTGCTTTTCATACATTGTAATCTACCTTGAGTCTCACCTCAGTGAGAAAGGCGGTTTATAAATGTAGTAAATAATTGTAAGCTGATCTTTATGAAATAGCTGGAGTTTTAGAAAGTATAGTTCTTATTTTTCAACTCACAAGAAACCAGAAAAATAAACCTAATTTTCATGAAAAAAAACCATATACCTGTATAGAGATTAAAATTAAATTAGTGGTGGCACTGAAAATAGAAAATAACACATTCAAGAGAAATTTATTGAGTTCACAATATTTGGCTGTGTTTTGAGGTGTGACCCCCTTTCATCTGAAAATGATTTTCTGCTTATAAGAAAGTTACAAGCCTATGTGTCAGTTTTGCACCTGCACAGAACATATTCCTCAAGCTATTGTTACTAAGACAGTTGCTGTGTTGGAGTGTATTTGATGATTGCTGAAAAGACTTAAACTTTTTACAATGGTTTTGTAACTGAGCAATCACAGAAATAAAAAGTGAATTAGAAGTCCGGCTGTTTGGGGGTGAGGGGGGGCGGATATTGCCTCATGAAAAGCCACCAATTAAAAATGTTTAGCTAGCCATTTGACTTAAACATTTGGCATGGAGGGCCAGTGGGGATGTTGCTTGTTTGCTTAGATAATATGCTGTCTTCTTCAGCCCCTGAACTACAGTTCCCAAGTGGCAATGCAACAATGTCTGTACACAAGCCAGTCTGAAGCAATTAAGAAGTCTTAGGGTGTTGTTTCAATTTCTTTTTAGGATTCATAAATGCCCATTAATCACTTGAAAGAAAACCCTATAAGGGCATACTGCTTATTGCTCAAATACTCGAGATATCTTCTCCTCACATCCATGAAATAACATATATGGCATAGGAAGTAAGTAGGGTCTACAGCAATGTTTCAGAGACCACAGTTGCTCTGATTCCTTTCTGTCTGTTACTGACAGTGGGGAGGCCTTCTGGGGAGAAGAATGGAGAGGGTTTGCTGTCCTGTTGGACTATCCAGGTCAGGGTCTCCTAATTCAGCACTGCGGCCAAAGCCATTCAGTCTCTGTTAGATACTGAAGAAACAGCCTAATGAATAATGTCACATTTGCCTTTGTAACAGTCCTGAGACATTTTCCCGCAGTTGTTTATAAATGCAATGAAAGCCTTTGCAGCTGATAAAACACACTGCCTAATGGCTGAATGACATGTTTCTTTCTTGAAAAGTGTTTTAACATGTGTGATAGCATAAAGCGCTTATCACTTTAGTCAAAGCTAATTAATCAATTTCAGACAAGTCTGCAAATAACTTGATACTGAAGTGCTTTAGTAATGGATACAGATATTTCTGAATTTCCATTTATAAAGCATTTTACATTTACTCTGTAAAGTAATAACAAATTAAAGTAACCTCTTAACAGTATTTTACATTGAAATAAAATATGCCTAAACATAATTCTTCTAACACTGTATTTCTGTGAGAGTTTTGTTACAAGAGATTGAGATGTCTGTTATAAAATACAGCATATAAGGCCATGCACACAACCTACTCCATCCTCAGCCTGCCCCCCCGCCCCGGTCTCCTACCAGATTGGTCCAAGGAGGAGGTTCTTCTGGGGAGGACTTGTTGTTTTTCCAACTGACACTGCTGAGATTGTCCTCTGCCATGAACATGAGTTGTAGATGACAGTCTGTTTCATCATTGAAAATCCACATGTGAAAGCCTGCCCTTGCTGAAACTGAAAACAATTCATTTGTTAGCCACGAAGGCCAAAATGGTATAATATAAATTAGGAATATACCTTTTGAAAAAAAACATCGCAGACTCACACAATTTGGTTCTAAGTCAGTGATTCTAGTAATTGCTGCGTAAGTTATTTGAGAACATTGCCAGTGGATAATTGTAAGATAAGGGACTTCAAAATATAATGTGTCTCAATATGGATTACTATTCAAAACATATGTGATGTTGGGAATAATGTACTCACTTTCAATTGTCATTGAACAACTTTCTACTGTTCACATGAACATACACAAAAGAGTATATACTGAGGAATGCAAAATTTAGTAACATTTATTTCATGAGAGTAGATTTGAACCACAGGCTCATACTATCTATCACTAACAATGTTATGCTGTCCCACTTTAGATAAATAAAATGTGAAGAATGTACTCATTCTAAATTGTATGTATGTAGGTGCTAATAACACTTCAAAAATGATTTGTTAACATACTTCAAGTGCTTATAACCATCATGTATACACTGGCTTGGATCCTAAGTACTATGAGAAAATCCCAAACCTAACCTTTCCCCCTCCTGCTGCAGATCCCTGCACCCCCCAACCATCGCTGAGGATAAAGGGGACTTCTGGAATGGTGCGGGTTGTAGTATTGGGAGGAGGCACTGTGGCTGCATTGGGGAATTGGAATTGTGTTCTGTTTGTGCAAGGTCACTTTTGAATCTAACACACACACACACACCGGCTGTATTATAAATAAATTATTACATAATTTTAATAAGGTATTTTAGTTACTGAGATTGTAGTATGGTTAACTTATGTAACCTAGAATCACTGGTGTTTTTCAGGTGCAACTGAGAACTAGCCTTTCAAGTCAGTATGTTATTCGTACACAGCCCACAAATGCATGCTTATCCACACTTGAATGTGCAGCTATTGCTCTTGCAATCATGGAAAAAAATGATTATATTAAAGAGGTAAGTGATTTTACATCCTTTGCTAATGGAGTCTTATGGTGAGAGCAGTTGCTGTTTCACTAACAGGGCTATATTTATTGACCAAGGGTCAAATACTGTATAACAGTCTGCTAATTTAATACAGTGAATTGCAGTGTGTGGACTTCAGAGATCTAACAGGAGCAATGTGCTAATTAGTTTCTTGCACTGCAATACGTAGTAGCTACAGAGCTGCTTTTTGGCTCTTCTTTACCATGGCCCATCTCCATCCATCCATATGCTAGTGCTTTAGAAAGCTGCACTGTCAGGGCTATGTGCTTTGTTTCTTTCTGTAAGACCAAAGGGTTGAAGTGGAAACCTGTTGTGAAACCAATTGGTGCTGGCTTTCATTAGTAATTTGAATTACATCATAGTTCGTTCATGATAACCAGTGAGTAGTGAAAATTTTAAGAGGTTATTTCCGAAGATCAAAGTACAGCAAAGCAAAAGTCAGTGGTATGTCTCTTACTACTTTAGTTACACTGGTCACATCATATTTCGCAAGATGTACTGCAAACTGTCCATTGCTGCACATTCCATAAATATTTCATCTGTGATACAGATGGAATGTTCACCACCCGATCTATGTATTGATAACACTAAAGGCAGCTTGGGAGAAACATGGAATATATGTGATTTTAAAAGAATGCATTTACTATTGATCTGAATAAACATAAAATAGCAAATGATGAATTTTTGGTTCTAATGTAGGTTATCCGGGCTGTGTAACCATGGTCTTGGTATTTTGAATTGTTTCTTTTGAAAAATCAGTACAACTATTGCAGATTTAGATACAATATAGAATTAGCAGTGACCCAGAAAGAAAAGAAAAACAACAACAACATTTTGTCTTAATTCAATATAGCATCTTAATAATAATTCAGCTGATTGCAGATGCTTAAGTAATTGGGCCTGGAATGTGAAATGCAAACAAAAAAACCATCAGAGGCACAGAGTATTTAAAAGTGTATATATTTCAATCAGGGAAATTTTAAACTTGCCATTCTACATTAACAAACATTCAGTGATACACAATACAGAAGTAAAATGTGGTAATGCTAGTAGACTGGAGTGTACATGAATGGTGACTGGGTTATAATGTACAGGGAGCGTGTCAAAAATACATCTTTCATTTTGGTTCTAAATCATATTGCTTGAAAGTTATTCCGTTACTTTCATTAGATACCATTTCCTAGCAAAAATCTCAATCTAAACCGAATATGTTTCTTTATGTTAACCTCATGAATTAAGTCTGTGATCCTGAATCTGTCTTGTTGCTTATAAATCACACTGAAGTCAGTCAGAACGTTTTTCCAAGTGTGTGTGCGTGTTCTGCCTGATCCATTGTCCTGTTGAAGTAGTAGTTTGAGTTAAATGGGACAAAATAGGCTTAAATCAAAGTACTTCAAGTTAACTTGGTGGAATGTATATTTCACAACAAATGCTGATTAACAGGCTCAGTATGCCTGGCTAGGAAAGGATGACCTAAGCAACCCTTGAAGCAAGCTTGAAGATTAAAATGTATTTTGGCTCTGTGCTAATGGATATGATTTGTTGCACTGAATTTATGCCCTTGATTACTTCATTTTCTGGCAGTCCCTCCCACAATATCAGATGATTTTCCTTATATGTAGTAACTTATAAGGTTGTTGGAGTCTGATTAAGCAATTACCATCTTTCTTGGGAACTGTAATACATAAATGTTTATAAACAGGTGAAATGGTTAGTCTACAGTCAGAAGTAGGGCTGTCAAAAAAAAATTCGGTACAGTTCGGATTCGGCCGAATTTGACCCTTGTGGGGTCGGTACATGCCGAAGTCCGAACTCCCCCGCTTCGGATCCCCGGTAATTCGGGGGGATCCGGAGTTCGGGGGAAAATTCGGCCGAAGCGCGCCTTCAGGGATTCCCTGAAGGCGCGCGGGGGCCCTTTAAACTGATCTGAGCCTCCTAGCTGCGGGCTACCCTGAAGGGGGGCGGGCTGTCATTGAAACTCATCTGCGCCTCCCGGGCGGGAGGCGCAGATGAGCTTCAATGACAGCCCGCCTCCCTTCTGCGGGCTACCCTGAAGGGGGGCGGGCTGTCATTGAAACTCATCTGTGCCTCCCGCCCGGGAGGCGCAGATGAGCTTCAATGACAGCCCGCCTCCCTTCGGCGGGCTACCCTGAAGGGGGGCTGGCTGTCATTGAAACTCATCTGCGCCTCCCGCCCGGGAGGCGCAGATGAGCTTCAATGACAGCCCGCCTCCCTTCGGCGGGCTACCCTGAAGGGGGGCTGGCTGTCATTGAAACTCATCTGCGCCTCCCGCCCGGGAGGCGCAGATGAGTTTCAATGACAGCCCGCCTCCCTTCGGCGGGCTACCCTGAAGGGGGGCGGGCTGTCATTGAAACTCATCTGCGCCTCCCGGGCGGGAGGCGCAGATGAGTTTCAATGACAGCCCGCCTCCCTTCTGCGGGCTACCCTGAAGGGGGGCGGGCTGTCATTGAAACTCATCTGCGCCTCCCGGGCGGGAGGCGCAGATGAGCTTCAATGACAGCCCGCCTCCCTTCTGCGGGCTACCCTGAAGGGGGGCGGGCTGTCATTGAAACTCATCTGCGCCTCCCGGGCGGGAGGCGCAGATGAGTTTCAATGACAGCCCGCCCCCCTTCTGCGGGCTACCCTGAAGGGGGGCGGGCTGTCAGTGAAACTCATCTGCGCCTCCCAGCTGGGAGGCGCAGATCAGTTTAAAGGGCAGCCCGCGCCTTTTAGCGGGCTCCCCTGAAGGGGGGGCCGAATTGGCCGAATTTATTCGCGAACTCCCGAACTCGCTGAATTCGCCCCCCCCCCGGTTGCCCGCCAGATTTGAGTTCGGATCCGTCCGAACTGAAAATCACCGAATCAGGGGAAATTCGGTTGATTTTCAGTTCGGACCGAACCAAATTGACAGCCCTAGTCAGAAGGCATCAGTGGTGAACTCTGAAGTCTTAAAGGCACTGCCAATCCAATTTCAAGCAAGTAATTAATAGTCCTACATGGAAATAATTCCTGCATGAGTTACTCGGCTGAGATGACCTAAGCAACCCTTGAAGCAAGCTTGAAGATTAAAATGTATTTGTAAACTCATCCCATTGACTTAAAGCATTCCTCTAGCTTTCAAATATGACCCATTAGGTTATTTCAATCTACTAATCAGCTTAGAACTGTCAAGTGTCATTACAAGAATTTGGAACATGACAGTGTTTGGAGTTAATAGGTCAAAAACCAACAATTAGGCATTAGTCTTTGCATGGCAGGGGATCCTACTGGTCTGTGATGGAAGATGTTGCCAAGATTGTCAAATGTCTTTGGCACACTTTGCCTTTGCAACTAATCCTTGAAATGCTGCATCATCCTTAACAGTTCAAAAATTCATTAGGAGACAGATAGGCAATAGGATTCTGTGAAAATTGCTTTAAAGACTGTTTTCACTTAAAATACTTGAGACTTGGTGGTAAAACCCTGTTTTCCAATGTGCATATACACAGCAAGAAGCTGTGTCAAGTGCACTCTTCAAATTATTTTCTTTCATACGTTAGAAAAGTGAAGGATAATAAATTCTGCAACAAAAAATGTTAGACAGAAAACTTTGGTCACTCACATTTACCATTTATTTGAACTAGAGTGTGGAATGCATACTGCACATTTAAGCATAAAAGAAAGCATTTATTCACACAACACATAGTTAAATTGTGGAAAACCCTGCCCCAGGATGTGGTGATGGCTGCTAACTTGGAAGGCTTTAAGAGGGGAGTGGACATGTTCATGGAGGAGAGGGCTATTCATGACTACTGGTAGAAATGGATACTAGTCATGATGCATGCCTATTCTCTCCAGGATCAGATGAGCATGCCTATTATATTAGGTGCTTTGGAACACAGGCAGGACAATGCTGCTGCAGTTGTCCTGTGTGTGGGCTTCCTAGAGGCACCTGGTTGTCCACTGTGTGAACAGATTGGTGGACTTGATGGCCCTTGGTCTGATCCAGCATGGCCTTTCTTATGTGCTTATGCAATTCTCCAAATTTGGGTGAACATCTGCATTTAACCAACTTGTGTACAACCGTTTTTGAAAAATCAGGAATCATGCTTCTCAGGAGCTCTGCTGGTGCAGTTTTATTTATTTTTAGCCCATCCTTTTTCACTGAGGCTCAAAGTGGAGATTACAAGATAGAGAAAATAGTTCAGTCAGACAGCATAAGGTGTGCAACAAATAATGCAATAGGACCAGGATTACATCTCTTAGTACAGAAAGTGCAGTTCTATGTACATAGGCTCTATGCAATCAGGAAACACAGCCTATGTGTGTGCATCATTTTCCAGGAGGTTGGGAATGCATGCAGGGGATGGACTGACACATGTGACCTACTCTGTCCCCCCACCATTCATTCAAAATAATGTATGTGCATAGCTATTATAAGGGCTGTTGAGAAACTCCAGAAATGTTTTGCATTTAAATTCTCCTGAGCACCACTACTTGTGTAACAGGTGCCCTCCTGCAAATCAAAAACACACAGATGAGAATTATAAAAATAATGTGCCTGTCTCTAAGAGGAAGCCCTTTGAACTTTGGAGCTACCTCAAAACAATCTTGTGCATGGGCAATATTAGATTGGAACCTGAGATTTCTTTCCACTAACAGAGGAGCCCTTTTATTCACAGGAGTTCATCCATTTAGTCGAAGATTTCTCGCTTAGCTCAGAAAATGTGAGTGTTGCCTCTGTCGGAACTGAGGTAGACACTGTTGATGGGAGTTATTTACCCAGCAGAGCTGTCCACAGTGTGAGTGAAGTAACCTGAAATTCCCTGCTCTTCTCTGAACGTTCAGAAGCCCCACTGTGCTTTGTACCCATTGAACTATCCTAAAACAACACTCATCTGGAGGGAACTGAACCCCTCTTCCTTTTACCCTCAATCAAAGCAAGTTTTATTAACTGGTGTATCTTGATAAAGGCGGGATCTGCTGCTGCATCTTTTACCGTGTCCTAGTGATAATAAGAGCCCCAGCAAAGTAGGTGCTTACTGCATTTCTGCAGCCTGTTGGTGTCAGGTGACCTAGGGACTGGCCGGTTGCAGTCTTTGATTCATACTAGTTCAGGGAAGTCAGAGAATGTGAAAAACAGAGATTGGAATAAGGTTCTATAACTTTTTAAAACCGTGTTTGGAACTCCTTCACTGGTCTTCTAATATCCAGAATGTATTCTAGAATTCCTGGTACCTTTTTCAGAGATATGATATAATGTGGTCAGCACATTTAAGCATAACAAAAGCCCCACTGGATCAGACCAATGGCCTATCTAATTCAACACCCTTCTTCCTAGCAAACCCAGTGCCCCAGAGAGTCCACAGCCTTCCATTAACTAGCTTTAAGAGGTATATTGCCTCTTAACATGGAAGTGGTGTTTAGCCGTCATGGCTAATTTCCATTTGTAAACCTGTCATTCATTAATGTAATACCTTTTAAAGTCTGTCTAATCTAATTTTTATCACTTCATCAGAGAGTTCCACAAGTTAATTACATAGAGTGCTTCTTACTGTTCAAGAAATCTCTTCTGGAATCCAGGTTTGTAGGTTCAGAATTAGATATAGATTTTGTGAAACAACAGTCTGATATAAACTCCCGTGGAAATATTACCTGAGACTTCTGTATAAGTGTATTCTGTTTTTTTCTCCACAGACTATACTACGGCCTCTTCAAGCTCTGTGCTCTTTCCAGCTTCAGCATGGTGCCCAAATCCATCACAGCAAAGAACATCTTCTTAAAAATGGTTTATATGACAAGCCCATGCCAAAAAATAAACGCAAACTCAGGAGAATGGAACTCTTAGTTAATAATGTTAAAATTTAGCAATGTCATGTAGTCATAATAATGAAGACTTTTTTTATTCCTTTTAGCTAATGAAGTTTGATATGGGTTTAATCCAAACAGCCATTTCTAAAGGATCAAATTTAGATGGCTCATTGCCCAGGAGTTCAGCATAATAGGGGGGGGAAAACAGAATTCCTATTTCGTTAGGCCAAGGAATAAAGAGGAGCCTTTGTTTCCTCAGTTTATCAATATGTGATCTCTCACATGACTTCTTTGATTTTTCTTATGGAAAGATTTTGGCATTGCTGAATGAAGTACAAAGGTTTTATAAGGCAATGGTAAGGATTCAGTAACTCGCAATTTGTAAGGATGTGGAATACTAGAATCAAATTTCTTCATTTTCTGCTGGAAGTATATCTATGCTGCCAACTGTGTAAGCCCAAGTGGAGACAAGAGTATAATTTTACTTATAAAAATATTAATGAAATCGTTTTAAACAGATAGTGCTTGGGCCTGGAGTTTGTTTTTCTTCCTGTTATAAAATAGATAGAGAGGTGATAGCATGGTTAAGACTCTGACCCTGATATAACAAACCACACGAGAGGCACTTGCATCTTTCCCAAGGGATTGTGAAGAGCACATGGAAAGAACTTTGCAGAACTCTTTCCTGACAGTACAAATTTTATGTTCTTGGGGTTTGCTAGATCACAATCATAATCTTGGTTTTTTTGACACTGTATAAAGCAGATGTTAGTATTCTTAGGTCTTGTGTAGAGGGAGGGCTCATTCTTTTGCATACATTTCTGACTATTGTAGCAGAAATTGAAGATGCGATAGAAGTTGAAAAAGAACATCAGCACTGAATAATGTGTGGTGTGTTTCGTCTAGATAAAGAAATGGAATCAATGTTATTGAGAATACAAGTTGACAGTAAAAATTGCTGATGCTGACATAGGACATTCCTATTGTACAATATATCCGGACTGAAGTAGTTCCCGTGGAAGCATTAGCAATTATTATTTGTAACTAACACCATCCTCATATTGATGGAGGATGGTATCACTTCCTTTGCTTGATTTTGCCTTATTTCAGACTCAGTAATATAACTGTGTATAATTGTGAAGGTTATCTTCACTACCGGGAAGGCAAAATGTTTTATTTAATGAAAGCATTCTTTAAGGAGAGAAGAAAAATCCCAAATTCAAAAACAATTTAAATTGTCTTGGTATTAAAGATCAAAGAAGCCTTTCATTTATAATCTTATAATGGGTACTTCTTATTCAGACTAAATTAATGTTTCATGTATATAAAAGAGTCCTATTTTGCCACTCTTTGTAAAGTCTAACATAGTAAACTCATTTATTTCTTTAGAATTACTTAGAAGTAAATTTTATATGATCTGATAATTTGGACTCTCCTTTTCTTTTTGTGGAGAACTTTGTAATTTAGTAGTGGTATTGATCCTTTATTTTGTCACAGATCGTAACGGCTATGTCATGGTTTTTACTTTTCGTTTTACATAATATTTCCATGATTTATTTTGACAGACATTTCTTTGTGTGCAATTGAAGTGAAGTGTATTTGTTGCTGCCATTTTCATAAAAATACGTGAGCTTAAGTTTATAACCCTGCCTTGTATTATGTATTATGTTTCCACAATTATCTTTTCTGTACAAGGTTCTTTTTAAATTTACTGATAAGATCCACATGTTCAGGTCAGATTCAATCCAGTGTTTAGACCTACAGATGCAAGTATTAACAGCAAGGAATCAAACCAATGTTTATTTTATTTCCCAAATGAAACAGTAGGCAATACTGGTTCACATAACTGAAACCTGCTTTTCCATTCTATTTCAAACACAGGGTTAATAGTTTTATGTTATAAAATTCTGGCGTTATTTAAGCAAACTTGTTCACAGTTTAGTTTATTTTGTCTCCATGATTCTTTTGACTTAAGAAAGCAGAAATCATTTTATGTGTGTATTGAAGGATTCTGCACGACTCAGAAGTATTGGACAATGAGCATACAATTTAAACATCTTAAGGTGCATTGAAAACAAACATATGAAACACTTTGTTATTGGTTGGATTGTGAAATGATAGCATTTGATCTTTCCAAAAGAACTGGTATGAAGGATCGCTGTGCGAATTCATACAGGCCTTCCATTTCCTATACCTTCCCAAAATTGTGTCTGTGTTTGCATCTGGTGCTCAGCTGAGGAGCACAACTCAAGACACTGTTAACAAGACACTCGTCTTGTTTGTGGCTTCCTAGAGGCACCTGGTTGGCCACTGTGTGAACAGACTGCTGGACTTGATGGGCCTTGGTTTGATCCAGCAAGCCCTTTCTTATGTTCTTAATGTTGCTCAACGATCACTATAAATTGAGTATGGATTATGTAATTATACCTTACAAGTAGGAACCTACAAGGACTTGCAGGGGACACCTCATTTCCCCTTCCTCCATTATTTTCTCTTTCCATTATTTTCTCTTTCCCTTCCCTGAAAGCCCCCATTGTCTCTCCCCTTTTTCTGCTTCCTTCTCTTCTTCCCACCAAACAGCAAACCTACTTTATCTGTCCCTCTGTCTTCACCTTTCCCTCCCCTCTCCCTGGCAGGTTCTATCGAGGAGAATTATGGCACAGTTGTGTGGTGCCAGCCATTGGGTCAGGCCCACTTGCATGGTAGCAAATCCTCAAGGACTTGGGGGGGGGGGCACATCACGTTCCCCTGTATCCCCTTCTCCACATTATTTCCCCTTTCTCTCCTTCTGGCAACCCCAATATCCTCTCCTCTTTCCCGGCTTAATGCTCTCCTCGACATTCAACAACCTGTCTTATATCTGCCTCCCATGTTTAGCTATATGTATTATTTGTTCACTTCATTTATACCCTGCCTTTCTCCACAGTGGGGACTAAAACAGCTTACATCATTCTCCTCTCCTCCTTTTTATCCTCACAACAATCCTGTGAGGTAAGTCAGGCTGAAAATATGTGACTGGTCCAGATCACCCAGTGAGCATCCACAGCAAGATGGGAATTTGAACCTGGGTCTCCCAGACCCTACTCTGAAGCTCTAACTGGTACACCATGCTGGCTTTCATAGGGTGGCTGCTGTTGAAGAATAAAAAGCTACCAGGCCTAGTTGAGTTATGCAAGCCAGGTGGTATCAAGTCATCCAGAGATTTGTTCCAGGCCTAGTGTTGACAGCCTCCGGGTGGGACATGGAGTTCTCGCTCTGAGGACAGGGCATCTTGATAGCGGCAGGTGGTTGCCATTGCTCTCTCAGGGAGACAGGACTAATTCTAATTCTAATTTCCTGTCTTCCTGGGTGGGAAACCACCCATTGCTCTCAGTTTCTGTCCTGCCTCGACAGGGAGAGCACCTTCGCTGAGTTGCTTAGCACTGATCTTAGCTATTAAGGTTCTTTTCGTCTGCTCCATTCCTCTATTTTTTTGTCTTGTCTTGTTCACAGCCTGTTTTACCCTGCCCTTCCTAATCGTTGTGCCTTAACCGTTTGTTCCTCATGTGTCTGTTGTCGGTCTCTCAGTGTTCCACAAAATGGCAGCCAATAGAGCCCAGAGGAGAGACAATTTTCTCTCCGAGGACGACTCCAGCATTCAGCTAATTACATCGGCTGGGCCACAGGATGAATCCTCTAACAGCCGTGTCTGTAGCCTCGCAGAGGAAAGGGAGCTGGAGGCTGGACCAAGCACACCCAAACTATTGTGCAATGAAAACAAAAAAGGCGCGAAAGAGGCCCCAGCAGGAAAATCGACCATGGCTCTTGCCTGGTCTGCTATATTGGGCGGAGAAAGCCCTATCGTACCCTTGTCTCAATTGACTTCTGAAGAGCGAGAAAGAGTGGTGCAGGGTAACGTACCACTAAACCCTTCTCCTGGAGCAGTGAGTGGAAGGTTCCTTACAGAGGCTGATGTGTCCGCCATAGTTGACGCCGCACTAAAAAGGCAGCTTCAGGTCCTCAGAGTCATGCAGCCCAGTGGTTTGTGCCAAATCCTATGGGGTTCACTGATTCTCCAGGCAGTTTCCCTCCCCACTAGTGTTCCCTTTCTCTGAAAGTACTTTTGGATGTGAAGTTTCCTTCTAGTTGGCTAGGATCCGCCGTGAATGTCTAATGCCCTTTTAGTGATCTATGCTAGTGACCATCACTTCTACAGGCAGTAAATTCCACGAGTTAATCACCTATTGAATAAAGAAGCGCTTCCTTTTTTCTGTCTTGAATCTATTGCCCATCAACTACCTTGGGTGCCCCTGAGTTCCAGTTTTATCGGGAAAGAATAAGGTTTTCTGCCCACTTCCTCCACTCCATGCATACTTCAATAAACGTCTATCATGTCCCCCTTTAGTTGTGTTTTTCTAAACTGAAAAGTCCCAGCCTCTTTAGCCTTTCCTCATAGAAAAGGTGTTTTAACCCCAGTCATCTTATGTGCCCTCTTTTGCACTTGTCCAGCTCTGCAATAACTTTTGTGAGATATGGCCAGAACTATGCAGTATTCCAGATGAGGCCAGATCTCTCCAGGTGCGTGGCATTATGCCTTGATTGATGGTCTGGTTGCTTGATAATAGTTGAACTTTGGCTTCTCTCTAGAGTGGCTATTTTCCTCAGTAAATATTAAGTGTGGCCCTTTTCCTCTGTTGATTCTTTTGGCTTTATTGTAATAAAGGGCCAAAACTTGTTTTACGGGCCCATGTAAAGACAGGGAGAAGGAGTCCTGGTCCTGGCATCAAAATGGAGACTAGATAGTAATTTCCATTTTAACTTCACAACCACTGTATGAGGTGAAGTAGGCTGAGAAAGAATTACTGATGAATGACCAGTGAATTTTTTCTGGCAAGTGGTCAGCTTGGGTCTCTCAGGCATGATCTAACACTAACCACTGCACCATGCTGGCTTGTAGGTGAATCCTGCATTCCAGTCAGATCTTCAAGCTGTTCCTTTACCCTCTTAGTCTCAATCTAACGCTCTGTGTGTGCATGTGTGACTAAATACCCATGTATTCAAGTTTTTGACAATCTTGCTCCCTATTACAGTCAGATCACTATTCTGGCACAAACCTATTTGAAAGTAATAGGGCTTATTCTAGATGAGTAATTTCACCGCCATTGTTTTAGTAGAAAATGTAACTTCTCATTAGTTTGCACTGCCACTTCTGATCTCTGGAAGATAACCATCAGACACAAATCCATGGTATATGTGTGTGTCATTCTGAGTGAGGAAAATTAATGATCTTTCTAAAGTGAATATATTTGATTAACATGAGTTCAGGAGAGGAAATAAAATATGTTGACAGAATTTTCCTGTAGAGCGGTTGTTTTTGTTGTGTTGATGATTTCTACATGAAAATGTCTAATGCATAATTCAGAGAAGGCAAAAGCAAGTGCCTGAGTGGCCAATGGCTCCAATGAGAGAATCATGTTGGAACCAAAATATCCTATGTAAAATGCATGATAGACTTAATGCTTATATTTAAATTTTAATTGGTTTGGTCTCATAAGGTAGGCAGAAGCACCGTTGGTTCGTATACTCAAACATCTCCTTGGTATGCTAGCTATTAGAGCTGTCATAAGTAATGAGTTGTAAAAGGGAATCAAGAGGAGCCTCATTATTTAACTTGAAGTGGTGCAAAGCATAGCTTGACATTAAAACAAAGAGGAAACAAATCCTCATTTACAATGTTAAGGTAAAATGTTCGAAGTCAGTCCCCTTTGAAATCAACAAAACATATTTTCAAATACATTAAGCTCTTTTGTGACCAATGGATTTTTTTCTTAGAAGCCTGGACTTTATGTTGCACAGACCACTGTTGGTCTATGGAATCACTGTCCTTTGGGAACCCTTTCCACACTGGTTTCCTTTGCCAAAAAATTTCTGCATGTCTCTCACAGAACCCATGTACATTCCAGAGGGTCCTGGGTTCTGTTAGGCTTCATCATTGCCCTGTGTAAGCGGAAAGTGTGCCAGTGAGGAGTTCCTGAGGAACCTGAGCTTCTTTTAAGATTAGATACAGTGAAGGTCAGGGTTTTAAACGAGGTTAAGATGAGGTATTCTGGCTTACTCTGGTCAGGCCTCGTTTACATAGATTTCAGAAAACCCAAGAATATAGGATTGACGTTCCTATATCAGAGCATTCAATTCCTGGCAAGAAGTACATCTCAACAATGTTTTCAGTTTGTTATGGGCATGGTACATGTAATACTGTTAAAGAATCTTTGCTTCCATTTTATCCTTCACTACCCTGTAACTGTATGCATTTTAACATTGACTAACTCAGAAGAAAATAGTACCTTTCATTATTGCTATATAGATAATTAAAGAAGAGCAATTACATGAGTCCATAAAATTATCCTCCAAAGATAAGCAGGTCACAAGAAAGGAGCCCCTTCTAAGAAGGAGCTCCCAATCAATTCACCTTCCCATATTTATGTGTGTGTATGTAAAGTGCCTTCAAGTCGCAGCCGACTTATGGCGACCCCTTTTGGGGTTTTTATGGCAAGATCCCATATTTATAGGTTTTCAAAATCATCTTCTAGTAATAGCTAGCTGTACTACTTGATAAGGACACACATTTGTGGCTAATTAATTGTCTTCCGCCCTGACCTGGATGATCCAGGCTAGCCTGATCTCGTCAGATCTCAGAAGCTAAGCAGGGTCAGCCTTGGTTAGTATTTGGATGGGAGACCACCAAGGAATACCAGGGTTGATGTGCAGAGGAAGGCACTGGCAAGCCACCTCTGTTAGTCTCTTGCCATGAAAACCCCAAAAGGGGTCGCCATAAGTCGGCTGCGACTTGACGGCACTTTACACACACAATTGTCTTCCACTTCCTATACCACAAGAAGTTATCTATATGTAAATATTTTCTTAAATATATATAAAAACTTTATTCTAGCTGCTTTTTATTTTAACAAAGTCTATTTAAAAATAGTGATGACAAGCTTCTCATACATATGAATCTGTTGGCCCTCAACCAATGCACCCCATCTTTGAAGTATATCTTAACTTCTGTGAAGCTGGATATCCTTGCCATTTTCAGACACTTCTGTACCTGGGCTTCAACACATAGTATCCATTGATATCGGTTAGATGGTTTCTAATCTACAAAAGGCCATGCTATTGGGTTACCCCATTGTTTCTGACCACGCTCCAAGACTATTTTATTCTGGGTTTCTAGACTCCCTATTTGGCATGTTTAGCTGAGAGACTGGGCCAGCTCTGTTTCTGGCCTACAGAAATTATCTTTTTGGTTCCCCTATATTCCTGGCCATATCCATGGCAGTAGCCTGATGTGAAGTTTGACCAGTGTGGTTTCATCCCCAATCTCCACCTGACAGATTGACCATAAGTGGCTTCTATATGCAGTTATTCAAGGAAGCGTGATATAATTTACCACAGCTGGTTTAGTGGAGTGGCTGCCTGTTACAGTTACGATGCTGTTTAAATTCTTCTTCCCTACTGTTCTGCCTAGATTATATTTTTAAATTATCTTGCCCTCCCTCGAACTTCACAGGAGTCATGAGGGAAACAGGAAAAAACAGCACATTTTATTGACTTTCTTGTACAGGAGAATATGGTTGTTAAGCACGAAGGTAGAAAAGGTTTACAAGTATAACACACAGCATCTGCTCGGCTCATTCAGCTGTAATGTTCAGTTTACCAGCCAAGGTTTTATTTTTGAGGAGACCCTGGCCTTTTCACAAAAAAATCCCCCAGTATAAGTGTAAACTCCTAGAAAATCCAGTTTTTTTAGCCAGCTTTCCACTGAAGCTAGGCTCTGATATGGGTACAGTCTCCTTTTCAAAGTATTCACTAAAATTAGCCTGCTTACTCTGAGACAACAGTCTCGTGAGAAAGGATTCCTCCAGTCTGCCTTTCTGGACGCTGAAATCCTGTCCGTTAAAGCATTTGTTATATTACCCTGCTTTGCCTAAAAGCCAGACTTTGAGACTTACAAGTTTTCTGAGAGAGAATCCTTCCAGTCTCACTCCCTAGAGCACTGGTTCCCAACCGGGGGTCCGTGGACCTCCAGGGGTCCGCGAGAACTAAATTAAGGTCCGCGAAACAAAGTTATAATTCCATAATAAATTAATATTTTCAATTAAAAGTTCTCTATTATAAAAATATATATTCAAATATTATTCTAAGTTTAATGTTTAACTAACAGTTATGATTAAAGTTTATTTTCAAATTCTCAGAATTTTTATTTTGAACCTTAGGGTCCCTGCACCGAACAAAAAAGTCCTAGAGGTCCCTGGTCAAAAAAAGGTTGGGAACCACTGCCCTAGAGGTACATACCCGATCTGACTCAAGCTATTTTACCACTTTTCACTCCCCCACCCCATCTGGCTCCTCTAGCATTCCATGGGTCCTTATGGGCTGTTAGATGCTCTACACACCCACCAAACAGGAATGAAGAGATTGGCAATTGATAGAAAGAGCAGGACCCTTGCTTATCTGTCACAGAGTCTCCCTAATCTTGCCTATTGAGCAGGAATTGGGGTGGTAGGTAATGATGTGTGAATTCTCTGAAGCTCAAATAGCAAATGGCTCACCAAGTATGAGCAGCAACATCAAATGCTGGACAAAAATAATTTCTTATCAGGACTTCTACATTGGGAGCATATCCATTGGCTTTCCCAGCAACCCACCCACTCCCCCCCCCCAATAGCAGCAGCAACAGGGCCTTTCCCAGCCACTTGCCTGCTTCTTTCCCGCCTCACAGCAGCAGCAGTTCTAGTCACCTGCTCACTTTCTCAATCCGCCTCACAGCAGTAATGGCCATCTCCCAACCACCTGCTCGCTTCTTCCTCGCCTCTTATAGCAGCAGTGGCATCTCTCCCAGCCACTCCTCCCCCGTACAGTAGTGGCGGCCGGGCCCCAGGCAACCAGCAGGGCTCTGTGGAGCAGCAGGGTCCTAGGAGCAGCCGTGTCACAAGCAGGGCCCCTGGGAGTTGGCAGGGCCCCCAGGAGCCACGGTGGTGGTAGCTGAAGCAGGGCCCCTGGGAGCTGCCACATCAGCTGCACGGCCTGCTTCTGTTAAGTGCTTTGGGTGTGCACAGAAAATGTTTTTGTTTGGGGGAGATCTAACACTCCCAATTTGCATGTTTTTAGATTTTTTTGCAAATCTTTTTCTCAGTGTGGGCCTGATCTGCGGATCTAGGTATCCGCAGATCTGCCCACACTTGAGAAATAGATATATAGATCAGCTGAGAGTGGTCACAAGCTAGGCTTTAGCATCATGTTAAATTCATTATATTCATCATGTTATGGTTAATATTAAGTAGATATATATGCTTTTGCATGAATGTTAACAGAAATATTGTTTACTGGGTACTGAAGGTAAGCTTGATTTTTCTTTCTCAAATGTATTATCAAGAATGTATTGAATGCATTACCTTTAATGTATTCCCTAAAGCTGAAATGCTAAGAAGATTCCGGAATGTAGTACTACTTCATCATTATATCCTGCTGGAAGTGTATGCAGGAAAGGAGCAATGCTTACCTGCTTGTGAAACTCCTGATTCTGAGCTTCTGATGTCTGCTGATTTTTATTGATTAGTTATTTTAGCCACATCTAGCAGCTGTGGGTCAAGCCTGGGTGCATTTGAAAAGAAACCCATATAGCATTGGAATGAAAGTGCTATGGCAGCAATGCTTGTCAGGAGTAAGCATTAACAAAATGTACGGGCGTTCCAAGTTGGCGAAAGTTCTTTTTTTAGTTCATTAAAGCATCTTACAAAGTGTCAGCACAAAGCAGCATGTTTAATGGGGCCATACAAATCCTGGGCTCTGCTTAGTACAAGATTTAGAGGCTGCTCATCTCCCATTGTTCCTTTCCTGCCAGTAAATGTTTGTGACAATGGCAATTTATGAATGTATCAACATAATGCTAGCGGCTAAATATAAGGTGATCACAACTCCCCTACCACTTTTATTATACTTTTATGTAGTTTTATGTGGTGTCTTGTAGCACCAATGTAATGCTCAAAGACAGATTTGTTATCAGATATATTTCAAAATGTAAATAACCTTGATCAGTAACAGAAAAATGCAACATAGGCAACAGCCTGATTGCATCATTGGTTAGCAAAAGGCATGATCAGAGGAGAGACAATTTCTACATAGTGGGTACAATATGGAGAAAGTGAAGCATGGCCTAAGGCCATTTGAACAAACTGGACTTCAGCATTTACTGTATGCTGAACTTCTACAGTAGTATGTATAACTAAGGGAAAGCAATGAGAAAGGGGTATTTTGTATAGCAGTTAGCTTTGTTTTTCCCCCTTGCATAAAATGCATGTAGCCTTAATTTTGGCTAAGTGAATCATGTAGGTGAGGCTCTGAGGACCTGCCAGTAGAAGAAGACTACACATGTATACCCTGCAAGTGTCACTTAGGGAAAATGTTGTGTGTGTGTTATGTGCCATCAAGCCACTTCTGACTTATAGCAACCTTATGAATTAATGTCCTTCAAATCGTCCAATCATTAACAGCCTTCCTCAGGTCTTGCAAACTGAGAGCTGTGGCTTCCTTCATTGAGTCAATCCATCTCATGTTGGGTCTTTTTCCTGCTGCCTTCTAGTTTTCCTAACATTATTGTCTTTTTCAGT
This sequence comes from Euleptes europaea, assembly GCF_029931775.1. Classification (NCBI taxonomy): domain Eukaryota; kingdom Metazoa; phylum Chordata; class Lepidosauria; order Squamata; family Sphaerodactylidae; genus Euleptes; species Euleptes europaea. Next base: position 68,459,105 of record NC_079315.1, read on the forward strand.
GATTCTTGTATCTCATAATGTGACTGAAGTGTGATAGCTACAGTTTAGTCATTTTATTTTCTGGGAGAATTCACACTTGAGTTGATCTAGAATCCACTTATTTGTCTTTTCAGTTCTCCACAGTATCCACAAAATTCTCCTCCAACACCACAATTTCAAAGGAATCAACTTTCTTCTTCAAAAGATTCTTCTTGGAAGGAATCTGTCATCTTTTCATCTCTTCTATATCGTTCTTCAGTGTATTGTTCCCATCTGTTCTTTATTTTGTCCTGTTCCATTAATCTATTTCCATGTTGATCTTTCAGCCTACTTTACTAAATTTCCCTTTGATTTCTTGGATCTTGTGGAGCAGATCTCTTGTTCTTCCCTTTGTTGTTGTTCTATTTCTTTACACTGTTTATTATAACAGTTCTCTTGCAGCCCATTCCTGAAGGAAATGGTTGAGCCGGTGGCTGGAGACGCCACCACTGCACCACCTCCAAAGGAGGATTCAGCCCCCCCAAGCCAAAATGCTGCCCTTACCCTCGAGTCCCGTGGAACCACTCCATAGGGTTCCACAGGGATACGCCACCTTAAAAGGTGGTGTACATCAAGGTGAGGGCAAAGGGGGGCATTCACGGCCTGAAAGGGCTTAGGAGACTGCCTAAAGGCGGCGGCTCCTCTGGACCGCCCCTGGGAAGATGGCACATGGAAGTGCACCGTCGGGACTCCAGTGGGAGGTTGAGATGGCATCCCAGGGCTGAGGGGGGCAGCGTTAGAGGCTCAATGCCGGTGTCTGTCCAGTCTTGCCTGCACAAGACCACGGGCACTGGTGCAAGGGGCACGGATGCTGGTGCAGGCATCCTCCTAAGGACTTTCAGCCCTCAAGGTCAGGATTGGGCTGTTGGTCTCTACATGCCAATTGCTAGAATGCTGCATTTAGACTTCTGAATCTATTTCTGTAGCCTTTTACTTTTGCTTCTCATTTATCTTTAGCAATTTTAAGAGTTTCATCAGTCATCCATCGAGGCTTTTTATTTCTTTTGGCTACGAGAATAGTCTTTGTGCATTCTTCCTTGGTAATATATCTGGTTTCAACCCATAGTTCTTCCGGTTCACATTCACTTGAACATAGTAATGCAAATCTGTCCTTTACATGGTCTTTAAACCAGGGGTGTCAAACTCATTTGTGAGGAGGGCAGGATATAACATGAATGTCACTTGGTTGGGCCGTCTATGTGTACCAAATAAATACATAAATAAACACCATAGTATGTCTCTGTCTTCTATAAAGTTAGGATCTCTAGTCCCTCGCAGTTTTTTGTTTTTTTTTACATTTTAAATGGGGGGGTGCCTTTCTTGGCTGGTGAGCCCACAGCTCACTTGCCAGCCCAGATCTGGATGAGGTGGTGGTGGCCACCTTGGCTGGCGAGCTGGAAGCGGGCACACCAGCCCATCATCCTGTCCAGATTGGGCTGGCGAGCTCGCTGCGAGCTCGCCAGCCAAGGTGGCCATTACCAGCCAAGGCTCCCGGGAAAGACAAGGAGGGGTGGGTGGGCACAGTGAAGCTGGACGAGCCATGCTGCACCCAGGAAAGACAGGGCGAGGTGGGTGGGAAAGATGAGGAGAGGAGGAGTGAGGCTGGACAGGACTCACTGCACCTAGGAATAATGGGGCGAGGTCACTAGTTGGGCACGTGAGGCCACCGCTTGCCTAGGAAACTTATAAAGGGAGAGGGAGTGGGGGCTAGCTGCCTCAGCTCACGGGCCAGAGAAAAGGCCTCTGGGGGCTGGATCCGGCCCACGGGCTCCATGTTTGACACCCCTGCATTAAATTCTCCACTAATACTGTTTAGATTGTATTTTGGCACTATGAATGTTTTGGTTTTTTCTTCAGCTTTATTCTAATTTTCAACATTAACAATCCATGGTCTGTACCACAATCTGTTCCTGATCTTGTTTTAGCAGAGAGAATGGAGATTCTCCATCTTCTGCTTCCAATTATGTAATCTATTTGATTTCTCTATTGGCCATCTGGGGGGAAATATTACCTGCTGTAAATTGCCTGATATTGCTAACAATAAATTGGCCCTGAGCGTGTGAGGAATCATAATGAACTTGGCTCCTTGACTAGGCTTGTCACAACAGTGGCCAAACCACAAGACAAGACTAGAGAAACAAAATCAGAAAGAGGGAGCCCCTGAGGCTACTCCTGGAAACTTTTTTATAGAACATTCCAGATGATTACAACAAAACGGAGTTGCCTTGAAAACATCTTTAGACCAAATTTTTTCGTTATCACAAAGCGAGAGTGGTTTCTGGAATCCCTTCCTGGTATTCTAGGTTTCTTCCATCCTTTTCTTTGTGGCATGTTACTGACAGGAGAGACTTGCCTCTTAGGTGGAAGAGGACAGGCTGTCAGAGTAGTAATATCCATGCCAGGGTTGCAAAGATATCTGAAGAAGTGAGCTGTGGCTCATGAAAGCTCATACCCTGCCAGAAATTTTGTTAGTATTTAAGGTGCTACTGGACTCTTGCTCTTTTCTAGGGTTGCAGAGGGAGTCTAATGTTACCCCTCTAAAAGAAAGTGGATTGAATCACAAGATAATTTAGTTACATTAACTAAGTTGGCTGTTCATGTTGTAGATTTTTTTAAAGGTTCTAGTCCTAGTTTAAACCTTCTATTGTATTCCTGCTCTTTCTCCTGGGCCTGGGCCCACTTGCCTTTCCACCATTTCCTTTTTCTGTCCTTGGGCCTGTGGGCCTCTCAGAGACTATTGGTCTTCTCGGTTTCCATCTTAGGCCAACCTCGTTGAGGAGGTTTGTTTATAGGAGCCAGTGATTGAGTTGGGGCACCATCTGTGTTTTAAATCAGGTTTATAGTTTTAAAGTTCTCAGTTGTACATTTGCATGTAGATGTTATATATATTGTATACTGTATTTATTATGTTGGAAGCCGCCCTGAGCCTAGCAGTGCCAGGGAGGATGGGGTATAAATCTAATAAATAAAAATGTGAAGATTTTTGTGTGATGTGATTGCAGCCATGCTATTTTTCCATTCCTGCTTATATTATTATTCACCACACAGCAAACTTACAACAGAACTATAAATTTGAACTATAATATGAGTTTCTGGTGACACAAATAGATAATTCAAGCTGTTTCTTAAAGTTTCTGATGAAGCTCAGACCCCTCCAGTGATATTAACAGTTTTCCAGTGTATGACTGAGGCACATTATTAATTGTCTTCTTTCCAAGAAGATGTAATTAGTAATTAACCACAATTGCCTTGTCCAGAGGGAAAGTTACATGATGTAATTAAGTTGAATGCATGTGGTATTACCAGATGCGCTGATTGGTAAAATAATAATAATAAAGGAGTAAATTTAATATGACGCTCATAGGATATCTATCCAAGACTGTCACATTAGGAATTAAAATGGTTATCTCAAGAGCTATAATGAAGAGGTATTAGGCCAAAGTTGTTCTGACCACTGACTCTAAAATTGTGCTGAATCAAATAGCTTACAATAGTCAACCAGCTTTTTGAAGATTTGTATTGTATGTATTTTACTGTGTTTTGCCTCAAGGTACAAAAGAATTCTATAGATGACAAGGAAACACTGATCTAAATGAAAGTAACAGACCATAATAAGAAAGACATTCTCAGAGTTCCTTAAAATGTTAGGTAGCTGTAATATTGAGACAAGTGATAGTGAATCCTGCTGAACCTTTTCATGAAAATTTTGGGTTTAGGTTTCAACCTCGTTAAATAGTCTTAGTAGTATCTCATTGACTTCAGTGGGCTTAGACTGGAGTAAGTCACCATAGGATTGCACTGTTAGTGTGGGCCTGGAGGGAGCTTTCTAAACCTCCAAGGTGGCTGTGCATCGGGGCCTCAGCTCAGAAGGGAAAGGGGTTCATTCACCTCTTCCTTCCTCCTACTCACTCTGTCTCCCTGGGAGCAATTGAGCAGGCAAGGGAGTGCCCCTGCCTGTTACAAAAGAGCATGAATAGCTCCTGACAGGCCCTACAGCCCTGCCTCTTGCCATCTTTGGTGAGTGGGTGGCCCTATTTTCTATAACTGGCAACCAGCCAGACACTCCTACAGGTTCACCAGTTGCATGCATCCAGGCAATAGACCCAGCCACCCAGCTGCGTAAAGGGTCAGCTGCTCTCCAGATGCTATGTCATGTGTCTAGCCGTACCCAATATGGATCTGAACTCCCAGTTTACAGTGTTTTGAGAGTTATCGGAACTATGGCTTAGAGTGTTAACTGAACAGCTCTCTCAGTATCTATGTTTACTGGGGTCTCCAATGTGGTTTCTTTTGTATTGTTCTTCCATGGATGCTGGATGGCAAAAATTCTTCAATTAAAAATGGAAAATTTACCTGAATGAGGTGAATGAAAAGGAGCATAGGCACTGGTGAAACTACTGTTAGATGACAATAAGGGACACAAAAAGATTGAGGGGCAGATTGCTGAAAACATTAATAGAAACAAGCCTTTCTTCATATAGATCAGGATCAGGAAACTGGAAGGTGGTTGGGTTGCTGAATTTATTTAAACCCCATTCTTCTCTAGGGGTGCCAGCTCCGGGTTGGGAAATACCTGGATATTTTAGGGCAGGGTTTGGGGAGGGGAGGGACTTCAACGCCACAGATTCCAGTGGCCAAATCAGCCATTTCTCCAGATGAACTGATCTTTGTCAGCTGGAGATCAGTTGTAATAGCAGGAGATCTCCAGCTAGTACCTGGAGGTTGGCAACCCTATTTTTCTCCCCATAGTGACCCAAAACGGCTTGCAATCTTTAAGGGCACCATAAAAATCAGACTGGAGAAGGAGGGAAGTTCAAAAAGCAAACCAAGTCTTCCTCATTTCCTTTCCTGGCAGATTTTCCTCCCCACTCTAGCCTACCCACAAGCTAATAGCTGAAGGATAAGACACCTTCAGATTGTGCCTCTGGACACACCCAGGTCTTAAGTACAGGAGAAGTCAGACAGCTTCTGAATACAGAGCAGGTGCTCTCTTCACAGATCTTCCTTCCACCTTCCTCAGTTGATGCCTCTGTCCTCAACCAGGCCATAAGTACCCAACTTCCTCCGTTTCCCATCTATAAAAACTTCTGTTGCAGCACCGGGATGCCAATAGAATGAAAGGATTGCTTAAGAAAGACAGGGAGATGGCAGAGAAATTGAAGGAATTCTTTGCATTTGTTTACAATGTAGAAAATATGGAGCATGCCAAAGCTGCTGTATTCTTCAGGATGTCTGAAGAATTGAGCCAGTGAAAAGAGATGAAATTCTAGTACTACTGGGCAAATTAAACAATTTTCCAAGTCTGGATGTCATAACATGAGGATTCCTAAAGAACTCAAATGTGAAATGGTTGGTCTAGCTATATATGTAACTTGTTGCTGAAACACCAGTTTTAAAAAGAGGTCTATAGGTGATCCAGAAAACTACATAGTATTTAGGCTGACATCTGTTCTGGGTAAATTAATAGAACCTGTTACTAAGAATAAGGTTATCAAGAACACAGAGGACCAACTGCTAAGGAAAATCAGCATAGTTTCAATGCAGTGGGCTTGCTTCGCCAGACTTCTTGTTCTTTGAGAAGGTTAACATGTGACTAAGAGTGGTCCAGCAGACATTCTATACTGGTACTTCCAAAAAGCTTTTGACACCGTAAATCAGTTTAGCAGTCATGGAATAAGGCGATAGATTCTCTTATGGTTTAATAATTTAATTATTAAATTAGTTTAATAACAAGAAGCAGAACATAGAAAGAAATTGATGGGTTTGCAGTGGAGGAAAGTGAAGAATCCCACAAGTATTGACACTGGGATTACTATTATTTATTTTATCTATGTGATCTTGAATTGTTGGTGAACAGTGTAGTGGCCAGACTTGAGCATGACACCAAATGATTCAGGATGGTGGAAACCAGGGTGGATTGTGAAAAGCTACAAGAGGATCTTTCTAAATTGGGAGAGTGGGCAACTCCAAATAAATGTAAATAAGTGTAATACTCACTGGAGCAAAAGCATCATAAGTTTCAATGTATACTTGATAGGGTCTGAGCTTGCTGAGACTGAGAGAATCTTGACGTTACAGTGAAAAGCTCAGTAAAAATGTTGATAAGAGTGTGCAGCAGTGGTGAGAAGGTAAACTCCACACAGGATTATTAGGGCGGAAAACAAGGTCACCAATATAGTAATAACCCTGTATAAATTGAAGGTTTATGAAGACTCATACAGTGTACTGTGTTCAGTTCTGGTCTCCATATCACAAAAAAACACATTCCAGAGCAGGAAACAAGTGCAGCAGATGATTAAGGGATTGGAGCACCTTGGACGTGTTGCAGATTTATAAAATTATGCTTCAGGTGGAGAAAGTGGATATAATCTCCCACTTGGGGGCACTCCATAAAGGTGATGGCCAATAGATTCAGGACAGACAAAAGATTCACTACCAGAAAATGGAGTGATGGCTTTAAAAGGAAGATAGGTCAGACAGTGGCTACCAGCCGTAATGCCTGAAAAGAATCACCATATTTAGAGGCAGATAATCTCTGAATACCAGTGCTGGGAAACAAAATAATGCTGTTTGTTGGTCCTCCATGGTAACCTGCTTCATACACAAGTCACCCTGGAGTGATCCAGCAGGGCTCTGTCTTATGTTCCGATATATTGCCATGGTCACTCATTATATCTTAAGATACAAGTTTGGAAGGTAGGTTTTTCTGCCTATCTGAATTGGCTCCCACTGATTCAACTTCCAGATTTGTATTGTGACTTATTTCCAGTCTCAAGCGTACACATGCATGCACTTCTTTACTTTTTTCACAAACCTGGCCTATGCATCAAGATAAGGTATAAGCTTTTGAGGATCTGATGGATACTTACAGTTATTGAAAATTGATGGTAACAATTATTTGGGACTACCATCCTAACAGGTGACTGAAAGCGCTATCCCTAAACTGCAGTTTGACTTATGGAAGGAAGAAAGAAGCGGGAAAGCAAACCATAAGCCCAATGCATTTTCAGAATCCAGTTAATGTGAGTTTAAATATTTTAATATGTATGCTATTCTAATGCGAAAAGCTGTATCATACTTTATCAGAGTACGATCGAAGACAGAGCCAGGATACAGGATGATCTTGACAGGCTGAAGAATTGGGCTAAAACTAATAAAATGCACTTCAACAAAGATAAATGTAAAGTTCTGCATTTAGGTAGGAAAAATCAAATGCATAATTATAGGATGGGGGAGACTTGTCTTAGCAGTAGTGTGTGCAAAAAGGATCTTGGGGTCTTAGTAGACCAAACATTGAGCAGTGTGATGCGGCAGCTAAAAAGGCAAATACTATCTTGGGCTGTATCAACAGAAGTATAGTGTCCAGATCACATGAAGTGATGGTATCACTTTGCTCTGCTCTGGTTAGACCTCACCTAGAGTATTGTGTTCAGTTTTGGGCACCACAATTTAAGAAAGATGTAGACAAGCTGGAACATGTCCAAAGGAGGGCAACAAAGATGGTGAGGAGACCAAGTCCTATGAGGAAAGGTTGAAGGAGCTGGGTATGTTTAGCCTGAAGAAGAGAAGACTGAGAGGGGATATGATAACCATCTTCAAGTACTTGAAGGGCTGTCATATAGAGGATGGTGCCGAGTTGTTTTCTGTTGCTCCAGAAGGTCGGACCAGAACCAACGGGTTGAAATTAAATCAAAAGAGCTTCCGTCTAGACATTAGGAAGAATTTTCTAACAGTTACAGCAGTTCCTCAGTGGAACAGGCTTCCTTGGGAGGCGGTAAGCTCTCCTTCCCTGGAGGTTTTTAAGAAGAGGCTAGATGGCCATCTGTCAGCAATGCTGATTGTATAATCTTAGGCAGATCATGAGAGGGAGGGCACCTTGGCAGTCCTCTGGGCATGAAGTATGGGTCACTGGGGGTGTGGGAGGAGGTAGTTCTGAATTTCCTGCATTGTGCAGGGGGTTGGACTAGATGACCCTGGTGGTCCCTTCCAACTCTATGATTCTATTCTATGAGAATATGTAAGGGAGTTCTTTGCTATCCTGTGCCTATTGGAACACTTAGAATTCAAATGAGACTGTGTTTAGAAGAAAATTCCATTGATTTCAGAAGGCTTCCCCCACTTCCAAGTGTGCATGCTTAGGATTGCAGCATAAAACATGAGTAACCCAACCAAAGCTATCTTGTACTGTGTTGAGATACCTTGTACTGTTGAGATCTTCATCCATTGTAGTAGTCAGCATGACTAATAGATATAGGGTTGCCAACCTCCAGGTGGTGGCTGGATATCTCCTGCTATTATAACTGATCTCCAGGTGAAAGAGATCAGCTCCCCTGGAGAAAATGGCTGCTTTGGCAATTGGACTCAGTGCCATTGAAGTCCCTCCCCTCTCCAGACCCTGCCCTCCTCAGGCTCCATCCTCAAAATCTCCAGGTATTTCCCAGCTTGGAGCTGGCAACCCTAAATATATACCAGCATGCCTTTAAAGCATATATTTATGCTTGCTTTTGTACACAGTAAAAAGGCTTAAAAATAATTAAAATAGTGCATGTGGTCTCTCAGTTTAACTTTAATGAACAACCTTAATGGTGATGATTCCTGTTTTATTTTGTTACAATCACCTTTAAAGGCTGTTTATGAAGGGAAACTTTCTTGCTACATGAAGGAAAAAATTAAGTTCTCATGATTTTCCTATTTTAAAAAAAGCAAAGACACAACTATGTCATCCTAATGAAATCTTTGTGATTATTCTGTAATTTAGTTCCTGCTGTTCCCAATTGGAAAGCCACTTTCCCAACCACGGTTTTCTAGCACCCAGCAGAGTTAATGCAAAACTTGTAAATGGCTTCTTCAAAGCACAAAGGTTTGTCATGGCTGGATGGAATTCCACTTTTCTGATGTATCCATTAGGTTTGGAGACAAACTAATTAGATGTCTGTCTTTTGGTGGGGCGATATTAAGCCTTAAATTCTAGGGCACCTGAACCTTGTCCAAATGCAGGCATCAATCCATTAGACAAAGAAAAAAAACAAGTCAATTTTATTAGACTACAAGACCAAGTCAGTTGATTATACGGAGGAAAAACAGGACTAGTTACTTTAACAGAGGGTTGGCTCTTGTAATTGATTAACTGCTGCCACCCGCTCTATTGACCTTCGCTAATTTATTGGATAGCCTGCCCTTCCTTATCTTGGTCTGTGCAAAGAGGCTTTTTAGGTAAACACCCACATTACTGAGGTCAGAGGGGAACTTCAGACATCTCTGTAGTGTGTTCGTTTTAACTGTATGCCTAGTTGGCCTTTCTTAATGAAATCATTGTCTCCCTGCGGTTATTTCAAGCTTGTGCCCCCAGCAGGGAGTAGAGCAGAGCAGACAGAAAGGACTGGAGACACACCAAGCTGGCTCGAAACCGCTCAAAACTCTTGTTGCGTGCAGTTTCCCTGGATTTGATATAAAGCAGGCAGAGACACAAGAATGTTACCATTCATCTCTGTGCAGGGGCAGTTCTGATGGTGTGTGTGTTTGTAGGGTTAACGTTTGATTAATAAGTGAAAGAGCAGTTTTGCAGAAGAAAAAGACAATCGTCCTTCTCACCCCCGAATTCTATTTCTAGCTTGGGAACATCGTTGGTGTAGGACATGGATGGGATGGTAGAATTTTGACAAAAGTTGCTGAGGTAAGGGAACAATCTGCAGAACAAATTAGCTGTGATTGATTTACTTAGTTTCCTGTTCCAGAAGATTGCTTTTCAGAATATACTAATAAGTTCATGTTTTAAGGACTTTTGGAAACGTGTAGCTCAAAGGGGAAAGTTTGAACAGCACTGGCTTGCGTTTCTTATAGTCTGACCCAGTTATTGATGTTAGTTTGGCCCCCAGCTGTGATGTTTTTGCAAGGTTCTTTGCTGACAAAATCTCTCTCATCCATTATGACTTGGAGGCCAAGTAGGGCACAAACGCAGTACCTGACGTGGTCAGAAGCCACCTGCCTGTCCTTTTGTTATGGATAGGTTCACAAGGATCTTGCCTATGGATGATAATGCGTTGACTTGGATAGCCCAGGCTATCGCAATCTCATTCGATCTCAGAAGCTAAGCAGTGTTGGCCCTGGTCAGTATTTGGATGGGAGTCCACCAAGGAAGTCAGGGTTGTGAGGCAGGCAATGGCAAGCTGTCTCTGAACATCTCTTGTCTTGAAATCCCTGCAGGGTCACTATAAGTCCACTGCAACTTCACAGCCAATATGTGTGTGTTATAACCATATGATAATAATAAAATGGATACTCACAAGGTCCTTGGGAGTGTGAGGGCCATCACTTGAGCTCTTGATCCATGCCTGTCCTGGTTTTTAAAACATTCTAGGGAAAGGTATTGGAGCCAGGAGTTAAAATGTTCATGCCTCATTGACTGAGGTGCTCTCCCTAGACCTTTGCTTTTTTTAAAAAAAAACTTTCACTGGCTAGGGATGAAGTCAATTATAGGTCAGTCTCCAATTTACCTTTTCTGGGAAGATGATGGAGGATGTAGTGTCTGAGCAGCTCCAGGGTTTTCTGAATGACACATTTGCCCTAAACCCATTTCAATCCAATTATAGGCGGGACTTTGGGACTGAGATAGCTTTCATTGCAGTGGTGGATGATCTTACTGTAAAGTTTGTTAAGGGACAGTCATCCCTGGTGATACAGTTAGACCCCCATTGACAACTCTGTTCTTATTCGTAGGGTGGAATAAGGAGTTGCTGTTACAAGAGAAGCTTTTAGGTGGTTTCAGTCTTTTCTGACTGAGTGGACAAAAAAGACTTTCCACTGGAGGAGCAGAGTGGGTAGGAGTTTTCCTGTGGAATGCTATTCAGATTCTGTCTGAATCTAGACAAGACAGAAATAATGCTGGTTGGTAAGTCTGGTATTCTAGAGGGATTGGAGCCACCTTTCCTGGGTGGGGTGGTGGTTAAAAGCTTCAGGTGTTCATGGACCCAAACTGCTTCTTGAAAAACAGGTTGGCACAGTGACCAAGCGTACTTTCTCTCATCTGAATCTGATTTGCTGACTTTCTCATATATATTTTTTACTCAAATGATCTGGCCATACCGATCCATGCTTCTGTAACCTCGTGGATGGACTCCTGCAGTGTACTCTACATTGGGCTGTCCCTGAAGACAACCTGGAAACTACCGCTAGTCCAGAATGCAGCTGCTGATTGTTGTCAGGGGCTAGCTCAGGGCTCACCATCCTTTTTGAGCCTGTGGGCACATTTGGACTTCTGACACAACATGGTGGGTGCAGCTACAAAATGGCTGCCACAAGATGGTTGCTGCAGGAGGTGGAGCCAGCCACAAAATGGCTACCATAGTTTACCTTCGGTCACAGAATGAAGAACCACGGGCTGTGGTGGTGGCCGCTGCTAAAGCAATGTTTTTGAAAATCACTGTCAATCAAATCTTCAATGGACAATCAGAAGCCTTGATGTGCAATGCCCCACCTGTCAAGACAGTACCCATCTTGGCTAAAATGTTCCACTTGAAGACGAACTGTTTTTCTCTCCCAGGTGCAGGTAATGGGCTTCCTTCCAAGGACATTTTCTCAGGGCTCAATTAATTAGTTTATTTGTTACAGCTGAGACCTTCAGTTTGGGAGGGGTCTTTCCCTGGAATGCTCTGGTTGGGAGGGGTCAACCTGCACTCAGCACCTAGAAGTTTCAGTGATGACAGCCAGCTGATTGGTTGCTAGGAGTCCCCTGCCTACAGTCAGCTTTTCTATAAGAAGTAGCTATTCAGAAGTTAGTTATTGCTTCCTTTACCCTCTTCTCCCTCCTTCCAGTTATGCTGCCAGAAAGACTTCTGTATTATGCTCTAGAAACCTCAGGCCTTAAAAAACATCTATGCTCTGTAGGAACCTGGGAAATATTTAGAAAAATAGCTTTGTTATTTTCTCATGTTGCTTATTGCTACAGAGGAACCTAGTAAATATTTAGAAAGATCGCTTTGTTATTTTCTCATGCTGCTTATAGCTACAGAACTGTAAGTGGTGTTTTACAATCTTTTTTCTAAATCTTTTCTCAATAACGCTTTATTTAGCTTTTATTGTGTGTAAGTATCTGGCCAAACCCAGACAGCTTGGTTGTGTTACTAAAAGGAGACAGGGGCTCTGTCTTCATGCCACCTAACCCCACCCACTTTCTCAAAATACTTTACAGGCACCTGGAAAGGTGTATGCGGGTGCCATGGCATCCACAGACACCACATTGGGGACCCCTTGGGCTAGCTGATGGGAACACATTTTACCCATTTTGAAACAGCTATGTTGCCTGTTTGTTTCCAAGTACAATTCTAGGTGCTGGTTATGACTCAAAGCCCTTCTCAGTCCATGACCCACCTCTCTGAAGGACTCTCCTATGTTCCCATGCATGAACTGTGGAAATCAGACTACCACCTACTGGCTTTATGGTTGCCTGCCTGGCATAGAACAGAGCCCAGGCCTTCTCCATTGTGGCTCCCGCATTGCAGGTGGAATGAGCTCCCAGAAGAGATGAGGATGTCTGTTGTGTTGCAGGCAGGGAATGAGGGCTGGAAGCGGGAGGCGTAGTCTGGGACGCAGTCCAAGGTCATTCACAGTTAAGGCAGAGTCCGAGATATCAATACAGGCAAGGGTAGTCCAAGGCGTTAGTCAGAGTCAGTCCAAGAAGTCAGGATACCAGGAATCCAAAGTATAGCAGGGAAACACAAGGAGGTTGGTGACAAGTTGCTTGCACAACAGCCAAGCCTACTTGATGACTTAAGTAGGCCTGGGGGGAACCAGCTGTTGCTGATTATCCCATCTCAGCACTCCCTGCCTTGGTCAAGCTCATTATCTTCATCGCTGTCAGCAGGGAGTGTACCTCGGTAGGCCTGCAACCTAGCACTTCGTCTTTTCTCATGTATCTGTGCCCTGAGTCTTTTGTGCCTCTGTTCCAGTGGCTTTGGGGGCTCTCTGCTGGCATTGCTTGTGGTTGGACCTCTGACACAGGTGAGTCTTCAGTGCTGTGTGGCTGCAGACATAGGGAGGACTCATCTGCCTGAGGCTGCTTTGCTTGTGGCTGCTCAGCCTGCTGCTGCTCCTCTCTTTCATAGCCTTCAGGTTCCAGGTCTTCCTCATCTGAGGAAGCCCCAGCAGGCTGACACATGACAATGTCCCTGTCGAGAGAAATGGTCACCTCTGTATCAATCAACCTGACAGTTTAAACATCAGCATTTGGCCGTGTCATAAATTTAAAGTCTGTTTCTTGATATGTCATCCAATTGTTAAAAGAATAACATGGGGAGAGTTCCATAACAAACACTTAACAACCCCTCTGCTGTTCCCAAACTAAGATGAAAAGCTTGAGATTGCAACTCTGCATTTCAAAACGATCACACTGAACTGCTCTTGGGATGTCAGATGGGTGGGTAGGGGGAATCTTGCTGCTAATGCTTGTCTCCTTCTTAAGCCTGAACCTATTCTTTAATGATTTCAATAAGCCCTGTTGCTTTTATTGGTGTGTTATACTGTGTGTATAAGAGTCCATCCCAGACTCGGTCAAACTATTGGAAGGAGATTAATTCCAGGATCCCAGGACAGGAGAATCAAATCAAGGATTTGAAAGGAAGTGGTAGGTTGGAAACCCCCATCTTTGACAGCCCCTTATAGGATATCTTGCTTCCAGGGCTTTTGAGAGAATATAAATGGCGGACATCTTTTAAGGTAGGGGAGGGAGGTGTTGGGGCTTTTTAATTTTGTTTTAATGCATAATGTTTTAATTATTGGTTGTAAGCTGCCTGAAGCCAAGAGGAAAGGCAGGGTATGAATATTTTAATGAATTAATAAATAAACCTGAATACCTCTCCATTTTTTTTAAAAAAAGCTATACAAATGTTATAAATATGTGGTGGAAAGATTGCATTTCTGGTAGTCTCTTTACTATCTGCAGTATAATCCTTATACTGTCAGACTATTGGTCTGTTTAGTCCAGTGATGCTTATTCCGTGACTCAGAGAGAGTTAGGGCTGTTGAATTTTTTTTTGGCAAAATTCAGCCCGTTTTGATCTGGGAAATGCCGAAGTCCGATCTCCCCTGCTTCAGTTCCATGGAATTCGGCGCGAGATTTGAGTTCGGGGGAAAATTCGCCTGAATAAAGCCATAAAAAACACATTTGTGCCTTTCTGCGGCTCTGGGGGGCATTTTTGGGGTTTGAGGTCCCAAACTTTCAGCGTAGCTTGAGGGGGCCCTTCCTGCAAGAACCCCCAAGTTTGGTGACAATTGGGGCAGGGGGGGCAAGATATGGAGCCCGGAAGGGGTCCCCCCAACTATCTGCCCATCGCAATAAAAAAAATCAAGGCAGAGGAGGCGCCTTTGCCAAGTGGTGCAAGTTGTGCCGCCGCTCTTCCCCCCCACCCCTCTCAAACCAATGCGGCTGGGCTGCACCCCAAATGGGGAAAAATAACCAAGGCGGAGGAGGCGTGGTTTGCAAGTGGACGGAGACTCATGCAAGTCGCGCCGCCACTCTTTCTCCCCCCCCCTTTCAAACCAATGCGGCCGGGCTGCACCCCAAACGGGGAAACAAAACCAAGGCGGAGGAAGCGCGGTTTGCAAGCGGATGGAGACTCATGCAAGTTGCGCCACCGCTCTTTCCCCCCCCTCCCAAACAAACACGGTCGGGCTGCACCCCAAACAGGGAAACAAAACCAAGGCAGAGGAGCTGCAGTTTGCCAGCGGATGGGGACTCATGCAAGTCGCGCCACCGCTCTTCCCCCCCTCTCAAACCAATGCGGCCGGGCTGCACCCCGAACGGGGAAACAAAACCAAGGCGGAGGAGGCGCGGTTTGCAAGCAGACAGAGACTCACGCAAGTCACGCCGCCATTCTCAACTCCAGGGGCAAAAAACTGCCGCACCGTCGCACTCAAACCCCCCCCTTGGCAGAAGGGGCAAAAGCCCCCTTTGGCTTCCCCCCCACCCATAGAAACTGCTCCCCCACCCACATACACAGACTCTGCTTCCCCCCACACACAAACACATGAGAAAAGGTATAGAGGAAAACCCCAAAAATCAAACTGTGGGATGTCTTCTTCAAGCAAGTGCACGGAGGAGAAGTAAATCCAATCCTATACCGGTAAGCAGCAGCCGCTCGGCCCAGTCAGGAATCGGATCTCTCTGTAGCAACGCCACCAAAATGGAAGGCAAGGCAATGATTTAATGCAGTTGGGACGGGACTTTTTATACTCTTCTGGCCCTTTCAAAAGTGAGAATCCCTGCTCTGATTGGCCAGGAGAAGACCCAGCTTGGCCACCATTGGCCGCGGGAGAATGCTGCTTACTAAGTGACGGTTATGCTGCTGATTCTGAGCCCCCGAATTTGCCGAATTTATCCGGCGTTCGCCCGAAGTCGCCAAATTCGGCACCTTGTTTTCCCGCCTTTTTTTTACTTCGGTTTTATCCGAACTGGCAACCGCCGAATCGGGGGAAATTCAGCAGTTTTTCAGTTAGGATAGAGCCGAATTGACAGCCCTATAGAGAGCCACTTCACAATTACCGTCAACTAGGAGAACCACATTTACTTCCACCCAAGTATGAGTACAGCACCTCAGCTTACCCCTTCCTCTAGCTGTGCCTGTTTCTAGGTGGGAACCATGTGCCAATTGAAATATGGGGTCGGTGCCAAGCCATTGAGTATCACTGATCTAGTCAGACAGCAGCTCTTCAAGGTTTTTTCCAGCCTCTTTACTGGAGATTCTGGGGACTGAACTCAGGGCTTTCTCTATGCAACACATGTGTGTACTGCTCAGTTATGACATCACTGCATTAGCTGTCATCCCTACTATATCCCTGTGCTCTGAAGATATTGTATAGTGGAAGAGCAGTTGAGTACAGTTTCCATTTGCCACTACCCATCCATGGTGGTCCTGGTGGCAATACGTAGGACGGGAGATTATTGGATCTCTGCTCTAGACTAGACCTGGTCATCATTTCTATGTGATTGCTGACGTGACAGTATGGTAGAGGTAAGTGTTCCATACTGCTTGTTTTTAACATACCACAATTTCATCTGAAGACATTCCCTTTTTTAAAAGGGCATACATTGCTTAGTAGGTTACATAGCATCAGGTCCTATTTTGTTTGCTGCACCGATTCCTAAAGATGGAAAGGGACGGTATACTCCTACAGAGCAACAGGATCTCGTCTCAACTACAGCCTTTTGGTGAAGTTCTCTTAAAACTAAGATGCATGTGCAGTGCATACATGGATTTAAATGCATTGGTTTCCCTGTACGGGTTATGGGGTTAGGGTCTTCAACCATTTAGGTGACTTGGGTTTGTAATAGTGTGTGGGAAGATGTACTTCAGCTACTGAATAATACTATCCAATTTAGCTTCCATTGGTTTTATCCTTAGTGACATCCATGGCAGGCTGGGTAGACCCTTAGTGCTCCATCTACAATTTATCTCTGGGTTAGATGACATAGGCTGCATGCAGTCCTAAGAACACTTTCCTTGGTGTAATCCCCATTGAATAAAATGTGACTTACTTCTGAGTATTCCTGCTTGGAATTGCTCCCATAAGGCTGGCTTTTTTTTCTTTTTGGTTACTTTTTGCTCTTTGCCTTCACAGGGACTCATGAGTTGCAAATAGGATTAGTGATGCATTGGAATGAGCACTGATGTTAAGAGAGACTATCCTTGCTCCCCCTCCCAAGTATTTTTGGTGTGATCTGAAATTTCTTTGGGCACAAATGAACCTTACTCTACAAAGAGCATCTTTAACACATGGCAGATTAAATTTCTAAAATACCCTCTTAACAACATGTTTTTGTTACTTTTTTCTTAACAAAAGAAATGGAAAACTCTTCAATGTTTTATGGTTAATACAGGCAACACGCTACTCTTCATGCATTTCATTATTTTCTAATGAACCAGCATTACTTCCACCTTCTTGACAGTTTTGTTTCGTCTTTTTGCTGTCAAACCACAGTGGACTCTTGGCAACCCGGTAGGGTTTTCAAGGCAAGAGACATACAGAGGTGGTTTGTCATTGTCTGTCTCTGCATAGCAGCCCTCTTATTCACTGGTGGTTTCCCATCCAAATACTGACCTAAGCTGATCCTCTTTAGCTTCTGAGATCTGACAAAATCAGGCTAACCTGGACTATCCAGGTTAGGGTTCCTGACAGCATACCTAGGTGTAAATGGTGATGGGCCAGTATGGATCAGGATTCAAACATCTTGTGGATTTTCAAAATAAGACTTTGGGGGTATCAGTATGCTACTTCATGATGTTGGCAGGGGCTATAATGAGTCTCCTTTCAAACATATAATGTAATGCATTTTTTTGTTAATTTAATTTGAACACTGCTAAAATGCTAATTTAAAATATATCTTAACCTGCCCTTCTTCCAAGGAGTGATGGGTGGTATACATCCCATTTCATCCTCACAACAGCCCTGTGAGGTAGATTAGGCTGAAAAAAGAGTGACTGAGCCAAGGTCGTCCAGTGATTCTCATAGCTGAGTGGGAACTTGAAGTCCCAATCCTAGACTTTCTAGCCACTCTAATACATTGACTGTCAAATGTATCTCTACATTATCTTGTCACTTCAAAATCATATTTAAGTTGATGCTCCTTGGTTGAATATTAATTAGTTTTTATTCTTCATAGTTCTGACTTCTTGAGGACATTAAATATTTTTGCTATCTTTCTAGTATTCTTCACATTTAATGTAGCATCATCAGCATATTTAATTAACACCCCATTTAATTCTTCTTCCAGCTCATTAATGGAGATGGTGTGATTTCTCTATGATTTGCATTCTCTAATTAGGCTTGGGGAATAAAGGACTTTTTTGTGCTACACTTAAAAACACCCAGATGAGGACAAAATCCTGCCTTAGTTCTGCATTTTGTTGTTTGCCTTAATAGTGCTAATGTAGGAAGAGATGCTAGGCAGAATTAATGAACAAAAGGCAATGTTCCCTTTGACAGTTAAAAGCCAATGAAACACCATTTAATGACATCGCATAACCAAATCCATTCTCTTCCCAGACCCTACTATGCAAGAACAACAAAATCTTAGGATGTGAATGTCTTTTTAAAAAACTCGCTAAATTCAAGAAAGTTCCTGAAATCTGTTCTGTGCATCCTGATAACTAATTAGTAGAAACAGCTTGATGAATTTTCAAGTTCAAGAGTTTGGCTTCTTAAGCAACTGTATTTGTGAAGGCAGTCAAGCTGAGACAAAGAAGTTATTGCTTCCAGCCTTAGAAGTTTCATCCTGATTTCATTGATGTTGTAGGGTTGCACATTCTTTCAAGTGAAAGGACATAAATTCCCAGCAGTCTTACCTGAAGGACCTGTCTAAGGAGACACTACAATAATCATTTTACATATTTGATCCTCTCGTTTGCATTATAATACTTGGTTCCCCCTACTTTACACTGCCTGTTTCCCCCTTATCATAATTACTTCAAAGAAGTGGTATTTGTGGATAATGTTGGATGTTCAAGGCTAATAATTCTAGCCTAGTATGACAAAGCACAATGATGGTTAAAACCCAATACAAAGAGCTAATAGAATGAGAAATTTGTGCTTAGGATAAGAGGCTGGGGAATCCAAGTAAAATGTCCACATTACAAGAATGCTAAGATAAATAAAACATCCTGCTCCTCTCAGCAGGGTGAGTAAACTTGGGTGACATCAGAAACACGTCCCCCCCGCCTCTTTTTACTTATCTGCACCTGTAGGAAAATGAGGTAGGAACTATGATGTTTCCATACTCTTATGTGCAAAGTTATCTGTTTTCATCCTTCCCAAACTTGAATGGTGACATTTTTCACTTCCTCAGTTGCACAGCTCAAGGAAGGTTTGGTTGATGAGGTGGTGAAATGAAAAACAGGGTCAGCAACAAAATGACAATGTATTCCCCATTTCAAGAGGCATTTGAAAGCCAGTCAGAAGGAAAAGCTTTCAGTGCATTTTACCATCTAACAGGCACTTTTCCTTCAGGCCATGTGAATAATGGCAAGAAGCAATAAACAGAGAATGAGGTCAAATCTTCACTGGATTTAACTTCAGGCAGAGGAGGGCTCAGATATATTCACCAGCTTGCTCCACAAGGTGTGTTGATCAGTGTTTAAGGGAGCTCAAATGTCAGCCAGTTCAGCTCACTTCCCATTCTAGTCAGTGATCAGGTAGTTAATTGATGGGCTGTTTGGCAGTCCACAATCTGTTTGTCATGGGAACAGGCTGCTTGCAGCTATCAGAAGCCAAATCCAGCTGATAAGGAATCAGCAGGAAGTTGTCTTCTGATCTCCTGCTGAAGTAATTTTGTTCTGTACCTAGCAAAGGTTTTTTGGGTGGGGGGAAGGTTCTGGTGCCAAGTCTCAGGTGATCAGCTGAATGTCAGGTTCTTCTGATCTCCCACCTTGAATACTTTGCTGCCTTCCAGACTTGCTGAGATGCAGCAAATGCTGCGGTGTGCGTGTATGTGATCTGAAGCCTAGCTGATTTCCCTTCTCGCCATCCCAAGCTGTCGGCTTGGGCTGCAGAGAAAAGGTGAAAAATGAGCTCTTTCTTCCCTCCCTTTTGCAGTGCCGATATTAAAGCATTATTTCTGCCCAGCTTGAAAGGTAGGGAAGAGCTTCCTTCGCTGCATGGCTATTCTGCTGAGGAGGTCTGGTGGATAAGAACCTGGCTCCCAGCTGATCCCCGATCAACTATGAGTTGGCTTCTGACTAAAAAGCAACAGCAGGATATTTTGTAAAATAATTAGTAGAATAGACGACAGTCTCATTCTCTTTATAAAAGTGCCCTATTCCTTTTATAAAAATGAAGACAGTCCATTCTATAAGGTAGGAGCCACAACAGAGAATGCACATGTACAGGGCAGCTATCAATCTTACCCATTCTGGCACCTTCAGAAGACTTAGCTCTGATGAATGAAGTTATCACAGCAGAACCTGCAGATGTGTGGGCTGATGCTGTCAAGAATATTTTTATGTGATAACCAGTATCTTAAATTGAACCAGTAGAGTAATTGCAGAATGGGTGTAATATGAATACTCTGCCTAGCTCCCAATAACCAAGATGCAACATTCAGTACTGACTGGAGCTTCCACATTGACTTCAAGGGCAGGCACATGTAGACTATGTTACAATTGTCTAGCCTCAAGGTCACAGTGGCATGGATCCATGTGACCAGATAGGCCAAATCAAAGTAGGGAGCCATCTTCCAGGCTACATTAAGATGGAAGAAAGTGGGGGGGGGGGTTTGCAGCTGCATTAACTTGCTTCTCTAGCAACAATGGCAGGTCCCATATAACCCCTAGGCACTTACAAGGGTCAGCAGAAACCCATAAAATGTGGGAAAGACAGTGTCCTTCAAGATCTTAGCCTTCCCAACCAGTATTGCCACTGTCTTATCAGGATTTAGTTTTAACTTATCCACCCTTACCCATTTAACCACAGCAGTCAGGCAGTGGCACAACACTTCTACCACATCACCAAGCAACTGGGATAATGAAATATAGAGCTATCTGTAGCCAACTCCAAACCCATGAATAATGTATCTTAAGGGATTTACACAGCAATTGAGTAGGATGTGGGCTAAAACCACAAGACAGATCCCACACTGATGACAATTTGTCCCCAACTGAGCCCAATGCATAAGAAAAGATTTAAATCCATCTAAAGCATATCCCAGTACCACCTCCTACTCCAAGCATAGTCCATGGTATCAAAGGCAGCTGATAAATTCAGTAAGAGCAACAGACAGCCCTTGTTTGCTTTCAGGTGGAGATGATCAACTAATGCCACCATGATCATCTTGGTCCCCTTGCCTGGCCTCAAACCAGACTGAAAAGGGTCCTGAGCAGTTTAGTAATCCAGGAAGACCTCGAGTCACTTTGCAACTGCTGTCTCAATCATCTTGCCCAGAAAGGGCAGATTAGATACTGGGCAATAAATGGCCACATCATTCATCTGTAGTGATGTTTTTTAAAGTAATGGAAGTATAACTGCCCACCTCTTTGAGAGGCTCAGGAAAGGTGCCTTGAGTCAGTGATTCATTTATGATGGATATCAAGGACTCATTAAGATCTTTACATGATTTCAGCAATCGGTATGGAGAAGGATCCAGAACACAAGTGGTGGTCTTCACAGATCCCAAAATCCTGTCAACATCTATCACAGTAACTGAGTAAAAATGATCAGTAAGCAGGCCAGCTAATACATTAGACATTTCTTCTATCTGAACTATATTACAGCCAGCATCCAAATTGGAACATATTTTTATCAGCAAAAAAACTTCACAAAAGTCTAACAACTAACCTGTTCCTGCGAACTTGAATGCTCAGATTTAGATAATAAAGTGGCAAAGTACCTTAAACAACCTAGCTGGTGCAATGGTGGATCTTAAGTAAAATTTCTTTGCAGCTGCTATTGCCATGTTATTGGCCTTCTAGTGAGTTCTACTTCTACCAGTAGAAGGCCCCGTGGCACAGAGTGGTAAACTGCAGTACTGTTGTCCAAGCTCTGCTCACGACCTGAGTTCAGTCCTGACGGAAGTCGGTTTCAGGTTGCCGGCTCAAGGTTGACCCAGTCCTTCCATGCTTCTGAGGTCAGTAAAATGAGTACCCAGCTAGCTGGGGGTAAAGTGTAGATGACTGGGGAAGGCAATGGCAAACCACCCCATAAATATAGTCTGCCTAGTAAATGTCAGGATGTGATGTCACCCCATGGGTCAGGAATGACCTGATGCTTGCACAGGGGACACCTTTACCTTCTACCAGCACTGCTCTAGACATCTCTCAGCCCTCTTCAGACCATTCAACTCTGTAGAAAACAGAGTTTCATATGTGTGCAGATTTTTAAAAAGTTGCTTCAGTAGCAGCTGCCAACCCAGCACAGGGATATTCACCATGGGGCTAAAGGTGAGCTGTGTGTATGCAAGAAAATATTTTTAAATATATTTTAAAAGGCATTCTGTTAAACACAGCCTGAATGTTGAGGAGTTACTATTGGAGTTGTGTGTAACCTCACTTCCTGATGTTTGGTGGATGGCTCCACCTCCTGTGTCAGCAATTTTATGGTTGTGCCCCCCAACCTGTGTCAGAATTTCAAAGGTGCCCACAGACTCAAAAGCGGGTGGGGACCCTCATTCTATGGTCTTTGAAAGATGGTGGAATTTTTTTTAAAATCCTAACAGTGAGAATATGTTTGTGAAACTGGATATGAAGGGCCTACCAACATTTGTGTTTTACGTCAGGTAAAGCTTTACCAGGAGCTTTACCATCTCTTGATAGCATCCATCCGAGATTTCTTGCTCCTCTTTAGCCAGGTTCTGTGCATTGTTGAAGGAACCTATATTAGGTCATATAAATATTTCCTTTTAAATCTGTTTGTTTGTTTTTTGCTAAGTAAACACCACATTGTGATTACTTATTTTTATAACTGTTGTTAATTTGGGCTTTAGAGTGAGTGTAATGTAATAGAGCTAAACATCCAGAAGGTGGCACTTGTAGTATTTTTCATTGAAGGACAAACCAGAAACCGTTAGTTAAATATTGCTACTTTTCTTGCCTGGAATTTGTTATAGGTGGGTTTTTTTTAAAGTACTTTGTCGAACAACTGAAAAGAAAGGTCTTAAAGGCTCCATGCTTTTTACTCAAACCACCTCAAGCATCCACTCCTGTAATGCTGTGGTGTTACCCATAATGAATTCAGAGGCTGGCAGGCCTCATTTGTTTGAAATTTGATGCTTAGATTGCAGCCGCCTTCCCAACTTTAAAAGCTTTGAAGAACATTGCTGCAGTTGTGCTTTATTAACTTTTTAACCACTGATGTCCAGCCTGTGTGAGCCCTATTAAGCATTCTGGAGATAGCCTTCCTTGGCATGGAACTTTAGGTGTGCCTTTCCAGTTTGGCTAAAATGGTATTTCCAGGATGAATAACAGTGTTGTCTGTAAATAAGTAAATTTCTATGCTCCACCCCCCCCCTCCACCCGGAGGCTGTCAGCCAACATAGGGAAGAATGAGAAATTCAGCCAGAACTCTTTTTAGAACCTCTGATTAGAACCATTATTTGCTGGTGAAAAGGTTCAGCAGAAAGATCCTGGCTTGCAATTCTTTGAATGGTCACATATTAACCTGATTCTTCACTCATTTTCATTAGGCAATGGTTTACTGAAAGTCTGTAGGATTCTGTGTGTGTGTAAAGTGCCTTCAAGTCGCAGCCGACTTATGGCGACCCCTTTTGGGGTTTTCATGGCAAGAGACTAACAGAGGTGGTTTGCCAGTGCCTTCCTCTGCACAGCAACCCTGGTATTCCTTGGTGGTCTCCCACCCAAATACTAACCAGGGCTGACTCTGCTTAGCTTCTGAGATCTGACAAGATCAGACTATGGAATGGTGTAGAAAGGCAATGAACATAGAGTCCTTATCACAAACAGGTAGCAGTCTCTAAATCCAAACATGACAAATACAGATAAAGTCCTCTGCCCCCCGCCCCCAATGATATGTAGCAGAGATTACATGTAATGGAATTAAAAGAGTGGTTTAAAAAGTGTGCAGCCACATCAGTTTGGAATATAATATGCAGATTCCTGGTGGCAGTGCCAGTCATTAGTCAGAAAAGAGTTAAACTAAGATATATATAAGAGAAAAGTAGGACATGTACAGATCACTACAGTGAGCATAGCATGTTGCTAATTAACACAGATGATTTGACATGTGCTTATAACCAGTTTTACCATCATTGATCCCAGATAGTATTATATACCTGCAGGCATTCTGGAAGCAGGTGATTCATGAGTCCATTGTTTAAATTGCCTCCAGCATGAATGTGGTTCTCTTGCAATGTTTTGACCCTCCTTAGTCATTTTCCTTATGAACTTTCATGAGGTAAGTTTAAATACTATATTCTAGACATTAATTCCATTCTTTTTATTCCACTAGAGGGTGTGGCTTCTTCAGAAGAATTGTGGAGATTATATTTGCAGTTGCGAACCTTTGATTCACTACATGTTTCAGTTCAACAGCAGATTTTTCTTTACAGATTCTGCCTTTTGGGGCAGTGCAATATCAATACCATTGTTGAATAAGGCTTAGATAATGGTGGTCTGTTTTTGCTCATTTGTATCCAGGGAATTATAGGTTGCTGGAGGCCTTCTATCTCAGATATGCAGCCCACTTAGTGCTTATTTGCAGGTGGATAAAACATTGGTGTCCTGCTTGGACTGGTGCATTACTGCTGTATCTTACTTGACATCACCTAAACAGATGAAGGATGAGCAAGTTTGTGTATGGTGGTAGGCTTGGAATCTATAATGATTAGGGTATTGTTTTGGATGGGGGTTGGGTGAAAAGTTCTTCCATTGAATCTTGAACAAGAACAATGACTTTGCTATCCCTGTTCATAATGGTACAAAGGGATTTTGCCTGTTTCAGCATGGTGAAGTCTAGAATAATTGATGCTGTTGGCATTGGTATTTTTCAGATAATGTTGACCACAGAGCTTGATGGTTTTAGAATGAATGAAGCTATCACTATACATCAGCTACATTTTCCAATGGTAGTTTATACCTGTATGATATAGCTGTGGTGGAATGTATGGAACCTCTCTCCTCCTGAGGTCTAATGAGGATACAAGAGGATGCAAGTTACAGGTGTAGTTCTGTGCATGTTAATACTTGGTACTAGCTCCAGCTTTTGAGAATCTGTAAGAAAACTGCACAATGCACCCACTGTCCCAAGTTTTACTACTGGAAACTGGCAAAAAATAATTATTCCTGTGGGAAATGAATACTTCAAATTTGGCAGGGCAAGTTGTGGTTGGAATATGCTTACAGCAAAGTAAAATATCATTCCTTCTATAATCTGCCCCATGGATGGGTACTGATAATCATTCAAGAGATTAGAAGCTGAAGCACCCCACCCTGAACTTTCACTTGGATGCTCCCAGCAGTGCTGGATTCCAGGGTCCAAGCCCTGGCACTGCTTCTGATTCTCCACCGAGGATGAAGTCTGAATGTTCTACTATTCTAGAATACAGTGGGTTCTTCCCATTATTAAAGAAACACGTGCTTTCCTCAGATCCTACAGCACCTGCTAGCTGAAACCTGCACCATTTCACCATCTTATCTGAGCTCATAGCCTAGCCAGGAACACAGGATCTGCTTCTGATTAACCCCCCAAACCTCCCCATCTGCTTTATGAAATTGGTTTGTAAATTGTAATACTTGTTTTGGTGGGGGATCCATTTCTTTTTCTAGTGTAAACTTCTTTGTTGAGATAGTTTGAACACTCAAGCCAATGTATTCCTACTGAAGTAGAACATATTTAGGACCATTTAAAACAAATGAAGCAAAGAAATCCTGCTTCTTAGCTATCCTTTCATCAGCTGATTCATGCCCAGCTCAACTGTTTGGAGTAGCTTGGCAGCTGCTGACCCCTCATTCTGAACCTTTGAATTCTCAGGAACTAATGATTAGTTGTGACATCTGCAAAGTTCTTTGCTGACAAAATCTTTCAAATACATTCTGATTTGGATGCTGGTTGTAATGCGGTGGTGACACTTGAAAAAACTCCCAGTACATCATCTGGTCCATTTATGGATCGGTTAGTTCCATTAACAGCGATGACAGTCAACAGGATCTGAGGATCGGTGAGGAGCACCACCTTTACACTGGATTCATTCCTTATTTGATTGTTGAAAGCATGTAGGGACTATATTGGTTAAGCCTCTTTTGCTCTTACTGGATCTATCAGCAGCTTTTGATACAGTGGATCATGCCATTTTACTGAGATACTTGGAAGAAAGTGTTGGGATTAAGGTTTGTGCTTTGGACTGGTTTAAATCATTCTTTATAGGTAGGACTCAGAGGGACGCTTTTGGAGATCAACTATCACCTGCGTGGGACTGTCTTGTGGGGTTCCACAAGGCTCAGCCTTATTCCCCATGTTATTCAATCTCTATGTAAAGCCCTAAGGAGAAATCACAGTTTTTGAGTAGGCTATCATCAATATGCCAATAACACCAAGTTCTATATCACTTTATCCAAATCACGTGATGCTTCTATAGAGATCTTAACCTCAGCAGTAAGGCACTCAGTTTAATAGGTTAAGGGTGAGCAAGTTGAAACTGAATCCTAATAAGATGGAGGTAATGTTGGTTGGGAAGGTTGAGGTCTTGATGCTGTGCTCCCCGTTTTCAGTGGGGTCCAGCTAACACATTCTGATTCAGTTAGGAGGCTAAGGGTTATACTAGACCCAGCATTAGTACTGGAGAAGCACACCAATGCAGCGGCAGAAAAAAGCATATCAGCTTCACCTAGTCTGGCAGTTGGCCCCTCCACATGGATGCATGCCACGGTTTCTTCAAGGCTTGACTACTGTAATGCAGTCTACATGGGTTGTCCCCTGAAGTCAATTCGGAAACTCCATTTGCTTCAGCATGTGGAAGCCCTATTATTTGTGGGTACCAGGCAGCCTGCAGGTCACTCCCATCCTGCAATCACTCCATTGGCTATCAATGCTCAATTCAAGGAACTGGTTATCACCTGCAAGACCCTTGATCTGTATACTACTGTTGATGCAGCTCAAAATCTCATTTGCCTTTTTTGCAACCTCATCACATTGCTGACTCATGTTCAGTGTATGGTCTACGAAGACCCCTAGATCCTTTTCACACACACTACGGCCAAGAATCTGCCCCATCCTAAATGCAGAACTTTATATTTATTTCTGTTGAAATTCATTTTATTGGTTTTAGCCCAATTTTCCAGCCTGTCAAGATCATCCTGTATCCTGGCTCTGTATTCTACCGTATTTGCTGCCCCTCTCAATTTAGTATTATCTGAAAATTTAATATGCATTCCCTCTATTCCTTCATCCAAATAATTTATAAAGATGTTGAACAACATAGGGCCCAGGACAGATCCCTGAGGCACTTACTTGTCACTCCTCTCCAAGAGGATGAGGAACCATTAAAAAGCACTCTTTGGGTCTGGTATGTCAACCAGTTGAAGATCCACCTAACAATAATAGGATCCAAACCACATTTTGCCAATTTGTCAACAAGAATATTACATGGAACCTTATCAAAAGCTGTACTGAAATCAAAATAAACTATGTCCACAGCATTCCCCTGATCCAGCAAGGTAGTAACTTCCTTTAAAAGGAGATAAGATTAGTCTGACATGACTTGTTCTTGAGGAAACCGTGCTGGCTCTTACAGCATTTACTGTGGTTTTTATTACAGCAACAACAATGGGGGAGGGCGGACTAAAATATGTTTATCTTGAATTTAAATTAAATTTAGAATGGAACCCTAGCCCAGATTACAAACCAGATTAGCATGGCCTTCTCTAAGTGATAACTCTGAGCCTCTGTGCAAACTATTACATACCTGTGATAGAGTACCATAGCCCTCCACGAATGATGTGGCACAAAAATGCTCTTCCATCACTTCAATGTCCTCTTTTAGTCATTTGCACAGCATTAATGCTATCTGTTTCTGGAGATTTATAACATCAGAGTCAATTGCTGATGAAGTGCCTGCCTATCCTCCCCACCAATACAGTTTATTGGGATTCTTTTTGTGCTACTTAACAGAAAATAATCAGTGCCATTGTGTGGAGAGCAACAAAAATTAATAAAGTTTAGCTTCCTGGGCTGCATAACAGTTACTTTCTCTCTGTTCGTGAGCCATTAAAAAATGTCTAAATATCCTGCACAGCAGTAACAGTTTTCCTATCAACTCTGCCAAAGTAAATATTTCCCTCAGTTTATCTCCTGAGAGAAGCTGACATTCCATATATTTCACTTTTGAGAAGTGCATTCTGCCATGCAGAGATTCTCCATATCCGAATGGAAGTTGATCTGTGTTTCTTTCCCTTCAAGCGGCAGCCACTGCTTTGCCCATTTTTTTGGGAAGCCCTTCCCCCTCCAATTTCTCTGTGGATTTTTCGTCAATTAACCAAAATGAAGAGCAGAAGGTAATTTCATTCATCACTGTCAGGACTGTGTGACCCGAAATAAGCACATGACAGATAAAGTGAATTATTTTTAAAAGAAGTTTATGAAACAAAGCAGCTTCAGACCTGAGTACATTTATCTGAAGAAGTGTGGCTGACTTAAATTTGACATGTGCCCAAGAATGTATGGTTGCAGCCTTGGGTTTCAGATACCCAACCATTAGTTAATGACCCTGGCGCTATGCTACTGGAGTTGTAATCATTCTCAGACTAGAGACAGAGATAAAATACTGCTGTTTTGTTTACAGATGGTTGAAGGTTGCATGAGAGGGACATTCTTTCCTGTGATGTACAGTCTCATTTTTCTTGCCTCACCATCATTTCCAAACAAGTTGTGTATGTTTTTGAAGCTCTACGAAACTTATGCACATAAGGTATTTGTACAATGTATTTGAATACCATAGGCAATTCCTTTTTCTTTTCTTTTTTGCCCCAGACACCCATTCAATGATGACATGAGACAACAGCTTGGGTTTAACTAGTTTATTTAATTAATTAAATTGATCTGAATCATACAGATTGAGTATCTCTCATCTGGAATGCTTGGGACCAGACGTGTTCCATATTTCGGATCTTTATTTTGGAATATTTCCATGTACATAATGAGATATCTTGGGATTGGGACCCAAATCTAAGCACGAAGTTCATGTATGTTTTATATATGTTTTCTGTACACTTTATACGCAGCCTGAATGTAATTTTAAACATTTTTAAATAATTGTGTACATTGAACCATCAGAAAGCAAAGGTGTAACTGTATCACCAGAATACGTGTATCAGCTGTTAAACAAGAGCAACAACTAACAAACTGACAACATCAGGCTTTCACTCTCTACCTACGATGCTGTGTACACTGTATTTTATTTTTTGGGGTGAGAAGAAACATCGGAAGCAGTTGAGGGACCAGGAGGTGAGTCCTCTAGGGATGAGGAGGCATTCTGCTGGATGGCTTTTTAAAATGTTTCCTCCAGAGCTATCTGACTCATTAATGGCAGTTTTTGTCTTAGAAGTTTCTCTTTGATTGTATAAACTGACATGATTTCTTGTTCTGTTATGCTGCTCTAGTCCTTCGATAAGCCTATCACACATTTTCACATTTGTCGGCTCAAAACCTCCAGTTTTTGGATGTCCAGTTAAGTGATACTCAACCTTTATTTAAATATGCTAGTAGGTTCACATGGGAGTGCTGTACTAAGTCAGCCTGCCCTTGGCTACCTTTTCTAGCAGACCAACTCTGTCTCCACAGCCAGCATTTTCTGCCAGCTTCATTTATCATTGCCTGCACACAATGTGCTGCGAGGTACCCAGTCCCTGCCCAGCAGCTCACCTGAGGCACTGCACAGCCCTTCCAGGTTTGGAAAGATGTTGCTCAGCACCAAGGGCTGATCCTTCCCAGCTGCACCCCGCTGCACAGCCAGTGATGCTATGTTCCAGACACGCCCCCCACCACTTCAGATATCTCTGGGTGTTTGCTGATAATCCCTATGTATCATGAACACATGAACACAGCCCAATCCCTGCCACGCAAGGGGGTTAGCCTAGCTTAACGTCCCTTGCCCCACCAGCTGACTATAATGTCTTGCAGGCACTGACGCAGATCAGCTACATAGGCATCACATCCCTCAGGAGAGAGATGCATGTCATCACCAAATACAGGTGTGGCATATCATATTTGATGTAATTGTATGGTATACATATTCCTCCATCCAAAACTGCAATGCAAAGAACATTATACACCTTGACCCTAGCTCACTCTATGCAGGTTCCCCTGTTAACTCTTCTCTGCAGAAAGTCTATGATGATTCTTGGAAAGGCATCTTTTGCCCATGTTTAGTACTTGAGGATCCTCCAGGTTAAGATCCTTTCATGCACACTAGGTCATTCTCACAGATGCAGGATGAGGACATCAGGATGACTGCCCTCTCTCAAGACCTGGTGGAGAGAGGGCAGGAGCTGGCTCCACAGCATTCCCCTCAGACCCTGCCGCTGCACACAGGCCTGTAGAGAAATGTCCAACTGTGTTTCTGCTTCAGAGACAGCTGCTCTCTTGCTTGGCCAGAAGACTCTGGAATGGCCCAGCATCAGCACCCTGATCGGGCTCCTTGATATGCCAGAACCTGCAAGAAACAGAACGTATCAATCACTGAATACTTAAAAGCCCTCAGCCTCCATCTGCCAAGCTGCTGGATTGCTCCCTGTGACAGCCCCAGCCTGGCAGCTGTGGAGGCTGTTCTAATTAAACGAGTTCCTCACTCATGTGCTGGCAACCCCTCTTCAGCCAATACCCGGCACATAACCACCCAGAATTGAAACTCTGTTAAAGGCAGCCTGACTTTCTGTTGTAACAGGCAACCAGGGCTATTGCTCCACATTTGTATGACGGTCCTATCATTGCTGGGCAAAGTTGGGGATCGCTGGTGGTCTGTCCTGGACCTACAGATCCTACAGCAGGACCATGGGTTCTGGCTCGAAGGTGAGTAAGGCCCATAGCTACCCCATGATCCTGCCAGCCATTCGGTTCCTGCCGCACTTGGTCCTCTGTCTCCCCCCAATCAGTGTCATGTGAGAGGATGTCAGATGCACCCCACTCACTCGCTGCCTGCTCCACCTTGCTTGTCTTAGCCGTCTGACCACTCAACTTCATCCACCCCTTGGCCATAACTGCACTATTGCCAGCACCTTCAGCATGTGACTACCTGGGGATAGGTGAAGATCCTGCAGCAGCCAGTGTCTCCACCACTGGTGCACTTACTTCAGCAGTCTTGATGCTGGTTTCCAGCGCCATCACCCTGGCTGCTAGATGAGAACAGACAAAATCAGCAATGGACTTGGACTTCTTGTATGGTCTCAGAGCCATGTCTTCTGCCTCACCAACTGACGTCCTTAGTTGATGTGCTGCTCTCTGGAGCCTCAACATATGCAAGTAGCTTGAGCATGTTGATCTCCTCTGAGGACAACTGCACTGGTGGCCAGGCGTTTAGCCACACCTCCATGCTTTTGCTGGTCTTTCTTTGGTGCTTCTATGTACCAAGTCTCTTCCCATGTACCAAGTAGAACAGCAATGCCTGAAGAGGGGATGTCCTAACTGACATGAAAAGAAATAATATAGTGCCACTGAAGGTATGAGTATATCAGCATCTACAATTGTGAATAGGATAACTCTTGTGAAATATTCATTCTAAGGTGTAATATGGAGGCTGTGCTGCAGAATCAGCAACCCAATGGAGGCCCCCCTCTTTTGCTGAAGATACTACAGCCTCAAACTCAGTGCAAACTCACTTTATTACACCAATTAGTTGTTCTTTTTCCAGGTATACTTGTGGTCCCTGCCTTGGAAAAAGGTTTTAAGAAGGAAACTTGTAATCTTGAACAATTCCCAGTCACTTGTGAAAGGTTCACTCTCCCAATAATCCAGACCTCACACCAATAAACCTTTCCTACATTTTTGAGTACTAAAATTTCAGATATGTCTTATAATTTTAAAGTTTTGGGTGGTGTCCTGGGATAGACTGTATTACATTACTAATAGTTTGGAACAGTCCCCCCTTTTTATAAAGCCTATTGTCAACTATTTCAACAGATTTTTGAGGAAACAGGAATCAGACTCACAAGTGTTAATATACTTCCAGTTAATCAATCTGTTAATCCATGTCTTCGCTTTAAGAATATCTTTTTGGCGCTATCCCCTAAGCGAGTGTGTTGCGTTAGTGAAATGTACATAATGCTGGAGCATAGGCTTTGGTTAGACAAATGACCCTTTGTAAACCTGATACACAATACATTGACTTGTCCAAAACTACTCTCTTAGGTATCACCTGAAAGCCTTGCCAAAAGTAACAGACTCCTACAGCCGACATGTGAGATCTGAAACATTTTGCAGCTCATAAACAAAGTGGCTGGAATGAGAAGTGAATCATTTCTACAGGGGAAAGAGAAATGCAGTGGTTTGCAGGATCGTTTGTGGCAGTTCTGTGGCAATTCAAGGATATTTACTAGCCCGTGATGGCTTTCCATGAAAGTGCTGCATGAATAATTCATTACTGTTTGGGGATTTGTAAGGTTCCCCCCAACTCCCCAGAATCTTGGATACTGCAGTGGTAGACAAATTTTATGATGTTACCTGACACCTTTGGATAAATTCCCAAGTACTAGAGCCTTCATCAAATATTCCTGTTTCTCTTTGATACTTATCTGATTTTGTCATGCTCCCCTTATCGCTTCTTATCTTACAGTTAACGCCTGTCATCTAATTAAAATTCTATCGGCCAATTAAGCATGCTGATTTTACAGAGTGCTTAATAAGTTTGGAGAATTAAATGCTTTAGGAACTTAGTAAATCTCTAGGGGTTCCTTCCACATACCCCTTGTGTTCTACTGCCCATTGGCTAGCACAGCAATGCCTTAGCCCTGCATAACACGCCTTGTAAAAAGAAATATGATTAAACAATAAAAACATGAGTAAACAACAAAGGTGTAGAAAGTCTTTTCCAAATCTTAGGGCCAATTAACTGAGTACTTTCCCCTTAATGCTGGCAGCCAAAAAGTGACTTTGATTACATGACTAGTATGAAGATACAATTCCACAATAGCGGTTTTCAGCTGCAATCACCAAGGGCTTGTATTGTATACCACATGGTTCTAAGTGATATTTTCCTTGTAGAGATTTTTTTCCGGGGGTGACTCTCAGATGTTTGTGCATGTGTGTAAAAATAAATACATTTGTTTATTTCCTTTTATATCTTTCTCCCCAATGAGGACCCAAAGCAGCTCATATCTTTCTCTTCTCCTCCATTTTATTCTCACAACAACCCTGTGAGGTAGGTTGGGTTGGCAATATGTGACTTGATCCTATGGGGATTTGAACCATGGTCTCCCAGATCTTAGTCTGACACTCTGCCCGTTACACCACATTGGCTCTGTGAACCAGTCCTTAGGAGAGATTTTATACCACATATTCATGATCACAAATGCACCCGACCTTGCTGCAGCTGAACGATGTCAAGTGCAGGTGCGTGTCAGTGCTAGTTCCATGTCTGTGGTATCTGGCTGCCAAGATTGTATGGGTTTTATCGGGAATGGCTCCCTGCATTGGTACATAATTGTGCAGCATATCACCCTTGGGAACTAGGCCCCATGATTTAATATGGGAGGGAAATCCTCTGAGCATGCACATATGTAATATAAACACTGTTATTCTTCTGGAGCCCTGACCTGGATAGCCCAGGCTAGCCTATCTTGTCAGTATTTGGATGGGAGACCACCAAGGAATACAAAGGTGGCTAGGCAGAGTCAGGCAATGGCAAACCACCTCTGAACAATCTCAT
Source organism: Euleptes europaea (assembly GCF_029931775.1). Taxonomy (NCBI): domain Eukaryota; kingdom Metazoa; phylum Chordata; class Lepidosauria; order Squamata; family Sphaerodactylidae; genus Euleptes; species Euleptes europaea. The sequence goes on from NC_079315.1 coordinate 68,492,469, forward strand.
GCTTTGAAAACCCTACGGGGTTGAGGCTTTCAGAAAATGCTTCCAAGAGGGTGGTATATTAAATGTGTGCTGCACAGTTGAGATATATGTCCACGCTTGTTCCATCCATCTTCCTGTTCTCATTTTGCAGCCATTTTCTAATGTCTTCCTGTCTTTTCAGCCTGCTGGCCAGTAGATGTTCTACACATTTACGGATATGAATGCGTATTGGTATTGAGCCAGAACATTTAGCTCAGCCAACAAGCGTCTAGGTTTCTAACCTGAGGTGATGGAAGAGAAGTACTAATTGACAGCGTGATTTACAGGTTTTGATAACAGTTCTCCCTGGGATAGCATTACCGTTTACTAACAATTCTAAGTTTACTCTGGACTGCATTGAAGATGTTAACAACTTAAAATAGTCCTATCACTCTTGTTAACTCTTGTCTTCATTTTGTTTATCTTCCTAACATCCCTGTAAGGGGATTATTATGAATATATCCTGACATATAGCTTTACATTTCTCATTTCCTTCTTTCAGCCTCCAGAAGGTGTACTACTAAATCTGTGCCTCAAATGTTTCTTGCCAATTCACGCACTTCTCTTGTAATCTCTGACTTTTTCTCCTTCAGCTTGCTAACCTTTCTTGTGCTTATAAAAACTAGAAAAGAGAGGCTGTTTCTACTTCTAAGTCCCTACAAATCTTCCTCTGATCCATTCCAGTTAAATATAAAGAAAAGGAAGTGCAGGGGCAAAGCTTTGTGCCCTTGTTGAGGAGATCTTGAAAGATTACTGTTATCCTTCAGAAAGAAATGAGTATCCTTACAACAAGTGAGCGCTGCCACGGCTGTCCTAGATTTTGTTTTTCCTGTAATTTATACCCTCTTTAAAAAGAAAGAAGAGCATCTTTCTAAACTTCCTAAAAAATAAACAGCATCCAAGATGGAGTAGAAGTTTAACAATATAAAAGTACCAAGGGATTTGGGAGGGGTGGCGGCATAATGTGGGTTTTCTGAGCATGAAAGTGTATGTATATATGCATTTTAAAAATTCTATCCCATCTTTCTGATATATATATATATATCTCAGAAACTTTCTGAACATATATATATGAAAGTTAAAAAGAGCTATCCTTTAGATAAAAGCCTAGGTAAAAAAGAGCCCCGTGGTGCAGAGTGGTAAGCTGCAGAGTCCAAGCTCTGCTCACGACCTGAGTTCGATCCCAACAGAAGTCGGTTTCAGGTACCCAGCTCAAGGTTGACTCAGCCTTCCATCCTTCTGAGGTCGGTGAAATGAGTACCCAGCTTGCTGGGGGTAAAGGGAAGATGACTGGGGAAGTCATTGGCAAACCACCCCGTAAAACAAAGTCTGCCTAGTAAACGTTGGGATGTGAAGTCACCCCATGGGTCAGGAATGACCTGGTGCTTGCACAGGGGACCTTTACCCTTACCTTTAAAAAAAGAAATGTTTGTCCCTGGCATCTAAAAAAAAGTAGGCTCGGTGCTAGGGGGCTTCAAGGGGGAGGATAATCTACAGGCAAGGCTCCATCACTGAAAAAACCACTGTCTTTGGTCACTACCCACCCACCTCAACTCTGCAGGCAGGGATACATAGAGCAGGGCTTGTGAAAAGGAGCTAAATCGATGGGCTGGACAGTTTAGAAGAGGCCAAGTATCTGACACCAAGACATTTACATCTTTATACAGTTTGAATTGTGCCCATAAACAGATGGCCAACCAGTGTTAAACTTCCAGCACAAGTGTGATAGTCCTTGCATCCAACTCCCCGTCCTGCAATAGTAGCCTGTCCACTGCATTTTGGACCTGCTGAAGTTTCCAGACAAAGGTTGCCCAATGCAGAATACTCTAACCAGGGTGAGCATAGCCAGCCACCATACGTTTTGAGGAACAGCTCTAGCTGGTGTATCAGACGAAGGTAATACTTGGTGAGAAATGTATTTGTATGTGGCCATAGGCCTTCGCAAAACATCATCCACAAAGTAATACAATATTTAAAAACATGTACAAGAAAATAAAATCTAGCAGGGTTAACATGGATACAAAGCAACAAAAACAACATCATTTGTGGGATTCTGCTCTAGAGCTAACTATCTTAGCTCTTATTTTCCTTGCTGCCAGAGCAAACAATGATGTTCTATGAGATACTCATTGGAGTCAGACAGCAAGAATATGATTTTCTCCTTTTCTGAGTGGAGGCTTGTACCCACTAGTAGCCCATCCAGAAACTTAGTCCTGGGCTGTGCATATAGTGGGCAATGGAGTAAATAATGGGGTAAATCCTCCTGCACACGGGTATTGCAGATACACAAGTGTTGATCCTTGGGGATTTGTTTGTACCGCCCAACTAAAACAGCCGTTGGCATGGTTTCACAGCATAGAGCAGAAAACGCTGCTCTAAGGTTATAATTTGAAATCTTAGCTAGATACTGGGCTCTAAGGTGGTCTCTTTTAAGTAATTTGAACCATGGTGCAGACTGTGCCTTCTGAATTAACGCCCTGTCAAACAGGACATGTGCTATGCAGACCGGAGCCTCCAATGGTTGAAGTATGAATGTTTAACCCCTCAAGGACAGGCTGTTGCCTCAGTCCTCAAGCACCTTTAAAAGTGACCAACAGCGCCTCAGTCTTACCTGCACGGAGCTTCAGGTTACTGCCCTTCATCCATCCAATGACCTTCTCCAAGCACATGTTCAGGATTTCCGCAGATCCACCAGACTCAGCTGTTAAGGAGAAATAGAGCTGAGAATAATTTACATATTAGTGGCACTGTACTCCAAATCCTCTGGAGATTTTTCCATAGCAGTTTCATGTGGACATTAAACAGCGAGGGCAACAAAATGGACTGCAGGACCCCGCAGCATATATTCATGGGGCATATCTTCTGTGTGGGGGGGGAGAACTCAAGTGATGGGCAGGTATATCTGACAGCAGGCAGTCCTTTTGCTCTCTATCATTTATAAAGTTATAAAATCAGGACTGAGCAAAGCAATAGGAAGGCTTTGAACTGAACATAAACCTTGGTGGGCCAAGATTTTGGCAGCATTAAAACATGTCCTTTGAGGCCAAAATAAATGTTCCCCTGTTTGAAGCTGCTTACGATAGAATTAACCAGTGTCCATACTTTGACTTTTTTACACTTAGTGGCATCCTGCTATTGAAAACCACTTTCTGGTTATAAAGGCTCACTCTTTCTAACATCTGACTGATTTTGGCCATTTCAAATACTGTAGGTCTTGAGAGGGGGAAGTAATTCTTTTTGATCCAAGGCCAACAATTTCTTTTGAAAGGATATTCTTGTATAAATATACTGAAAGAGCTAAAGGTCTCTCTTTGCTCATGGTGATGGGTGAGGAAGAACTGATCTTTCTTAAGACAAAGAAGTCATTATTGGAAGTATTCCTAAGTGGGCAAAATAGATGTTAGGCATTAATATCTGGCGGGAAACTCCCTCCTATCTTGTATGGCATTAGTATAGATCTCTTTTGTCTGATGCTTTGTTTATATTGTCCAATTTCTATCAAAGGTAAAAATATCTTATTAGGTGCACAGAGGTAGAGAACTGGATGCCTTTTGTTGGTAACAAAGTTTCATTTTAAAGGTATTTTGATCTGTGTGCTTATATGTAGCTTGGCTATTAGTCCAGAGGAAGTGCTAACAGACTTTTACTACACAGTAGCAATACACTTCAGAACACAGTTTCCATCTCTGTGCTTAAATCAGCCAGGCAGGGTGGTTGCCGACAAAAACAAAGCTCAGTTTAGCCTAGTAGCATGCTGGGAATTGATTGCCTAACCAAGTAGGTGCTTCTCAGCACAGTTAGCTTCACGCAACTGACTAACTAATGCCACGTGGAGGAACATTCAAGCAATGAGATCTATACCTATGCTTAGGGTTGCCAACCTCCAGGTGGTGTAAAAAAAGACTTGTGCTGTACTAACTAAGGTTAACAAAAATTACAGCTGCTATGGCTGGCTATAGCATCTATGAATTTTGTTAACCTCCAGATGGTGGCTGGAGATCTCCCGCTATTACAACTGATTTCCAGGCAACAGAGATCAGTTCCCCTGGAGAAAATGGCTGCTTTGGCCATTGGACTCTATGGCATTGAAGTCCTTCCCCTCTCCAAGGCCTGCCCTCCTCCGGTTCCACCCCAAAAATCTCCAGGTATTTCTCTACCTGGAGCTGGCAACCCTCCTATGCTTCAGGATAATGTACAAATTGGGTCAAAGTAGGCTGTAGGTACTTTGAGTAAAGTATATATACAGAAACCACAGAAAATAGAATTCAAAACCTCCCCAGGAACATATCAAAAACTCTTTTTGATGTTAGTGACTGTACAGTCCAAGACATACTTAATGCACTGCAACACGCATATGATTCAATTGGCGTTTCCATACCATACAAGGTAAAAGTTAAAAAGGGAGAACAGACAAGAAAGAGTACAGCCACCAAAAATACACAACCTACACAAGAGTGAAGGCAGAAAATGTGATAAAATTTGTTGGAATTTCCAGCCACAAAGGACATCACTCGCCCAAACATTTTGTATTGTATAAGTGACACACAAAACTGAAAAGGACAGCAGATCTCCCAAAGGGGTCCACCCCTCAGTCCTCAGTGACCTCTTTTTACATGTGCAGTTGTTTGAGATAGCTGTTGTAAGGAGGGAAAGTTGACCATACCCCCCTCTCAATGTCATAGGAGGGACCACATTTTAAAAATGGATTTCCATGGGGAAACTTCATGCACTAATGTGTGAGGGTGACATTCTAGTTCAGGCCTCTCCCTCCTGTGTTAGTTTTCTACTTTCTTGGAGTTTGCTACATTTTCTTGCATGTGTTAATTCAGCCCGAGAGAGAGAGAGAAAGATCTCCTCAACCCTCTGATGTTTCAATTTACTTTTTAAAACATTATCCATAATGCATTGGGCTGTACCTGATGAAGCTGACCCTCCCTTAAATTACTTGGCAGTCCCTTGAGTAGAGCTGGCGCTATGAAGCAAGATGGTTGTTTAGCTCTTGTGTCAATAGTTTGTACTGCTGAAATTTGGTTGGATGTGAGGATAGTTGATTTAGCTTGCGATGGCATATGACAAATATTTGCCTTTAATTACTTCCAGTACACACCTTGCCATAAGAAGCAGGTTGGTTGATCTTGCACAGTATAAACAACTGCTTTAGTAAAGGTTTGGCTTAGTCACAGCTAAGGAAGTGTGTGAATAAAAGAACTAATCACGCTTTATATGACTATATGCAAATATAGTCAAATTAGCTTTATTAAAATGATGAAAGAGTGAAGAAATTTTAATAAGTAGGTTGGGTGGTATCTCTTCATAAAGTAGATGTAATGATGCATTATAAACTCTGGGAAAATGTAATCAGTTTAGAAAAAATATAATGAAATGGTTGTTTAAACACTGTAAAGCTAATGTTATAGTAATTACTTCCCACCAAGCTAGGCATGGAACACATTACCCAAGCTGTGTTTGATTAGTGATCTTGCCAGCAACATCTGGCCATTTGCTCAATTTTATTTTAATATGATTAATATAATTTTTAAACTTAGTATGATTCCCCCAAATAAATAAAGCAAATGCCACAGGTGTGAACAAGGGCTAAACAACATCTGTAGGATCAGTGCACATTATACCTCTTATTTTCTAACTTTGAAGAGTTCCAGACTGAGGTGCCACCACAAAAAAAGTCTGACAACAAAAAAGTCTCTCTGACCAGCCAGCTCTCCAAAGGCAATGGCAAAATAATCTTAATTGCTATTATATGGGAATTAAATTCACTGGATGAGAGTAATGCATGGGGAAATGTGGTCAAGTGCGTCTGGAAGACAATCGGGAAAAACAGTTGTCACCTAAGAAATCAGCAATGCTGAAGGAGAGCTGAATAAAATACTATCATGATGGCTATGGGCCCAAGCGTGGCTGTATCCCGAATCTCTCAATTCGGATTGGGACAGTGTTCAGGAAAGGAAGGGGTTTGAAGCTACCCTTTGTGTTGTTTTCCCAACCTCAGACAGGTCATGGAGCTGTTGTATTTGCCCTGCTAGGGCAGACATACATCTGCCTGTACTAGTACCTCTTTGCTTTCCCAAATGGGAGAAAATAGCAACTCTGGGGAATAGCTCAGAAAAATGGCAGAGGAGGAAGTCTTACACTCCGCTCCCCTTCTCTCATATCAACATCTCCAAGTTGAACTTTCACATGCTTCCTATTTAAAGGCAAACATAAGTTGGGTGTTTCAATCATGAAACTGCCAGCATTATTCCTGATTTGGCCTTCAGAGACATGGGCTAGCACAAAGTCAGCCAATGAGTTTCATGACAATGCAGTGGTTTCATATAGCGTTGCAAGCTCTAGGCTGAGAAATTCCTGGAGATTTGGGGGTGGAGCCTGGGGAGGGCAGGGTTTGGGGGGTGGGAGGGACCTCAGCAGGGTATAACACCATGAAGTCCACTGTCCAAAGCAACCATTTTCTCCAGGGGAATACATCTCTGTCATCTGAAGATTAGTTTTAACTCCAGGAGATCTCCAGGAGGTTGACAATTGTTCCCGGATAACCTGTCCAGGTGCCTCATTTTCTCTTCTAGCTCATGTATATTTATATTATGCTATATACCTGTTGAGAAGATTGTATTTAAAACTTTTTAAAAGCTACCTTTCCATCTTGGCCAGATGCTCATGGTAATGAACAAAACTATAACAGTCTAGAAAATCAATTATATATATATTACTATATAGCTATTTGGAGGTATAGTTTTATTTACTGCCATACAGTCTGCCTTTCTCACTGAGACTCAAGGAAGAGTGCATGGTGTAAGTTGATGCAGTCAGTGGAAATTACACCTTTTGAAATATTCACTGACTGCCAAACTGCTATCTTTACATGTTTTTTTTTTTTTTTGGGGGGGGGAATTATTGACAAGAAAATGTCAGAGCTCAAAACCTCTTGAACTAATTAATCCTGTATTGATTTAGTTGTTTTCAGAATTTAGCTTGTTGCTGGAAACAAAGCTAAACAAAACCCTCCTCCATTTCTGTTCAACATGACTGACTAATTGTTGGCCTCCAAGAAGCCTGCTTTGACTCTGTATTGCACTCTGAGAAGCCAGACCATCCGCTTAGGAACCATTGCAATCAGACAGGTATTAGCCTAAAAATGAAACATCTATTTTGAGAAGGGGACAAAAGTCCAAATGCCTTTAGGATCAAGAAGAAAGAAACAAGTGACATCTGCTTCAAGAAGCATCAACTGTGTCAACAAACAGTGATGTTATTGCTTTGACAATGGCTCTGCTTTCAAACCATCAGGGTACATTGTTTGTTTGGTTAATAAGCACTGCCTGGAGCTCCATCAGAAGACTCCTAAGGAGTCACAAGGGAAGCCAAGAAGTGATCCCCCCCCATAAAAGTCCTTATAACAACATAGTGCAAACTGTATCTGCATAATTAGCTTGCTAGCTTAGCAGTGCAGATAACTAAAATGCATTTAAATAGTGCAGTTCTCATTCATGACTTTAAAACTGACTGCCACATTCTTTAATATTAACTTAATAATATAAAGAAAGTTGTGGCATATTAAATATTAATTCATTTACTCTAGATAGGCTTTTAGGTGCTATATTCTTCTTTTATAATATGGCAACCATTTTGGAATTCAATATCACTTTAATACCTGTCGTTAACAATTTTCTCAGATATAGTTGTGAACACCAATGATATTTTTTAATATCTCAGAAAGGAAGACATATAAGAAGATGTAACAACTATTAGATCTGATCAAAAAAAGTGGGATCTAGATAAACTAAATTCTGAACTAGAAGCTAAAATAACCAAATTGAGGCTATTTTACTTTGGTCAAATTATGAGAAGTCAAGAGTCACTGGAAAAGACGCCAATGCTTGGAAAAATTGAAGGCAGTAGGAACAGAGGAAGACCCAACATGAGGTGGATTGACTGTATCAAGGAAGCCATCGCCCTCAGTTTGCAATTGGAGGTTTTGAAGGACATTAATTCATAGGGTCGGCAGAAGTTGAAAGCAACTTGATGGCACTTAACTAGGGTTGTGCATATCGTTAAACCTGAACTGAAAATAAACCCAAAATTAGCCGTTCCGGTAAATTTCAGGATTTGGGTTTACCAAAGCCAAAACCTGGGGATAAAGCCAAAGCCGAATAGGTAATTCCTAAAAAAGCCAAATAGATATTCGGCTTTTTGGGTTCGGCGATTCGCCTTTGCTCAGAGGAGTGGCTCTGCGCTTTCTCCCCTTTTTCTTCCTTTCTTTTACGACTGGTTTTGTTAGGGCCCCACAGTTGGGGCCCTTTTGAGATAGTTTTTTTTTAAAAGATGGAGCTCACCCAGTCCCGTCCGGAGGGATATACCCTCCAACTAAAAGAGCCAGCTTCAACAGCCATCCACCAGGCTTCCGAAGGAGATTTCTTCATCCACATGGATGAGCAATCTCCTTCAGACTGCCCCCGTGGTCATGACTTCAGTCAGCTCTGATATCACCACCACCATCTAATAAAAACCTGCTTTCCAAAAGAAGGTTGCCCTGAGTAAAGGCTTTGTTTCCCCACACCGAGACCATCTCTCGGAATCAGATTTTTCATGACCACAATAAGGGACTGTTCACAGGATGTCATTTGCCACCAAAAGGAATGTTTTCTGTGCTTTATTTCTCTTGCATTTGAGCCTTTCCCCTCCATTCAGAAGCTAATTTGCATGGACATCATGCAAAGCGACCCAGAAACGAAGGCTGCCCCCAGATTTTGAGGTGCCAGCCAGGCAATCGGCTCTTTCTACCAGTCCTCAGCAATGCTGAACTTTTGAAAACCAATAGACAGCTCAGCTCGCCAATGCTTGGCGGATGGGGGGCCCATACAATTGCGGGCCCATAAAATTGGACCCCCTATCCCAAAGTTCACCCAACTTTGGTGATCATCTAAGGAGAGTCCCTTGCAGCCACACTGCAAATTTGGGGACTCTACCTCCAAAAATGTCCCCCCCAGGAGCATTGAAAAAAGTCCCCATAGACTATAATGGGTCTGAAAAGAAGACAAATAATGAAATTTACCGGTATGGGTATTCAGCTTATTTTGGGTTTACCGGGGAAAAAAAATCAGGCCCAATACAACTGAACCCAAAATTTACTGAATTGTTTTCTGCACAACCCTATACTTAACACACACAACAACTATCATGCCATTCTGAGAAATGATGTAACTGAATATTTGGAACATTTCAAAATTAAAAGAGTGTGAAAAAATTTGACTAATAAATATGTATCAAACCATTTACATTTCATTTTTATTAAAGGATATTAGTCATATAAATTACTTTTTTGTCACAGCATCCTGTATCCTAAGTTCAACTCCTATATTATTAGTACAGTTAGATAGATGTTTTTGTGTGATCTGGTTTTATATAACCCCAGTTACTTCATAAAAGAAGAACTATCTTGGATTGGGCAAATGTAGCTGTTCCTGTGACAGAATAGCTCCTCTGTTTTATTATTATTATGGAAGATGTGAAATGTACCCACTTGACCCATGTCCAAAACTACTAGTTCTTGGTGAGAAGTTCACCTCTCCAACTTTGAGTAAAATTGAAACAAATGAAAGATATATGTGATCCTCTTTCCCTAGGTCTAAGGGTCAATGCAATTGTTACAAAGTCCTTGACTGCCACAAAGACTTTGGATCATACATGTGATGTGTGACCCTTATCCCTTTATTATAGTGAATGAGCAGGCCAGTCCTGAGGACCAGTGATGGTCAACTGCTGACATAATAGCAACAGTACTGGTCCGAGCTCAACATGTGGGGGGGGGGAATCAACATGTGCCCCTCCACAAGGTGCCCACCACATAGCAAGCATGTTGGAGTCTGTAGCAATACCAGCAACACTCATGAATCAGACAGCAGCTCTTGATGATGTCCCTCTGAATGGCCACACAAAGCCAACCACCAGTTGCTGATGTAGCCACTGCTCCTCAACGTCACTCTCCCCATGGAATGTTAGAAGACAGGGAAGAAAGACCCAGCAACAGCACAGTCTCAACAGAGGCATGTAGCCTAAGTGACCCCCATTAGCCCCCTTAGCCCACAGGGGAAGGGCATCCACACAGCAGACAGGACAACCACCTGTCCTCTTGGCAAGAGTCCAAATAGCAACTATGCCGACTACACACAACCATCCTTGCTCCAACTTTCACAGCCCCTTTCCCTGCAAAAGAAAAGAACAAAACTCAGAAACCAGGCTCAAACCCACAGCCCCCACACCGAAGAGCAGCAACTTAACCACTGGGTGAAGGAGGCAGATGCAAAGGAGATTAGGCACAGCACTGCAGCACTGACAGCAAATAATTTTCAAAAGGTGGGTTGGAATGTTGAAAGAGGGGGAAAGGAGGTGTTTTGCAGTTTGACTGCTAGCCAAATGACAGAGTTGAGGATTTTTGATTTTGGTGGGGAAATGGTTAGGAGTAGGGGTGTGCATTTGACAAAGCTGAACAGAACTCCCCCAAACACCTTATTTTATTACCGGTATTTTTTTTGGGGGGGGGGTATCCCCCCAAATGGTGGCATTTAAAGGGAACCAAAAAGCGGATCCCGAATAATGCCATTTTGGAGGGCATTCTTTGGGCTGCTTTGGCCCCGTTGCTATTTAATTTTTTTTAAAAATCCTGGTGTCCAGGCTGCCACTGCCTCTATGCTCCATGTGGAGCTTGGAGGCGGTGGGCCATGTAGAGCTGCATGCCAAGCTTGGCCCAGCCAGCCCAGCATGCAGCTGTGCGCTGCTGGCTGCCTCCGGCCTCCATGTGGGGATCGAAGGCGGTATGTAGCTCTGCACCACCGGCTGCCACCACCTCCGGCCTCCATGGTGCTCAGAGGCAGCTCTGCACTGGCTGCCACCTCTGGCCTCCATGTGGGGCTCGATGGCGGCCACCCTGGTTCTTTTTGAAAACTTAAGAGAGGGGAGGGAGGGAGGGAGGGAGGGAGAGGGATGTAGGGATGAAATTCAAATTTGGGTCTCATGGACTTGAATGGGGGGGGGGCGGAATCTGGATTTCCCAATATGGGGGTTTGGGAATATCTGTGTTTCCCAAAATTTTACCAGTTGTTTTTTTTTGCACACCCCTAGTTAGGAGGTCTGCTGGTTAGGCAGGGAGTTGCAAGTTGCAGCCATGCCCTGCAAGTCCTTTCCGGGAGCTTTATAGCTGATGCCTGCCTCCAGGAATCATCCTGCCAACACTCTTCATCTGAGCTTCCCCCATGTAGCTTATACCTGGTAGCCAATCTCACGCTGAGCTGGCATTCATGCATCTCTGTGCACAGTCTTCTGTGGTGGCCTTTCATGGGGGATGGTGACCCTGGAGAGCAGGGGCCAGGGTCTGGGGCTGCTGCCTCTGGTGTAGGAGGTGCCTCTGGGCTGCCTAGTGGCTGCACCTTCGAGAGTGCCTGGGTCTGGCCTTCCTGCTGGCTCTCTGCTGACCACCTTGGGCTGGCCACACAGGGTCCCTCCTCTTCCGAGGAGTCCTCACTATCGTGGATCGCAGGCTGGACCATGACACATCCTAGTTGAGGTTTACGTATTGCAGGGGGGATCTGTGATTAGGTACAGGGGAGGGGATTTGTCCACTGCTGCGCCTTAGTTGGCATCCTGTTCTGCCCCACGGCTTGTGAGTGGGGCTATGCCTAAGGAGCTGCATATTGCCTTTTCAGTTGCATGGGCACCTATGGGTTATGCTGCAGCTTTTGATGGTGTAACTTTTTGCCAGTTCTGGGCTGTTCCCAAGCTGGGGCAGCTCTGGGCGCTAACTCCTGCCATTTCCCCACCAGCACAGAAGGTTGTGCCAGTGATGCTCTGGTGAGGATCTTCAGTGTTGCCACGAGGTGCCTGGCTGCAGTGCAGCAGCAGTGGGGTGCTATGCCAGTGTGTCTCTAAGATACACCAGTGTTGTGGCTGGTCAACTTTGAGAGTGCTTTAGCCCCCTCCCTCGGGACAAGTTATCCAACTTCAGTTTCTGTCTTTTTGTACTGATTTTCTCTAGGGCACATTCTTGAAACCATCTCTCATTCTGCCAGAAACTCTCCGAAGAATGTGGATGCTCACCTGGAATTCCCAGTATTTCACAAACAAAGGATTCCTTTCTCCTTTAAGCACCATCAGATCTTCACCATATACCTGGTGGGACAAACAACTAGTCTCTTGGATCCAGCAGTTTCCACAGGGCCCATTGTTGACATGACTGCCCTGATGCTATATATAGAGAAAAATCTTCTAGTTCTTTCATTTGTAACTTCACTGTTAATTACTCTCCTCTCTGCATAAGAAGACTGAAATGTAACTAGAACAAATTGGTCTAGTCTTTTGCCTACCTAGGAAGGCAGGTTAACCCCTGAGTGTCAGCAGAATGCAAAGTTAACACTTCTCTGGCAAATTTATCATTTTTTACAACATGAAACAGACATAGTGAGTTAATGAGTTAGAAATTAGTCTTCTGGCTCAGATTTTTCTGATGCAAATGGCAGCAGGTCCACAGGGTCTCAGGCAGGTAAAGTTCTTTGAGAACGGCTGCTACCTTTTAGCAAGGCCATGCAAAAATATTATAGTACTTTACACACTGGATGTTGCACGACGTGTATAATTCTCCCCAAAGTAAGCATGGTGTAAGAGTGAAGCATTCTATTTAAATTGCATACCAAGTACATTTCAGGCTCATATCTATAATTGCAGCCATGACATGAAGAAGCAGATGAAACCCTCCAGCCTAATTTGTCTTTGTCAGAATGGTAACTACATTAAATTTTGAAATCCAAAGATATACATGAGTCTACGAAAAACCATTTTTCAAGTGTTTCATTGACAAATTGAAATGAAACTACTTCTCAGACTCCGGAGGTCACTTTGTAACAGGAATAATTTATTGTCTAAGCATATGCAGTGGGATAATTCACACAACACAGGCAGCCTTGGTAGTACAAACCCTAAATGCTGTAAATTATACATGTGAAATATACTGGAATAAAGACATTAGAAAAACCATGTGGGGGTTAAAAATTCCAATCCTTTTTCCTCCACAGCTCTAATGTGATTCACAGCTGAACAATTGCACACAATTACTTTTTGTATGTTGATGGAGACTTATAATCTTTGTCCTATTTGTTTTGGCCTTACATCAGTCAGAAGGAATGTGACTCTTGTTACATATTTTGTGGACAGCAACAGAAGACATCTATATGAGTGGCATTATCTCTAATTTTTTTTAATTCAATGCTAGTTGTATACACTAGCAAGTGGAATAAAATATTCCAAGATGTAAATTTCAAGAATTTTGGCAGCATTTGTATTCATATTATGTGATTTATCATATAATTTCCAATTCTTAAGTCATGGATCAAAATGAACTGGGTCATTCGGTGATTTCCTGTTGAATTGTAATGTGTAAATTGTTAATATTTAACATCCAGTTGCAGTTTTCAAGGGCAGCCCAATGTAAAACGCATTATAGTAGTCTAGCCTTGAGGGTACAAAAACAGGATTAATGTGTCCAGGTTGGCTGACTCTAAGAAAGGCAAGAATTGGCAAAACAAATTTTAGAAGGTACTGTTCGTTACATTTATATGTGGATCCATGAGCACCCAAAGTCAGCCCCTCATAGAGTATATTGCAGTAAGCTAATCTGGATGTGATCAGAGCATGGATCACTGTGGCCAAATTATACTTTTCAATGGCTCTAGTTGGCATATCTGCTGATAGCAATCTTCATTTTCTTAGTATGTTGGTTGCTAGGCATACTAGGCATGCAAATAAGACTGAAGGTGATATTCCTGTATGTGATTCTTAAAAGAAAAAGGGAATTTGAGGGTCAGGTCTCTTCCTTTCAGTCTATTCCATGGTACGTCTCTAACCAATATCAACAAAGTTGTTCAAAAGGAGACAATGGAGGGAGAGGTGACCTACTAGGCTAATGTGAATTTTGTTGGTAAATCTGTAGTTCATTAAGCTTCACAAGACTGAATTTAGGCTAAGTATGGGCACTTACTAAGAGAAACACAACTTTTTAAATTGGGTCATTCTTGAGTATGCAGTTAAGAGGAAAAGTTGGGACATATCTGAATAACATAATCAAACAGGAGTCTTGTGTCAACCTAAACGATTAACTCATTTTTATTGTGGCATCAGCTTTCATGAACTGCAGTTACCATCTTGGCCTACATCTGATGAAGCGAGCTCTAGTCCACAAAAGCTTATGGCACAAAAATAATATGTTAGCCTTTAAGATATTTGTGCTGCAATAGATAAACAAGCAGGCTACCCCTTTGGAATTTGATAGCACAGAATATCATAGAATGAAGAGAGCTTAGAGACACCTTTGGGAATTATCAATCATTGTAAGCCATTTTAGGGCTTGATTTGGGTCAAAAGGTTTTAAAAATCATAAGTACTTGGTCACTGTATACTCATCTAAGCTGCAGAAGCAATACGGAGGAATACAAGAAATGATCAAAGGGTGGAGAAAAGGCTAGATAAGGGATATGAAAAAGAATTCTTCTGTGGAAAATAATTTTGGCTTAGAAGGAGTTTCAGTCTTCAGCCAGGCCAGGGCTATGGATGGACTTCCAGTTTGAGGTTCTTGTGGCGCATCAGCCTTCTGAAAGATAATGATTTATTTGCTGAAAGATTTCTTTTGCTGAAAAGCTGAGTGCTCTACAGTGTTAAGGTAACAAAACATGCTAAATTTTATGTGACATATCAAGAAAGAAAGTCATTTATTTTTACATAGTTCTCTCAGCTCTATGCATTTCAGTTGTGTGATATGATCAGTGTTTAATTTCAAGTATTATGAGAGTTTGTAGTGGCAGCATATTTCCCAATTGCAGAGACAGCTTTAGGGGGCATGTGAAATGAAACACATAGCTCTGAGGAGTCTGATATGACAGAGGCCCTCAGGAACTTTAAATTAAACGTCCTTTTGGTGAAACGAAGTCTTTTATCTACTCCAAATTCTGTTAAACACTAGGCACTCTAGTCTCACAAACACTAAACTTTCACATCATACCAAGGCAACAGGAGAATGAGATGACAGAAATAAAAATATTGCTGAAACAAGGTTAACATTTTAAAACTTGCTTTGGAATCAGCTGAGGTGCTTCCAGAAGTGTAATTGGTCCATGGAGTTATGTTGTTAGAACAAATGTACTTCTTTTGCCCTGTGCTAAGGAATGATATGCTGTGCTAGTGAATGAGCACACTGGGTAGTGCCTTTCAGGGTGATAGCTGTGTTAGTCTTTGGTAACAGAAATCTGTTGTAGCTTCTCACTTGCTGGGTCAATCTTAGGCAAGTGTCTCCCTACGTTCTCTTTCATCTTGGTACATGTGAACCAAGTTAGGGAACCAGCATGGTGTAGTGGTTAAAAGCAGTGGACTCTAATCTGGTGAACCTGGTTGGTTTCCCCACTCCTACACATGAAGCCAGCTGGGTGATCTTGGGCTAGTCACAGTTCTCTCCGAACTCTCTCAGCCTCACCTACCTCACAAGGTGTCTGTTGTGGGGAAAGGAGATTGTAAGATAGTTTTATTCTCCTTAAAAAAAGGTAGAGAAAATCAACACATAAAAACCAACTCTGCTTCTTTCATATGTGGGTGCCAGAGACTGATGACAATACCAATTTCGGAGGAATCTTTAATTGTATAAGAAGTCATTGCTTACACAAAGAGAAACCATGCAGCTAAGCAGCAACTGACCACCAACAAAGGAAAATAAACCTAGCCAAAAAACAACAACTATCTGTCTAAAGGGGATAAATCCTAAAACCTACCCTTTAAGATGGTAATTTAAAAGGTAGGCAGACTACTCTAAAAGTTTCCAGATTTCTTGTTCAGGATCTGTTCAAATTCTTACCTTAATCTACCATCTCGTTAGCCTTCTCCCTCTGACTATGTGGTCTAGCTCAGTGTTTCCCAACCTGTGGGTCTGGACCCATTGGGTCATGAAGTCTCTGAGAGTGGGTCACAGGCCGGACCCCCATAATGGCCACTTCTGCCCTTTGCATCATTCTTTCTCTCCTTGTCCTTTTTGTCAATGTCTCACGTCCTCACAGCCAACTTCCCTTTGCAGCTATGAGTAGGGAAAATCTGTCTGGCAACTAGTAACTTTATGGTAGTAGCTGGAAGGAGGGGACAGGGGAAGGCAGCTGGTGGAGGGGAAAGACCCAGTGGGATATAGTCATCCCTGGTTACAAACTCTATAGAAATGACAGGGAAGGGTGAATTGGAGGGGGTGTTGCTACGTATATCTAATAAACTAGAAACCATAATAAAGGCAGACTCATTGACAGAATCATTGTGGGTGAAGATTCCGGGCCCCAAAGGTAATTTGGTACTGGGGATGTTCTATCAGCCCCCTGACCAAAAGGCTCAGGGGTACTCAAGTCCACAATACTAGAGGCTCAGCTAGATTGTATACCACAAGTCAGGAAAGGTGGTATTAAGTCCAACAGGTTACCACCATGGCTAACGGGTAAGTTGAAAGAAAAAAAAAGTTAAGAGGGAAAAAAAGGCTATTAGAGATGCTATTAGAAGCTATTAGAGATGCAAAAAATGATTTTGTGGGACATATAGCTAAATACACCATGACCAACAAAAAGACATTCTTTAAGTACATGAGGAGTAGGAAACCAGCTAGGGAAGCGGTTGAACCATTGGATGACAATGGGCGTAAAGAAACAATAAGCGAGGATAAAGTGATTGCTGAGAAACTGATGAATTTTTCTCTTCTGCCTTCACTGTTGAAGATATAGGGCAGACTCCTTCTCCTGAACAGAGGTTTTGGGGAGGGGAGAATAAGGAACTGGGGCAAATAATGGTAACAAGGCAGGAAGTAGGGCTGTTGATTCGGTTCGGGCCGAACTGAAAAACAGCCGAATTTCCCCCGATTCGGCTGTTTTTCGGTTCGGACGAACCGAACTCAAAAAAGGCGGGAAACGGGGAAGCCGAATTTGCCGACTTTGGGGGTTCGGCGAAGAAATTCAGCAGATTCGCCCCCCCGTGCCTTCACGGGGCTTCCATGAAGGCGCAGGGAGGGGACCCTTTAAACAGGTCTGCGCCTCCCAGCTGGGAGGCGCAGATCTGTTTAAAGGGCCCCTCGAGCAGAGAGCGCAGAGGGGCTTGACAACCCCCGGCCAGCCTTGCCGGGAGTCCCGGCAGGGCTGGGGGGGGGGGTCTGGAAACCCTCTGTGCTCTCTGCGCAGAGAGCGCAGAGGGGCTTGACAACCACCCGCCAGCCTTGCTGGGAGTCCCGGCAGGGCTGGGGGGGGGTCTGGAAACCCTCTGCACTCTCTGTGCAGAGAGCGCAGAGGGGCTTGACAACCCCCGGCCAGCTGGGAGGCACAAATCTGTTTAAAGGGCTCCCCGCGCGCCTTCAGGGAATAACCCTTAAGGCACGCGGGGGGCTAATTTTCCCCCAAACTCCGGATCCCCCCGAATTTCGGGGATCCGAAGCGGTGGAGTTCGGACTTTGGCACGGCCCAAATAAAAACAGGCCAAATTTTGCCGAAGCCGAACTATACCGAATTTTTTTTCAACAGCCCTAGCAGGAAGTCCTAGAACATCTAGACAAACTGCAAACTAACAAGTCACAGGGACCACCCTAGAGTTCTTCAAGAACTCAAATGGGAAGTTGCTGAACTTCTAACAGTGATATGTAACATGTCCCTTAGATAAGCCTGTGTCCCAGAGGACTGGAGAATGGCCAATGTAACACCCATTTATAAAAAAGGGTTTTGTGGGGAGACCCAGGAAATTACAGGCCAGTTAGCTTAGCGTCTGTTCCAGGTAAATCAATTGAAAGCATTATTAAAGATAGAATTATTGTCAAAGGCTTTCATGGTCAGAGTTCATTGGTTCTTGTAGGTTATCCGGGCTGTGTAACCGTGGTCTTGGTATTTTCTTTCCAGCCGCTGGCGAAACATCAGGAAAGAAAACACCAAGACCACGGTTACACAGCCCGGATAACCTACAAGAACCAAAGATAGAATTGTCAAGCATACCGAAGGGTAAGGCCTGCTGAGCAAAACCCAACATGGCTTCTGTAAAGGTAGGTCATGTCTCACTAACCTTTTAGAGTTTTTTTTTTTTGAAAGGGTCAATAAGCATATGGACAGAAATGATCCTGTGGACACTGTGTATTTGGATTTCCAAAAGGCTTTTTGACAAAGTCTCCCACCAAAGATTGCCAAGCAAACTTCATAGACATGGGATAAGAGGACACATCCTCTTATGGATTGAGAGCTGGCTGAAAAATAGGAAACAGAAAGTAGGAATCAATGGTCAGTTCTCCCAATGGAGGGATGTGAGCAGTGGGGTCCCTCAGGGATGTGTGTTGGGACCAGTGCTTTTCAACCTGTTCATCGATGACCTGGAGTTGGAGGTGAACAGCGAGGTGGACAAGGTTGCAGATGACACCAAATTATTTAGGGTGGTTAAAACAAAATTGGGCTGTGAAGAGCTCCAAAAGGATCTCTTCAAACTGGAGGAATGGGCATTAAAATGGCAAATGAGATTCAATGCGAGCAAATGTAAAGTGATGCATATTGGGGCAAAAAATCCCAGCTTCACATAGACACTGATGGGATCTGTGCTGGCAGTGACAGACTGAGAAAGGGGTCTTGGGGTGGTAGTGCATAGCTGAATAAAGATGTAAACCCAATGTGCGGCTGCTGCGAAAAAGGCAAATTCCATGCTGGCCATAATTAGACAAGGAATAGAGAATAAAACTGTTGATATCATACTGCCTTTGTACAAATCTATGGTGAGACCTCACTTGGAATACTGTGTACAGTTCTGGTCACCACACTTAAAAAAGGATAGGGCAAAGCTTCAGAAGGTACAGAAAAGAGCAACCAAAATGATTAGGGGACTAGAGCAACTGCCCTATGAGAAACATTTAAAACGCTTATGGCTGTTTAGCTTGGAAAGAAGGTGGTTAAGGGGAGACATGATAGAGGCCTATATAATTATGCCTGGTATGGAGAGAGTGGAGAGGGAGAAGCTTTTCTCCTTCTCTCATAATACTAGAACACAGGGTCATTGGCTGAAGCTGGAGGGTGAGAGATTCAAACCTGATAAAAGGAAGTATTTCTTCACACAACACGTGGTTAAATTGTGGAACTCCCTGCCCCAGGATGTGGTGATGGCTGCCAACTTGGAAGGCTTTAAGAGAGGAGTGGACATGTTCATGTAAGAGAGGGCTATTCATGGCTACTAGTAAAAATGGATTCTAGTTATGATCGTGATGCATACCTATTCTCTCCAGGATCAGAGGAGCATCCCTATTATATTAGGTGCTTTGGGACACAAGCAGGATAATGCGGCTGCAGTCATCTTGTTTGTGGGCTTCCTAGAGGCACCTGGTTGGCCACTGTGTGAACAGACTGCTGGACTTGATGGGCCTTGGTCTGATCCAACAGGGCCTTTCTTATGTTCTTACGTTCTTATGGTCACCCTTTGTGCAATGTTTGTAGGTTTCTCTACGACATCTGGCTGGCCACTGTAGAAAATGTGGTGTTGGACTAAATGGGCAACAAGGTCATAATTCACCTTGGGTGCCAAGAAACCTTGGGCTGGCCCTGGATGGGTTACCATACCAAGTACTTTTGTACTTGTGGGTCACCGTACAAAAAGCTGGGGGACTACTGCACTAGCTTATCCCCTAAATTTATATGTTTATCTGTCTCATAAAGGACAGAGCTTCTCCTAGAAAGCCAACAGGCATGTTCCTGCTACCTAATGAAAAACCACAAGCTACATAAAAAACCTAGAAAGTTTTTCTGTTACCTCCACTGAATACATGCAGTTTCCCCACAGGACCCAGAAGCAGGCCTGTTGTTTTTCTGAACAGCTCCATTAACATATAAATTGGCATCCCGCCAGCTTGGAATTTAGAAGAGGGGAATCTTGTTCTGCAACCCTAAGCAGATGTGGAAAGGGGCTTTTAAGTTAGCATCATGTTCACAGGACTAATAGCATGGTCCTATCAGCAGCTGAAGCTAAGCTCACTGCCCTGGTCTTCCTCCAACTGCCAACAATGCCTGTCTGCTGCCTAAATATCCTAAGATAAACTGGCCAGTCTCTATGCAGAAACAGCAAGCAGGGCAAACATTTCAGTCTTCCTGGACACCCTGCTGCTAGCCTCAGAGCATCTAGACTTCAAGAAGAAGACATCAAAGGAAGCACTAGTGTACTGAATATAAAGTACTGAATATATATCACCAAATTTGGTTCTGTTCAATTTGGACTTAATTGAGACTGTAGGTTTCTTTCCCACTACAGGTGTTAAATTAGCATTGCATAGCTGGAAAGCTAATATTATCACAACTGGCTGCTGTTGGAAATGAGTCATTCTGTTGTCATCATGGATACATTTGGGCTTTTCATAGAAATGTCAACAACTTGTTGCTAGGCTTTGCATTTTATGCCCCCGGTTTACATTATTTTCTCTCTGTGCCCATGTGTATAAATATATACCATCTCAGATTAGCACATCATACATATGCTGAAGTGGCGTCTAGTCCATAACAGCTTCTGCTACAATAACTTATTCATTTTCTAAGGAGTCACAAGACGCTTTGTTGTAATAATAATCAAAAGCATCCATATCGAAAATTTCAAGTGTTCCAAGTAGTTGTGCATCATTTCAGTAAAATCTCCTTAAAGGAGGTATCATGTTGTTAGAGTTAAAGTAAATCCTATGTTTAGGCCTTGTCCTATATGACGAAGAGACAAAAATCTCATATATATATATAAATTCTGGGCATAATGGAAACAGAGAGATAAAATTGTTTCTACCTAGCAGCATATTTCTATAAATGTAATAGACAGTGAAGTAATGATTAATTGACTGACTGAACAGATGTCTATCCCATAGTCTGAATGTGTCTGAGGTGGCTGTTGAATTTTCTTTCTTTCTTTCTTTCTTTCTCTCTCTCTCTCTCTCTCTCTCTCTCTCTCTCTCTCTCTCTCTCTCTCTCTCTCTCTCTCTCTCTCTCTCTCTTTCTCTCTCTCTCTTTCTTTTGCTATTTCAGTGGTACTGGAAAGAGTGCTGGACCCAGGTTGGAATCCCCATTCTGCCATGAAAGTTTGCTGGGTGAGCTAACATTCCTCAAAGGATAAAATGGAGAAAAGGAGAATGTTGTAAGCTACTTTGGGCCCCCTTGACAAAGAAAGTAAGGTATAAATAAATAAACTAGAAATGGTGGGATTTTTCTTGAGTTTAGGAGAAGACTAAGTGGATGTGAGTTTGAAACAACCAGATATTTGTAGCTCCCCCACCTACTACCATCCTAGGTTTGTGAAAAGGTGTGTGTGAATATGTCTTTTCCCTGGTGTTTACAGTATACCTTACAAACAATGCAAGCATAGAGGAACATCGACAGGCTTTCTACAATTGAAGATAATGGAAGTAAGTAGCCAGCTAGGAGTAATAATTTCTTTCCAACAATCCAGCTGGGATTACTAAATATATAACATAAATGAGACATGTGTGAGGAGGGGGAATGGGAAATCCCATTATCCTTACAGCTTCCATTCATGTTCTACCCCAGCCCCAGCCTTTCAGTAAGTAGTTCCTCCTTACTATTGTGTGAGCTTCACCCTCAGTTCTACTTCACCACAGTTCTGTGGAGCCAACAGCCAGTGTGATGTAGTGGTTAAGAGCTGCAGACTCTGATCTGGTGAACCGGGTTGTTTCCCCCCTCCTCCACATGAAGTCTGCTGGATGATCTTGGGCCAGTCACAGTTCTCTCAGAACTCTCTCAGCCCCATCTGCCTCACAAGGTGTCTGTTGTGGGGAGAGGAAGGGAAGGTGATTGTAGCCGCTTTGAGACTCCTTAATGGTAGAGAAAAGCAGGGTATAAAAACCAACCCTTCTTTTTTTTCGAGGGGGTACAGCTTGGAAATTTAAAGTTAGTGCTGTAAATGTACTGTGTTTTATAGCAAACATGGCCCCAATAAAGTAGAATCCTGCAACCTGAATAATTTATTCCAATTAAAATTAGTTGTCAAATATTTTGTGTACTTTACATGATATGGTCTATGATGTGAAGAACGAGGGAAATACATGGGTTTCTAAAATCTATTATTCTGTCAATTGGAATACTTGCTCAAGCTGATTTGTACATTAGAAATTATACACATTTTGTCCAGGCCCCCATCCTGTGTCCTGTGAAACAGTCACACTTTGAGTTCCTCTGTTCCCATTTTGTGGAACTTGATTTGGATCTTGACTGCAGCATGTATGGAGGAGGGACGTCAGCGACACCGTTTTCCTGAACGGAAACAGCCTGGAGGCAGATGCCAGCTTTCACGTGTGTTTTCCTAGCAGATCCCGTAGTGCCCCCTTGGGACCATTTTGGGGACACTATTGGATTTGCTACACACACAGTAGTCATAACCTGGATCAGTCACTGTGTGCATGAAAATTGAGGTATTCACATAAGAAATGTTGTGGGGACCCCAGACCCAAACTGGATTCTAAGTAATGTGGAAATTGTCCCCCCAAACATTACTGTATGTTCACAGCTAGAAGAGGTAGAAGCTTGCTTTAAAAAAAAAGACTCTGATATTTTCAAGATTTTAAATATGTCATCCGGTAACAAATCTACTTTTTTTCTGTGCTAGAAACAGCTGCAACAACAAACCAAATGTGAATGCAGGCATAGGTATAAAAAACCTATAATCTAAATTTGATTTCGTAGACACTTTGTAACTTTTCTTTGAAATACTACCCATAAGTCACAGTTATGTTTATCACTGCTGTGTGAAATATGGAAATAAGAGGCAGGAATTGGTGACCGCCCTAATGGAACTTCTGCAAAGTCTGAAGAAACTTGCTTGGCACTAAGAGAGTGAGCTATTCATTTATATTATGATCAGGATAAGCTCCACTTGCTTATTCCTCGTTATAAGTGACCTGGAAGCAACCGAGGTCAAAAGCTGGTATAGGCTTATACCAGTACAATATACCATAAAACAGTTTTCCTAGTGGTCACATCAATGAAATGTAGCCCCTGTTGATATGATTTGAGCAGCTACAACCTTTTGAAAACATCTGTTAATATTATTGCAGCTATATTTATTTGGCAGGTTATAGGGATTTAAGATTGTTAGACTAACTACCTGGAGTCAGGAGCAATCAGTGAGCAGCAGCAGACATGAGTCTTCTGGTTGGCTTATTTCATCAAGGAATTACCATATCATCAAAAGCTGGGGACACATAGAAAGGTACCCAGAAGAATAACATGAAATGGAGTGAAATAAATAGGCAGAAAGAGCTGGGAAAAGATCAGAACAAAATGACCTGGAGGGGGAAATGAAGAGGACTTTGACAAATCATGTTGAGGAGTCACCATCTTAATCACTGCATTTCCCACTGATTTTTATTACACTACAAAGTGGTATTATAGCCTGGCAGATCATTATTCTCTAAATAAAAGCATGATAGTAATGTTTGTATGCATTGACATTGTTCATTATGAAGAGTTCAACTGAATTCCCATGGACCTCTCCTGAAATGATGGTGAATCACACAGCTGCACGTTAAGGCTCTTAGATGCTTAAGAGAGTTTTATGAATTTCATAAAATGTTCTTGCTGCATTTTTGCAAGTCTTTGCTAATGGGTCTCTTGATCTGCGTGGCTGTATGGGCTGTATTCATAATAGATGATATAATAGTCCCCTGCTCTTCCTTGGCTATTATACAAAGCCCAGGATTTTTCCGTAAAAGATTTTGGGGTGCAAAATCACCTGTGCCCAGCTTTTTCAGTAAGCTTTTCTCATTTTCTTTAAAAATTCTCTCTCTCTTTACTATGATGGGTTGTTTTTTGGAACAACCGCGCACGCAACAGCAAATAGGAGTATGTTTCATATGAGGAATGTACAGTACATCTTAATTAATTCATACATCTCATGGAAATAATCACTTCTCCTCACTGCTATTGCACTATGAAGATTAGAAGCTGGGGGGGAAATCATATATGGTGAAGATTCTCAAAACAGAAAGTTAATCTACTGGGTTTATATATTCCCTTTCTTGTTTTTATTTCCATTCAGTTTTACTGATTGAGCACAAAATCTAGGAAAAACAATAAAATGTCTCTTTATAAGCCTCGGTAGCCTCAAAGGAACTGTATTACTTTTGCTCAGCAATGGAAACGACTTCCAAAATAGATAAAAACCACGCTTGATCGCTGCAGAAAGAGGGAGTCATCCAGCAACAAACACGGCGCACAGCATTGCCATGCAGTTTCAATCTGCTTCTGTTTAGAAGGACATCCGTCACCCAAAGAGTATTTCAGGATGGATGCTTTTGCCTTTTTTTATTTCCTCAAAATGTGTGGAGCTGGGTATCTTAGCATCTGACTGGTTCACTGTGTGTTTGCTAGGAATGACTGAGGGACATTGTTCATGGGGAGAAACAGGACAGTTTGCTGACTGATTCTTTTACAGGTCCATCCTCCGGAGCCTGCGCTCCACATAGACTGCTGTCTCTCACAATCTAATAATTCTTGTAGTTCCTGTGAGAGCTTGTTTCATATCTCATCAATGCATGAAATCCGAGCAGGGTGGAGCAGGCGAGCGCCTGCTTTACAGAGTCCTCATTGAGGCATCGGGTATCAGCATTTGCTGGCAGACAGCAGTTGTAGTCGAGTCAGACCGACACCGACAGATTTAGCGCAGCCAGCTCTGATGGTTAATGGAGCCTAGTGAGCACATGCACAGGCTTGCAGTGTGAAGGAGAGCATGCCAAAAAGCTGCGAAGGCTCAACACTATAAACAGCACCTGTGCCGCCAAATGGCAGGGTGCCTGCCAGCCAATTCCTTCTGCAGAGACTCATGCAAGGAGGGATTCTCAAGGTCACCCTAATGTTTTCTCAATGAGTGGAACGGTGCTATAGCATTTGAACATGCTTCCCCTCTCTCAATTTATGAGAGTGATTAGGCAGCACCCAGAACTCTGGTGCCTGAGGGCATTCTCAGATTTAACAGTATATGTTGTAAATAAAAGCAATGGGAGCAGGAGAGAAATCACGGTTGCATTGATTACTGTGATGGAATATATCTCGATTCCAAGTTTCAGGTCAAACGTGCCCTACAATTGTCTTGCTCTCTGGTTTCCTTTCAATCACTAACAATAAATAGGCGAGGCAGAGAAGAGTTCACATTTATTTATTTCAGAGTGCCCGATTTGCATGTCCAGTTAGCTGTGTGATGGCTGTTTGAGAATGTGATAGTCTGGAGGCAGCGCAAGGTGGAAGACTTTGCATAGCAGCTTCCAGTGAAGTTGGAGCAATTTTCAGCATGCCAGTACAAGTAATCAAGGCCTTGTGCAGAAGTGCTTGATTTTGCTACCATTATATGTTGAGTTGCTCCATACACACAGATTCCCACATTAGGGTTGCCAACCTCCAGGTGGTGGCAGGAGATCTGTTATTACAACTGATCTTCAGTCAATAGAGATCAGTTAACCTGGAAAAAATGGCCACTTTGGCAATTGGACTCTATGGCATTGAAGTCCCTCCCGTCCCCAAGCCCTGCCCTCCTCAGGCTCCGCCCCCAAAACTTCCCACCGAGGGCAAAGAGGGACCTGGAAACCCTATCCCACATAGAGTTTCACTTAGGTACTGGCATTCTCAAGACATCATATAAATTTATAGATTTTATTGGGCCTTGTTTTTTGATGGGGAAGGAAGACAGCATGGTATATCCCAATCTTGTTGGATTTCAGAAGCTAAGCAGGGTTGATACTTGGATGGAAGGCCACCAAGGAAGAGTCTGCGGAGGAAGGTGATGGCAAACCACCTCTGCTTCTCATTTGCCTTGAAAGTCCCTTGCTGGGGTCACCATGTCAGTTGTGACTTGATGGCACATACCCTCAAAGGGAATTCTGGCAGTCAATACATCCCAAATGCCCCAAGACTTGTCAGAGGTTTTCTGCAAATCATCTAACCATGTTTAAATGCTACCTGACTCTGATCAAATGCTTACAGTAAAGTCTTGTTGAAATAAGCTTTCCGATGTACCCAGGCTTTATAGATGCTAGAGTATTAAAACTTCCTTCCTGTACTGTTTAAGAAGTCTTGAATTAGGATCCAGAGGCAAAGGATTTTCTTTAATGGCTCATCATTTTTAATACAGACAATCTAGTGGCACAGATTTGCAGACCAATTGATATTATTTTGCTCCATTTAATTGAAGAACTGACCATGAAAAAGTTCCAGAAACTAGTTGACTTTCATCAATAAAATACTTGCGTAATTTTGCTTCATGACAGCCTGGAAGTTCATAGTGTAAATACATTGCAAACAATTTTAGCAACACTAAGAAGCACTGGATGATGTCCATGTTTACATATGAAATATAAGCAATATTACACAATAAAATCCATATGAAAATTTTCTTTGAATTATGTCAGTATTTATGAATGTCCTTTAGAGGAATATGACAATGTCTTGGAAATACATTATTACACATGCCCCTCTTCTGCAAGCAGTGGGGATACGAGATCTCGCACTATGATCTCCCAGCAATCCCCCCCTGCTACCTGATAACACCTCACAGGTCACACACACACAAAAGATGGGAAGGTGTGCCGGTGGGCAAAGTCACTTCCACCAAAAACCAAAAGTGATGTCATGATGTTGGGCTGACACTCTAGCATTTGTCCAAACCTCTATGGTTTAACCATGGAATTTTGGGAAATTCTAGAGTGTCACCTCGATATCATGACTTCTGTTGTGCAACACTGGCATGCCTGTACCCACTTCCCAAATTTCTTGGGGATGCCAGACATCAGTTCCATTGGCCATTGCTTACCCAGTGTTGGTTCCTGTTGGAGGGGAGAACACTGGGGACTTATTTTTGTAGTATTTGCTTTATTTGCAAATGTACAAATAGAGCACAGGTGGAAGCAAAGAGCCACTTCTACAGGACAGCAGATTCACTACATCATATTCAGTCTCCAGAAAGAGAGAAATCTTGCCCACCCAAGTGCTCCCTTGCTGTCAAGTCACAGCTGACTTATGGAGACCCCATAGGGTTTTCAAGGCAAGAGATATTCAGAGGTGGTTTGCCATTGCCTGCCTCTGTGTAGCGACCCTGGATTATCTTGGTGGTCTCCCATCCAAATATTAACCAAGGCTGATTTTGCTTAGCTTCTGAGATCTGACGAGATTAGGCTAGCCTGGGCTATCCTGGTCAGGGCAAGGTAATGAATAGGGAGTTAATATTGGGTATTTTGGCAGAGTTTGCAAGTTTTTAATTATTTGTATAATTGGCAGCTGATTATCCTAGAAAAACATTTCCAACATTCTTTTCATGCGAAAAATACATTTAAAGTGCCAAATGTTTGGACTTACTGTAGAAGAGAGTGGTGGTAATTTTAAAGAAAGGGAGAACATGCAAGCTCTAGCCAGAGACTCCTTAGAATGTTTTTTTAAAAGACATTTTGCAAAGAGTTGTTTGCTATATAAAGCACATCTGTGATGTGCTGCCCACAGATTGTTTCTCCAAATCAGCTGACTGAGGTCCTTCTTTGTGAGATTTCCTATTCAAACAGCTGGTGTTTTCACGATATTTCTAGAGGCACGTCGCTCTCTATCTTCATGTGCCTAGACGTCAAGAGGACTAGAGACTGTTCCCATCCTTCCTTTCTTTTGGGAAGAGCCATGCTGGGCAATTGCAGGAGAAGGTGCAGCAACATTAGCATTTTTCCTACAGAGTCTGAAGTAACAACATGTACAATTGACTCACACAAAGAGGCTGTGTGCCTTCCCCCCGCACCTGCTAGCCTCAGTTTCTGTTGTCATTTCAGCAGAGGCAAATTGAATGCTGTATGTTCCTTTCTTTATGTCAATTGCTAATTCAAAGCTTCATGTTCCAAAAATCCTTCAAATGTTTTATCGTTGGAAGTCATTTTATAGGTCCAGGTGTTGCCAGAAATCCCTGGAGTGGCATGGCATCAAAATGACTTTTATTAATCAGAATTATGTCTTTATGTTAACTAGTATGCTGTATGACACAAGAACATTCACTCCTGAGAGGGTGTTCCATTCATTTGGTTTGTGTCTAATAGAGTGGTGGGGTCATTAGATTAGGGTTCAGCTCTCCATGGCATTGATGAATGCAAGCGACTGGCATTTCTCTGGAATATTGCCACTACTTTGCAACAGAATGCATCTTGCATAATGCATAGATCTAAAATCTAGACTAAGGGCAAAAACACATGGGAGGTTTTGCCTTGGATTTGCCGCTCTCTAGATGCACATTTCCCCCCTCTGAATTCTCAAAACTCTGCATGGGGGGCTTGTTTTTCAGTTTTGAGAATTTGGCTGGGGAAAATGTGCGTTTAGAGAGCGGCAAATCCAAGGCAAAATCTTCCATGAGTTTTCGCCCTAAGCAAACTTTACCATGATTTTCTTATCTGAGCAGGTGGCCAGTGCAGTAAGTTTACACTGGGTTGGATCCAACCACAAATACAGCTAATTTGCAGCAGGAATGGGTTGGCCACTGACCTCACTGGGAACTTTTCTGGAGGCGCTGCCCTGGAGAACTGGGAGAGGGGGAGTCTTTGTTGTTTCACCTGTCAATTGACTCTCTATATCATGCAACATCTAAAATTTATCTCTTAAGTCACACAATCACTGCCAAGTAGTTTTTTTTAATGCTGTATTGTGAAAAGGGATTTTGAGTCTTTCTGGTTTAGTGGTATTGTAGAAACTTGTTGGATTTTGTTTTTTTTCCTGTGGAATTTAATTGATTTATTAGTTTTGCCGAACATTTGCTGGGAGTAACTTGAAACTAGCATCATTTGAAGCAGCTCTGCATCTAACACACAATTCAGGCTTGTCCAGGACTCACATCCATGTCTGGAGTAATGTTTCTTTCCTGAAATCCTTTTAAAGCATTTAAAAGTTTTTTTTAAAGTTCCATTCAATTGGAAGAAATTTTCTATTGAGCTCAAAAACTTGCACACTATTATTGTCATTTGGTTGGTCCTTATAAAATGTATTATATGGACTTTAAATGTAAAAATAAGCATTATTACATAAATGGCTTGAGGATTGCATTGCCAGTGTTACAAAATTTCAGCCATTTGGCATCTGATTGTGTGTGTGTGTGTGTGTGTGTGTGCAGTGGTCTCCAGGTGAAAACAGCTTAATGTGTTAAGCTACATGAGTGTTCTCTGACATATAATGGTTGAAACAAGTATGGTTCCTTCTTGCTCAATCTCCATCTGAACTGACGGCCTCTTGGAACTCTTACCACCATCTCATCCCATTGCTGTATGTGCCACCCAACAGTCTCATTCTAAACAGAATCACACCATTCTAAATTTGTTGAAGTCAATGAGCTTAAAAAGGTTAATTATGCTTAGGACTGTACTGTACATATATATGTGCCCGTTAAGTTGCAACTGACTTAGGGTGACCCCTGCGAGGGGCTTTCAAGGCAAGTTAGAAACTGAGGTGGTTTGCCATTGCCTTCCTCTGCAGAGTCTTCCCTGGTGGGCTCCTATTCAAGTACTAACTCTGCTTAGCTTCTGAGATCTGGCAAAATCAGGCTATACCATGTGACCTTCCCTCCTGTAGGACTGCACTTTAAAGCACCGCAAATCAAGGAATCATACTAATTGCCTAGGAGAGGTTCTGAGGCAGTGGGGAACTTCATCAACTTCTGTTAATTTTCCTGCCTGACAGTTCATGGTTGGATCCAGCCATATTTTTCACTCAGTCTTTCTAAATTCCCTTTCTTGTTACAATCTTGGTCCCACATGGCTGTAGTTCATGTAGGTTCCATGATCTCCAGTGTAGCCTTTTGGGTGTTCAAAGAGATCGCTCCCTCACTTTTTTACCAGTGGAAAAGCTAGTTAGATCCAACCCAATAAATGGTATTCTTTAATAGATGGCACTTGAACTGTACAACATTCTTGTTTTCATGGTAACTCCTTTGCTATTGTGAACGTTCATGGTTCCTTGGGGGATAAAATCAGGATACAAATATTGTCGAAGGCTTTCACGGTCAGAGTTCATCGGTTCTTGTAGGCTATCCGAGCTGTGTGACCGTGGTCTTGGTATTTTCTTTCCTGACGTTTTGCCAGCAGCTGTGGCAGGCATTTTCAGAGGAGTAACACTGAAGGACAGTGTCTCCAATCTCCAAGGAAAGACAGTGTCTTTCCTTTCTCCAAGGAAAGACACTGTCCTTCAGTGTTACTCCTCTGAAGATTCCTGCCACAGCTGCTGGCGAAACGTCAGGAAAGAAATCACCAAGACCACGGTCACACAGCCCGGATAGCCTACAAGAACCAAGGATACAAATAGTTAAATAAAATAAATAAAAATGTAAACAGTAGGTTTAAAGGCCATGAAATGCATGTAGAGCAGCCTGTGACTATTTCTATGAAAAATTTAATTATGATTGTGATGCTTCTGCCTCAGTATCTGACCGGCCACTCTGAACGAAGCTAATCGGAAAGTGACAGAACTTCAGCCCTGCTAGGGAGGCAGTTATTTTGACGAGAGGGGACCCACTCCTCCCAGCAGACATCCCTCACTGCTCCTCAATCCCCTTATCAGCAGGGTTCAGAGCCTTTCCCTTCAGTAGACTGCCACCACCTCCTGATCCCTGGCCCCTTACCAGTTTGGTGCCAGGAGGAACATCCAAACCTGGGGCTGATGTGGTAATGTCATCCACAGCAAGGCACATAGGTAGGAATTGAATCAATCGCTTTCTCTTAAACTTGATTCTCCTGTTAAAACAGATAAAACACAGGCATCAGAACCATGGTACAGACTAATAAATGAAACGAAACAGAGAAAGATTGCTAACCTAACTTGGAATTTACCACAACTGAACATCTGCTAGGAGATTCAAATGGGTGTGTGTGTAAAGAGGATATTTTTCTTCACATGGTCATGCTCCCCCCATGGTCTCTCTCTTTTCACACACCTACAAACTACAGCTTCTTTTTAGTTCTCCCTCCCACATGTAGAAAAGCTTCTAAGCCAATCTGGGTCTTGGATTCTAGCAGCAACAGCCCACCAAAACCTACTCAGCCGATAAAGAGATGCTAGAATATCTAAGAGATCCTATGTTTCACTCCTAGTTGGGAAAACCCTGTCTACCTGGCCAAGTAGTCAGAGTCCCCAGCTCTAGTGTCCCCACAAATGCTGATAAATGTCAAAATATGTCACCCCTTCTGGGTCTCAACCATGACAGTGATCACTAATTATTATGGCTTTAACAGGGGAGTGAACATGTTCATGGAGGAGAGGGGTATTCAAGGCTACTAGTTAAAATGGATACTAGTCATGATGCATACCTATTCTCTCCAGTATCAAAGGAGCATGCCTATTAGGTGCTGTGGAACACAGGCAGGAGTCGTCTTGTTTGAGGGCTTCCCAGAGGGACCTGGTTGGCCACTGTGTGAACAGACTGCTGGACTTGATGGGCCTGGGTCTGATCCAGCATGGCTTTTCTTATGTTCTTATGTTCTTTAGACCATAAAACAGCTTTAAAAGATGGAACCCTTAAGTTAAATCTGTCTTGACCAGGCACCTAAAGAGTAAGGTAGGCCCTAGGTGAACTGGCATTCCGAATATGAGGTACCACCATAGAAAAAGCCCTGTCTCTAGTTGCCACTTGCTTCACCTCTGCAGGTGACGGCCCAGACAGCCCTGCTTGACCAGCTCAGCACTCAGTCCACATTAGCTTTGCCACCACTCAGAGTATTTTGGGCATGTTTACATAGGCAGAATAATTATAGGTTGAGATTCAAGCTGGTCTCCTGACATAGCAATCATGCAACAATTTATCAATATGCACATACAGTGGAAGTTTCGTAGATTAACCGAACTGACATTCTCACACACTAATTTGGTTCTGTCAATCTGACCTTTGCACATGGACATCTGACCTTTGCACATCAGGGTAAGCAGAAAGAATCATGTTTCTCTTCTTATTTATTTTTTATTTTAATAAATTTAAATTTCGCCCTCCCCAGCCTAGACCGGACTCAGGGCGACTCACATAAAAAGATTTAAGATAAAAACATGTTAAAACAATTAAAATAGTAATTAAAACCAGTCCGTACAATTGAACACACACAGTAATTTAAATCTGGAGTTGCCCCTGATGTGAAATAGAGGCCACAGCACACTGCAGCATGCCACATCCTCAAGGTGGAATGGGGGTGAAGGGTAGGGTTGTCTTAATATTATGGTGAGATGCCAGCTACAACATCAATGGAAGAATGCACTGAGAAGGTTTTACAGTAATATCCTAAGAACTTTTTCCTGGGAGAAAGCCCAATTGAAGAGACTTGAGTAGGATTCTGAGTAGACCTGCTTAGGTTTGTTCTCTTACGCTGCAATCCCAAGGACACTTTATTGGGAGTAATTCTCCACTAGTTATTGATATGGAAAGGACAATCCCTTTCTTAAAAAAGGTAAAGGTAGTCCCCTGTGCAAGCACCGGGTCATTACTGACCCATGGGGTGATGTCACATTCCGACATTTACGAGGCAGACTATGTTTACAGGGTGGTTTGCCATTGCCTTCCTCAGTCATCTACACTTTACCCCCAGCAAGCTGGGTACTCATTTTACCAACCTCGGAAGGTTGGAAGGCTGAGTCAACCTTGAGCTGGCTACCTGAAACCGAATTCCATTGGGACCAAACTCAGGTTGTGAGCAGAGCTTTTGACTGCAGTACTGCAGCTTACTACTCTGCGCCACAGGGATCTGTCTCTTGCTTAGCACCATGTAAAACCTGAGTTAGCCAGGCATAGCTCTCTATGTCATTGTTGGCATGCCTGAAAGGAGTAAAGACATAACTATAAGTTAACTTAACTATGTATTTATCATGTTTTAAAGTGATTTTATATGTTGATTATACTGATGTAAGCCGCCCCAAGCCTGACTTGGTTGAGGAGAGGCAGGATATAAATTTAATAATAAACAAATAAATAAATATAATAATAAATAAAAATAAGTACACCTTGAGTAAGATCAGGAGAGATCCTAATACAGATTGTGACTTAGTAAATTTCCAACTCTTGCTTTCAAAAAAGGCTTTAAAAACTGTTTAAAATAAAAAATAAAGCTTGAGGGGACATAATTATGTATAAATCTGTTTAAAACACTTGAGACAGAAGTGGCCAGAGGGAACACCAGCAGGCGTAGGCTGGCAGTGTCCACATTAATTGCTGGTTTTCTTTGCTTGACTTCTGCTTGCTTATTACTGTCAAATTTCAGACAATGCCTAAATAGCTGATGGGGGAGAAATTATTCAAAAATAATAAGAGGATCAAGCTTCAATCTAAGAACTCAGTTGAAACCTGCAGGGGCTGCAGTAGCATGCAACTACATATTCTTGTTAAGTAGGGTGTTTGTTTTCACAGTTTAAAGACTGAACTTTTTGTGGGCATATATTCTAAGTGCTAAGTACAAAGAAGACCTGAGGAAGAAGGAAGTGGGGGGGAAGCAGCTTGAAGTGGAATGGCTGAATCCTTTCTTAATCTGCTTATCTACCCTGCACATTTGTTGACAAATTGCTTTACTAGTAGGTGCTACTTAACTGACAAATAATCCACTTTTGTACATTGGCAGGGATGTTCACGAGGAATCCTCAGCTGCTTCATGTAATGTAACTTCTTTATGAAAGATGTTTAACTTCCTCATAAGTAAATAAAATTTAGATTGAAGGAGCAACTTGATATGCACAACATACTGCATATCAAAGTTAATTGCCAAGAGATGAATTTGAAAGGCAAACTAAAACTGAAGCCTTGAAACCATTTGTGCTTGAGAGTTGTGGGACTAATCCTACTGGGAGATGTGTGAATAAGTAGATTCAGGATTGTGGAAAGAGTAAAAGCTGGTTTCCACAACTTCTCCAAATGAGCAGCTGTGGCACCATGATCACAAGGGGGAAATGTTAGCACTGAGGCAGTTGTACATAGATAAATCTGAGAGCAATTTCCATGATCCAAGTAAGTACCTCAAGAGAATCTCTGTGCAGCCTGGTCCCGCCTCTCCCACACAACTGTGAGCAAGTGTGTGACAGAGGAGAATTTGCAACTGTCCATTTATAGATGTAACTGCCTGAGCAGACCTACCTACGCTAGTTCAAAAATAGTATGGGACATCAATCTGTTATTAGTCAGAATGCTCTGATGCTGTACAATTGAATAAATATGGGCAAGCAGTGTGGAGATAAGAGTGTCAGACCTAGAGATGGGAACTTTGGGTTCAAATTTCCTCTCTGCCATGAATTTCACTGGGTGACCTTAGTCTATGGTTTCACAAGGTTCTTGTGAGGATAAAATGTGGAATAGTAAACAATGTTCATGGCCCTGAGATTTTTGGAGGGAGGGCGGGATAAAAATGCAGTTTGATTCTCCAGTGGCTCACATGTTCATCCACAAATATTACTTATCTGCTTATGAACACTGCTGTGTCTACTGTAGCATTCCTTGTAGGAAGGTCATTCCACATGTCATTTTTTAATGTTTGTTGACATCTTGCCAGTAGTTTCATTTCTACACTTGCTGATGTTAGTTTTATAGATGTATTTGTATACTATATGCATGCTTGAAAATGCATACATCATGGTTCCAAACTTGTAGAACCTGTGAGCACTTTTGGGGTTTTGAGAATATGTGGAGGGTGCCACAACAAAATAACTGCCATGATGAAGGAGAGGTGAAACTAATCATAAACTGTTGAAAGGTTCCACCAACATGTTAGACGATACCATTTCAAAATGGGTGTTTTCTTCAAACACAATCATGATGCCTTCTGGGATCTTCTGAAGCGCCTCCTACTCCAGTGCAGTGGAAGAAAGCCAGGACTGGCCCTTTGCTTTGGGGAAGAAACAAATTGTGAGTGATAGCAGCCATCAGTCAGCACTATGGCTCCCATGGGCACCACATTAAAGGTCACTAGCATATATTTTATGAGGAAAATTTGGGTGAGGAAATAGAAAATATAGAATCACAGCTTTGATTAAATCAAGGGAGAACTTAAATAAAGAAACAGCAGAGAGGATAAATTTGGAATGATCCATAGCCGTGTAGCTAGAGTTGCCCCCCACCCAGTGAAAGTTTAGCCAAAGAATTGCCTCACATTACCATATTATACAAAATTAGAAACAGCATTTAGTAGACATTGTTGTTGATGTACTGTGACAGACTTATGGCAACAAATGAGATAGTAAAAAAGAAAAGAAAAAGAAAAAGAGAGGAAGTATAGGGAATCAGGAAGGATATGTGAACAGGAGGAAAGATAAAATTGTAGTGAAAGCTGGATGGTGGTGTCAGAGGGTTTGCACATTTTGAAATCTCTGAGCTGACTCTCCAGCTTTTTTGGAAATGTGTTTTTGAAGAGAAAACAAAGAATTATTCAATAATGTTTGAAGTCAAGCATCCCTTTATTTTGCTTGTAATAAAGTTTGACAGATCATCTTTTGATCTATAGCACAATCTACAATCTTGTTGAGCTTTTACTGCAGGCATAATGGATGTGTTGTGCTCTGTCTGGCAAAAGCAGGCCTTAAAACTATCTACTTAGTGTGGATGCTAATTACTAAATGAAGAAACTTTGCCTCATACAAGAAGAAGGCAAGGTTACAAAAGACAACCAGCCATACATATTAGCTATCATCACGGTGAGACTAATAAACAGAAAAGTACCCAAAACATATGGTAATGTTGGATTGTGGATGTAAAAGCAAGCTTTCAGAGGACTAAAAAGTGACTGTGTGCCCATGCACACTTGCCTGCATGTATGCAGCTCATCTTGCAGCCATCCATTTCTGGAGAGCTCACTGTAGTTTGCTAGCAAGCACTTCATTAGAGAAATGATATTACAAGGAAAGGGGCTACTTCCAAATGCTGTTGACACATGTGAGCTGAGTGATTTATCCAATGCAGTCCTTCCTATGTATGGGACTGCGCATGTGAGAGGGAAACACATAGAGAGGTCTCAGTATGAACGGGGCATCTATCTATTATTCTTCATAAATTCTCCAAAAATTGCTAGCTGCTATGTAAAATTTAACAATACAACAGACTTTCCACAAGATTCAGATACAACTCCCAGCAGCCATTTCAGTGATCATAGTGGAGCTTTTCCCAGCTATCCAAATGGCACCTTTGGTATGTACCCACCCACTGTACCATAGTGATGATCGGGCACACTGTGAGCTTCATAAGTGAATGGGATTAAAGCCCAGTGCTGCTCAGTGGCTCAGGAGCCACATGTGGCTCTTTGATATGTCATCTGTGGCACTTTGGGGCACTGTTTGTCAGTGTGGTACCCACTTCATTTTCCAGGAAAGTAAGCAATGTCATTGCCCTTCAGGGCTAGTGGTTGTCAGATGGCTCCCACCTTGAAATAGCTGTAACCACAGGAACTGGATGACGAGTAATCTGAGATCCATTCTGAGATGCATGTCTGTGAGGGGGGTGAGGGGCCAGGGGTCCCCTCTGGCACTACAGCGCCCTCCAGTGTTCTGCTCACCTGGGAGAAGCAGCCTCAGATCAAGGCTGAGGGAGGACTTCCAGTCACTTCCATTTAATCTCTTTTGGGGTCTCTTCCTGGTGGGCATCTCTTAGAGACTATCCAGCCACCCAACCTCCTCCTTGGCTGTCTGAGCTCCCTTTTAAGAGTTCCACCCTGTAATGGTGTAGGCCCAGAGCTGCCCCTCAACTCATTGCAGCAAGTGACATTGTGAGAAAATAGAAAGAGTTTTAAATTGATGCCTATTGAATTTATGCCTTATTGAATTATCCATGCTTGAATTGATGCTTTCTTTTAACCAACATGCAATGCTAACCTATGATTCTTATTATTAGCTGATATTTGTTTCAAGGAATGCAAGGCTGAAGGCGTAAATGGGTGGGTGAGAGTGATTGGGTACGATTATGTCCACTTGAAGGCCATGCAAAGACAAGCTACAACAAGCAGATGAGTCTGTGAACACAAGCTAAAAGGCAGAAGATACTATTCCAGTTTGTAGGAAACTCAAAGGGGCATTGTGTGCATGACTGTCTCCTCCACCTCATCCTTTCTATGGTGGTATCTAAGCTATTGTGCTAGATAACGTGTGTCTCTCTCTACCTCATACTGCTTTTTAACTTATTGATTTTAATCCGTTCACCACAAACCTCTGATAAGAGAGAAAGGAGACTTTTTCACCAGGCTGTTTCTGAAGAAAGCTGTGGCACCACCCACCTGGATCTGGCTGATTCCCACCCCATTCCCACAAAGGAAGGGGACACAAATCACACAGGCCTGAGACTAAGGAGTATAAAATCACCAAAGGGCAATGGAGGGGCAGAATTTCCAGGATTCTCCAATTTGAATTTTATCAGATGCTTCTAAATCTGGCCAGCAAACTAGCTGTGTGGATTAAAATGAGGTGCTTTTGAATTTCTTTGGTGTGGCCTTAATAAACATTACTTCTGTATCCAAGACCATACTTCCTGGCTCACTCACTCACTCTCCCTCCCTCACCTCTAGGGAAAAATCCTGCTGGGTCAGAGGGTATTTGGGCAGAGGTCTGACCACCGTCTTAGCTCATTTGCACTGCCCTCTTTTGGGCCCTGACAGCATCACCTGAAAATTCCCTGGGTGGGAGAGCACTCTCCTTGGTAATGGGGCGATCCCCACTCACTCCAAGGGCAATGAGATCCAGCTGGCTTCGGAGGTGATCATGCCTCCCATTCCCTCCCCTCACTAGCTGGGTGGGAGCAGCCTCTTGGGGCTGAAGGTGGGGCCAGGCATCTCTATACCAACTCCATGCTCAGTCCACAAGTCCACATTCCCCTGAGGAGCCCCTAATATGGATTGGATCCTTATTGCTTCACCCCCCTGGGACAAGGTGCACCCTAGGGTTGCCAAGGTGGTGGCTGGAGATCTCCCCAGTAACAACTGATCTCCAGGTGACAGAGATGAGTTCACCTGGAGAGAATGGCCACTTAGGAAGGTAGACCCAATGGCATTATACACCACTGATGTCCCTCCCCTCCCTAAACCCCACCCTCCTCAGTCTCTGCCCCCAAAATCTCCAGGTATTTCCCAACCTGGAGCTGGCACCCCAAACTCTTCTTGGGTATGTCTGGGAGAGTGGAAGTGGAATCCAGATAGGGCCTCATGCCAGGGATGGAAGTAAAGGTCCTGCCCTCTCCACCCCGCTCCCCATTCTCCACAGGCTCTGTATTATTATCCCAGTATTCAAGTAGCTACTGGAAGGCGAGTCAGCTGGCTACAGAGAAGACAGAGTACAACTACCACCACTACAGCTGCCGTGCATAAAAAGAGCAAATGGGCCACACTGGGGTGTGTGTGCTCATTTTTCTCTGTTACCTGCTCGCTCTCCTCCAGGAGCCTTGGCAATTTCGCTCTTGCTTCGGAGAGAGGGAGAAAGCATGGAGGGAAACTCTTCCCAACACTCCTGGTATACAATGGCTGGCGAAGTTGCAACAGCGGTGGGAAGAGACAACTCACAAGCTCAGAAGTAATCCAGCAATTAAAAAATAATATAGTTATATACTAAATATTAAGTGGGGTGTTGCACAAGGAATGAGGCGGTCATGCAGCTGTTCTAATTGATGGTAATTGCAAATGTGGCAAATACCACTGTTGAAGCCCATGCTGAGTCACCACGTTTTTAATCTTATATATTTTTAATGGTCCACTTCTGTTTGATGGATAATTTTTACGTGGTTTGTGTTTTAATGGCTTGTGTTTTAATATTATGGTTTTTAATTGTAAGTTGCCTTGGGCAGGGATCTGAAGAGGTGGCACAGAAATATCCCAAATCAATCAATCATATGAAATGTTAGTGGTCAGTTGCGTTGAAGCTAATTTTAAAGGAGTCCAACAAAGAAGTAAATGGCGAACCTCCTTTGGCAGTGAGCTTTTGGCAGATCACTATGGAGATCTTTGTGTTAGTGACACATGAATATAGGGATCATTCCAGAATCTTCCAGAGCTGGAAAAACGAGTAAAAAGGCATAAAAATCACGAGTACAGGACCCTTCCCACAATGTATAGCAATGAACATTGTAATGGAACCAAGTTCCATGTATTTTATAGATTTCTTTGAGGGAAATATGAAGTTCACTTTAACACTGAAGATTAAAAACATGCATTGTGCACTTACTCTGACATCTAGACATATAATCTATATCTGTCACTAGGACAATGAGTTACATTTAACTCCGAGTCGTTAGATATGTCTTCAGTTCGAGCCTAAGGAGCTAGAGTAGCAGTAAGGTCTGCAAAAATAGCTTTGAAGGACATTTCACTAATATGTCATAGTTCTAGGCACTGATTAAAACTTCTCCAAATATAATGGACAGCTTCATGTCAGGCAAAGGGAGTAAAAGTCATGTTGACTAACCGTTAAGAGGCACGGCTGTCACAGATATGGCAGCCTGAGATGGGAAAAGCCATGGTAAACAATGTGTTCTAGACATGTCCTGTAACTCAGCTTGAAATCCATACTTTGTGACAGGCTTTTCGGCAGTGTTTAAAAAGAAAAGAAATCTGCTCCTTTCTTTGCACATACATTGAAAGACAAATGAGCCATTGAAACACAAGCTGGTAAAATCTTATTATAATTAGGGAATGTGTGCATTGAGAAGAGATTGAAAGGAAGTTACTTTCTAAAGCCAACTCTTAGAAACTCAGGATCATGGGGTTTTAGTTGTACCACAATTAATCAGACCTCTTGCAGCAATAAAGAACTAACAAGTTCCAGCTGGGTTTGTGTGAGAGAGACAGAGAATAGAAAATGTCTTTCCCGTGCATCACCTTATAGAAAAACGAATACACATTTTGTATTCATTTGCTACAGGAGATCAACACATCATCCTTCATGGTAACACTTCTGTCATGGGGATATCACATGCATATATGCCTAGCCCTCGTTTCCCTATGTTTTATTGCTAAGAAGATGCAAAGCTTCTCATAGCTCACACCTCCATTGCTATCGTGGGTGGAATGGGGTTGCACATTAGTATGAGCATGTCTTTTATAATGCCTACGACATCACTGTATGTATTCATTTCTATCTACAATGCCTGTGCCATTTTGTAATTTTAAAAAATCTTTGTCTCTTCCTTATTGTGTATGAAGTTTGTATCCGCAGACCTTCACTGGCCCAGTAGCTTTGTGTCTTCTTTGGGTACTTACAATAATCCTGTTTTTTTTTTAAAGTATAACATTTATTTCCTTTAGGAATGCTAAAACTCCAGCTGATCCATTTTCCATTCTGTTCACCAGTCACAAGCGGGACGCTGATTTTTCATTGAGCAGTTTGAGTCTGTGAGCAGCTTAAACCTGTTCAGTATGATACTTTCTGGATTTTTAAACAGTCCAGTCCAGTGCAATATTCAGCAGCATTTAAGGCCTATGTATGCTTGCAAAGCCTGATAAGCATCCTAATTCTTTCCCCAGTGTAGTGTTGCGGTAGGCTATTCCACAGCCAATTCTTTAAAGTTTGAACAAACCAGTCAGAAAGTTATTAAAAACACTATCAGTATCCTACCAATCCATGTGCAAAAGAGGTAGTTTCTCCACATTCCTCTGTATTGTTGCAGATCTTTCCAACCCCCAGAAATATCATTCCTGGGTCCACAGGATCCATGCAGAGGAACAGGCACATGGTTTGGGGGAATAGGGTGAGGGAAGGACAAGGAATGGAAATTATTCTTTCTTCCTCCTCTGCAAGTGCAAGTCCATTGGAAGAGGGGGAAACTTCATCCCCTTGTCCCTCCTGACTCAAGCCCTTCAATTCACATGGCTGTTCCTCTGCATGGATCCTGTGATCCCAAATATGATCTTTCTGGGGGGTAGGAAACAGCTGCAGCAATAGAGAGGAATATGGGAAATCGCTGTGTGCTTTCTACACATGGAGGGTAGAATACTGGGTAGTAGATTTTTTTAAAGAGTGTGGCGATTAGTTGTTCATCAAATTGGGTTCCTAACTACCCAGTTATGGCAGGGAATTGTCCCCCAATCGTTTCTGCTACCCGCGACTCTCCGCTGGTCAGCAGGTAGAAGCAGGCAGGGGAAACAGAGGGGCAGCAGTTGGCATCATGTACACGATGATGTCACTTCCAGTTTATGTGGAAGTTCTGACATTGCACTGAGGGGACACTCTATTACTCACAAAAAACTCTATGGAAAACATATAAATTTTCCATGAGTGCTAGACCACCCTCCCAGTGCGATGCTGGAACTTTCGCATAAACTCTATGGAAAACATATAAATTTTCCATGAGTGCTAGACCACCCTCCCAGTGCGATGCTGGAATTTTCGCATAAACTGGAAGTGACATCATCGTACAGATGCTGCCAATCACTGCCCCCAACCCCACCTCCATAAACCTCCTGCCAGTTGTGAGGAGGGAACTAGCAACTCTACATCTAATCTGTGTTATCAATGTTTTTTAATACATTCATGTTTTTGCACAGCCTTGTGGGAGTTGTAGTCAATTAATTACTTGACCCCCATCTATGATCCTGGAGGAAAACTGATTTCACATACTATAGAGACGTAATAATGACCACTAGGCAGAAGAGAATGAAACTTCACTACTGCACAACTACAAAGCCAGATGGTGGCAAAGTGAGCAGATCGGAGGCCCAGCTTCCAAATTATCATGGCTGTCAAACATGATATGTTCACCTGCTGAAAATGTTCACCATGAAGTTTGTCTAATTTCCATAAGTGGTACCTCTAATTTCTCCAAGGAGCTCAGGACATTATGCACCAGGTAATCTCTTTTTAAACCACAAATCAGACTTGACGCTGCCAGGAGAGAACAACTTACTTGTATGACATTGCAGGCACCCAGCATCTTATAATTTGAGCAAGCCTACATGGGTCACATGACCATGCCAACCTACCTCTTTCTAGTGTGTTAAAATTGCACACATAGTGGTTGAAGGCCTGGTTTAAACGAGACTCTGGGCACATGCAATATCACATAGAGAAATTCTTCCATCCCAGCAGTATAATGCTTAAATCAGCCCTGAGGTCAGTTAGACTGAAGGATAGGACTTGCCTGAGGCCAGACAATGAGTGTCACATCTGAATGTGGATTAGCACCCCAGATTTCCTAACTTCAATCCAGTAATCTATACAAAGTAGCTTTCCATAAATTCATAATGGATTTTGTTTCTGTTAAGCTTTCTGTGTACCTTTAATGGTACACAATGGCCTATGTTTTGCAGTGGACTTGTTACTTACTAGGAGTTGTGTTTCTTAAGACTTCCCATCACTATTAACTATTGAAATAGGGTTGCCAACCTCCAGGTACTAGCTGGAAATCTCCTGCTATTACAACTGATCTCCAGCTGATAGAGATCAGTTCACCTGGAGAAAATGGCCACTTTGGCAATTGGACTCTGTGGCACTGAAGTCCCTCCCCTCCCCAAACCCTGCCCTTCTCAGGCTCCACCCCAAAAACCTCCCGCCCGTGACAAAGAGGGACCTGGCAAGCCTATATTGAAATGGTGTTCCTTTTATGGCTAAGTACTACCCTGATTTTGAAATGGTCTTAGACTACAATAGAATCTGGGGCACAGTGCTGTAATTTTCTAGGGTAAGATCAAAAATAGTAGCATTTTTTGGTGGCAGAAGCAGCTGAGAACTGACTAGATCTCCTGCAAGTATGTTTCTGTAGCAGGGGAAGACTGGCAGAGGGAGAAGA
Organism: Euleptes europaea; assembly: GCF_029931775.1. Taxonomy (NCBI): domain Eukaryota; kingdom Metazoa; phylum Chordata; class Lepidosauria; order Squamata; family Sphaerodactylidae; genus Euleptes; species Euleptes europaea. Next base: position 68,535,261 of record NC_079315.1, read on the forward strand.
GGCTGGGGAAATAGACGTTTTTGGAGAGACCCTTGCATGTGGCATTTTGAAACCAATCCCTATATTAAGTTGACATCATAAGAAGTAGCCAGGTGTGACATTTTTCTGTCTTTATAAAGTCTAAGCTGTTTGCCGTGATATAGCTACCGCAACTTTAAATTTTATTTCACAGTCTTTCATGAGTTTTAACGTGAGACAGCATTGGGTGTATTGGTTTCTAACTGACCACAAGGCGGTTCTGTTTCAGAGCATAAAACTGCATTCAGACTCACTGGCCAATTATTTATGATCTGAGTGTCCATGCGCATGCACACACGTATACATGTGCTTATTAGAGATACAGTACTGCAGGCTCCTTTAAAGGTAGCTTCAGAGGGCAAGAAAGCGAGGGGCTTTTCCCTTCCACTATATCATACTTACAGTCAGTTGAAATAGATGATAACAAATTGCTGCTTCTTCTTTGTGCTTGCCATTCTGGCATTCTGAGGTTGTCCATAATCACCCCACATGTTTAAAAAGAAAGGGCAACACGTGGTCACTGTCATGCCCACAGGAGCCAGGATTCTGGGCACAAGTTTAAGGGTTTTCATCCTGGTCTTCTTTCATTCGAACAGCAAAGCTGAGCGTTTCATTTCTTTGTTGGAAGCTCCTGTTCTAACGACCCTTTAATAATCCCCCTTTCCACTTTACGAACTTTGGCACAGTAGGCACAATTATAGGTAGAAATTGTGACAGACTCGGTGAACAGTGGTTTATTATTAAAAAATGAACTCTCGCTACCTCCAGCACAGCTGCTCAATTATTTATTAAAAGTTGGAGGCATTATTTGTGCTTTGCCTTTGTAAATCCTTCTTGCAGCCCTCGTGGGTATACATAACAAGCTATTAAGTGGCTTCAACCACAATCTGGAGAGAAAAAGTTTCATGTTGTAATGATTTCTGCAAACTGACATACAAAAAAGAGGGGTGTTTTTTTGGGGGTGGGGGTATAAATCCTTGCAGATTGCTAATGCCGCTAATGCTGTAAGACCAAGCACTGCTTTAGAAAGCCCCAGGTTAAGATCAGAGCTCAGGTTTTACAGGTATGTAAAAGCTTTTGGTTTCAAAAGGATTTGAGCAGTAGTGCCGTCTAAGAGATTGCGTGGGCCACCTAGTCCAAAATAACCGCCCACAAACAGGATTTTCTTGGCTCGCTCCAGAATTAAACTCTCAGTCCCATTGAAATGAAAAGGGTTTATATAAAAGTAGTACCTATGGGCCTTCACTCAAGTTATCTGCCTGTTCGTTCTGTGAGGCCAGCGTGGCAGCTGTCCCCTGATCTTTTTTCAAGCAAAGCCACCTGGTTGAACAGTATGAGATGTTTCCTCTCTAGATCCAATTAACAAACACCTTGATAGGAATTACTGTAGATGTTTGATGGCGATACAAAATCCCATTAGTTTTTGCTGCAGATGGCTGGTACCACCTTGTAAGCAATTTAATGTTACTGCATTTTGGAGACTTGAAGTAAACTGCTGCTAGCTAATGATCTGGGCAATCCAAAGAGTTTGTGTAGGACATCAGTTTTGGAGGGGTTGCAGTAAAAAAATAGATGCAAGATCACTTCCTAATACCACCTTAATGCTCTTGCTTTTGCAGCTCAGATGTAACAGGGCTTGCAGGGATGCCAAAAGGTCAAAGGATACAGGAAGGCAAGGAAGGGGCACCTAAGAGGCAAGTGATCCCAAAGGAAAATGAGAATGGCATGTCTTAGGGCACTCTAAAAAAATGACATTTTGCTCTGTGATCTTGGAGGCAGACTGAAAACATACTGGAAGGTAGCTAATGCAGGCAGAGACCTCACTGGAGGTTGCTAGCTAGCATGGCTTTAGTAGTGAGATGACACTTAACCTTGTGGGTGGTTAGGATTGCCAGCACAAGGCTGGCAACTGGTGACCGACTCACCTGTTGGAAGGAGCCTTGGCAGCAACATAATGATGTCACTGGTGACATGATGATGTCACTTCTTGTGTGACAGAAGTGAGGTCACAATCTCGCTAGAGATGCTCTAGCATGCAACCAAAACTCAGTGGTTTCATAGAGTTTTGACTGATTGCTAGACCGTCCCCAGCAACATGATGACGACACTTCCAGTTGCACCAGAAGTGAGGTTGTCATGCCAGGATGCCAGCAGTCCCCCCCCGCCATTTCCCCCCATGTCTTAGGACTAGCCAAGGTCAGGAAGTCTCCTTTTCCAAGCAGGAATCTGGCAATCCTACTGAGTAGTGATCCCCACTGAGGCTCCATAAACCACAGAGCCAGAAAAGATGGGTAAGAGGAGAATACAATGTGTAGAAATTCTGTATTGCAGTATGATGTAGGATAACTGGGTTGGGGTAGAGAATTTATTTAAATATTTTACCTTCACAAAATTGTCTAAGATTAGCCTTTGGTTGGGGAACTCAATGGTGATCTTAGTCATAAACCCAATTCTTACTGAAGCAGTAAGCCTATGTCTGAGCAGCAGTATCACTTCATATGAGAGGTAGGAACTCACAAGGCTCTTCACCCAGCCAAATCTCCATATATAGATACTAATGCCATAGATACATGTTCTAGACTTTCCCGCTCCTTAACAATTGTTTTCTGCGGGTTAGGAGCTGGAGCCCTTCTGTTCATGAAATGATTCCTTCCTGTGAGTGTAGCCATCTTTGGATCCAGCCCTAGTGTTTGGATACATCCTAATGATTTTGCTTGAGATAACCTTAAATTAGCCTTCGCCTGCAGAATGAAGCGGTATGGTATACAGAATGAAATGGTATGGAGGCCCAGTGAGAACTAGGCCTTAAAAATATGCTGATAAACCAACTCATTGTGGTTCTGGGACTAATCCATGCAATTTCTGTACCCCATTCCTTTAATTGTAAAATTATTACTTTGCAGATGTGATAATATTACTTTACAGTCTATTGATTGCAATGTATATGTTACTAATTTACTTTTAAGGTACTGTCAGACAGCAGGACTCTGAAGACTGCCTGGGTGGTTAGTTTGGTATTTTGCCAAGCCCCGTTCTTAGGACCACCAAAACTGGTTGTTGATTTACAAATAAAAGTGTGAGTTAGACATACTGTATTATTCAATATTAGTTCATTCCTAAATTGAGCAGGATACAGATTGCAGGCAGAGGACAAATATTATTAAATTTATAACAGCTTGATTATAGACCAAAGACTATGAATTATTGTGGGAGAAGATAAAAACAGTAACATTTTTTGCCATGGATGTGCTATAGAAAGCTCAGAAAATCTGGAAAGTGTTGCATTGCATTTTAAACGTTCTGCCTTATTGGGCTTGATAACATATATAGAGTATAGATGGAAAGCTCTGCTTAATGCATTTGACCATGACTTAAGCACATACCCAATACACAGAACCATATCTTTTTGCAGAGTTGGTTTTTATAGCTGAATGGTAATAGCTCTATTAGTACAAAGATGGTGGTGTAACATGCTGTTCACAAATTGTTTATGTGCTCAGTAGGATGCACATTCTTTCTATGGCAAGTGAAGAAAAATGCATATTTAAAAGGACCATATCAGGGTTAGGAATTCATGAAATTTACATTGGGGATTTTAAATATGAAAATGGAGATTCCTTGTTAAAGCAAGAAAGGCAAGACCAGCAATGCAATGCTGAAGGATAATTGCATGGCTATGGTATGCTGTGAGGCCTATTTTATAATATAGAAGGTAATCATGCTTATGCTTGATTATGGAGATAGGAACAGTTTGTTCATCTACCAATGGCCAACTTGATGCCTTTTTCTATCTGCTTTCCACTACACTGTAACCCAAATGTTTGGATATAAATGATTCTATTTTGATTCAGGAGGCTAAATTTAATACCCACCCATTCGCCTGGCCTATAGTTCTATTTCAGCATCTCTTAACTTTAGGGTTGGGAAATACCTGGAGATTTTGGGCGTGGACCCTGAAAAGGGTGGGGTTTGGAGAGGGGAGGGACTTCAATGCCATAGAGTCCAATGGCCAAAGCGGCCATTTTCTCCAGCGGCCATGATCTCTGTCGCTTGGAGAGCAGTTGTAATAGCAGGTGATCTCTAGCCACCACCTGGAGGTTGGCAACCCAACTTACCTTTCACTGATCTTAAGCCTTTTCAAAGCTGACAATGACATGACAAGGTTTTATATCTGAAAAACATGGTGGCTACACAATAGGATCTCTCAGATATACCGTTTGACATGGCACTGACCTGTAGAACAATTTTTTAAAAATGTTTTAAATTTTTATTGCGTTTTTAGGGTACAGAATTGAAGGGGAAATAGGAAAGGGAATGGGGAAGCAAAAAAAATTATTTCTGTGTCCAAGTATATTCAATACATTTGTTGCCATTTAACATATTGTGCACTAATGAAAACTAAAATAATCAATCTTATCGATGCTTAAACTGTTGTACACTTTAACTTTGTCACTACCACATGTGTAACTTTCTACCATAAAAAACATTTCTAAATTTGATTAGTAATCTCATAGACCAGTTAATATAGGTCTATGATTAGTTATATCCTTATGCATAGAAAGGTTGCCATTTGCCCCAAAAATCATCTAGTGGTTGTTTCTTTATCAGACAAGTTAGTTTTGACATCGAAGCAAAATCAAATACTTTTTGAATCCATTCATTTTTCGTTGGGATCTTAGGGTTTTTCCAGTATGATGCGTAAAGTATTCTCTCCCTGGTGGTTGCATATAGGAAGAATTCTCTTTGGACTGGATTTATTTGTGGTGGAGTGATCCCCAGAAGCATAAATTTTGTTTTTAATTCTAAATGTATTTGGAGAATGTCTTGGATTATCTTGTGTATCATCTTCCAGAACTGCTGGTTCGTTTTACAAGTCCATCACTGGTGGAAAAAAGTCCCATCCGTTTCTGAACATTTCCAACAGTTTGCTTGGTTGGTTTTGAACATGGTTAAAACAATTTAAACCAGAGCTAAAATACATATATAGCAACCTAAAAACTGGGCAGGTAGGAGGGAACGCTGAGAGAATACCAAATGAAATCAAAAAGTACTCACTGGTGCAAGATGACAACAGAAGGGGACAAATGAATGTCCCTAAGGAGGGAGTTCTAGAGTTTTGGAGCCATGATCGAGAAGGCCTTCTTTTGGGTTGCCAGCCACTTTATCTCAGAAGGTAGGAGCATCCAAGCAGGACCTCAGAATATGACCACAGTGGTCAGGTAGGTTCATAAGGGAGTAGACAGTCCTTCAGGTAGGGCTTTAAAGGTCAACACCAGCACCTTAAATTGTGTCCAGAAACAGTTTGGGAACCAGTGTAGACAGGCTAAGATTGAAATGATATGGCCATATGAGCCACTCCAGCTGTCATGCTGGCTGTAGCATTCTGCAAAGTTGCAGTTTCTGAACACTTTAAATTCCCAGAGTGGTACCCTTGTTCAAGTAATTAAAGAAACCATTCATTTGAATTAGGGTGATGTGCTGAGAAATCCCTTCCTAAAATATATCCTTTTTCATTAGCCTAAGGCTTGGTGATTTTAGGAGATAATGGCTGGATTGGCCATTAAGGCCACTGGGAAAAGTTCCAATGGGCCAATGGCCATGGAGGCCACCTCCCCCTGCACTGGGGCCACCCTGGCAACAAGTAAAGGTTGGCCCTCACCCCATGTGGGACAGGCGATTAGCTACCAGTGTAGTGAGCCAGTGGTCCTCTTCCTGTGGGGAGTGTGCCCAAGCCATATATGAGTTGTGGCCATGGTAAGTGAGCCAACTGCCTGAAGGAGCAGCCATCACCACAGTAAGTGAGTGATCTGCAGGTGTGGTGAACCAGCTGCCTAAGCCACCTGAGAACAGCTGTGATGGCCAGCGAGTGAGTGAGCCAGCTGCTCGAGGGGTGTGCTGTGGCGACAGTGGTGAACAAGCAAGATGGCTGCCTGCCCAAGGGAGCTGCCACCACTGCTGTGAGTCAGCAAGACGACTGCCTGAGGGAGCTATGGCTGCCACGCTCATCAAGTGAACCAACTGCCTGAAGGATCTGCCACTGTGGTGGCCAACAGAAGGGTAAGCTGGCTGCTTAAGGGAGCTGCTGCAGCTGCCATGGTGAGCAAACAAGCTAGCAGGCTGCCTTAGGAAGCTGTAGCTGTTATGGTCAGTGAGTAGAGGTGTGCAAAAAAAAAATTTGGGTTCATGTTTAGTTGCCCCATTTTTTTCTGGGTAAACCAAAATAAGCTGAATACCCATACTGATAAATGGGTATTCAGTTTTATTTACGGGTTTCCCCAAAAACTCAAGTCCATTATAGTCTATGGAATTTATTTTCAAGGCTCTGGGCATTTTTTGAGGTAGACTCACCAAATTTGCAGCATAGCTGCAAGAGACTCTTCTTAGACACCAAAGTTTGGGGAACTTTGGGACAGCGGATCCAATTTTATGGGCCCACAAAAGGAGTCACCTTCATCTCCAGGCATTTGTGAGAGCCCAGCTGTCAGTCAGATTTCATGTTCACAAGGTCAGCGTTGCCAAGGACTGGGGGAAAGAGCTGATTAGCAGGCTGGAGCCTCCGAGTCTGGGGGCTCCGTTTGTATCTGGGTTGCTTTGCATGACTACCATGCAAATTAGTTTCTAAACTGAGGAAAACAGCTTAAATGCAAGAAAAATAAGGCACAGAAAACATTTCTTTTGGTGGCAAATGACATCCTGTGAACAGTCCTTTAATATAGTCATCAAACATTTGATTTCAAGAGATGGTAACAGTGCAGGTAAACAAAACCACTACTCAGGGCAACCTTCAGTTTGAGAGCAGATTTTCATGGGGGGGGTAATATCGGAGCGAGCCGAAATCTTGACCAAGGCGGCTGTTCTGAAGGAGATTGCTCCTCAGCACAAGTGAGGGAGTCTTCTTCAGAAGCCAATCAACAGATGTTGAAGCTGGTGCTTTTAGATAGAGGGTATATCCCTTTAGACGAGACTGGGTGAGCCCCGTGTTTTAAATGACTCTTCTGATATGCAGATTAGTCTTCTGTTGGGTGATGTACTTGGAAAGTTGGTTAGACCAATTTGGCTCCTATTACACAACCCCTACCTCAAAAGGGCCCCAACTATGGGAGAAGGCGCAGAGCCATGTATCTGAGCAAAGGTGAAAAGTCAAAACCCCCAAAAACCGAATATATATTTAGCTTTTCAGGAATTGCCTATTCAGCTTTGGGCAGATTCCCAGGTTTTGGTATTCGGCTGAAAATAAACCCGAATATTGCCAAAATGACTAATTTTGAGTTTATTTTTGGTTTGGGCTTTTCCGATATGCACAGCCCTATCAGCGAGTGAGCTTGCTGCTCAAAGAAGCTGCTTGTGGCTGCAGCAGTGAGGAATCAAGCTCTGGATGCCACAGGGAGCTACTGTCACGATGGTGAGCAAGCAAACCCGCTGCCCAAACTACCCACAAGCAGCTGCATGTTTTTCCTCATTCCCCCACCATTGGGAGATGGGGCCAAGGGCAGGCCAAATGGTGGGGCCTGTTCCAGGGCCATTTTTGTCTCTCAGTCCAACCCAGGGGATAACTTGTGTTAGTCTGACACAGGAAACAACACCATAAGTGCCAGAAATATGTGGAAAACATTTTGTTTTGAGCTGCATTCCAGTTTTTCAGAAAAAAATTAAAATGTTTTCAATGCATCTATAAAATATTTAATATGCAAAGTCACAGATGGTCACAGAAATATAATGCACTGAACAGTATATCATCTTAGAATGTCTCCTGGTGTTGCCTTCTATACCACACAAGTGTTGAAGTGATTATTTTGTAAAGGACATCTTTCTAGTGTTGAAGCTTGATAAGTTCAAGAACCCTGAATGTGCTTTTAAAGTGGCAGCACAGAATCCTCTGTGATGGGAAAGTGCCTTCCATAGTTTGAAAACAAAACAAAACACACACACCCTCCCCAAGTATATAAAAGAATAATTCTCTTACATACCAATCCTAAACCTGTTTCGATGGCCCAAATTGCTCTCTAATGTATCAGAACCTCTTTATGCATGTTCTGTTAAAGAATTCAATTAACACTGGTCTGGCCATTTGTAGATAGTAATATCTTTATTTATTTATTTACTTCCTTTCTATGCTGCCTTTTTGCCCCAGTGGGGACCCAAAGCAGCTTACATTATTCTCCTCTTCTACATTTTATGAATCACACACATCTTTTCACTTTATATCTGCACATTTTGCTATTGTTTTCCTGTGCTTCACCCTTTGACCTGAACATGTCAGCCCTCTGATCTGCAGTTCTGTAATTATTGTTCATCTGAAATTGATTCTATTGCTGCTGAGTCCCCCTCCTGAAATCTATCTTTGCATTCTGTCTTTCCCTTGTGTAAGTAAATAACTGTATCAGATGTAATACAGTTCTGCCAGTATTTTCCATTAGCCTTATTTTTGCTATAATCATTTAGACATTGATACCCAAGACTATTTCTGAGTTGACTTTGATTGTCCTTCTGATCAAATACCAAATGGTAGCTTTTGCCTGTATATGGGGAGACCAACCTTTTCACATAGATAAATCCTTGATTAGTGGATATCTCATAATGTTGTGTCTCCTTCACTCCCCTCTCTGTGTTTCTCTTTTTAGAGCTTAAAAAGAATAAGAAGCAACACTTAACAGATGTCTCCACCCCCTCTAATTTCTGCTAGTGGCAGCTGAGTGCTCCAGATTAATATGATCTTGAGGCTCTGAATAGACTTTATACTCCTGATGAATGGCAGTTGAAATGTATGCTCCACCCTAACTGAATATTTGAAGACTGCATGGTGTCTAAAAATCCAGCATGTCTGAGTCTTATACTTTTAAGAAATATCTGGCAAAAGCTTGCAGTCTTAGGAGAGATAAATTGCAACAGTAGATTAATATTACTGATAATTTACTATTAATTTCATTTTTTGCTAATTCAGTTTTTGTATGTAAACAGGAAAATCTCAGAACTCATTGTAAAGAATGCAGTCACATTCAAATGACACAGTTTCTCTATAATATACATGGAAACATGGGCCTGATTCTTCCCATGTTGTAGTGTTTGTGAATATTCCAAGGAATGCCAGACTCTTAAATGCATCTGCACCATTCATAATTGATAACCTTTGTCTATAATGTGTACAAAAAGGGGAATCTGAACTGACCCTCCTGATGGAACTCCTCCATTTTACAAGCCTTTCTTACTAATAGTATAGTTCTAGTATGCTCAGTGTAATTTCAAGTAACTAAGAAGTTACATACAATTTTTTGATAGTGTCCTCTGTGCAGAGGCTTGTTTATGAGGGATCAAGTAGTAAGCTGCAAATGCAGAAGAATGATACTGGATGTGTGTTTGTTAAGTGCCGTCAAGTAGCTTCCGACTTATAGTGACTATATGAATTAATGTCCTCAAAAATCATGAGCAGCCTTGCTCAGGTGGCTTCCTTTATAGAGTCAAAACATCTCATGTTGGGTCTTCCTCTTTTCCTGCTGCCTTCAACCTTTTCTTAGCATTATTGTCTTTTCCAATGACTCTCTTGTTTTCTCATAATGTGACCAAAGTATGATAGCTTCAGTTTAGTCATTTTAGCTACTAGGGAGAGTTCACCTTGATTTGATCTAGAACCCACTTATTTGTCTATTTTGCAGTCCTCGGTGTCTGTAAAACTGTCCTCCAACACGACATTTCAAATGAATCAACTTTCTTCCAGTCAGCTTTTTTCATTGTCCAACGTTCACACCCATACATAGTAATGGGTTGAATTAACAGGGCATGAATTAGCAGGATCTTGGTGGCCAGTGATACATCCTTACACTTAAGAATCTTTTCTAGCTTCTTCATGGCTGCCCTTCCCAGTCTCAATCTCTTTCTAATTTCTACCAGTCTTCCTTTTGGTGGATGATAGCACCAAGGAACAGAAAATCTTGAACAATTTCAATTTCTTCATCCTCAGCCTTAAAGTTCTGTAATTTCCCTGTAGTCATTACTTTCGTCTTCTTGATGTTCAGCTGTAATCTTGCTTCTGCCCTTTCTGTTTTAACCTTCATCAGTAGTTGCGTCAAGTCTTTGCTGCTTTCTGCCAGTAATGTGGAGTCATCTGTATATCTCAAATTGTTAATGTTCCTTCTGCCAATTTTCTCTCCTTAGCTTTTCTAATGAGATGGTCTGCATACAGATTGAACAGACAGGGAGATAAAGTACATCTTTGTCGGACACTTTTGCCAATTGGAAACCATTTTGTTTCTCCATATTCTGTCCTAACAGTAGCCTCTTGTACAGACTACAGGTTGTGCATCAAAGCCATCAGATGTTGTAGCACACCTGTTTCTTTTAAAACCAACCATAGCTTTTCATGTTCCACACAGTCAAAAGCTTTGCTGTAATCTATGAAACATAAGCTGATTTTCTTCAGAAATTCTCTCGCATGCTCCAATGAGCACTATAAATTTGCAGTCTGATCTCTAGTGCCTCTTCCTTTTCTGAATCCATCTTGAACATCTGGCATTTCTCATTCCACATATGGTGACAGTCTTTGTTGTAAGATTTTGAGCATCACCTTACTTGCATAAGGCTACTGGATAGAGCACTCTTAAAATGAGTGGTGCCAAGCATCTTACCTCAAAAGGGCAATGAGAGAGTTAGATATCACACATGTGAATTGTAAAGGAGGAAGGAACAGCCTGCTATGTCCTCAGGAAAGTAACACGTCTCCAGGCAGTGAGATAGCAAAATAAATTATTCTCCTATATGCATGCTTGAATAAGAAGATCAAAGCTCTGAGTGTAAGTAAATACTTAAAAAGCAAGGGCCTGTAAGGACTTGCAGTGGAAGAGAATCTCATTTTCCCTTCCCTCACTACTTCCTCTTTCCCTTCCCTGAAATCTCCTATAGCTTTTCCTGCTTCCTTCCTTCCCACCCAGCAGCCAACCTACCTTTATCTGCTCCCTGTCTTCAGCTTTCCCACCTTCCTTCCGCTGGAAAAAAACTTTGCACAGTTCCAGCCACTGTCTGGTCCAGGCCCAGTTGTATGGTACCTGGGGTTGTCAACTCTGGATTGGGACATCCCTATAGAGCCTGGGGAGGGCAGAGTTTGGGTAGGGGAGGGACCACAGCAGAGTATAACGCCATAAAGCCAACCCTCCAAATCATTCATACTCTCCAGGGTAACTGATCTCTGTACTCTGGAAGTTTTAATTCTGGTAGATCTCCAGCCCCACCTGGAGGATGGCAACTCTAGTGCTGCCAGCTGCTGGGCCAGGACCAGGTGCATGCTGCGGAACTCATAAGAACTTGTGGGGGGCACCTCACTGTCCCCTGTATCGCCTGCCCCACACTATTTCCTCTTTTCTTCCTCCTGGCAACCCCCATATCTTTACTTTTCCATGCTTCCTTTTTTCCTTCCGACCCACCAACCTTTTATCTGACCCACATCTTCAGCTATATTTATTATTTTATTTACTTCATTTATATCCCACCTTTCTCCACACTGGGGACCCAACGCTGCTTACAACATTAATCTCTTCTCCATTTTTTCCTCACAACAAACCAGCAATTTAGGTCAGGCTGACAATGTATAAATGGCCCAAGGTCACCCAGTAAGCTTCCATGGCAGAACGAGAATCTGAACCAGGATCTCCCAATTCCTTGTCTGAACCTCTAACCATATGCCGCACTTCTGTTGAATACGAGCAAGCATCTGGGCCTCATTGAGTCATACAAGTCAAATAGTAGCAAGTCATGTAATGATTTGTCCAGTTGCTAAAGAAATAGATACACTTGTTAAGAAATGAAGTTTTCCCCAGTATTTCTTTGCTGCCTTGGAAGGGAGTTTATGGATCTCATTCACAACAACTTTAAATTTATTTATTTATTTTTGTTTTATTTAATTTATACTGCGCCCTTTCCCAACCAAGTCAGGCTCAGGGTGTCTTCCAACAATCAATAAATATAATACAATATAAAATAGGTTTAAAAACACAATTAAAACAATTTTACAAATCAAGCTAAAAGATGGCAGCCATAGCTCCCTCAGTCTAATTGCCTACCAGCTGTATAATACTAATTTCCCCCCTGATGGTGAGATAGGTTCATAAACCGTCATAGGCAGAGGACCAAAAGTGATATAAAAGACAAGTCCTCAAGGAGTAGAGACAAGAAGAGATCCAGGAAAAGGAAAGGAGTCAGCAGAAGAAGAAAAAGGAAAAGGTGGGAGAAGGGAAAAATAAGGAGGGAGGGGAAGAAAAAAGTAAGGAAGGAAAGGGGAAGGGAAGGGAAGGGAGGCCAACTGATCTACTAAACCATTGCTGCCTTAACCATATGCCCCTGGGTATGTACCTTCTGAGAGCATGGGTAATCCTGTACCACATATTACATGATTCTCAACAGACCATTTCTGTAATAATGAAAGTGGCTAAACCAGCGTCTCAACAAGAATATGTGCCTGTTACTGTGCTTTGGATATGAGAAGCACAGGTTCGAAATTACACAGCCACAATGCTCTTTGGGTGGGGGTTGTTCAGCGTAATCTACCCCTCACAGCTTTGTGCTTTGAACAGAAAACATTGTTCTCCTCTCCTCAGAACATAAATTTAATAATAAAAACGAAAGTATATTCTTGCAGGCACTGTGACATTGGATTGGGTGTCAGTGTAAGGAATATATAACCTCTATCCCAAGAACTTCCAGTTTTCATTCTTAAGCATCCTTTTGTGCTGCTGGTATTTGGCTGCATCTGTTTGTTCAAGAGAAAAACATTCCAAACTCTCCTTCTTTTAATGAATATTCAGCACAGTAAGCTAAGAACTGGAGAGGGCAGTAGATCTCAGGTAATAATCGAGCTGTGGGAGGATAAACTTCTGTTAGTTCGTAAACTTTTGATTTATCCATTCTTTTTGGTTGTTTAAGAAGATAATAGTCATTGGAATGACAGTTAATTTCTGTAAAGACTGATTTAAACTGCTGATGTGAGTGCCCCTTCTTGGAGGCTATCTTTCTATCATACTATGGTGCTTATATTAAAATGTTTGTGGGTACTGTATAGCTACCTGCACTAGTGGAGATCTTACACATATATTTTATTGCCTATATAACCCCAAGAGAGAGACTGTGTAGGTGTTACATCTATTTCTTGACAGGATATAATACTATAACTCCTACATTCCACATCTCCTTCATGGCAAAATATAATACTATAAATCCCTAAATTCCACACTTTGTTGTGGAGGTTGATTTGTAGTACTGTGAAAAGAAAATATATCAGTGTTGGCTGTTGGGAAATGGTGTCTGGACAATGATGTATCAAACACTGGCTTAATTTCAGTCAGTGACAACATTTCTCTTGAGATGATTTCCCCATACCAGAGGAGAAGATGAATAAGAAAGGAAATGAGTACCCCAAAGCCAGAAGCTACCCAACAGGTAAGTTCTTTGTTTTTCAGAACCATATAGCCAAAACTCTCTTCACAATCTTGATTCTTCAACCTCTGAGAAAAAGAAGCACTCTTGAGACCCAAGGAAATTTTTTGCCTCTATCTAGAAAGACATTTTTGAACACTGCCTCCTTCAAAGGCATTTGATCTGTAACCTTTTAAGAAACTACGAACGCGCACACAAGATGTGGAGTCAGGGGTTTCCATGAACCCTTCATTGCTGATAATATCACAGGTGGTACAGCAGCTTCTCTGCTGGTTCATGGTTCTCATATATTGGCCTGGATGCCTGTTCGCTATTAGAAACCCTTCCATGACTTTGTTCAGTTCAACCACAGCAGCGTTCAGGTAACTCTCACTTTCTTTAAACCTATGACTTGGATTCAGATTAGATATTTCTGACAATTTCCCCACTCTTCTCCTCCCCTAGCAGCCAGAATTACGCCCCCCCCCCAAATCTTGTTCCTGAAGAGAGGGGACACCTCCCCAAACAGAATTCAGGGGACGTTTGGGGCTGCAGTGCGAGAAGGGGGGAATTGCTCTCTGTGGGCCGGAATCCTTGTGCCCATAGAAACATTCATCTGGATCCTATGGCTGCAGGTCTGGATCATGTCATCATCATTACTTATGAGTATGCTACTGATTTTTCAATGATCTGATCAATTATTCACCAAGCCAGTTGTTGGAGTTTGTTAGGGAGTTAGAGTCCACACTTGTGCATGCATGACTGTTTTTAACATATGCACATTGCCTCTTACAGCCTGATGGCACTTCTGCACAGGCATACTTCTGTTCTCTGCAACCAAATTTAAACCTATCATGAATGTCTTGCAAAGTGAATTCATTTAAAAGTAGATCCTACCTGCCACTATTCCTACTGATGATTGCAGATTACAGTAGTAGGTGTGGTTTGCCCTGACGTGGATGGGCCTGGTTAGCCCAATCTCACCAGATTGCAGAAGCTAAGCAGGATTGGCCCTGGTTAGTGCTTGGATGGAGGACCACCAAGGAAGTCCAGGGTCGCTATGCAGAGACGGGCAACGGCAAACCACCTCTGTTCATATCTTGCCTTGGAAACTCTATGGGGTCAGCATAAATTGGCTGCCCATCATGTGCGGTTCAGTATGGTTTTCTCTCATCTGAGGTTTTATAAAGTTCATTATAGTTTCCCATCATGTTAGGTACTTTGCATCTTAACACCCCTCCCCTGCATCATCCATGCTGCTCTAAGGTTCTGCCTTGTAGACACTGAACAGCTGGGGTCACCAGGAGGATATCAGGTCCCTCTGTAAATAAGGTCCTGTGGCATGAACTATCATTAATAAACTTCTCGCAATCCTTATTAATAAACAGGTGGTAATGACATTTGGTAGATTAGCCTTCATAATAGCAAGAATAATCTTATTTCACATTTTTTCATCCTTGTAATTCTCTAATTATCTACTGTGCCACTTCTGAAACAGCAAAATAATGTTGTTTTCTCATGCATTAGGAGACTTTCTTTCATAAGAGCTCATCAGTCTGTGAAACCCTTATGACCCTCCAGTTTTATAACATTCTTTTAATATAAAATACCCATTGCTTATAAATTGCTGCCCAAGTTAGCAGTCTTCCCAGGGAATGTGAAATATGGATAATTTAAATACCTTCCTATTGCTCAAGTTGCTCAAATTGTTTGTAATTTGATGGTGTGTATTCAGAAACATAGCATATTAAACTGTAGGAAAGCTGCTTTCGGGTTTGTATTCTTATAGTTGTTTCTGTGGTATATGAGAAATAACAGTGCTACACTTGTATGTGAATGGCTGCAGGGGGAAAGGGAATGGAAAGTAGAAGGGGCCTGCTGGGGAAAATTCCAGCAGTGTACTGTTCTACAATATGTTTTTCCCCTAAATAATCCATGCAACAACTATTATTTTATTCATGAATAAGACTTTGTCAATGAGCCAATTAACATGGCCAGTGAACTGCTGACCCAGATTATAAATAATGCTTTGCATGTGGCCATAAGAAAGGCCAACCAGAAATGCACTTTAAAAAGTTCCCCTGACCGCTGTGTGAACTGTTGTTTTAGATTAAATAAGCCCTGTGCCTGCAGAGTGAGTTGCCCAAGAGCCAATACGTAGGACTCCGAAAGTAGCAGGCCACAGCTTTCCTTGAAACTTATATCCACTGAGGAAAGAATAATCTTATTTCACATTTTTTCATCCTTGTAAGGAAGGAGGAGTAGTGGGGAATCGAACCTGGTTCTTCAGATTAGAGTGCTGCTGCTCTTAACCACTACACCATGCTGGCTCTCAATATCCCCAGATACTGGTTCTGTTTTAGAAACTAATTTACTTCCAGGCATGCCACTTTCATGCCTAGAAAAGATTGCTGCCCCTTTTCTGAAGAATTTCCCTGGAATCTCCCTGCCAACTCTAGCTTGGGAAATTCCTGGAGATTTGAGGGCAGTGCCTGAGGAGAGGGGAGTTTGGGGAGGGGAGGAAGCTCTGCGGGGATGAGATGCCATTGTCCACCCCCTGAAACTCCCATTTTGTCCAGGGGAACTGTTGTCTGTATTCTAGAGATTACTTATGATTCCAGAAGAACCTCAGGCACCACTTGGAGGTTCAGTGCTGGCATAATGATCAGTGTTGGCATAATTCAGATCAGTGCTGGCATAATGCTCAAGTTACCTGTTCTTTGGCCAAGGCCTTTCTGGTTGGCCTTGGTCTTTCCTGTAACTCTCACAATGTACTGTCCTAGTGGTGCCTATTTGGGTTTTACAGGGTTAAATCAGGAATAAAATTTGAAAATCAAATTAAATGAAACAGAATTTCTTTACCTCTAAACAATACAGCAACATTTCATAAACATATGGATATAATAGTGAACAAAAACGTGAAACTGATAGTCTCTCGGCATTCAATTAAATAACTGTTACTTGCTTACAAACTTTGGAGCGAGCCAAGTTCAGATTTTCTTCCAGCCTACTTAGGTGCTAGATACATTCAGATCACTCCTCTTGAAAAAGGAATTTGGTTCTGAACAGATTGCACAGCACAGTAACTAAAAAGAAATAGGCTTGCAGCTGGAAAGAAATAACCCTGCAATAACAATATGATTATTACAATAATACTAATTTTAATGAATCTCATTTCCCCCTTTATTTATTCAGCCATTCTTTTTATAATTTCAATTTGCCTTATACAAGATGATGAGAATGTCTAGCTCCCCAACATAACAAGAAGCTGCTTCCTCTTTTACTGATTCTCCACAGTGATCAGTTCCTGATAGGTTAAGAGTGCAATCCGGAAGTGGGGGCCAAAAGGGGTTTTGATGCAGCATGACCCCTCCTTGACAAAAGTGGGCATTTACTCTGGTGCAGGGCTACTTCATTGTCATTGTTTTTGCAATTCTGTGGTCTTTATAAGTAATAGGAAATATCCAGGGACTGAGGAAGAGACCTTGAAGAAATGGCTCTTACCTACACTTCAGGTTTCATAGCAGATGCAGAGGTCTGGAGGTCCTAGTTTTCACTGCTAATATCATCACTATATTACAGCCCTAGAGTCTTTTGTGCAGACAGCAACTCGTGTGCTGGAAAACCAACCAAATTCTAGCTTCAAGCAGGATCCTATAGGCTTCCAAGAATTTTAAAGTCTCACTGAGATGGATAATTTCACTGAGAGGAATGATACTAAGAATGATACTAAGAATTTGGGTGGTTTCGTTGACCCCTGTAATTTAAATTGCTTTGCTAGTGTAATGACAATTTTTTTGATCATGTCTAAGATAGCTTTGTACGCATGGGTCCATGCCATGCACAGAAGTGTGGGTACAAATGGGGAACTACGTAGGTTAATTCTCTGACCATTTTAAGTGATACCCCATAAGATTATAGTTCAGAGTGTGGCATGTACCTCTGCTGTGGATATGTTTGTATTTACTGTTGTGGCCCTGACTATAGGCACCAAGTAAGCCCATCATCCAGTCCACGTTTTAATGTAGGTAATTATCAAAATTGGAAGGTCTCTATCCAGTCAGAAATATACATGGAAGAGTCTCCTAGAGCTCATTAAAGCCCAGTTTTCTCCATGTCTCTACTAAATATACAGGGAAAATAGGGTCTACTGAATATCCAATTGACTTGTGAAGTGCCTGTGATCATTATTATTATTTAAATGTATGCTTTTGTGTTCAGTTTGCTTAATTGCTCTTATGGAAATGCTAGGCCTAAAGTATAGGAGCTAGTTTGAAATACTGTGTATTCATATGCACACACATGGAAGCTTTGGGAAGGTTGGCATCGGGGGGCCATGAATCAGCCAGCTCACGCTGTCTGTGGCTGATACAGGCTTTCACCAGTAAGCAGCGTATCTTCGGAATTACCTTTCCGTTGAGGAATGTGGTATCTAGTTACTTCCAAGATCACAAGACCTAGAGCTTGACTAGAAACAACATCAGGCAAAATCTATAGGATAGTCTAATCAAAGTAAAGTATATCCCTAAAGTGTAATTGGGGCTTTTCTATGTCAATCCGCGTGTCAATAGCCATGGGCCTGCCCCCATATGAAAGCATAAAGGTTTGATGCTTCCTTTGTCTCGCTGGTGAGTACCCTGCATCTTAATTGTGGGCTATTTCACCCCAGCTCTGTTGTTTAGCTAAATAAAGAACTGATTGTAACCTCCTCCTAATTGTCTTTATTGGACTCTATAAGATAATTAGGCATTTCACTTGAAACACCCTTGGTTTGCTATAATGCTTTGAAAGTTTCTTTTTAAGGAAGCATTGGTTTTTCTGAAGGCTAGAGAACAAACAGGGAACTGTATCTACTTTGTTCCTCAAGAGATAAAGGGCACAAAAATGTTTTTCACCTTTATTTGACCTTATTATTGGAGATGGATGATTATAGTACCAGGGAGTTTGGTAGCTTCCGTTATATCCTTTTACTTCTGGGAAGATGCATGGTATGCTGTCTCTGTAGCATCCATAATGGATTTTACTAAACATTTTGCCATACCACAGAAACCTGCCTTCTATTGGGTTGGGCCATTGGTCTAACAGTGTCAGTATTGTCTCCTGTGACTTGCACTGGGTGTCAGGTATTTCATATCACCTGCTACCTGTTTATTGGAGACATGTTGGAGATTGAACCTGGGACCTTCTGCATGCAAAGTAGATGTTCTACTACTCCTCTGTCACTGTGACAAAGCCCTAAATATGCACATTTAGACTGTGGTACTAAGTATATATACTTGAATGTAAAGCCAATTGTGTTGTTTTTACTTGGGGTTGCCACATTGATCAGTTCTCTCATATATACTTTTTCTCTATAGATCAGCTTCTGAGTATTATTGTTGGGGTTCTGATTGTTAGGCCTTTCTCCACTCCTCATCTTCAGAAGTTCCCACCTACAAGCCATACTAATAATACTGTAGATAAAATAGATTGTTTGGGAAATTTATATGCTGCCTCTCCTGAGACTTCCTTGAGCCAGCTTTCAATCAATAAAATAAAATAAGCCCCCAAAACATTAAACATTAAAAACTAGCTGAAGCATAAAAACAGTATAACATACACATTGAACAGCCTAAAATGGTATAGTTAAAACAGCCCTCAGGCCAGATTGTGTGCTTTAATAGTTGTATTAATAGTTGTATTTCATTAACTGAAAATAACCCCCCTCCCCATTCTGCTGTCTTTTAAAATTCTAAGCTTGGTTGACTTGAAAGTAACCATTTGCAAATTTTATGCTGTTTAACTTGTAGAAATGTCTATCCAAGTAGCCTCAGCCCAGCTTTTACAAAGTTTTTTTTCTAATTTATATTAAATGTTTATAAGATGCTTAAAGAAACCCTCAGTTAAGCAGCAAACACTTTGTATTATATTTTATGAAGCAAGATGAGCATCAAGTGAGGCAGTAGACAATATTATTGGTTACAGTTTACTTCTCATCCAGGTGGATGCTGCAGTCTGCTGCCCTCCTTAATGTGGAGAAGAAAAACATTACCAGGACTAAATTGTTTTTTTTTAATGGCACTGTTGGAGGAAATGTGATGCATAGGATTCCATTAATCGTTCCTGTCAGACATTCTAAGAAGAGGGGTTGAATGCACATGGGAGAAGCAGGATCACCGTGGTACTCTCCACCCCACCCCATGTGCATTCATACTGGAACATATGCATACAGTATACATGTGTATGATGCTCTCAAAGCAACTGGAATACTTACTCAATGCAACGGGAAACCTTTTTCAGAGCTACTAATAGTGTACAAACACTTGTATGCATGAATGAATGGGGAGGGGCCTTGGCTCAGTGGTAGAACATCTGCTTGGCATGCAGAAGGTCCCAGGTTCAATCCCCAGCATCTCCTGTTAAAGGGACTAGGCAAGTATGTGATGTGAAAGACCTCTGCCTGAGACCTGGGAGAGCCGCTGCTGGTCTGAGTAGACAATACTGACTTTGATGGACCAAGGGTCTGATTCAGCTCCATGTGTTCATGTGTTCAATGCCCTATACATGTATTTCAATTAGAGCACATATGATGAGGGGAGAATTTGTGACAGTGATTTCTAGCCTCCCCTGTGTGTGTTCATTCTCCCATCTTAGAATCTCTGAAAATTAAACTAACTGCCTTTAGACAGGAGCAACCCTTGTGCCTGCGAGTGGGGATGGGAGGGTTTGGAGGATGCTGGGCAGCTATTCCTCCTGGCAGCTTTTGAGGCTAATGTGCCAAGAGAATGTTGCAGGTGGATTGCCAGGCTGGTTTTTCACCAAATTAAATTAGAAGAATGATCAAGTAGTTCATCACACTTGCTTCTAGTTGGATAAACACAGTGAGGTTTATTACTTATGCTAATGTGGCTAATCTGTGGCTAATCACAATTCTGTTATTAATTAATTAAAATATTTATATCCTGCTGCCTTCCCCCTCTTTTCAACTCCAAGGGCATCTCACAATGACATATGCCAACAATGACATATGCACACTGGGAGCCAGCATGGTGAAGTGGTTAAGAGCGGTGGTTTGGAGCAGTGGACTCTGATCTGGAGAACCGGGTTTGATTCCCCACTCCTCCACATGAGTGGTGGAGGCTAATCTGGTGAACTGGATTTGTTTCCCCACTCCTACACATTAAGCCAGCTGGGTGACCTTGGGCTAGTCACATTTCTCTTAGAGCTCTCTCAGCCCCACCTACCTCACAAGGTGTCTGTTGTGGGGAGGGGAAGGGAAAGTGATTGTAAGCCGGTTTGAGTCTCCCTTATGTGGTAGAAAAAGTCGGCATATAAAAACCAACTCTTCCTCCTCCTCCTCTTCTTCTCCTTCTCCTTCTCCTCCCCCCCCCCCACAGATCAGCTCATGGCCCCACATAAAAAACCTAGATTTAACCTCTTTAGAATTGCCTTGCATTCATTCACAATAATGAACACAGTGGACAGCCTCTTTACTTCTGTTGGGAGGCTGTACCAAAAACTTGGAACTACAACTGAAGGAAGCTGAAAATAGGCAGAGGCAGATGTCACTGCCATGGGAGACCACACAACAACAAGGAGTTGATTGGTTCTTGTAGGTTATCCGGGCTGTGTGACCGTGGTCTTGGTATTTTCTTTCCTGACATTTCGCCAGCAGCTGTGGCAGGCATCTTCAGAGGAGTAACACTGAAGGACAGTGTCTCTTCACTGTCCTTCAGTGTTACTCCTCTGAAGATGCCTGCCACAGCTGCTGGCGAAACGTCAGGAAAGAAAATACCAAGACCACGGTCACACAGCCTGGATAACCTACAAGAACCAATGAACTCAGACCGTGAAAGCCTTCGACAACAAGGAGTTGCTTTGAGGAATGTAGCTGGTAAGGAGAGCTGGCACTTCAGGTGTGAGGCTCTCAGGTCATGAAGGTCTTAAAATAAAATACACAAACTGCAGTGCCTTAAACAGTGCCAATGAAGAGGTCTTATGACAGGGGAAATTCATGTATTGACTAACTTCTTTTTAATAAACAAGCTGCCACATTTTGCAGTAGCTGAAGTATTTTTTCTAGGGCAGCCCTATGAAGACTATATTACAACAGACCAGCCTGGAGGTTCCACTAACATGGATCAGCATAGTCAGCTCAGCTGCATACAATTTATGCACCCAACCTAACTGGGAAAGGGCATTCCTGTCAATCATGTCAACCCGCTTCTCTATCAGCAAAGACGTAGGCATCTTCAAAGCAGTTGCCCTGGAGAAGCTCCAGTCATTAAAAGGACAGTTGCCAATCCAGTGAGGATGTTTCCCTATTTAGCATCTCTTGCGATGACATCAGCATGGGCATTTTGAGTTTTAGCCAAAGGGAACAGTATAACAGCAGTGATGTCTTGCTTAATGAAAATGCATTTCTGGGATGTTTACTCAGCATTTTGTTCATTTATTATATAATCTTAGTTCAGCTATTTTTAATTATTTATTTTCTAGGAGAGGCAGTAGGCCCTATTAAACATGCTAAATAAAAAATGATGTGTACACAATTTCCAAATGTTATGGATTACACAGTATTAATAGGCAGATACGTGAACAGAAATATTTGAGGCTTTTTCAGGTGCATCACTGTATTTATTAGTGATTGCAAATGAAGACCTGTGAAAGGTTAATATCCTTTTACTTCATCTTTTTATTACTCCGGCAGATACTCAAAGATAATTTTCAATATTAGCTATTCCAGCTGAGAGCATTTACCATAATAGCACTAATAGTTATACAAGTTGTAAGAGGAAAACATTTGAACATGCATAAGCAACTGGGAAGCTTATATTGCATGGGATATGGGTAAAGGAATGATTCTAAGATTTGCTATGCCATGCAAATAAATTCTTGGGATGCAGATGCCATACTATAAGCCACAGTACAAAGGGATATAGAGAAAGTGCTGTAAGTAGATATGGTACTGGAAGTGTTAGGATCAGAGCACAAAGGTCATAAAAAACAGATCACTATGCATTTGGTTAATGCTCCCAAAACCAGGCTAGTTTTTGCAGAGGAGAGAGCCACCTTCTCATCCTGCCAGAGAATTGTTTTGAACCTGGCTTCAGGTATGGACTGGGGGCATGACTAGGATTATATCATTGTGGATGGGGAATGCTTAATACAGCACAATGATGGGGGAAGCAAAGATGTGTATAGGAAGGGGCTTTAAGGCATACATTGGATCTGAGATGACGCTTTTTCGGTGATCAACTGTCTAGTACAGCATACCTAAAACGAGATAGCAGAGCATCAAGGGCCTGACAAACTCTGATTCTGACTGAGTCCTGGGACTTAGGTGTGGCTACAATATCAGCTTCTGTTCCATAAACTTGTTTTGATAATTTGTTCATGAATTCTTTGTAGTTACTTAGTACAAATGAAAGTGACTCTACACTTGCTTAAAGGTAAAGGTAGTCCCCTGTGCAAGCACTGGGTCATTCCTGACCCATGGGGTGACATCACATCCCAGTACTGCAGCTTACCACTCTGCGCCACGGGGCTCTTTGCTTCCTTTCAGTTTTATTATGTTGCAGAATGGACTCTGTCACTAGCAACAAGTTCTGGGCTCAGAGCTGGCGAGCTTTGGTTTTTCCAGGGCCTGAAACAATGGTACCTGTTCTCAATTGCCAAAGCTGCTTTGGAAGTAGCTGTAACAGTAAAGCTATCTCGGGCCAAACGGTGTAATGAAACTATGGTCTGGGCAGATTCTCAGTTAGGTCTATTGTTCCTTTGTGATGCATTCCTTTCTCCTGTTACTTTGAAGTTAGGATGGGTAGATGGAGGTGTGCCTGCCAGATGCCTTTTTATAATGATTGACTTAATGAGTTTCAGTCCCCAGCAACCTATTAGACTGGATCACAGATTAAAGGTTTGGCATTGTAATAGAGATTGAATTGTGTTAAACACAGCCCACTGACATTTGTAGAATGCCGGTTGTGTAAGTATTAGCTTGGTGTAATTTTTGTCTTGCTAAGTATCTTGTGCTGTCCAAGAGGAATTCTCAAGCAAAGAAGAAAGTTTATGCCCAACATTCGTGATATGTATATGTAAATTTACACATTATGCAAAGAATACTTCAGCATGTGGTGCCTTTTAAGAACATTTTTTTGTATGATGAAGTTAACAAGGTAGGTGTTTGGGATCTATTGTTTTATCTCCAGATAAATTCTTCATCTTTTCCAGACCCAAAGTTCTGTTGGGGACAATCCAGGCCTTAATGCAAGAAGCTAAGGATTTTGGATCCAGCCCAACAGAGCACTTACATAACCCCAACTGTGTCATCTTTATCAAGTATTTCAGCTGTATTTAATACAAATCCTGAAAAAGTGCTTTAGTCTGCAAGCTCTAAGTATGAAGTATGATATACCAAGCCTTACTTTTACTGCCCGAAACTAGAGAATGAAAACATTGATTTCATTGGGAACAATTACCTATGGATAAAGGTGGTTCTGAAAAAATCTTGCACAACAGAATTCATTGAGACCCCGCAGTACTTAAAGCAGGCATACCTAACTTAAGACCTATCAGCCATCTGGTTATGTTATCTCTGTAGGGGTAGGTAAACCTCTATGGTCTGATTCCGGGCTTGGGTAGTTACAGATTGTACAGATCTGTTATCAAATAAATAAGAGTCCTTTAAGCTACAGCTATAAGTAGCAATTGTCTGTTTCAAATGGAAGACTCTTAATTGGCCTCTATCACCAAAGTGGAATCCAAAAGCTGATTGTAGAGTTTAAAACTGAGGAGGAATGGGGTGAGGGAGAGGGGAGTGAGGAAGCAAGTTAGCAGCAGCTGGATTCCATCTCGGCTGAGTATGTTGTCCTCTCCCTGGAGGTACTTAGCCTGTGGGAGACCAGAGGTGTGAGAACTCGAATGTAAGCCAAAGGGCTCTTGACCCTTGCCTCACAGCCTGAATCCTGAGACTTATCTCAGTGGACCAGGAGCCATATGGATATGTCTGTGCTTTTATATTCGTCTCATTTGCTTATACAGTTTTGTAATTTGGAATTTTCTGTAAACCACTTTCTCACCTCTGGGGAGAAAAGTGGCTTAGAATTTCTCCAGTAGATAAATAAACAGGATCTGAGATGCTCAGTGTTGGAAATGGTTCAAGAAAAAGTAGAGGCAGTTGGATAAAGACTGGCTTACTGTACTAAGTTTTCTAGATAGTGCCATGGCACCGAAGTCTTGAGATGCCTATTCAAAGGCTACTTATATATACAGGACAAATATTTCCCGGGGGGTTGTGAGACAGTACTTGGGATCTCTTCATTAATTAATTTATTTAAAATATTTATTAGCCTCCATTCTACCTTGTGGCACTCGAGACAGCTTACAATATAAATAAAACAATGGTTATAAAATGCAAAAAAGATGATAGTTTAAAATCTTTAACTGCCAATAAATAAAAACTAAATTAGTAAAATGCAGTCCTAAATAATGTTAGTAGTAGCAATATTGGAATCTTTTTGAGGGGAAATTTCTTCTGCATTATAGAAGTCTATCATACACATTTGGACCTACACTTCATGGATTCTGTTATTCATAGCTTTTCTTTACAGTTGTCCTGCACAGTTAAAAAGAACAGCATGTATATGGTTGATCTTTTGCTGACATTTGTTATTCCATTCAGTGTGGTATAGTGGTTAAGAAGGGTGGTTGAAGAGGTGGGCTAATCTGGTGAACTGAGTTTGATTCCCCACTCCTCCAACATGAGTGGTGGATGCTAATCTGGTGAACAGGAGTTGGTTTCCCCACTCCTACACACGAAGCCAGCTGGGTGACCTTGGGCTAGTCACAGCTCTCTTAGAGCTCTCTCAGCCCCACCTACCTCACACGGTGTCTGTTGTGGGGAGGGGAAGGGAAGGTGATTGTTAGCCAACTCTTCTCCTCCTCCTCACATTTATTAACTCACATATGTAAAATGTTTATATATTTGCCCTTTTCCTAGGGCCCAAGACAAGTAACAACTGTATAAAACACCAAACAATTCAATAAAAGAACACTTTCAACAGAAGTCTAAAAACAAATTATGCCCCAACCAGCAGGGTATTTCCTCTTTATCCAGGCTCAGTCTGCCCCTAAAGCTCTCCAGAACAACTTTGATTTGCATCTTTACTAGAAAGCCAGGAAGGTAGGAGCCCCTCTGATCTTTTCCAGGAGCCTGTTCTAGAGGCATGGAGAAACCACCATGGCAGAACGTTCCTTAGATAACCAGGGGACTGATAATAGACCATGCTGGGAAGATAGGAGCTGCCACACAGGGAGAGGTGTTCCTTTAAGAATGTGGGCCCAAGGTCATGAATGGCTTTAAAGGTGAGGACCAGTACTCTGAATTGGACTCAGAAACTAATGAGAAACCAGTGAAGGGCCCTCAGAATAGGAGTGGCATGGTCCCACAGGCTAGCCCCAAATAACTAAGGAGCTACACATTTTGCACCAGCTGCAGCTTGTGGATCATCTTCAACAGCAGCCTTGTATAGATAGGTTTGCCTCCAGGTCCGCTATTACAAGATCTCCAGATGACTAAGATAATTTCCCCTGGAGAAAATCACTGTTTTGAGGGTGGACTCTACAACATTATACTCTGCAGTGGTCCCTCCCCTCCCCAAACCCCACCCTCCTCAAGCTCCACCCCCAAAATCTCCAGGTATTTACCAACCCAGAGCTGGCAACCCTGTGTGCAGAGCATGTGACAGTAATCTAACCTCAAGGTTACTGAAGCATGGATCAGCATGGCCAGATCAGACATCTTCAATTAGGAAGCCAGCTTCCTAATTAGATATAGCTAAAAAAAAGCATTCCATTTTGCTGTCATGAATTCTTCCCCCCACAGCAGGAGGTCAGGATGCAAGAAGACCTCCGAGTTCTTAACAGAGTATTTCAGCAAATCACCAGGAGGAGAGTTTGTTATTCTTCACATGTGGAGGTCCATGTTCAGTCTCTGGAATCTCTAGTTAAAGGATCTCAAGCAGCATCTGTTCAGACCTTTCTGTACTTGAGACTCTGGAGAGCCACTGCCTGTCACAGTAGACAATATTGAACTAGAAGGACCCATGATCTGACATGATACAAGGCAGCTTCATAGGCTCACTTCACTGAGACACTTGTTTACTTTTAGTCCACAGAGGATCCTGTAATTCTCCAGTTTTATTTGTTTTCTATGAATTATTTAATATTATCAGTTCTAAGAGCCTGGTTCCAGATCTTCCATGCATAAACTAATACAGCAACAAGATGTAACAAGGAGCACATTAATGGCCTTTAAAGAATACTGTGTATGTGTAGCTGAAAGCCAAAAGAGATGTTTTTATCTACCCAACATTAGCAGCCCGTTAAACTACACCAGGAAGTGCAGAACTTTAATTTTCATGAAGTTATTTAAAAATTTTGCTTTCCAAGCTAGTATTTCAGAAACAATACAGTGCAACTATTATACTTTGGTTTAGTTTGTTTCTTCTGAGAATTTCTAAATAATTGTTTCTGTTTTAGCTGCCTGAATTACAAGCCTGCTTGTGAACATCGGGCTTTGTTCTAACACAGAATTTTCTACAGAACCATTGTGCTGGGTAGAATTATGAAGAGCCTGCCTTGCAGAGATGGAAAATGCTCAGAATAGGATACAGCTGTGTTTTCTGCCAGTGTCTGTTTTTTCTCCTCTTCTCCTGTAGTTGTCACTAGGGTAGGTTGGCTCTCCTGGCCAGATTAAGGTTGGTTTGTATGCTAATACAGAAAAGATTTGGTGAGTAACTCTAACACACAATGTCTCCCATCAGCTCGCTTTTAGTATAAGATTCATTCAAAGTGTGTTGAACCCAAATACCTTGGAGTAGGGTTGCCAACCTCCAGGTACTAGCTGGAGATCTCCTGCTATTACAACTGATCTCCAGCCAATAGAGCTTTGGCAATTGGACTCTAAGCATTAAGCCCTCCGTTCCCCAAAACCCACCCTCCTCAGGCTCCGCCCCAAAAACCTCCCACTGGTGGCGAAGAGGGACCTGACAACCCTACATTGGAGGTTGTCCCCTTTTCCACTGTGGAAGTGCACGTCTTTCCCCCTGTTTGAAATAAATTACAGGCTAACACTCCTCAAGAAAAGGTTATTCAGTCTGCCACAGGGTTGCTAGTCCAAGGCTGGCAACTGGTGGAAGAGTTTTGGGGGTGGGGACCTACTGGTCCAGCACCGTGCAGCATCAAAATGTCACTTCCCATGCAAACTGGAAGTGACATCAGTGCATCAGGGCAATGCTCTAGCATGTACCTGGCATGAATGAGAAGTGACATGCGGGTGCCAATTCTCCCCTATTCTCCCCCAGAAAGTGACAGTGGGGGCATCAGGCTGCTGGCGAGAGGTCTGTCACCAAAGCAAGAGACCTGGTGTACCCAGCATGTCATGTGGAGACAGGATATCACACCTAAGCTACAGCTAGTGCTATCATAATATTAAGAATAATTTCTAGGATTTTTCTAAAATATGGAAAGATTGTAAATTAGATTGTAAATTGGAGAACAATGCGGGGAGACTCCTGACAATGCAGTTCACTACGAAAACATGTAGTTCTAATGAGAAATATGTGCAGTTCTGAATCAGCAGTTAAAAAGAGAAAAGAAAAATAATAATTGAAAAACACATTGCAAAAGACTTGAATTGTGTGGGTTTTTTTGTTTTTTAATCATAGCCTTCAAAATAACTTGGCCTTTGTCTTGGGCTTGGTGTCTCCACAGGCCTCATCCTCAGGCTCTGGTTCTGCTTAGTGAAGAAGACACTTTGTTTACATTCCAGTGAATGTTCATGGAGCTCCTGATTAAATGAACTTTGGGAAATAGGATAGCTGTGTTTAATAACTTGGAAACAGAAGGATATGCCTAAAAGTATGCGCACACACAAGGGAAAATTCACAGGAGTGTTGTAGAAGAATTCTCTATGTATGTAAATGAGGAATGCATATTAATACACATGCAACCTCTCTGGAGAAGACTGCTTATTCTAAAAGGGGCCATGTTCAGTTATGAAGATGGGCCCTCAACAGGTCCCAGCTATTTTGGGGCTTGGAGATATCTGGTGATGCAGACTGATCCACAGAGCTGGTTCAGGGGCTCAACCACTGGGAGGGGAATGGTCACCTCTGAAAGGAAGAGAGACTTGCTTTTTTGGGGGGGGGGTCCCCAATCTTTTATGGGTGTGTGAAAAGTGCTGCAGGTGAAGTCCTCTTGATTGGTTCCTGAACACAGACCTCATCACTTGGCTCTTCAGATTCTCCCTCTGATAGGGGAGGGTGGAGTTTCAGGAAAGGAGGAAGCTCAGAGAGTAAGGGATGTAGTAGAGTCTGCCCTCTTAAGCTGCCATTTCTTCCAAGGGAACTGACCTTTGTAGTGTGGCAGTAAGTTATCATTTAGGAGGACTCAGGCACAATCTTGAGTTTGTTAACCCCATTTCTCACTCAAGTGCCGGAAGCCCTGTTCAGGAGTTCTACTGTCACTTTTCTTTTGCACCATGAAGATTCATAGCTGAAGATTCTTCAGCTACCTTACATTTTGCTTATGTGAAGTTGTGAAATAATCATTAAGCAAGACCAAAGTGGGACCTTCAAAAACTGTTATACTGTGTGGTTGGAGGGGGTCGCTGGATAAAGAAGACATTTATGCATTGTTTCATGCATTTTTAAAATAAGTATTTTATGTAAAGTTATGGTAATTGAACCTTCTCTGTAGTAAATTGTTTCCTGCTTTGAAAATAAGTGCTGTGGCCTTGTCCTGTTATTTATTTTATGCAAACACCTTGCCCATCCGTTGCCTATCTTTATCATGCAGTGGGAGATCATTACCCAGAAATAACATTTCTTCACTGATGCTCTTCAGTATTCAGAACTCAGCGTTCAATATTCTGAAGATGATTACATCAGAGACAACAAGCCACTTTATGAAGCTGTGTATCCTTTTTACTCTTCTGTCATCTGAATTCAGGAATCAGAGCTGACTGATCACATGTAATGATTCCAGGGATGGGGAAATCTTCTAGGTGATTTTTTTACTAGTCAACATATGCAAATGTGCCATAATACAGGTTGTCTTCTTGTGCTTTTCCTTCCTTGTGATCACTTCAGTTAAAACTATTTTCACACAAGAGATTTTCCTCTGTATTTAGTTGAAAGGGGTCACTATAGTTGTCATTCTAGAATTACTATGTATGAAACAATTTGAAGACCTGTTACATAATCTCTGGGAGGTCATACTGTGTGTTTATGTATGAATGGCACCTCAAATGAATGCCTTCTTTGGCCATCTTGTCAAAAGCAATAAATGACCTGATGAGTTGTTATTAGGGAAGTAGATCGGGAGAATAGGAAATGTTTTAGCTCTTTGCATAAGATGCTTGAATGACTCCTGAAACAGATGAAGACTATGAATGAGAATTTAACGACACAGGCAAAATACAGCAAAATGAAACTGTTTTTAAAACTTCCGTCAAGTTTTTAAAAACTTCCGTTAATCTAATAATGGGCAAGGTTGCTCTCAGTTGTTCAGATAACTTCATAATTTGGAAAATCTTTATCAATTACATTTTTAACATCAACATGATTCCTTTTGTGTCAACTTTAAACTGACACATGCACCATTCCAGCATTAAGCTAATAGGAAAAATCCTACCACAAAACATAGCTCTGTGAAGACTGAAGCATAAGTGAAATGTTTTGACAGAAAGAAACAGATAAACACTTGTCTAGGAAAATAAATCTTTGACTGGGGAAAGAACTCCTTAGCAGGGTTCAGACTGTGGTGCCTAACATCCTTCATAAATTAACCAAAGCCTGAAGTGGCCAATTAAATGCTCTAAATGCAGATTGAAAAGATGTCTTTTAAAAGGTCCTGGGAAGCAGAAGCAATTACTTAGACAAAATAAACATATATACAATAAATACAGTATGCTGTATGTGTGGAGAATGATTACTTAAATAAATTTGTATTATAATACATGTAAGTTTCTCTAAAGCACGCTGTTGTCTCTGCTCAAGCAGAATAGACAAAAATCCATGGTACAGTTGCCAGTGGAAGAACACTTTTTTGACAGCTAGTCCATGGTTCCCTATTATATTACTAAATAATGTGTGAATGCATGAAGAGATGAGTGGTCAGTTTGGCAAAGTTTGTCAGCTTCCTGCCACTTTCCTGTCAAGAACTTGCTTTACCTATCAAGTCTTCTTCCGACTTATTGTACCATTTCGCTTATTATGTTAGAAATGTTACTTAGCTCTAAGGCACATTTTAACACAGTAGCTTTGAAAAAAGGCTACTTTTGTTGTATAATAAGCAGGAGCATTCTTAATGGGCATCTTAATGTAGTGTCAATCCAGTTCTTTCTGCTTGCTCTCTTTTTCTTAATTCCATTGGTTGATTTGCTCTGATGGCCTAGTATGCTTATGACTTGAAAGCCAGTTACAGCTCATTCCTGAGCCCTGCAGCAGCTGGGGACGGCATGGCCAAGGCGATGCTGCAGCTCCTCCAAAGATGTTTCCCGGCCACTGGGAGGGGAAAGAAAAACCCTTTTAAAAATTAAAAATGCAAAAATTATGGAAATGGTCCCATTGAAAACAGGGATGCTGCACCAACAAAAAGCTGGCTCAACACCGCTGTTGCGTACTGGGTGTTCTTGGCCTGGAAGAGATTAGGAAGCTGCCTACTGGCAGCTCCACCCCCCCCCCCCCCCCGAATATTCCAGGAATGCCTCCCGGGATGCCAGTGTGAGGACGTGCACCGGCAGGATGCTGGCGGGAAGCTTAGCCAGCATCCTAGGGCTGCGCTACTGCGGCAGACATGGGGGGCTGACACAAGTGGTGCCATGTCAGTGTCTATGCCAGTTTGCACGACACAAGTGGCACAGACACCAGCATAGGGTTCTAGGCGCCTCCTAAGCCTATTCGGCTCCCAGGCTCAAGAATGAGCGGTAAGTCACCTGGACCAAAGCTTTCAAGGCTCTCTGTAATGTCAGAAAGCCTAACTGACACGCCATTGGCTCAGCTGCTCAGATGTCACAGACAAACCATCATGTCTTGGGCCAGATAGCTTACTGCTTAGGAGCAGTTATTTCAAAATCCATGGCGTCTTTGGGCTAAACTAACCAGAAATAAGCAGTACTAAACCCCACTTAAGCAAACAACACAGAATTCAAGGATAAAAACAATTTTGTATAGATAATGATGTGGGTAATTTATATTACCCACATCATTATGTATACAAAATTGTTTTTGTTTTAACTTTACAATAAGCTCAATGAATCATAAGCTCAATGAATCTCAGAAGCCATGTGTGACAGATTGAAGGTAGACTTGGATTTTTCAGGGAAATCAGGTCTGTCAGAAATTTGATGGCACACGAGAGGCTCGGTGAGGTAAAGTTCAAAATAACAGATTTTATCAATACCAGCAAGGCAGGATGAGGATTTAGGCAGGTAAACTTGGATTTCAGAAAGATATTAGGATATTCCCAAAACAAGCAGAGAGTAGGCACTTCACAATAACATACATTTACACAAGAGAAGTGTGGTTCTAGATCCGTGTTGGTGAACCTATGGCATGCGTGCCGGACTTGGCACGCCGAGCCCTCTCTGTGGGCACGCGCGGGTAAGTTGAGCAGCAGTCGCTTTTGCCTTCCCTGGACTGCAGTTCAAAGCCCTCCCCTTCCCTGGACTCCCCGCTGCCGCGGAGCAGTTCAAAGCCCCCCCCTTCCCTGGACTTCCCGCCGCCCAGCTTAGGGGCTTTGAACAAACATTAATTGTTCAAAAGCATGCCAAATGCAAACTTTTACCTTTCAATAAAAAGTTGTTTGTATCATTGAAAGCTCTGATATTGTGTTTTTCTTTTAAGGCAAAAGATGTTAATGTATGTGTTGTTTTTTTCTAAACTAAAACCTCAGTATTCAGGTTAAATTGCCGTGTTGGCACTTTGCGATAAATAAGTGGGTTTTGGGTTGCAGTTTGGGCACTCGGTCTCTAAAAGGTTCGCCATCACTGTTCTAGATGGTATGGCTAAATTCATTCAGGATGCTAGATCTTTGTTTTCATTGAGAGGCTTGTTTTTGTCGTCACTTGAGTTGGGTTTAAAACACACTCCAGCTTCAGTTTCTGGACTAAGGAACTACACGACACTCTTCACCAGTTTAACACCTAAACTAGACTGGGAATACTCAGGACTCTAGAGATTAATTCTCCTTACTTATGGATCACTCAGTACACCTGAGATGACTTCCCTCTCCCTGGTTTTTGAGAACTCTTTTTTCCCTCTGATCTAACTCCCAATGTCAAAAACCAGACATACTCTTTTCGCTCAAAGTTAAGGTCCTTATGACCCAGTTGCTGATTCTGTATTAATCAAACAACTTAAAATCGTGTACCTTTAAGTTTCACTCCTGAGGACCAATCCTCACACAGCACACAGCTGCCATTAGCTTCTCAGAGCTCTGTCTTGTCCTGAACTCTGGAGCTGAACTGCTCCTCTCACTGACTGAGAGCTGAATTTAACACTTTCAGTAGCCACTTCCAGGACACCCTTTAGCTGTCAATCAACTGTCTCAAAGGCAAGAACAGCTTCCTGGTTTCTATTGCCTTCTTCACACCATGTTTCATAAACAGACTTGCAAAAATGTTTGAAAATCATTGCAACCCAAAAGTTTCCTCTCTCAGACTTTCACTTTAAACAGGTTTTCTGGGGAGTTCTGGTGTTATCTTCCATCTTCATTGATCTTCAGGAAGAACATCCACACAGTTGCAACAAAAATGCTCAGATTCTACCAATGAAAATCAAACACGCTTTCCCTTCGTAAGGACCAGTGGCTCCCAAACATAAATGCTTTTTCAATTTAACAGAAAGGTACACAATTTCACTTCCACATTAAACTCATCCATATGGGTTTACACCATTGACTTTTAAATGGCACTTTGAGGATGCAAATTGATTGGGCGGCCATTGGACCTTCAATCAAAACCATAGTGGTAACATTTATGCAGTAATAATTTAAATAGGATGCTTTCTATATTTACATTTTAGGAAGATTGCAATTAGGTACTCTGAGCAGTCTACATTAATAGCATTAAAAGACAGAGTACTGATGTTTTCTATAATATACAAGAAGTGCAATAGAATTCTCCCCATGCAAAAGCTGCAACAGAACATGTGTGTTTAGTGCAGGCCTGCAGGGAGAAAAGGTGAATATATCCCAAGACACTGATGCAGTTCTTGGAATTATTAGGTCTTTGTATGTTGCACAACATCCATGTAGGTTCACCATGGGTGTGTCCCTGTGTCCCATTCATTACTCATGTACATTGTAATGCTTTTGGGGTATGGTGGTGGTGACATGCCCCTCTTATGCCTAGAGGATTGGGCTCCTTGATTACAGTTGTGGAGGTCTGGACTATATTTCCCCCCTATGACATTCAGGCCTTTGCTGGGCTAATAGCTGAGAATGAAATCCTTTGCCTTAGATCATTTGCAAGTAATGATTTTCATCTCTAGCTGTCTGAAGGGATCTTTGTAGTCCTAATGAATTTAAACTGGCTGTAGGATTCAGGTACTTTCTTGGTGACTGGCTCCTATTGGTTTCATTTAAAGCTAATAACAGAACCGAGGATTCCTATTGACAATTTACCATGCTCATGTTCAAATATTAATCTCCTTTCCTTTGCTATAGTGCACACAGAGAGAAATATGCAGAATGCTTATCATCATTTCCAGTCTGAGTGCAGCAGAGAGGTGGTACCAGTCTACCTTGTTATCTGCTGTCATTGTCAATTTGCCTTCCTTATGAGTGGAAAAGCCAAGCATTTCCTTTTGAGTACCAGCGAGTAATACAAGTCGCATCAAAAGCATATATCTGATTTTCATGTACTGCTGCTTAGATCTCATCAAATATGGGGAGCCATAAATTGATATAGCCAGATCCTTATCGTTTTAGAAGAGGATGGGGTTTTTTATTTTTGAGAAGACAGAACTGCAGCTGTGTTGAGGCTCAGTTTTCTGTTAAACCTTTTTCTTGTCAATCAATAAAAAATGGCTAATGGATTTTGGAGGAAGTGTCCTTGCAATGGGAGCACAACATTTCACAAAAGAAAACAGGGGCACTTGTGTTGGGTACCGGTAATTATAATATTGTCCTCCCCCCCCCAAAAAAAAACACCCCTGGGATGACTCCTCTTATGCATACAGTTCAAAATAATCTAGTACATGGCTGAGCATACTATCAGCATTTTAAAAAGATTTTCCTCAAACCTCCTTCAAAACAAACTACAGACAACTGAAGTGGGTGATGTTCCAGAAAGTAGAAGGACTACTCCTGGTGAGTAGAGTCAGCGCATAGCAGCATATTAATGCCTTTGATCAGGATAATTGTTCTTTCCCTGTACTCTGATTCTGTTCTTTGCAGAGACAAGAAAATTTGTGATACTTCTTATTTCTCAGTTTTCCTTGGGTCATGAAGTAGGATGCTAATGACGTTTCTATTATTTTGAAATGGTTTGATGACAAGATTGCCATATAGAGGATGCAGAAGAGAGTGCATAAAAGTTTGGTTTGGTTAAAAATGACGTCTTCTTCTTGTACATAATTCTTTCCTTCCTTACAGACTTCAGTGTGGATGATATGGTATGATGCATTACTGGCCTTATTATGCATCGCTTCCCTGCTTACACCAAGGCTGTCAAGTGTAGGCAAATTTACAGTTCAGATGAGCAGACCTTCCTTCAGAGATAAAGGACAAACTGGGCTGTAATTCACATGGCGTTGCTCATGTTTTGTGAGGTTATTGGAACAATATAGTTATCAAAGTCAAAGTAACCTCAATTTTATAAATAGTATCACTTCTTTGTTGTCTCACTCTATGAGGGAAATTGTCTCACCTCTTTTTTTAGCATTACTAGAAAGGTGATACAGTTTCTGCATTTAAAGTTTCTAAAATGACTGATGACAGGATAAAAGCGAAGGAAGGCAAATGTAGTTTGAGGAAACAGCATGGTATGAGGAAACTGTGTAGATAGGATGTATGAGATCTAAGTTCAAGCCCTGCCTTTGCCACTAATTGAGCATATGCTCAAACTGGAGGGGTTCTTGCCCATTCTATCACATGATTTCATCTTACCTGTACCATGCCCTGGACACAGAAATTCATGAGAAAAATAAGACATTATCCTTCTGCGACATTTATACGCAAACAGCCAAAGGGCTTACAGTTATACCAGTCTAAGGCCATGGAAACGAATGAAGTCAGACTGCAGTAACTGCATAGAATTGCACTGTTAAAGGGTTTTATCTGGCATTTGCCACTGTCATGTGTCCATCTAGCTTAGTCTGTTTGCAATAGCAGCCAAGCAAATGCCTCTAGAAGACTGTAGGGAAATTAACTGGGCTTCTGATCACCCTCGCCCCCCCCCCCAAGTTTGCTGCATCTCAGCAAATCTGGAAGGCAGCAAATTTTCTAGGATGGGAGATCAGAAAAACCTGACTTCCAGCTAATCAGCTGGGAGTTGGTTCTTGATCTCTTCCCTCAAAAACCTTTGCTGGTTACAGAGCAAAATTTTCCCAGCAGGAGACCTGAAGCCTACTTTCAGCTAGGGTTGCCAGGTCCCTCTTCGCAACTGGCGGGAGATTTTGGGGGTGGAGCCTGAGGAGGGCGGGGTTTGGGGAGGAGAGGGACTTCAATGCCATAGAGTCCAATTGCCAAAGCGGCCATTTTCTCCAGGTGAACTGATATCTATCGGCTGGAGATCAGTTGAATTAGCAGGAGATCTCCTGCTACTACCTGGCAGTTGGCAACCCTACTTTCAGCTGATCCCTCATCAGTGGGAGTCAGCTGGTGATGGCTGCAAGTATCCTGTTCCTGTGAATACATACGTGATTGCAAACAGCCTGTTGACCACACTGGCAAATGTGTAATGATGAGCTGAACAGGAAGGTGTTCAAGCATTCCTAATTATGACATTGTTTATATTGAACACATAATTTGTTTTGCTACTCCCTTCCATATACCTTATCTCTGTTGCTTTTAAAATTAATGTGATGTGGCAGCATCTCATCATTTCCCAAGAACAAACAAAATTTCTTCCAGTAGGTAAAGGCTGATTTGATCATTACTAACCTAAGGCATGATTAAGGGCTGTCATTATACTAAATAATTAACAGAAAGAGGGATGATGAGAGCTGGTATATTCGGTTGCTCCAAGACCTACTTCAAGCCAGTCAGATTTAAAGTTCAGCATAACTGTTAATGATGTACCGCAGCCTTTCCAGGCCTTTAATGCAGAAGAAATCCAAGTGTTACTGTTTCTTGCCCCAATTAAAGAACTAGAAGTATCATGGCTAGAAACCTCCTTCTAAAGATTTGTTA
The DNA here is from genome assembly GCF_029931775.1 of Euleptes europaea. Classification (NCBI taxonomy): domain Eukaryota; kingdom Metazoa; phylum Chordata; class Lepidosauria; order Squamata; family Sphaerodactylidae; genus Euleptes; species Euleptes europaea. The sequence goes on from NC_079315.1 coordinate 68,572,071, forward strand.
TAAATTTATAATACTGTGACTATGGTGATGTTCAGAGACACAAATAGGAGAGCCAGCGTGGTGTAGTGGTTAAGAATAGTGGTTTGGAGCGGTGGACTGAAGAACTGCGTTTGATTCCCCACTTCTCCTCATGAGTGGTGGACAATAATCTGGTGAACTGGGTTGGTTTCCCCACTCCTCCACATGATGCCAGCTGGGTGACCTTGGGCTAGTCACAGCTCTTTAAAGCTCTCCCAGCCCCACCTACCTCACAGAGTATCTGTTGTGGGGAGGGGAAGGGAAGGTGATTGTAAGCCGGTTTGAGTTTTCCTTAAGTAGTAGAGAAAGTTGGCATATAAAAACCAACTCTAGGGCTGTCAATTCGGTTCGGGGTGAACTGAAAATCAGCCGAATTTCCCGATTCGGTGGTTTTTAGTTCGGGAGGAACCGAACTCAAAACTGGCGGGCAACCGGGGGGGGGGCCGAATTCAGCGAGTTCGGGAGTTCGCGAATAAATTCGGCAAATTCGGCCGTCAGTAAGCAGCATAACCGTCAGTAAGCAGCATTCTCCTCCCCGGCCAATCGGTGGCCAAGCTGGGTCTTCTTCTGGCCAATCATTCAGGATTGAGTACTGGAGGAATCATCTGATGTGCGGCCCGGCCAGGGAGAGAGAGAGAGAGAGCGAAATCCTCGTGTGTGTGTGTGGGGTGCTTGTGCACATTCGCTCCTTTCTGTGGCTGCAGGGGGCGTATTTTTTGGGGTACAGACACAAAACTTTCACTGGAGCTTCAGATGAAGCTTCTTAAGATACCCCTCAAGTTTTGTAAGCATTGGGTCAGGGGGTCCCGAGATATGGGCTCCCCCCTTTTTCTTTCCATGACTGCAGGGGGCACATTTTTGGGGGTACAGATCCCAAACTTTGAGCGGAGTTTCAGACCAGTGTTCTTAAGATACCCCCCCCAAGTTTTGTAAACATTGGGTCAGGGGGTCTCAAGATATGGGCTCTCCCCCTTTTTTCTCCCCCCTTTTTCTATTTATGTGGCTGCAGGGGGCGCTTTTTTGGGGATATAGCCCCCAAACTTTTAGCATAGCTTCAGTCAATTATTCTTAAGATACTACCCAAGTTTTGTAAAGATGGGTTCAGTGGGGGCAGAAATATCGCCTCCCCCTTTTTCTCTTTCCATGGCTGCAGGGGGCGCATTTTTTGGGGTGCAGATCCCAAACTTTGAGCGGAGTTTCAGACCAGTGTTGTTAAGATACCCCCCAAGTTTTGTGAACATTGGGTCAGGGGGTCCCGAGATATGGGCTTTCCCCTTTCCCCTTTTGGGATGAATGGATCAGCCGATCCTGTGCATCTTCTCCAGAGAAAACCTCCCGTCCCTAATTGGAATCATCTTGGATTACAAGTCCTCTTCAGCCCCTCTTGATGAAACAGAAGACAGCCACAGTAAGACCCCTTTGGGGGCTTTAATCTATAATTTTTCTCCTGTGTATGTGTGTGTGTGTGGGGGGAAAGCAGAGTCTGTGTGTGTGTGGGGAGGGAGCAGTTTCTGTGGGTGGGGGGGAAGCCAAAGGGGGCTTTCATCGGTTCTGCCTGGGGTGTGTGTTCCCCCTTGAGTCTCTCGCTCCCTGGTTTGAGGGGGGAGGTTTCAGTTGTGTGTTTTCTGGTTTTTCCCTGTTGCAAAGGTGTTGTTTTACAAGTTGAGTTGCTTTGCAAACTGTTGTCGGGGCTGGGAGCTTTGTGCGCGGGCGGCAAGCTCTGCTGAGAGATGCACATTAAGGGTGGGGGGACCCCTTTCAGGGCCCATATCTCAGCCCCCCCTGACCCAATCTTTACAAAACTTGGGGAGTCTTTCAATATACGTCCTTTGAAGCTCTGCTGAAAGTTTGGGACCTCTAAGCCCAAAAATGCCCCCCCCCCGAGCCGCGGAAAGGCGCGATTGTGTTTTTAATGGCTTTATTCGGCCGAATTTTTTTTTCCGAACTTTGAATTCCCGCCGAATTGAACGGATCCGAAGTGGGGGAGTTCGGACTTCGGCACGTACCGAACCCACAAGGGCCAAATTCGTCCGAATCCGAACTGTACCGAATTAATTTTTTTGACAGCCCTAACCAACTCTTCTTCTTTCTTCTTCTTGCCAAGTGCCTGCTTTGGATGGGCAATCTCCTGGGCAAGGCCCCCCCCCAGCCCTCCCATCCTTGTGACTTGGGCCACTGGGAAAAACAGTGGGGCTATGTTGTGCTACATGTTGTGCTACATGCTGATCTCACATTTGAGCAAACACCTAGGTGTGACGTTAGCTGTCAGTGGATGCTCTAGAAATGCAATGGTAATACCATAGAGTTTCTAAACTGTCAGTTGATGTGCTAATGTAACATTTGGGTTTTTGCCCAGATGTAATGTCAGCATGTAACCTGACATCATTTCTCCACACCATGTGCCATTTTTGAAATCTCTAAAGAAAATTACTAATTTGTGTTGAGTAGAGTTAGGGCTAAATACAGGCTGCACTGGAGACCCCTGACTTAAAGGATAGGCAAGGTGGATGAGAGAGCCATTAGCCAGGAAGCACTGTTTTTGAGGCATGTTACATGGTCATCCAAGACTAAAAGCTTAAGCCACATAAGTAACTTGTTCCTCTGACCAGAAACTTGTCTCTTCAGTGTTTCCATCTGAGCAATCATGTGCTGCTCAATTCCAGCCATGCTTTGTTTTTCATTCAGGATGGGCTCCCAGGCATGTTTACAACCATTAAAATCCAGGGTACAGGAAAAAAATATATAATATTTTTGTGTGTATTTGTGCACATGGCTGTCTTGTGACAGCTGGTGATGCATATAAGTTCAGATCTCACTTTGCTGCCATCTAACTCAAGCAGTTGTTAAACAGCTTTGCAGCTGTGCAGTAGCTGTGTGATAATGCAAGTTTTATTTTCTTCTGCCTTGTGGCAGCTTCTGTATCTATGTAGTCAGTGAAATCAATTCTCCCTTGGAGAACTATACCAAAACTTTATTTTGTTGATTGACTGTTCAACCAGGGTTCAAGCAAGATACAGTATTTACTCAAATGCAAGACTAGCCCCCCCCCGCCAGTTATGCCTTTGGAAAAAGAGGGGGGGCATCTTGCATTCACATACAAGTGACAGTTATGTCTGGTAAGTTTTGATGTGTAAAATATTTTTAAGGGGGACATCTTACATTCAGAGCCATCTTCCTTTTGGGAAAATATGGCAATTATTATGGGTTAAATCCCATCAAACAGATAAGCACATGCAATGGGGATGATTTCCACCGTTTCTCCTCTTCTGTGGAAGGTCTTCAACTCCTCCCTCATGCTTTTTTCTGAACAAGGCCCCTTGTCCCTCAAAGTCACTCTTCATGGGTGGAAGGTCTATTACCTGGGGTAAATTTTGGCAGGTTGCAAGCCCTTGCATGTTACATTCCAGTGAGAGGAACTGTACCATATCTTCCTAAATGTTTGATTAGGCTCCAAGGATTCTGTCTCTGAAGTGTTACAGACCCCATCACCCCAGAGATCTTATTTCTCTAATGGTCACTTGACCAGTAGTATCTTTCAGTCAGTTAATGCTAATACACAGCAAAACATGATTCCTGTGTGCTTTTCTTGTGAATGCATATCTGCTCTGTCCTCACTTGAACTGTGAAAGAAGTGGTTACGGCTTTTCCTGCACCATCTCCTTGTAACTGAAACCAGTAGACTCTCCAGTTGTCAGCCCAGGATTCCCCTTGAAGGTAGCAAATTAACAGAGCTAGATGAAAAAGCCTCTGTAATTTATTATAAATTCCTTCTAACAATTTGTTACTTTGCTTGGCCCTGATAAAAGGTATTACATGGATTTTGTTCCCAATCTACCTGTCCCATTTTCCTGCAGATTCAAATTACCATTTAAACTAGCAGTATTAGAGGCTAGAAATGCATTTCTCTTCCCACAAAGCACTCTGTGTAATTCTTATCACAGTTTTCCCAAGGAGAAGTAAACTTTGAGTAATAAAACAAAGCCCTGACTCATCCTCTAATTAAGTGGCCAATTTGTGAAAGGAATTAAAGTTTACAAGTAAGGGGGTTAGAGAGGAAGAAACAGCTATAAGTTTTAAAAATAGCTCATTATTAACAATCTGCAGCAAATCGATTTGTACCTGTAGCTCAGTCAACCCCTTAACAAGCCGGACAAAGCTGAGGTAATTATTGGGGGAAATTACTGCCGTAAAATTCAATCAGTGCTTTATTGTACCAAAAATACAATTTTTCCTAATGTGCTTTAACATTCTTTAGCAAAGCCACCTTATTGTGCAAAATGGTTTCACACAAAACCAGCACATGGATATTTAGTCCTGATCACAATGCCTACAAGGGAGCTAGGCAGAATCTATAGACTATGATTATTGTATGTTTTTGAGAACAGCAAAGATCACCTGAAATTTATGAACAGAAATCTCACAATATTGAGTGTTCATTGAAGCATTGCTTTGGATTTAAAAACCCTGCAATGCTACATACACACTGACCTGGAAGGCCCTAATCTCGTCAGATCTCAGACACTAAGCAGGATCAGCCCTGTTGAATGGGAGATCACTAAGGAATGCCAAGGTTGTTGTGCAGAGGTAGGCAACAGCAAACCACCTCTGTTAATCTCTTGCCTTGAAAACCCTACGGGGTTGCCATAAGTTGGTTGTGACTTGACGGCACTTTATATACACACACACACACACACAAAACGATAGGACCACATTTGGGTATCACAATGCTTTGAGAGGATTGTACTGCCAGGTACTTACTGGGCCTGAAACCAGATTGGAACAGATCCAAACAATCCACTTCATTCAGCAATCCCTGAAATTGCCCAGTCACCACTTGTTCACTTCAGCCACTTTGCTCAAGAGTGGTACATTTGAAGCTGGACAGTAATTATTCAACTCTACTGCATCCAGAGTTTGTTTCTTTAGGAGTGGATGCTCCACTGCCTGCTTCAAGGAAAGGGTGACCACCCCCCACTCAGGGAGGTATTTACTGTCTCCTGTACCCAGCCTGCCAGACCCCTCCCCACCAGTAGATTTAAGCAGCCAGGAAGGACAAGGATTGTACAAGCAGGTGGTAGGTCTTAAATTCCCACAAATCTTGTCCACATCCTCAGACTGCACAAGCTGAAAGGTATCCCGCACAACTGGACAAATTAGGCACCCTGGGGTCATCCCAGCCTGCCATTGCTAATGTAGAGTCCAAGTTGGAGCAGATGCGAGAGATTTTATCCACAAAGTCCTTAGCAAATGGATCACAGTGGCCTGCAGAGCAGTCCACATCCTCCTGTCAGCCATAACCCAATAGGCCCCTGACCACCCAGAATAGTTCTGCAGGTCTACGTAAGATAGGCATGTGCACCGAGGTTTTTTTGGTATTTTTTCAAGTTTGGGTTTATTAAACCTGAAATTTTTTGAAAAATTCAGAAAGCTAGGATTTCCCCCAAAAAATTGGATTAACGAACCTGAACCTGGAAAATGTCAAAAAAAAAAAAAAAAGGCATTGGTTAGGAAGGCAGGTACATTCCTTTTGCCAATGCCTGCCTGTTCTAATTCAAGTGCGCAGGTGGCGGCAAAAGGAATGCACCTGCCTTGCTCCTCCTCCACAGATATGTAAGGGGGGGAAGGAAGGAGGGAGAGAAGGGGGTAGAAAATGGTGGTGTGGGGTGAAGCAACCCAAATAATGCCGAATAAATTCAGCATTATTTGGGTCCACTTTTTTCACCCCGATTTTTGGCCACCTTTTAAAGACTAGTAAAAAACTCCCAGAAAAATACCAAAAAGGTATTTTTTTTTAATTCAGCATGTTGATATGCACACCTCTAGGTCTCCATTGTGTGGATGCCACAGAGTATGCTTTAAAATGAGATGTTTTTCATGCATTCTTGGATTTGTCCTGAGCATTCTCCACTGTTGCTCTAGCCATGTCCTGGGACGTGTTTGCAGCCCCTTAGATACAAAGGAGATGCCTGGGCTCTTTGACTAGAGTACATCTAGCCTGTCTGTCATGCCAGATTGCTCTAAAAGGGGTATTGAGTTTGCTTAGATTTATTATTCTGAGGAACTGCAGCTGATTAGGAAGTAACACTGGTCTCTGTGGCAATCTGGCCTCAAAGCTGGCCTCTGTGGCAATCATACATCTATCCCAAACAGCAATTGAGTCCAAGCATGTTGTGGCTGGTCAAACACCAATGCTTTATTGTACAAATACGAATGGGTTCTGTTTACTTAGGTTTTTCCCCCAGTTGATCTCACCTGCCAAAGTAGAATGAATATTAGAGTAGTTATTCCTCTTAGTCAATACAATGTATGTTTCACAACAGTCTTAAAAAGAGGTTTAATTCATATGGAGAATTTTCATCTTGAGCCAAATACTTCATATTATAGACTGAAATATAGCATATAAATAGCATAAACAAATATAATTTCAGACAGTCTTTAATTTCACATTTGTGAAATTCTTCTCCTATGGATAGGGTTGCCAACCTCCAGGTACTTGCTGGAGATCTCCTGCTATTACAACTGATCTCCAGCCAATAGAGATCAGTTCACCTGGAGAAAATGGCCACTTTGGCAATTGGACTCTATGGCATTCAAGTCCCTCCCCTTTCCAACCCCCGCCCTCCTCAGGCTCTGCTCCGAAAACCTCCCATTGGTGGCGAAGAGGGACCTGGCAACCCTACCTATGGAAGCTCACTGGGTGATCTTGGCCCATCACAAACTCTCAGACTGGCCTAACTCACAGGGTTGTAGTTGTGGGAGAATGGAGGAAAGGAGAATGATATGCTCAGCCACTTTGAGTCCCAACTGGGGAGAAAAACAGGATACAAATGCATGCATCATCCTTGCAGGTCTCCTGCTCCTTATATATAAAAGTTAATCCAATGTGCTCAAGTGTCAGGATTCATAATTAGGCTTTCAACGTCTTTATTCAAGACTGAACATGTTCCTCTGTGAGATGCACACTGATAGAACTGACCAATAATCAAAAGAATAACCAAATGTATGATAACAAATTCACAAAAAAGAAACAATCATATGTAATCATTGTTTAGGAATTCCCAAGTGATTTAATTTGTTCCAAAGCCCTGTGCGGGAGATATTATCAAAACCCGCTTTGAGATCCATAAAAACAGTACACAATTTCCCCTTAGCATATAATGAATACTTGTCAGCAAGAAAAGAGAACACATGTGCATGAGGTAATGTAGATTAATCTTTTTTAAAGCCAATTTGTTCTGGACCTGGTATTGACAAGCTGTAACTCCAGCTATGAAGTTTTAGTTGTAGATGGGTTGCATATAGCTTTCCTGGTATTGATAACAGACTGATTGGTCTATAGTTGGCTGGAGAATGAGGTAAACCTTTCTTATATATCAGAACAACAAATGCTTCTCGCCATTTTTCAGGAATTTTGCCAATTGAATCTATCACAGTAGATAAACCTTGAAAAATTGGAGCCCACCAACGACAGTATGTTTTTAAAAGTTCTCGTGGCATACAATCTGGGCCAGAAGTCTTACTGGATCTTAATCCTTTTATTAAGGAAAAGATTTCCTCTACTTCAACCGATGACCATTTGAAAAATTATCCAAGGTAAAGTAAAAGATGGAAGTGTAGTGAGTTCTTTTTCATTTTAAAGGGTGGGTGAAATAGTTTCCCTAGAGTTCCATTGAAATATGTGGAGTTTTTTCATTAGTAAAAGTTTTGTTACTTCTGTTTATCACTTGCCAAAAGATTTTACTATCACAATATTGTGAAGCACACAGCAGTTTTTGCCAAGTTAGAATGGAATATTTTTTTCTTTTTATGAATATATTGACATATTGTTTTTTAAAGGTTAGGTATTGCAGTTGAAATTCTTGGGCATTTGATTTTCAGAACTTAGATATATATGATGCTTTAGCGTGCTTTAAGTTTTGGCAAATGGCATTAAACCAAAGAGGCCCATATTTAGACTTTTTCTTTGATTTAGTGATTGTGCAAAAAGGAACCAAAAGAGATGTGAGGTGTTAAATCTGACTTTTCCTTGTGGCTCAAGGAATTAAAGCCACCACAATTTAAAATCAACAAAACAAAACCCCAAACAACCTCCCCCCAATATCTACAGTTTATACCCCATTTAAAGTTTGTAAAATCCAATGGCCTTGCGGTGCCTCCTAAGTTTCTAGAGGTGGCATCCCCCTCAGAGACCCCATTCCACAAAGTGGGAGCCACAACAGGAAAGGCATGAGCTCTGGTTGATGTCAGGTGGGCTACGTTGAGTGAGGGAACAGTCAGTAGGTGGCAGCCTGAGGTTGGTCCATGGGGACATACAGGAGGAGGTTTCCTTAAGATATGTGAGTCTCAGACTGTGAAGGGCTTTATAGGTCATAACCTTGAACTGGACTCAAGAAAAAAACTGGCAGTCAATGTAGCTATTTTAAGATGGATGATATATGTTTCTGTTGGCTAGCCCCTGGCATCAGTTTCAGACAAGGGCAATTTAGTGCAGAGCACATTACAGTAATACAACCATGAGGTTGACCTGCATAATCCTGGCAAGCCTGATCTCATCAGAAGCTAAACAGGGTTTAACCCAGATTAATATTTAGATGGGAGATCACCAAGGAAGTCCAGGGTCACTATGCAGAGGCAATGGCAAACCATCTCTGAACATCTCTCACTTTGCAAACCCTATGGGATCACCATAAGTCAGCTATGACTTGACGGCACTTTCCACCATCAGCAACCATGAGGTGACCAAAGCATGGATCTGAGTCTAAGAAAAGAGAGTTGGTGAACAAGATAAAGTGGATACAAAGAACTGTTGGCTACCACACCAGGCTGCTTTTCAAACAGGAAGGCTGGATCCATGAGCACAGTAACAATTTAACTCTTCCACAAATATTAAATATCACCTTTTCCAGTTAGTCTTCTAATGGGAATCATGCAATCACAGTATTTTTTAAAAAATCTGTTTTTAAATTCCACATTGTGGAACATATTTCTCAAAGAGGTCTGCATCAGCAAAACTTTTTATCTTTTAAGGAGTAATGCAGTGCACCCTCCCTTTTAAAGCAAAGCTTTTAGTATGCTTTTATGGTTTTACAATGTCAGTGTATTAATGCCTCTATATTGTTTTTATAACTATCCTGGACTCTGTAATTTTTACTATATTTTTTATTGATGGTACGCTTCTACTGGTTTTTTTTAAAAAAATACTGTAAGCGACACTGAATTATTATGGGTAAAGTGGGAGTATAAAGATGTATGTATTTTATCAGTCTGTGCAGGAAAAGCAGAAAAATCAAGGTGTCCCCCCCAAAAAAAATCTTGGCTTCCATTTTAAAAATTCAGAAATGTCCTTCCATTATGAGTGAAAAAATAATACCAAAGTTTTGGACAGAATCTCTAGGGCAATCTCAGGGCCAGAAAGATTTCCGCTTAAGATTTCCAGTAGTTCCTTGTCAGTCCCAGAGGCCAAATAAACCACACTGTAAGCAAACGGGTTGCCAATCTCCCGGACTGGTCATGGCAACCCTAACAGATACGTGTCACCACAGTTCCAGACGTACAGCAAGCCTGAGACACTGTGGAAAGGGCTCCCGCACCACCCCGCGAAAACAGGCAGCCAAGGACCACGGCCAGATCAAAACCTCCTGTGAACCAGAGGGAATCCATTTTCCTGTGATCCCGTTCGAGTTTCCAGCAGAAGCCATTTCGCGGGCAGTTACCAGACATGTAGTCACCTCTAACCCCCCCCCCTCTCCAGCATCATCTGCATGATTGATGGCTCATCAGAAAACACCAAGATAGCAGTAACGACAGGACGACCCGCCCTGGACTCAGCAATTCACAGCATTGTTCCAGCTCGTTAACTCCACTAACGATCGACTCCCGGTCCTCCCGGAATTGCACAAATCAATAGGATTAGTATAGGAGAAAAGGTATAACTGGGATCCCCACAGGCACACTTGCTGTCATTCTGCTGGTTTGGGTTTTGCGCAGCCTGACCACACCCCCTTCCCGTCTCGCTGGCCGAGTCCCTGGGAATCCCTTCCTTTACCCCGCTTTCCCAGTCTCTTAGCCCCTGGAACTCAGGACGCCTCCTCTTCTGGACCAGGTGCAGTATTACCCATCTTCAGAGGGCCTGCCACATTGGCAAACATCTCTACTCTAACACCTTTGATTTCTTAGACTCTGACTGTGTGTTGTGTACGTGTAATTGGACTGCTTGTGCACATATTATCAAGTAAACTTTTTTGAACTAAAACCAGTGCCTCTGCTTTACTCTTTGAATCATGGTCTGGACTCTGGTATATATAGGTTTAGGTCCTGAGTTGGTTATGCCCGTTGCTAGTTATTGATACACTAATTCCCCCATATAAATATCATAACTAAGCATTTTGGCTAACAACACAAACCAAGAAAATATAACTATGCAGATTGGTTTCCTATATAAAATGTGTATAAGGTTGCAGATTTCAGCTTAGTGTGGAGTCTTATTTTCACACAGTCTTGGCTATGAAGAGAAAATGAATAAATATCTATTTACTGTTGAAGATGTAATCAGTGTGGAAGGTATTCTTCAAGTTGGCTGAATGTCTGGGTGCTTTGCCACTCAATCAATTCTCTCCTTGCCCTGTTGATTACCCATTCACTCTTCATACTTGTACACTTGGACATGCTGTTTTCAGGAGAGCTCTGTATACACATAGCAGCACACAGAAGAATTGGCTGTTGGGGAGGAAACAGTGATGTACTGGTTATTAACACTGATTAGTGACAGCTGGAGGCTGTAGTAATGTGATATAAGCCTCACCAAAATGTACCAGTTTCACATAATACTGCCTTGGATTAATATCCACAAAGGATTTTAGCTGTCAAAAAGTTTAGCAGCCTGCCTGCTCGCATATATTTATGGTAATTGTTTGTGGTTCATTGATAGCATAGAAAGGAAAAGATGTAATCCATTTCCTGTTTATAGCAGCTTCCTTCTCTGTTCACCTGGAGTTGGTTTTTCTCGCTCCTCACAGTCAACCAGGCAACTGGCTATTTATATGCCTGTAGGGTTGCCAACCTCCAGGTACTAGCTGGATATCTCCTGCTATTACAATTGATCTCCAGCTGATAGAGATCAGTTCACCTGGAGAAAATGGCCGCTTTGGCAATTGGACTCTATGGCATTGAAGTCCCTGCCCGCTCCAAACCCCACTGTCTCAGGCTCCATCCCAAAACCTCCCACCAGTGGCGAAGAGGAACCTGGCAACCCTATATGCCTGACATAATTCTTTGTCTAGATTCTCCTTCATTTCCATTTTTGCCATTCCTTTTACCTCATGCCATTCTTTCTCTCAGATAGTTCACACCTGTCCTTTCCCCCCACTGAGTTCTTTCCCTCACTCTCAGAGTTCTGCATCATACCATATTGCAGTGTGATTCTGTTTACTTTATTCCCTTTTGGTGAGACTGTTTTTCCCATGAGTGGTCCTCAGTGTTGTTACTCAAATATTGAAAAATCCCTCAAATATTGGCAAGTGCAAGTAACATCATGCAACGTTAATGCTGAGGCTAAGATCCTTGGATTGTGCAACTTTAATGCTGAGGCCATGAGCCTTACTTACATTATGCAACTTTAATGCTAAGGCCAAGATTGTTCCTTGGATTTTGCAATTTTAATGTTGAGGCCATGATTGTTACCTGGATTATGCAACTTTAATGCTGAGATCTAGATTACCTGGTTCTCAGGTAGGCATATAACAGTTAAAGGCATACGATGCTGCAATCTTGCTAAAACTCAGCAAGTCTTGGATGGCTCTGTGCCCGAACAGAGTCCTTCTGGAAACCTTGTGTGTGATACCATGAGCTCTGTGATGGAAGAGAGCAGGATATAAATGTAACTAATAACAGATAAACTGTCCTTGGCACCCATTTAGAACTTTATTGCCAAACAGCAGCATTCTGGAAAATAGTCACCCAAATTCTTCAGTTCTGTTAAATTAATCTGAAATTTTTGCACAAGAACAAAGGTCTGCTGTTTGGCTTTTGTACCAGAGTGCTACTTTGGGAGTGCTTGGATGGCCTTTCCATTGTAACAGTGATTAGAAAAACAGCTGAAATTTGCAGAGTCCTGTTCTGTATACCTAGGAATGTTTTGCAATTTTGGTTTATTTCAGTGGGGGGTACTTGAATTACAGTCCACAGGCAATGATGGTTTCTTGGTTGGGATTTCAGTTAATATTGAACTCTGTTTAGTTTTAGAAGAACTAAAAAAAAGTGGCGTCTGAGACTGTAATCAGTTTGTGCTTTGCTGCATGAATGTGATTACGCTGGCTTAAAATGCACAAAATTTTACAAACCAACTGGCTGTTTTTGTTTGGATTTCCAGATCTTGACAACTTGAGCTGTTTGATAGACAGACCAGCACTTATCCTTTGCTCCAAATATTTTTCTTATGTATTCTTCATATCTGCTGTAGTGCCATACCATAATGCAAAAGAGAAGTGAGTAAAAGTCTTTTCAAGTTTGAATGAACAGTTCCCCCCCCCTCCACATGATTGTATTTATTTTCTCTGATTAACAGTTACAATTTTATCTGGGTTTCTGGAGCAGATAGACATTCTTGTTAAAGCATTATCAGCAGAATTGATTTACTGTTTAAATAAAGCTTGTTAAGTAGCTTATAAGTGCTACTGCATTTTCCCGCAGTGACATCAATCCAGAATTGCTGAAATAGTTTGAAAACTACATGATTCTTTCCCTTTGAAAAACAAGTTCTTGCTATTTTATTTATATAGGCCAAAATATATTTATAGAAAACATTTGCATTTAAAGTTAATTAATGGGGAATCTATGGTTAAATGTAATTATTTTCTGAGTTGTTTGCTTCAGGATAGGTTTGAAATGAAACCAGGACCATAGAAACAAATAAAACCATACTGTCAATATAGCAGTAATGAATGACTCTAGGGTTGCCAGGTCACTTAGATTGGCGGACAATTGCCCTCCAATCCATTGCCTGGCTCGAAAGTGGGGATTGCTTGGGCATGCGACTGCACCAACACAATTGCTTCTCTTTTGGTTTATACCTGGACGTGCCCAGTTTGAGTAGTAAAAGGCCCGTTGCAATGCAGCACTTCTGGCTGTAAACCAGAGTCATGTCCGCACTTGCCATTTGCGGCGCCGACTTCCGCGGGCTTTCCTTGCATGTTCGCACTGCATCTCACCCGAAGGATGCCGGACACGGTTTCAGTGCACAGTTTCTCCGCGGTAAGAGGATCCGCTTATACGGCGAAGTATTAAAATGAAACGTGTTCCTCACATGGAGCTTTGAAGTGCAAACATGCAACCCCGCTGAAAGTCCACCGCCCCGCCCCCATCCTTCCTAACCGCCCACACTCGTTCCCCCTCCCCTTTTCGGCTTTGCAGTGCTTAGATGCGAGAGGGTGGGATGACGGCAAGTCCCACTTTCACTTTCCCCTCGAACTCCCACCACGCAGTACAATTCTCGGTTTCCCCCCTTTTCCCCCCCATTTTTTAAACAGCCTTCGCCTTCCTTCGACCTCAGTACAGCGGAGAAAGGCGGTGCAGTGGGAACAGAAATCTTGCGGATTTTATAAAAAAAACAGAGAAATGCGGCGTGGTGGGAACAGAAATATTATTTCGCTTTGGATCCTTTTGTACGCGACACGTATAAATAGCGAGGTAAGTTGCTGGTACGTTCACGGGCCGGAAGTGATGTGATTGCTCCATCCCAAAAACCTCCCGCCGGAGGAGAGGGGGGACCTGGCAACCCTAAGTGACACTGAATTATATATGTACAACAATAAATACTGTGTTGATGTGCTAAGATCAGACCAGGAACTATTAGTGCAATCCCATGCAGAGCAAACCTTTCTAAGTCCATGGTAATCAGTGGGATCAGAAAGGTTTAACACTGTTTAGGATTGCAATGCAAATTTCTCAGATCAGCATGGAGGAGTGGTTAAGAGTGGCAGACTCTAATCTGTAGAACCGGGTTTGATTCCCCACTCCTACACATGCAGCCTGCTGGGTGACCTTGGGTCAGTCACAGTTCTCTCAGAACTCTCTCAGTCCCACTTACCTCACAAGATGCCTGTTTGGGGAGGGGAAGGCGATTGTAAGCCACTTTGAGAGTCCTTAAAGGTATAGAAAAGTGGGGTATAAAAGCCAACTCTTCTTCTTCTTGTAAGGCTGATTTAGCCTGGTGGATTTTATCTATCAAAGAAACTATAGGAAATGCCTTTCCAGCCACATGGCAGGAGATTTTATTATCACAGGCCCTTTTTGAAGTCAGATATAGCACATTCCTGGCGAACGTTGGTGGGGGTGAGCATACAGGGAGCACCTCTCTAGGAATTGCCAGAAACTCTATGGTTTTACTGTTTTACTGTTCCTAGAGAGGCATGAGTTTATTTTTCTCCTGCAGGCTGATGGAGCAATGGTTAGAAGTTAGGGTTGCTGCTGGCAGATCTCCTGCCATAGCAGGGGATCTGGCAACCCTACGCAAGGCTAGTGATTGCCTAGCCAAAGGTGGAAGGCTATGGAGGATTTAAAAAGAGACTGTGCCTCTCCCACACAGGCATTTGTTGTGCGCTTCTGACTCACTGCCACTGAGTCATCAGGTGGTCAGCTGCTAACATTTAGGCCCAAGTGGGAATTGTAGAGGTTCCCTGTGATTGGCTGTTTAGGAGAATTCATTCCCCCTTGCTTTAGGGTGGGTGTCACAGCAACCCTATAAATTAATGACCTCCAAAATGTCCCACTATTAAGAGCCTTGATCAGGTCGTGCAAACTGTGGCTTCCTTTTTCCTGCTGCCTTCAACTTTTCCTCACAGTGTTGTCTTTTCTAGTGCCTCTTGTCTTCTCATAATGCGACCAAAGTATGACAGCCTCAGTTTAGTCACATTAGCTTCTAAAGAGAGTTCAGGCTTGATTTGATCTAGAACCTACTTATTTGTCTTTTTGGTAGTCCACAGTATCTGTACACTTTCCTCCAACATCACATTTCAAAGGAGTCAGAAGCAACTTGATGGCACTTACACACAGGTTAATTGTTATTTTATTTACTATTTACAAAATTTATATCCTGCCTTTCTGCCCTCACAAGGGCCACCAAGGTGGCTAATGATATAAAAGATATGTGATAAGTCAGATTTTAAACCCATTAAAATCAACTCCCCTCTAGGGCTGTCAAAAAAAAAAAATTCGGTACAGTTCGGATTCGGCCGAATTTGGCCCTTGTGGGTTCGGTACGTGCCGAAGTCCGAACTCCCCCACTTCGGATCCGTTCAATTCAGCGGGAATTCAAAGTTCGGAAAAAAAATTCGGCCGAATAAAGCCATTAAAAACACAACCGCGCCTTTCCGCGGCTCGGGGGGGGGCATTTTTGGGCTTAGAGGTCCCAAACTTTCAGCAGAGCTTCAAAGGACGTATATTGAAAGACTCCCCAAGTTTTGTAAAGATTGGGTCAGGGGGAGCTGAGATATGGGCTCTGAAAGGGGTCCACCCCACCCTTAATGTGTATCTCTCAGCAGAGCTTGCCGCCCACGCACAAAGCTCCCGACCTGACAAACAGCTGATGAGAGCAAGGGCGGGGCAGGTGCTAAGAACTTTGCAAAGCAACACAACTGAAAAGCAACACCTTTGCAAACATGCAAAGGGCGGGGCAGGTGTGAAGAATTTTGCAAAACAATACAACTGCAAAGCAACACAAGCACGCAATGCAACACCTTTGCAACAGTGCAAAGCAACACCTGACACCTGGGAGTTTGCATACCATGGAAAGGGACAGAGGCAGCTAGCTATGATAATGAGCAGGAGGGGGTGGAATTTCTCCTTTTGCATTGGACTTGGGACCAGGCAGATGCATTCTTTAAGTCACCATTTGAAAACCAGTTTTGAGCAAGCATCAAAATAACCTAACTGATCTTATGAATGAGGAAAAACCTGAAGAATAAAAATGAAGCCCCCCCTCAAACCAGGGAGAGAGAGACTGGAGGGGGACCACACACCCCAGGCAGAACCCCCCTTTGGCTCCCCCCCCACCCACAGAAACTGCTCCCTCCCCCCCCACACACACAGACTATGCTTTCCCCCCCACACACACACAGAAAAGAAAAAAATATAGATTAAAGCCCCCAAAGGGGTCTTACTGTGGCTGTCTTCTGTTCCAGCAGGAGGGGCTGGGAGGCTGGGTAATCCAATATGATTCCATTTGTATCCAATATAAAATCCATATGTATGCATCTCTCGAGGGTGATCCATTCATCCCAATAGGGAAAAGGGGAAAGCCCATATCTCGGGGGGCCCTGACCCAATGTTTACAAAACTTGGGTGGTCTCTTAAAAAGCCTTGACTGAAGCTCCGCTGAAAGTCTGGGGTCGGCACACCCAAAAATGCGCCCCCTGCAGCCACGGAAAGAGAAAAGGGGGGGAGCCGATATTTCAGCCCCCACTGAACCCATCTTTACAAAACTTGGGTGGTCTCTTAAGAGGGATTCTCTGAAGCTATGATAAAAGTTTGGGGGCTGCACCCCCAAAAAAGCGCCCCCTGCAGCCACGAAAATGGAAAAGGGGGGAGAGGAAAAAGGGGTGGAGCCCATATCTCGGGGGCCCCTGACCCAATGTTTACAAAACTTGGGGGGTATCTTAAGAAGCCTTGTCTGATGCTCCGCTGAAAGTTTGGGGTCGGCACACCCAAAAATGCGCCCTCTGCAGCCATGGAAATAAAAAGGGGGGGAGCCCATATCTCAAGACCCCCTGACCCAATGTTTACAAAACTTGGGTGGTCTCTTAAGAAAACCTGTCTGAATATCCCCTGAAAGTTTGGGGTCGGTACCCCCAAAAATGCGCCCCCTGCAGCCATGGAAAGGAGCGAATGTGCACAAGCACCCCCTCACACACACATGAGGATTTCCCTCTCTCTCTCTCTTTCCCCAGCCGGCCGCACATCAGCTGATTCCTCCAGTACTCAATCCTGACTGATTGGCCAGAAGAAGACCCAGC
This sequence comes from Euleptes europaea, assembly GCF_029931775.1. NCBI lineage: Eukaryota > Metazoa > Chordata > Lepidosauria > Squamata > Sphaerodactylidae > Euleptes > Euleptes europaea. The sequence continues at coordinate 68,589,095 of NC_079315.1, forward strand.
TTGGCCACTGATTGGCCGGGGGAGGAGAATGCTGCTTACTGAAGGTTATGCTGCTTACTGACGGCCCCAAATTGGCCGAATTTATTCGCGAACTCCAGAACTCGCTGAATTCGGGCCCCCCGTTGCCCGCCAGTTTTGAGTTCGGTTCCTCCCGAACTAAAAACCGCCGAATCAAGGGAAATTCGGCTGATTTTCAGTTCGGGCCGAACCGAATTGACAGCCCTACTCCCCTCCAAACACATCATTAAAAACAAATTAAAAAACAGAGTTCAAATGCATATAAAGACACAAAACCAGCAATTAACACATTGGTCATGAAGGAGAGATCACGGAGGGAATGCCAAACAAAACAAATAAGTCTTCACCTGCTGGTGGATTAGGCTGGTGGCCACAGAAGGGGACAGATGAAACTCCCTGGTGAGAGAGTCCCAGAGCTTGGTGCCATGAACAAGAAGGCTTTATTCCAGGTTGTCACCAGCCTAATTTCAGAAGGTGCGGGCACCCAAAGCAGTGCCTCCAAAGATGATTGTAGTGGTCAGGTAGTGGGCAGTCCTTCAGGTAGGTTGGTTCCAAACATTATAGGGTTTTGAAGGTTAAGACCAGCACCTTGAATTGTGGCCGGCTATAATATATACATGGAAACACAGAAGACCTTTTTAAAAAATTGCCAAAAAACTCTATCCATTGTATTCTCCAGTCATTGGAGTTAGCATTGAGAAGGAAGGCAGCATGGTATAGCCTGATCTAGTCAGATCTTGGAAACTAAGCTGGGTCAGTACTTGGGAGACCAACAAAGAAGGCTCCGCAGAGGAAGAAACCACCTCTGCTTCTCACTTGCCTTGAAAACCCCTTGCTGGGAACGCCATAAATCGGCTATGACTTGACTGCACTTCACATGCACACATTCTTTCCACATGAGCACTTGGCAGCTAATTCATATTCATTCTGGTTGTTAGCTTTTGGTTTGTTGTCAGAAATGACCTCATGTCATCTCCCAATGGTGCCCCCCCCCATGTCCCCACTACACCCTGACTCCCACTGGTTGCCAGTCAATGGCTGAAACCCTACCTTGAACCACTGTGGTTCTCCATAAAGGCGGTGTATAAACAAACAAACAAATAAACAAATAATACTTTGGGGGATTAAACTGGTCCGGTTCTGAAACAGTGGATCCATTTGACTCTGCAAGAGCTGTTCTACTCTGCTCCTAATGGAGGCTTCTCTTCTAGTGGATCACTTTTGCAATTGTACCTTGATAGACAGGGCAATCAATAATCTGTGAACTACTTTTTCAAATCAGGAAATATGCTTAAGCAATGGGAAAAGAGGGTGTAATTAAAAAGGATTAAAAAGAATGATAGAAACACTGAAACTAGTGGTGTTTTGAGTGAATTTGTCAGCTTCCAAATTCCTTGGAATTTGCTTCCTATCCTCTCCCCCCCCCCCCGCAATAGTTTATTTATGGGGTTGCAATGGCTTTTCAGTCAGTTTCTGTTTGGTTTGTCACATCCTCCATATGCTTTTTCTGCATTTTGTCAGCCAGCTTTTCAGTTCTTGTTAGACTTTTGCTTTATCTTAATTCTTTGTGTAAATGGCTAAGCCTCTTTGGCGAACTTGGGAGGACTGGGAGGGGGGATGAGCAGCAGGAGGAGATACAGAGCATCTTTCTGTGTTGCAAAGCTTTTCTCCCTCCTGTTAAAGAAGCTCTCAAGAAGGACATTGTGCAATCTTGGCATAAAGCGCAGATTGATGCCTTCTTGTGAATGCATCATTTTGTTACAGATCCGTGATTGTTAGCTAAAGGTGTCCCTTTCTATAGAGGTCCTGTTTGATTGTGAGCCAGCCGAGGCAGGGATGTTGCCATCAGTCACCATCTTTTTACTCACTGACTTGGATGAAACTTTGGTTCCCATGATTCTGTAGTCTGAGTCAGCTTAGGAAAGTTGCATGTGGGTGGGGAGGACAGGGGCGATTTCCTGAATGGGTTCAAATGTTCTCTCTCAAAGGACCCTTGCTGATCCATTAACCTTGAACTATCGGCTTTGTACTTTTATGTTTTTTTTTCAGGTTCCAATATTTAAACTGTCGAATCTTTCAAAAATATATATTAAAGGATTAATAAGTCCTTTGTTTTTAAAAATGTAATTTAGGCTTCCATGTTTCAGACACTTTTATTGCACACTTGCTTTTCTGCATGCAGCTGTTTTGCTGCCATTCCATATTCAATGCAATGAAAGTCACTATTTGTAAAACCTGCACAAAACTAATATACTGTGCAATCCTGAACTGAGTTATATCCTTCTAAACCCACTAAGTTTAATGGATTTAGGAAGCTGTAATTTTGTTAGGATCGAACTGCCAGTTTATTCCCTTTAATGAGTGCCACAGAGACTGTGAAACCCTACTGTGGGGTTGCCAATTGCAGGTTGGGAATTTTTTTGTGGTGGAGCCTGGGAAGGCTGGGGTTTGGGGAGGGGAGGGACTTCAGCAGGGTATAGTACCATAGACTTCACCCTCCAAAGTAGCCAGTTTCTCCAGAGGAAATGATATCTGTTGAACACATGAACACATGATGCTGCCTTATACTGAATCAGACCCTTGGTCCATCAAAGTCAGTATTGTCTACACAGACCGGCAGTGGCTCTCCAGGGTCTCTGGCAGAGGTTTTTCCCATCACCTGCTCGCCTAGTCCCTTTAACTGGAGATGCCGGAGATTGAACCTGGGACCTTCTGCATGCCAGGCAGATGCTCTGCCATTGAGCCACAGCCCCTCCCCCATTTCCTGGAGATCAGATGTAATTCCAGGAGATCTCCAGGTCCCCTCTGGCCACTGGCAGGGGATGGGAGATAGGGTTGCCAGATCCAGTTTGGGAAACTCTTGGGATTTGGGGATGGAGCCTGGGGAGAACAGGGACCTCAGTAGGCTATAATGCCATAGAGTCCATCCTCCAAAGCATCCATTTTCTCCAGGAGAAATGATCTCTGTAGTCTGTAGATGAGCAGTAATTCCAGGGGATCCTCCTGGGGGCCGGCATCCCTAGTCATCTGGAGCTGTTGGGGAACAGGCAATGAAACCCCCCAAGTGACAGATGCTCCAGAGTAAAGGTGGCATTATGTGACTGCTTGGGGTTGGATAGGGAACCTTGGCTCTCTGAGGGGCCCCTTACATCCAGACAGATGATGGGGGAAGGGACAAAGCACTGAGGCCACTGAGTCTTCTCAGTGGGGCCTCAGGCCTGCTGCAGTATCTGGCTGATGCATAGGGTTGCCAGGTCCTTCTTTGCCACTGGCGGGAGGTTTTTTGGGTGGAGCCTGAGGAGGGTGGGTTTTGGGGAGGGGATAGAGTTCAATGCCATAGAGTTCAATTGCCAAAATGGCCATTTTCTCCAGGGGAACTGATTTCTGTCGGCTGGAGATTAGTTGTAATAGCAGGAGATCTCCAGCTAGTATCTGGAGGTCAGCAACCCTACTGATGTAAGAAGAGCTGGCTGCAACACCAACAGGTGCCTCTGCTCCTGGGACATTTAAATACCCACCTGCCATACAGATTATTGGTGTGACAGGTCTAACAACAGGTGGGCCACAGCATCAGCTGACACCCCTGCCCCTTTTAGCTATAAATCACCACCACCTTCACAGCCGGTTGGCTGGGAGGACAAGATGCCCTGATTAAAGGGGCACATGCATTGGGTTGCCAACCTCCAGGTGGCACTTGGAGATCTCCCGCTATCAAGACCATTTCCCCTGGAGAAAATGGCTGCTTTGGAGGGTGGACTTTGTGGCATAATACCGTGCTGAGGTCCCTTCCCTCCCCAAACCATAACCTCTCCAGGCTCCACCCCCAAAATCTCCAGGTGTTTCCCAACCCAGAGCTGGCAACCTTTGGTAGGCATCAGAACCAGTTTTCAGCCCCTGGAAATTAGCCCCCACTTATAGGAGAGCCACAACCAATGACATGCCAATCCTTCTCTCCTGGCATGGAAGGAGAGAGGCTAGAGAGATAGGAAGATGACTCAGATGCTGCCTTTCTCTCTCACTTCTGAGTCAAAGGAGGGTGAGCCAGGTTCCTCCCTCTTTCAAGAAAAAAATAAACCTATCGCTTTTGAAATAGAGGGACATAGCATATCATTAAGTGATTTCTCATTGATCAGATTGACATTTTATCCCATCCTCCCCGCAAGAAGCTCAGGGTAGTATTCAGGATTGCATACACCAGATTGATCTTCACAACCCTTCAAGGTAGGTTAGGCTACATGATACAATTGGGTCAAGATCACAAATCACATTTCACAGCATAATTGGGCCTCCCATATCCTGGTCTGACAACATGCTGGTTGTCTTGCTCAATTTATGACAGAGCTGTACACGAAACCTGTTCTTGTGAAATTGCTCTGCTGCTCCTTTATCACCCAGCCAGAAAAGACTCTAAGAACAACACCATCATCTTCTGAATGTCCAACTGTGTTGCAATAATACTTGAATATTAGTTCTGAGCCAAAAATGTTCTGAGGTTATCTAGCATGTACTTTAGCATCCTTGGTTTTAGTTTCTGTTCTTATTTAGTCATTCCTGTTGTGTGGAGACCTCTGAGCTGGTGATTTTTATTATTAATTGTGTGGCACAAAGTAATATGAATTGGGAAGAGATTATAATTCTTCACCTACTGTTGTTCAACCAAGAAGATGTTATTATTACGTTAATAGGAAATTTTGGTAAGTAGGAATTTGATTCTACTTAACTTCACTTTCTAACTTCCTTTCGACCATATTTATATATTTCTTTATTAGATTTATATCCTGCTCTATCCCGTAGGCTCAAAAGCATTTTACAGCAGCTTTTCTGAATGCAAATATTTCCATCCCCAAAGGACTCATCCATGAGAATTCAGCTTAACAGTGGCTTGTTTGCCTTCAGTGCTCAGGGACATGTTTAGCTCTCAGGGATTTTAATGTTCACTGTAAAATATTTTCCCTTTGTCTTGTTTCTTATTTAAAGACGCACTACAACTTTGCCACTTATAGGCAATCATAGGCCTTTTATGCACAGATTGTTCCCTTCGCGGTATACATGTATTTTCTGATTTTCAGAAGTTGCCTCATTCTCCTTTTGTGTTTTCTCCACATTTTCAGGATGCTGTTTTACCATAAGTTTAAAGTCTGTTTCAATCCCAAATTAAAAGCCAGTCCTGTGCATATTTGTTACTTTGGGATTTTCTCCCCACACCTATTCTCACTTATCCCTCCCAAGTGTTTGTCCTCCTCATCCAAACCCTGCCCTCAAAGCCATTATCAAGTAAACTAGTGAGGGAATAATGCTTGAATACCATGAGGCTGCCTATTTGGTCAGTTTCACAGTGAGTGTGGCTCAGTTTCAGTTCTCGGCAGGATGGAACAGAGCTGGGCTGATTTGCTGCCCTCTACATATGTGTATTCTTATAGGAATGAAAGCCTTTTTGTTCTTGTTTTTGGCGAGTGCAAGACTACCGATGGAATGATGAATGTCGCAAATCACCGTAAAACTGTTTTTATGCTCTTATGACACCTGCATTGAGTTGTGCAGAAACAAATTGATAGTGGTGGGGTTATCTGGACCTTTTGCTGCTTTGGCTGTAAAATGGCCACTTGGCTCAAATCAAATGAAAGAATCTTGCTGCAAGGCTGGTGACTTATTTTTGAAAAATACACCACAGCCAATTACCAAGCAGCATTTTTTTGGGGGGATGGGATGACTCACGTGAAGTTCAGAAGCTCCAAATTTTTGCTGGGAGTGCATAATGGATCACAAGGTACTCTTGGAATTTCTTCGGGGCAAAAAGCCCCTGTGCATAGTGTTTTGAGAATTTGACTGCAAATACTGTGCAGTATGAGAGTAGCAGATCTAGCAGAAACAGACTATGCATAAAAGGCCATATTGAATACCAGACAATACCATGCAAAACCACAAGTTGGAGGCATAATTGGCTTTATGTCCACTTGTATTAAAACAGTAAATCAAGAATGAAAAAATAAAGCAAATTATACCAATACCGTGTGGTTTCACTAACAGATTGCATCTAATTATGGTGGAGAGAAGTAGGGACAATAGGAAAATGAAAATGGCTTCATCCATTCATTGAAAAACCTCCATCTTCCTTTGATAGGCTGTTCCTTCCACCATAACATGGTTGGGATGGAGTAGCTGCTTTGTAAACATTCATTATGTCATTCATGATACTCCTCCTTATTAGTAGCAAAGGTATTTATTTCTTGTACTTCCGGTCCTATTTAATATTCTATATTTGAAGAATCTTGCTTAGCACAAGAAGAGATTCCAAGAAAACAGGTAATGCAGCTGTTTAATATAAAGTGTTTTTAGAGTGTTGTTGTAGTGCACAGAGATAGAACTGGACTTTTATTAACCCTTATACAGTTGCTCCCTAATTTAGCTATAAAATAGCTTGCCCTTTTTTTGTTCATTTATTATGGGAGTCTATGGTTGCAGATCAAATGTGTTGCTATAAATTAACAACAGTGCCATCAATTGCTCTTTTTGGAAACTGAATAGTTTAAAAATATAACACTTTGCATCGACATCAAAGCCATACATTCTTCTTTATTGCAACTGCAATAAATTTCAGGGCCTTTAAATTGCAAAAGACTTTTTGCTACCGTTTGTCATAACGAAAGGGGTAGGATTTAGACTTATTGGCTTTCTGACTGATGCATGGCATTTCTAATTTGTGATAACAGAATTTTGGGTCTCGGTCTCCTTTATCACAGTTATATGGATAAATTCAGCTAGAGTTCCAATGCAGTGAGCTATATTGGCATTTTAGGTATCTGCAGAAAAAATGCAGAATATCTCTGTGTGGTATTATAAAACCATTCACATCTGCTCACAGTGATCTGAAACCAAAGCTCATTTATTTTTTCCCTTTTCTATGTGGAATGCCTCTGTTTCTATGACAGAGAAATAGTTGGGGCTATTTTATTTTAGCAGACTATTGAACATTCTAATTGGGGAACTGAGAATGTGCTGAAGGGCAGACAACGGATTGTATTCTGTCCTGGGTGTGGAGCCTTGGAATCTGGTATGATTCTCTGCACCAAAAAAGCAAAACAAACAAAAACAAAAACACTTCTCCTTTGGGTTCAAGACAATGGCCTCCTTTGAAGACAGCGCATTGTGGTTTTTGCAAAGACTTGATCTTGTCTTAATCACTATGGCGAGAGCAGAGCTGCAGTCACAAATAAATGAATGGAAATATAGTTTACTCAGAACCAACAGAAATGTCTATAATCTTTTTTTAAACCTCGTGTTATATTACAAAATCCAGATGAGGATGGTGGTGGAAAAATCCTTTGGTTGAGTTAGTCAGTGGGAGGTGTCATGCGCCCATTGGTTCCACCTTCACTCCATCCCTGGGTAAGACAATGCATTTTGAAAAATGCTGAGAGGGTTATTGTAATGTTCTTGTTTAAAGTTGGAATAACTGTTGCAGTACATGGGTGTAGGTTGACTCACTGACTCATTGAGGCACTGGAACCCTTTCTGCTGCATTGTGGCTCAAAAACAAACAAAAAAGACCCAATCAATAGTGTATGTCCTGAAGAGGAGGTGCTGGTGTCCATACCTATTGTCTTGGCTAACACCAGTAGGGTTGCCAGGTCACTCTTAGCCACCAGCAGGAGGTTTTGGGGGCAGAGACTGAGGAGGGCAGGGTTTGGGGAGGGGAGGGACTTCAATGCCATAGAGTCCAATTGCCAAAGCGGCCATTTTCTCCAGGTGAACTGATCACAATCGGCTGGAGAGCAGGTATAATAGCAGGAGATCTCCAGCTACTACATGGAGGTTAGCAACCCTAAACACCAATGAGAGATGGCTTTAAGATTTGGGGACAGGATTTGGATGCAAAGCGTGGGAATGAGTACAGAGATGGAATTAATAGAATAACAATTCCCCCATTGGTTTCCAGTTTGATTTCATAATTCCAGTGATCTTTGTCTGGTCTGCCTGCTCAGTGGGGTCAGCCCTGTTCCCAGTACCACAAAAGGCAACACAATATCATGGCAGGGTTGGCGATGAGTGGTGGTGCATGATGTAAAAATGGTAATTCAAGGGCACTGTTGTACACTATTGACAAAACATCTATGTTGCAGCAACAGTTATTCCCTCAGGTAATAACCACACTTGTCTCCAAGCTGCTGCTCCATCAGTCTATTGATTTCTTGTATCTGCAGCAATATATCATTCACAGAAAGGCACTGTGATAAGCCTAGATGAAATAGGACACAGACACTAGAATAAAGCCATTACTAAATGGACCCTATGAAACATTAGTGCTTGCAGATAGGGAACTTTACAACTTCTCCTTTTCCTGCAGCCCCTTGAGATGTCCAAATAGCTGATGCTTAGCATGCAAGAAAGCTGGGGAGAAGGTGCACGCAGAGGTAGTTCAAAAAGCCCATGCCTGTGGCACTCCGCTGCAGGGAACCTGGAGCACTTGGATGGCACACTCAGCATTCAAGAAAGGTGGAAAGGAGGAAGCTGATGGCCCTGAGTCCCTCACCTCATGGGGACCCAAATTTTTGTTCTATTTTGATTCCCTTTCTGTATGCACGTGTCTCAGCGGAGGCCTAGAAATGATAGATGGAGTCTGTATTAAACTACTGTCAAAAGCAGTGAGTCAAGGGTGTAAAGAAATACAGGGCAGCTTCTCCATCAGTCTTGCAAAAGCCCATCCTAAGAGGGATTCAGTCAAGGGCTATTTTCCCCAAGGTCTTGGAACCTCCTTCCAGATAATTTGATCTTAACTAATGACTCAGAGCTCCAAAACCATAAGCAATGGGTCATTTCCAGCAATTTCCCCTAACAGGAAGGGTCCTGCCCTTCCTCAAATACCCATAGTTCTAATTTCCAAATCTCCCCAAGGTATTTTTAATCCAAATGGGGAAAAACTTCCGTCCACACTGCAAATAAAGAATTTCTTTTCAAACTTGCCCACCTCTGGAAAGACTGGTTTTTTTATTGCTCTCTCATTCTGATGCCAACACTCCTTGCTCCTCATCCTTGACAATAAGGTCTAAAGAATCACCCCTCAACCCCAATCTTTGTAGCCAGTTTGGACTCATCCAGTTACTCCAACTGCATGGTTGGCCTCTTGCCTCTTCACTCCATGGCCCCGCTTTGCTGTGCTTTCTTCTCCCACCTGGTCAGTTTCAAGCTCTTGACACTGCTTCATCGCCATGGAAGACAACCTCTGTGATGGACAGGTTAGGTTCCGCCTCTCCCTAGGAGCGACCAATGGGAGCTGATGGAATGTTAGTGAAAGTGACAGCTGAAAAACAGCAGCTAAGGGAATTGAAGAGAGCCGTTAGATTAAACAATATTTAACATTAAAGAAAAAAAAAGAATGCATGGTTCTACCCCCTTATAAGGTTCAATATTGCAATCATTTATTAACATAATACATTTGATCGTCCATTTTAATTTTGATATAACTCCTAAGATTTTGTTGTTATTTTTAAATTTTTAATTCCCTTCCCTTTTTTTTCCTGTAACCCTTTTCAATACTGAAAACTAATAAAAATATTTATTAAAAGAAGAAGAAGAAGAGAGCCGTTAGGGAGTTGAGTGTGTCTGGCTGAGTGAAGCTTTGCTGAAGAGCAGCATAAAGCTAACTGAAAACGGTCAATTTGTAACAAAGGATCCCAAAAGCAAACAGTTCAAAAGTACCTGTCTTTCTTCAGTATTATTTTCAACCAACAAATAAAAGTTAACTCCTTGCTTGTTTAACCCTGTGGGCTGATCGTTGCAGGGAAAGACACCACCCCCCGCCAACACACACAAGCTAAGATCTCTATCTACCTATATTTTAAGATATGAATAAATGGTGGCAGTGTGTGAATGGGACAGTGTTTGAGTCCCCAACCCCAATAACTCTGTGCAGTGTTTGAGTGAAGGGCAGTTATTAAAGGGGGCTGGGCTACCCTATCTGCTGATGTCTTTGTGAGTGAAAGAGAAGACCTGAGGTGCGAAATAGATTTTAAAAGAGGCAAGAAGGGTAGCGATGTGTGACAGCCTGGCCTATTTGTAACTCTGAACCTGTGGGAGGCTGAGGAGGGTGGTAGGCAGACTGTGTGAGTGAGAAAGGTGTGTCACAACCTCCTCTCTGTAATCAGGTTTGTATGTCTTAGTTTTCCCCTTTCCATCTTATTTTTCTATAGGCAGGCAGTTTATTAAGGAAAGGTTTGTTTTTTTGTTTTTTTAACAATTGCATTTTCCCATTCTGTAAAGCTCCATTTTGACCTCAAAAATCACAACTTAATTTGGTTTCTTTTCTGTTAAGTAAATAAAAACCTTTTCTATTTAAGAAGTTTAAACACACATTCTTTTAACTGTTGGTCTGAATCTGGAACCTTGATATACACAGGATTAAGATCCCCACTATATTTTAAAGTACAACAAATATGTGCTAACAAGGGGGCACCTTTGCATGTTACAAGACCTTCATGTGTATCCCAATTTGGGTAAAAAAGCAGAGAGCAAGAAGGAGGTCGGAAGGAGTCGAGAAACTAGCAGCACAGTAAGAGTGGAGGGGTGCATTGGGTTTGCACTATGCATACCTCTTTACTTATCCCTCCATGTGGCGCCTGTTTCGTCTCCTTCTTACCTTCCTCCATCTCCCTCACTGATGGTCAAAAGGAGGTGGGGCTGATGCCCATTCTTACATAAGCTCATCCTATTTCCCCCAAATCCTTCACAAAGAAGGCAGCATCATGCTATTCAGCTCTTCTTTCCCTTTGCTGTGGCAAATCGCGCTCCTTTTAAAGCCCAGGCACAGGTCAGGAGCTGCCTTTTTAAAAACTATTTTCTTCCATTTTCGATTGTTCTGCACATTTCTGAATCACTGCAGTATGCTGTTTGAAAGCACTGCCTTCTCCCCTTTTTAGCGCATTCTATTCTGGCTTTAAAAAAATAGAATAGAATGCATTCGAAAAAGGTGTGTGTGTGTGTGAGTGGGGAAGTAGCACAGTTTTAAATGAGCAATGCACTTCAGATACAGCTCACAAATGGAAGTAGAGATGCTGTTTGAAACCTCCATCCCATGTTGCCTTGCATGGAAACAGGCCAGCAACTGGATAACATCTGGGTGAAAACAACTATATGAAAAAAACTGTGTGTCTGCATTTATGAAGATCAGCTATCTGTGTAATGCTAAGCTTGAAATGTTTGCTAGTTCTGCTGTTTCTTTGCAAATGCAAACATGATGTTTTGAGAACATTCACTGGTTTTTATTGACTTTTGTCCACAAAAATGATGGATTAGTTTAGAGAGGGACAGACAACCAAGAGAGATGCCAAAGAGACTGCTCTGACATAACCGTGCTTGTTCATACTTGCACCTTGTCTTGCCATTTTTATTTTGTTTTGTATTTTAAATTAAATTTTAGAAAGGATACAATGCTTTGAGCTATCTTTATTTTTACTGTAGGAGAGTTAATTCTCTGTAGAGTTCTCCCCCTTTTTGGTTGATAAAGGCTGAACACTCTGAGTAACTGAGTGACTAGCCACAAAGGATTGCCTGTGCTGCACTATCATGTCTCCCCCAAAGTGACATCTATGACAATTGGACTGGAGGTGTTTATTTTGGTCTTGTATGTAACACAATTACTGCTTCATCTTGAGAACACCAGGTTAGATTTCTACAGTTGCTCATAAATCAAGGTCTTAATGCTTAACAGGTTTGTTTATTTAGCTGTTTACTGTAGTACTTCCACGGTTTTAATCTAAAGAGAGAAGGCTAAGCCAATGTTTTGTCAGATTATGTCTTGGAGAACAGTAAGCATACTAGACAAAAGAACAGCTGTGACCAAGGATTAAACAAACATTCTTCCACACATCAAATTATCCCTTCCCCCATACCACCATGTCTTCATCTAAGTGTTACTTCCATCCATACCATTCATATCCTTCAGCATTATTGACAGTTGTTCACACTTTGGTAACATCCAGGTTGGGTTACCATAATGCATGGGGCTACCTTCAAATTATCCAGAGACTACGATTGGTCCTGAATATAATGGCTAGATAGTTAACTGTGATAGCTTGCTGGGATTGTATTCCCCCTGCATTTTAAGTTTTTCACAGGCTTCCAAGTTTGTTCCTAAGCACAATTTAAAGTGCTGGTTTAAAGCCCTAAAAGGTGGTAGACCAGGTAATGCAGGGTTGCTTATTACCATATGAATCTACTTGTCAATTGAGTTCTTCATTTTGGAGGCTGGGTCTTTTCTGAGATGGCACCCAGTGATGACATTTCTTCCTCAGACAAAGTTGTCTGACATAAACTTTATTATAGTTTAGATGCCAGGCTAAGTCCATCCTAATTACTCATGCTTTTGATCGCATATGACATGATTGGTATTAATCTGCATCCTGTTATATGCCGCTTTACTGTTGTTTGCTATTTCCTAGTTTTGCTAAATTTGTACGCTTAACAAAAAGATAATAAAGAGGTGAGGTAAAATGTCTTGAACAGTAAATATGTAAATATTTTGCAAATAAACCAGAACAGCTATTTGGGAAATTGGTTGTATTGCTTATATTTATTGCAAAATTCTTTTTAATAGTCCATGTTCTGTTTGGGAGACTGGTACAACAGGGTGATCTGTGAGTACTCACATCTCCACACTTGCCAATCCCACTCCTTTCCCATGATCTCATGGTGCTAAACTGCAAGAAGGAAGATACACAATTGGTTGATGATTTTTTTAAAAGTTCAGCTATGGGCCAGTCTCTGCCGGAACAGAACCAAGAAAATATCACTTGTGTTTAGTTTCTGCCTCTTCTGTGTCTCTTATATATTTTTGTTAATCCTAAATCTTTGTTAATCCTTTTTGTGCTAAAAAAAAAAAACTACTCAAAGAGGCACAGATCACATCCTGAGGCTTCAGAGGAAAACAGTAGAAGAGTTAGTTTTTATATGTCGACTTTCTCTACCACTTAAGGAAGAATCAAACGGACTTACAATCATCTTCCCTTCCCCTCCCCACAACAGACACCCTGTGAGGTGGGTGAGGCTGAGAGAGCTCTAAGAGAGCTGTGACTAGCCCAAGGTCACCCAGTTGGCTTCATTTGGAGGAGTGGGGAAACAAATCCAGTTCACCAGATTAGCCTCCTCCACTCATGTGGAGGAGTGGGGAATCAAACCTGGTTCTCCAGATTAGAGTCCACCACTCCAAACCACCGCTCTTAACCACTATACCACACTGTTGACAGCTATGTGTGCCCTCTGTTGTTTCCACCTACCTCTGGCATTCAATGATCTGTAAAAATGCATCAAGTCACTGTGAATTGGACTGGGTGGGAGCTTTGGATACTCAACGTGTGATTAATACTAAAGTACGTAACATTAACTTAGTTGCTATCTTCTCTCAGGGAAGAAAATGTTTCTTGCCTAGTCCTCTCTGGAAAATGACTTGCAGCATTTCCAGAATTGTCTGGTTTTATGCATCATTAATGGTCCATGCTGGCTCAGAAGCACGTAGATTTCAGCTTGCACAGCCAAACATTCTAAGTGATTAGGGTTTTTTTTGTTTCTGGCCTATATCTATCCTGGATATGAGCCCAGTGGCACCTTAGAGACTGACAAGATTTTCAGGGTATGAGCTTTTGAGAGTCAAACCTCCCTTTGTCAAATACAAGTTTGAATGGAAATCTCTGAGCCCTTATATCCCAGACAGAAGGTGGGAGGGGTGTTGCAAAGAAGGGTGTGGCATCATCTGCAGCCAAGCTCCCTGCTACAGCTGCATCTGTTCTGATCCCTCAGACAGAGATACTCACCTGCAGGATCTACAACAGCCATTTTTGGAATTATAATACCCACCTGATGTAGTAAATAAATGGATCAACAAAGCTAGAATGATACCAAGGAATAACCTGCTACAAGAGAGGCCCAAATGACACAACAAGAGGAACCCACTGGCAGTCACATACAGCTCTCAGCTCAAACTAGTTCAATGCTTCATTAATGACCTACAACATAAGATGGACAATGATATTCCTCTCTCACAGTCTTTGGGAGGCAAACCTTTTCTTGCCCACAGACACCCTTCTAACTTTAAACAACTTCTCACCCACAACAATGCCTTTCCTAACATGGACACAGACTCCGGGACCAGGGCCTGCAATAGGGTTGCCAACATCCAGGTGGGAGATAAAGAACAACAGCATAGCCAACAACAAGTAGTATGCAAGGGTGAGTGTTGTTGTAAATATATCAATAAAGTGCAGCTAGGTGCAAACACATGTAACAAGACAAGGCTTGTATACAAAATACAATTATATATGAAATACAAAAGTACAAAAATACAAAATGTCCAAGAAATATAACCCTTTGAGTTCACTGTGTGAACCTAATGAAGGTGCCTGCAAGGCTATCCACTTTGTTTGCTATGCAGCATGATTTCTTGGACATAAAGAGCTGCTGTAGAGTTCCCTTGATCTGTATCAAGAGTGTAGGAATACAGGGATCCAGTAATCTTCCTGTTTCGATGATTAATCTTCCTCAGAATAGGCTATATATTAAGGGAACATAACATAAGAACTACTATATAACATGTAGTCTGCCAAAAAAAATGTTGAGCATTTTTAATATAAAAGGTGCATTTAACAACAGTATTATAGTGTATTAATATATATAAAAGGTAAGGACTCAGGGATTTCCATTCCAACTTGTATCTGATGAAGGGAGCTTTGGCTCTCAAAAGCTCATACCCTGAAAATCTTGTTGGTCTCTAGTATGGTACTGGACTCATATCTTGCTGTTCTACTGCTGACCACCATGGCTACCCTCTAGTTATCTTTCACATTTGGGAATCACTGGAACACATATCAAAGGAGGGAGATGCAAATGGGTGGTAGACAATGCCATTTTGCTGTATTGGATGAAGAAGAAGAGTTGGTTTTTAAATGTCGACTTTCTCTATCACTTAAGGGAGACTCAAACTGGCTTACAATCACCTTCCCTTCCCCTCCCCACAACAGACATCCTGTGAGGTAGGTGGGGCTGAGAGAACTCTAATAGAGCTGTTTCTTGCCCAAGGTCACCCAGCTTTCTTCATGTGTAGGAGAGGGGAAACAAATCCAGTTCACCAGATTATCCTCCCCCAATCATGTGGAGGGATGGGGAATCAAACCCAGTTCTCCAGATTAGAATCTACCCACCGCTCTTAACCACTACACCATGCTGGTGGTGAAAGGAATGAAATCTCTTCTGCCTCCATTTGATACAGTTTATTTATGGGCTTACTCAGTTGTATCCAGAGTGCTGGTATGTGGCCATGAGCTTTTATAGGCTTTTTAAAATAATAAGCACCATGCCATCGATAAAGCAATCTGTTGCTGTAAATAAATAGTACACAAATAGAAGTTCATGCATCCAAACTCATTCCAGTTTAGGGGGCAGACAGATGAATGAGTATGGATAAAATTAGAATTTCCCTCCCACCATGGGCCCTCAGACTGCATTCAAGTCTGAAACCGATCAAATCTTTCCTTTGGATTCTTAAATTGACCCAGATATTTCCTGGCATTTCTCTGCACTTGGTTAATTTTAAGTACAGTGGCAGGAGATTTCTTTTTTGAGGTGAGGCAAAACAGTTTTTTTATCCTCTCCAGCATTCCACTGCAGCAGCAGCTGCTTCCACCCTTTCAAGAATGTAAAATACTTATGAGCTTGTATGATCCAGAGAGCACTGTCATATACATGAAATCCTGCCACCTCCATAAAATATGCCATACTGGGAATTTTTAGTGGAATTAGACCTACCAGCTGGCTCTTTAAAATGCATGGCTGGGGGAGAGGACCAGTCAGTCGTCCCTTGAGAGCCAGACAAGCCATCTGGCTGCCTGCTGAAGAGAAAAGAGAACTCTACTGGGCTCTTTATTAAGACTGGAGCATACCGTGGATTTCTGGAATACAGTTGTGGTTACTCTGTTTTGTTTTTAGGTCTGCTGGTATATCTCACTTCACAATAAAATAAGGTTAAAAGTGATGATTTCCTGTCTGCATGGGTTCCTTTTGCCACATATGCTGACAGGACAGTTTTCAACTTCCACAGTGGCCCAATATAGGCTGATAATGTATCGATCAATATCAAATTTCACTCTTCTTGGTGTGATTCAAGTCTGCTTTTATATAAAATAACAAAAAGATCTACATACTCTTCTGTATGTCCAGGTTTTGGTTTCCCTTCATGATTTACAAGATTATCAAAACATTCTGTGAACGTTTGTATTTTGTCTTATACTCATAAGAGACTTTTCATTGGAGAAGCCAGATGTAGTACTTGACAAAATTAAATAAACACTTTAAAACTGAAGCAGTTAAACAATACTGCATCTTGCCTTTGTACCTTTTTGTCCTACAAAGGCAGCTCACATCAATAAAATATAAACAATTCAATTAAAACATTTTAAACAATAGGTCATGGTTACAAACAGTAGATGTCTGTCTGTCTGTCTGTCTCTGTCTATCTATCTATCTATCATCTATCTAACAGCTGGCTCCTATGCAGATAAAAAATCAACACATCCACAGCTATGATGTAGTCTTCAGCAAACCCAGGGGAACCCTTGCGTTTGTAGAAAAATCTTAGCTTTTAACAATGGACTAAAATTGGAGTAAAAAAATCCTCTTAGAGTTTGGATGGCAAAATGGTGTAAGTACACATGGTGGCAGCAGGCCAGGAAGGGAAGCTGGCTGGTAAAGGGGTTAGTATGTCTGTGTTGGGGGGCAGTGGAAAAGCAAAATAGGGTGGAGCCACAGGGGGAGGCAAGCTGGAGCTAGGGTTGCCAGTTCCATGGGAAATACCTGGCAATTGGGGGCGGGTTGAGTTTGAGGAGGGCCGGGTTTGGGGAGGGGAGGGACTTCTATAAGTATAATACCATAGATTCCACCTTCCAAAGTGGCCATTTTCTCTAGGTGAACTGATCTCTGTAGCCTGGAGATCAGCTGTAATGGTTGGAGATCTCCAGCCACCACCTGGAGGTTGGCAACATATAGGTGAAGAAAAGCTGAGACTGTGGGAAAGTAAGAGGCAATGGCACAGAATGGAGAAAACTGGATTTCCATTCTGCAAGTCCTTGCAAGGCCCCGTTTTGTAAAATTATTTTAGACATCAGAAAGATATAAATAGCAGCAAATAGACTAACAAAGATTCATGGGATAATATGACAAACAGTACTAAAAAGGATATGACTTTCCAATCTTATCTGTATTGTAAAATATTTATTTAGCTGATTCTTAACTTGGATGTCCTGAAAATATCCTGAAAAGTTCAGTTATATGTGTTACAAGTTCCATCATTACTGTCTTTAAAAGTGCAGGCCCAGACTCACCTGTAGGCCCATTTTTTGGCCTAGATGGGAAGCGGGGCTGAGCTGGCCATCAGAGGCAGCTGGGAGTGGTGGGGGCCAATCTGGAGGGCGCACAGCTCAGTTTCCCTCCGCAGGCTGCTGCAAATGGCAGTCCACGTGTTCGTCGGCAGGGCAAGCTCAGGGCTATCATACTCCTGTGCTTGCTTTGCTGCATGACCACCGACCCACCTCCCTATTCAAATAGGCCACATTACAAACCTTGACCAGAGCCACCAGAAATTCAAGATCGATAGGACTTTTGTCCCTAGTCAGGCTCCAGGACCTCATGGTGGCATGTATAGGCCTAGTTCCATGGACACGGTTACACATGAGGGCCCTTCAGTGGTTCTTAAAACCGTACCAAATGCAAATAGTTCAGAAAAAGAATCCATGCCTTACTCTCACAACACAAGTCAGGGACAGCCTTCAGTGGTGGACCAGGAAGGCCAACCTATCCAAAGGCCTGCCGTACATCATGGAATCGCCGATTCAGTTGTTCACAGATGCGAGCCTAGAAGGTTGGGGGGCGACCCTCCAGCAGCACATTGCCCAAGGACAGTGGACTCAGTCAGAAACCCGTCTGAACATCAACAGACTAGAACTGAGGGCCATTCACAAAGCCCTCCTCCACTTCCAACCACTAGTCGAGGGACAACATATTTTGGTGAGAACAGACAATGTCTCCGCCAAGGCTCACCTAAACAGACAAGGAGGGTCTCGTTCCTCCTCCCTCCACAAGGAATCCCTGCTCATTCTCAACTGGGCGGAAGATCACCTCGCCTCCATAAAGGCAGAACACATCAAGCGTGTTCTAAACTTACAAGCAGACTGGCTGAGCAGACAGCAGGTGGACGAAGGATAATGGACCCTGAGCAGGGAGGTTTTTCAACTCGTCCACATGAGGTTCGGACGTCCAACAGTGGACCTCTTCGCCACATCACAGAACCGTCAGCTAAGAAGGTTTTTCTCGAGGTTCATGCACCCCGAAGCAGAAGGGGTGGATGCCTTAGAAACCCCTTGGCCAAAGGAGAAGCTTTATGCCTTTCCACCTCTCCCAATATTACCCAAAGTTCTCAGGAAAATTCGGAAGGAAATGGCTCATGTTGTCCTGATTGCACCTCACTGGCCCAGGCGCCCCTGGTTCCCTGCATTACGAGAACTTTCCATCCAACAACCGTGGGAACTTCCAGTGACCAGAGACCTTCTACACCAAGGTCCCATTCTGCATCCGGATCCGGCGTGGCTAAAACTGACCACCTGGGACTTGAAAGGCAACGGATGCTGAGCTTAGGATACTCGGCGGAGGTGGTATCCACCATGTTGGAGGCCAGAAAATTGTCAACCAAACACATTTATAATTTCACCTGGAAAGCCTTTGTCCATTGGTGTAGCAGGAAACGCCTAGACCCGCTGACCATCTCAACGGTGGACCTCCTGAACTTTCTACAGGACGGATTACAGCTAAGCTTAAAGGCATCCACTCTGTGTAGACAGGTGGCAGCTATAGCTACCATGATTACCCATCTAGATGGACATGTCACTACTCGACATCCCCACATCACTACCTTTCTAAAGGGAGTCGCTTATTTATCTCCTCCGACACAGATACCCTACATGGCGGTTGAATGTTGTTTTGCAGGCTTTGACGAAGCCACCCTTTGAGCCATTGAAAGAGGTTCCACTTTCCATCCTGCGCATGAAGGTTCTTTTTCTGGTCGCAGTGACTTCAGCCAGAAGAATTTCGGAATTGAGGGCACTTTTGTCTAGAGACAGTCTTTGCATATTCCACGCAGACAAAGTCGTCCTTAGGCCGGACCCAACCTTCATACCAAAAGTGAATACAGACTTTCACAAGAAACAAGAGCTTGTACTTCCTTCTTTTTGCCCAAATCCACAACATCCAAAGGAGAAAAATTGGCACACCTTGGATGTCCGGAGGGCACTCCAGATTTATCTGAAACACACAAAATCCTTCAGGCGCACGGAGGCACTTTTCATATCCATCTCACATCCGAATAAGGGACTCAAAATGTCAAACCCATCGGTGAGCAAGTGCATCAAGCAATGCATACAGCTTTGCTATCAACAAGCTCATGTTCCCTGCCCACAGGGAATAACTGCACACTCTGCAGCCATTGATACTCAGGCTTCGGTGGAGGAAATTTGCAAGGCGGCCACGTGGACGAGCCCATCCACCTTCGTGAAGCACTACAGAATCAACGCTTATGCATCAGCAGACGCGTCATTTGGAAGAAAAGTCCTACAGCAGGTGGCGAACGATGCTTGACCCCACCCAGAAGTCACAGCTTTTGAAAATCCCGCTCGTAAGATGTCCTCTGAGCCTCAGAGAAGAGAACGGAGCCTTGGCTTACCTGTGAGGGCTCCTTCTTCTCTGAGGGAAGAGGACATCTTGCCCGCCCAGGGCGAAGAAAGAGCGCCGGTCAAGCACCAAAGAGAAGTGTTATAATAAAATCTCGCCACTGCAGCCATTTACTCCTTCCCAAATGTTCTTTCCTTAGTCATAACATTTCATGTTGTACATGTTGATGCTAGTTATGCAATTGTTAACCAGTTTTGCTCGGCGTTATTTCATGCCTGTTCCTTGTATTACATGTTATATGTGCTTTCTGTTCCTTACTTTTACTCTGGAAGTCCTCGAACTGGGGGTGTTTCCGGCACAAGACTGGAAGTAAGAAAATTTGAGATCCTGCCTATCCCTGAGCATAGGAACGGAAACACCCGCTCGTAAGATGTCCTCTTCCCTCAGAGAAGAAGGAGCCCTCACAGGTAAGCCAAAGCTCCATTTTGTCTGGTTTACTGTTGCTGTATTTTCAAGATCCACAGTTGCCATGTAAAATCCTTCTTTTGCAGGGATTTTAATGTTCCCAAAACTGGTGTTTGAAAATGGAGTGACTTCATTCAAAAGGTCCAGTTTCTGCTGCATCAAGCACCTCATGTATGTATTTAAAATATTTATTTAAAATATTTATATCCAACCATTTCTCCTTTAAAGGGGGCTGCAAGTGGCTTACACCATATATGCTTGGCATACAAAAAAAAAAAAAACAATTCAAACAGTAGGGCTGTTGAAAATCTTTTTTGGTATAGTTCGGATTTGGCTGAATTCGGCCCGTTTTAATTCGGACCGTGCCGAAGTCCGAACTCCCCCGCTTCGGATCCCCGGATATTCGGGGGGATCCGGAGTTCGGAGGGAAATTCGGCCCCCGCGCGCCTTCAGGGGGATTCCCTGAAGGCGTGCGGGGGCCCTTTAAACAGATCTGCGCCTCCCAGCTGGGAGGCGCAGATCTATTTAAAGCCCCCCCCCAGCCCTGCCGGGACTCCCGGCAGGGCTGGCGGGGGGCTGGCAAGACCAGACCCCCCCACACACACACCCTTCCAGCCTGCCGGGAGTCCTGGCAAGACTGGGGGGGAGCTTCAAACAGATTTGTGCCTCCCGGCCGGGAGGCACAGATCTGTTTGAAGACCCCCCCAGTCCTGCCGGGACTCCCGGCAGGGCTGGTGGGCTGGCAAGACCAGACCCCCCCACACACACCCTTCCAGCCCTGCCGGGACTCCCGGCAGGGCTGGGGGGGGGTTTTCAAACAGATATGCGCCTCCCGGCCGGGAGGCACAGATCTATTTAAAGCCCCCCCCCCCAGCCCTGCCGGGACTTCCGGCAGGGCTGGCGGGGGGCTGGCAAGACCAGACCCCCCCACACACACCCCTTCCAGCCCTGCCGGGACTCCCGGCAGGGCTGGGGGGGGGGCTTCAAACAGATCTGCACCTCCCGGCCGGGAGGTACAGATCTGTTTGAAGACCTGCCGCGCGCCTCCAGGGAGCTTCGGGCTGAACCGAATCAACAGCCCCATCAAACAGCATTTTTTAGTAGTTTTGAACCTGCAAAGTAGTAATTGGCAGTATGGTAGGTAACTGCTGTCGGTGCATGTTCACCATTTACTAGCTTGCTAGGCTTCCTATGTCTCAGTGTTCTCGTAGGCAGGTCATGCGTTATTTAAAATCAGCTTTACTCGAGTATATGTGCTGCTTTTGTCAGCAGCATTCATCATGCTGGCCCTAGCTCAGGGTTTCGGGATTGAACTGCAGTTGGCAGGTGGCAGTGCAAGAATGCATAAATGCAGTCCAATGAATACAAATAAATGAACACTCTTGGCTCTGGAAATCAAGTAGGGAGGTGAAATGGGTAAGGCAGAAGAGACATGCCATGCAGCCTCCCGCCCTTATCCCAGGATTGCCAGCTCTATGTTGAAAAATACCTGGAGATTTTTGGGGCGGAGCCGGAGGAGGGTGGGGTTTGGGGAGGGAAGGGACTTCAATGCCATAGAGTCCAATTGCCAAAGCGGCCATTTTCTCCAGGTGAACTGATCTCCATCGGCTGGAGTTCAGTTGTAATAGCAGGAGATATCCAGCTTGTACCTGGAGGTTGGCAACCCTACTGGGTTGCCATATGCAGCCTGTCCACGCCTGCCTCTGTCTCACCTCCCAGGAGGATTGAGACAACCAAGGAAAGGAAACATTTCTCCCTAGAATATAATTTTTTTTGAAAGAATGATAATGGGTGTGATGAATTATTCCTGAGACTAGGAAAAATACCCTGCTTCAAGTCTATTTCTAATAACTCCCTCCTCCTGGGAAATGATCTTGGTTATTCACCTCACTCATTTCCAAATGTTCCAGTTTTATCAAGCACAGTCACCCTTGATGCTGTTCCACATTTTGTCCTGGGGAGCAACAATAAGATAAAGCAGACAGAGTCCCCCCCCCGCCCCCACATACACCTTCAAGAAGTCCCCTTTCCCTCTCATTACTTCTGTGTGCTGTCTCCTTGCTTGGGGCTCTCTGGGTGTGTTCTGCAAATTAGAATAATTGCCTATAACACATTCTTCAGGTGGGATCAGTTGAGAATATATTCCTTACAATTTCATCTCAATCTACTGTGGACAGTTGGCGCCAACTGTGTTTTAGTCTTAATTGCTTCTAAATTGGGAATGATTTCTCCTGGCACTATGTATGTGGCATACAGTCCCTGACAAACTCATTCCAGCTGGGTGGAAACCAAAGAAGTTAGAAATGTGTTTCTTACTGAAGCTTATAGAAATAAAGAATGCAGTAAAATGAACATGTGTGGACAGTTATAATAAAGAAAACACAATTATTAAAAAAAAATCTGCCAAAACATTTTGGGTGCATACTCCTAGTGTGTGTAGGCTGAATGATTTCATACATTCATCAAGGAGGGTTTAGGAATTAGGAGAAAATATGTGAAACTGTTTCAGATTGCCAGGGTAGGGTTGCCAATCTTCAGATGGCATACAGAGAGCTGCTATTACAATTGATCTCCAAACACCCAAGTTCAGTTCCCCTGGAAAAAATGGCTGTCTTGGAGGGTGGACTCAATGGCATTATACCCAGCTGAGGTCTTTCCCCTTTCCAAACTCCACCCTCCCTAGGCTCCACCCCAAAATCTCCAAGTATTTCCCAACTCAGAGCTGGCAACCCTAGACCCTGGAGGCAGTTTTGGAGTGGATGCTGGCTCACAAACCGAAGTTTAATCCAAACAAGATGACAGTGCTCCTGGTGAGCAGAAGGTCTGAACCAGGATTTAAGGTGTCACCTGTTCTGGATGGGGTTGTATTACCCTTGAAGAAACAGGTCCATATTCTGGGGGGTGCTCTTGCACCCAAACCTACTGATGGATAAGCAGGTGGCAGCTGTGGCCAGGAGTACCTTTTACCATCTTCATCTGGTTAGCCAGCTGTGGCCTTTCCTGGACAGAAATCTGGCCACTGTGGCACATGCCCTGATTACATCCAGATTAGATTACATAGACTTTAGGGTTGACAAGTCTGGGTTGGGAAATTTCTGTATATTTGGGGGTGGAACCTGGGAATAGTGGGGACCTTGGCTGGGTATAATGCTAGAGGCCACCCTTTGAAGCTGTTTTCTCCAGGGAACTGATCCCTGTAGTATGAAGATCAGTTGTAATCCAGGGGAAATCACCAGGCCTCACTTGGAGGTTGGCAACCCTAGTAGCACTGTCTGTGCAAAGTGTTCAGAAACTTCACTTGGGGAGAAGACTGCAGCCAGGATGTGGACTGGACCACATCACTCCAATCTTGGCTCATATACACTGGCTCCCAATCTGATTCTAGGCACAACTCAAGTTGCTGGTGTTTACTTTTAAAACCTTGTACGGCCTGCGACCAACATACTTGAAGGACCACCTAGGTGGGGTATACATTTTGTAAATAAATAAAAATAAGTTAACTGTTGGCGAATAGTGGCATGCTTTTCACACTTTGAATGATGGTTGCAGTGCAGCAGTTGCAAAACACACACACACACAAAACCAGTTCATGACTGCATCAGATTTGTATTATGGCCTTCTTATCCCAAGACCAATGCTCTATCATCTAAAACAGACTCCCTCTTTTCCTGGATATCCTGTCCGACCCCACCCCCCTCGCCCACAATCACATCACTAGCAAGTAGGCAGAATGGAAATTCTTAAATTTCTGTTGATTTGAAAAACCATGGGAAGTATTTTGTGCCTGTTCATAAATCCTTTGGATGGTCTTCTGACTTTATTCTCTGGCAACATGTCGAGTGAAAATTTTAACAAAGTATTCTATATTCTGTGGAAGTATTTCCATTTAACTGCTGTGAAATATGAAGCAGGTCATTCAGGATTGTTAGTGATAGAAAGAGGCCTCAGTTTACACTGGTTGTACACAGTGTGCTGAATTCTTGCATCTCTTCTCAGTTTAGAACACTGTATGTCTGGATTAGATTTTTTACGTTTGAAAGCCTGGCACCCCCTCTTTCTCTTGTTTACTAAATCATTTCTGTATGCCTATTATGAAAGCCTTCGCTTCCATATCTTTCTAACAGCATAATCTGTTGCAGAAATAAACTAAAATTAGCTGCTGTTTAAAAATTGTTTTCAACTCATTGAACATTTTTTGTACTTGTCTTCATGAATTTCATAAAGTGTCTGTCTTGTCATGATTAAAAAACCCAGTGTTGTTTTCTTTAACTTAGATCAAGACACGCTCATTCTGACCATGACAGCTTTCATTACAACCGGAGAAACAGTAACAAGGCAGGCTTTCCCCTGCCTACTACACTTAGATCCTCATGCGTATCATTGATCTTGATTTCCCAGTGTTCTGTAATCCTGTGTGTGGATTAAAATGATTAATGAAGCACTGCACAAGAAAGTTTTAACTGAATTTAGTTTACTACTTTTAAGGAGTCAGACTTTTAAGCAAGAGCTTGAAGTGCATACTTCATGATGTATCATTGTGCTAAACATTCACATTTAATAATTCTCATACACCACCTGTATTATTTTAATGAAATACAATACTGAGAATATTAATTCATTATTTTCCACCAGTACAGGAACACTGCCTGTTATTTAGCTGAATATATTGTATTTCCATTCTATTCTATTTCCACTGGGTCTTTCTCCACAGAATCATAGAGTTGGGCCATACAGGCCATCTAGTCCACCACCCCCGCTTCATGCAGGATCAGCCTAGAGCATCCCTGACAAGTGCTTGTCCAGCCTCTGCTTAAGGACTGCCAGTGAGGTGGAGCTTACCACTTCCCTAGGTAGCTGATTCCACTGTCGAACAACTCTTACAGTAAAACATTTTCCCCTAATATCCAGCCGGTACCTTTCCGCCCGCAATTTAAACCCATTATTGTGAATCCTATCCTCTGCTGACTACAGGAACAACTCCCTGCCCTCCTCTTCTTCATCATCATCATTGTTATCAGATGAGTTTAAGCCTACTATTAGTGCCCTGTAATGCACTGGGAGCATTGATTTGGGAGCAATTGGCTCTTATTTTTTTGAAGGATCATGTTGCATTGCAGCACTTCTGAGGTAGGTAGAGCAAAACTACAGATTAGTTTTCATTTTGAGTATTGTTAGGGATATGCTGTATGATTAATAGTGCATCAGTGTATCACCATGGTTTGACTTAAAATGCACATAAGATGGGAATCAAGGCCTGTGATAAAAGTATGCTCCTGTTTAGGGTTGCCAACCACCAGGTGGTGGCTGGAGATCTCCTGGGATTACTACTGATCTCCAGTTCACCTAGAGAAAATGGCTGCTTTGGAAGGTGGACTCTATGGCATTATACCACACTGAAATCCTTCCCCTCCCCAACCCCCACCCTCCTCAAGATCCACCCCCAAAATCTCCAGGAATTTCCCAACTCAGAGCTGGCAACCCTACTCATGTTCATTCATGGCTGGGGGTATTTTGTCAATGGTAGCTGATTGTTATGAGGTAATTGTCAGTATTTAATCTTTCAGGACTTGCAGAAAAAGTCATCCTTCCAGATAGAGTGAGTGCAAGGGGAATGAGGGGGGGGGGCAGATAGGTGCATGCAGAGTAGGATTGCCAGGTCCCTCCTTGCAACCAGCAGGAGGTTTAGGGAGGTGGAGTTGGGGGCGGAGATCAATGTCATCTACATGATGACGTACATCTGGTGGGGCGACTCTATCTGGGCGGCGGAGGAAAAAAGCAGCCCCAGAGGACCACCGCAAAGAGAGAAGCAATGAAGAGAACTGCACCTGGTCCTCCTGCCTCACATGAAACTGATTGGGAAAAACAGCTGGTCAGCTGCGAGGCTCTGGGAGGAGTGGGGAGGGCAGCTGGAGGGGTGGGGAGGGTAGTTGGAGGGGAGGAAACAAGGCAACTCACCTTGGGGGGGAAATAAAGTGAGTTTCCTTGTTTCCTCCCCTCCAACTACCCTCCCTGCTCCTCCCAGAGCCTTGCAGATGGTCAGTTGTTTTTCCCAATCAGCTGTTTTGTGCGAGGCAGGAGGACCGGGTGCAGTTTGCAGCCTGTTTTGTCTTTGTTGCTTCCCTCCTTGTGGTGGTTGTCTGGGGTTGCTTTTTTTCTCTGCCACCCCAGTTAGGCTCCTGACATCATCTCATAGGTGATGCCAATGGCTCCCCCTCCCTTTCCCCGCCTGCTTCCGCCCGCCCACAGCTGAGAGTAGGCGGGCAACAGGAACAATGGGCGGTAGATTGCCCTCCATTAGTGGGCAGTTGGGAACCCTGATGCAGAGAGAAGGTGTGTGAAGAAAGGCTAGGGAGTATGAGAATTGGGGGTGTGATTAGGCAATACATTAAATGTGAATTTGGTTGAGGGAAATCCCAACCCAACTCACATTTAACATGTGACCCAACACTCACCTTTAAAATAGTGTGTGTGGGGATGCAAATTGGTTGCCAAGCATGTGCAGTGGCAGGAGGAGCTTCATCATTTCCTTCCATGCACCTGGTGCACGTTTGATAACAGAAAAGTGTTGGGGGGGGGAGGGCTATTTGTCTTGCTGCCAGTTCCATGTGTCTGCCCAGGAGACACATGGAACCAGAAGCAAGACAAATGGCCAACCCCACAGCCCTTTTCTGCTACTTAAAGTGCATCGGATGCAGGGGAGGGAATGATGAAACTACTCCTGCCATGCACATGCTCAAGAGCTGATTTGCCCACCCCACACTATTTTAAAGGTGAGTATTGGGTCACATGTTGGGTTGAGCTATCCCCCAACCCAATTCACATTCAACATATCATCTAATCAGACCATTAAGAAGTAGAGCTATGAGTTGACTGAAACTAGAGTCTTTTGAGGTAGAGCTGAGAGTTGACTGAAACTAGAGGCTCTCTCTCTCTGGGAATCTGATTGTGAATCTGCTTCCCTGCACAAATTAACCTTTTCCACATGTGATATAGTTGCATATTTATAAATAAAGACAATATTACCAAGTCTCCAGCATGATCATATCTAAAGGAAACCAGACCAAGGTAGCACTGCTCATGGAACATCTCACCACTTGTAAAGTAGGGAGCAGACCACTTGTATTCAAATACCTTATTGTATCTTACCAAAGTAACATGTAAAAAAGTTGTTTTGTAGGACTGGTGTCGGAAGGAAATGTGTCATTATCTTGACTCATGTGTTTCCTCTTTACAGAGGAATAGTGTTAGATCCAACCAGATGGGAAAAGCTCTCATTTCGCTTCAACAACATACAAATCTGTCCAAGGACTAGGGTTCCCAACTGCCCGGTGATTGCCCGCCAACTCACCAGATTGCCCATTGCCCCTCAGCGTTTATCCCAGAAGTGCTGGCATTTCTCCCTGAAGTATCGGCAAAGCATTAGCGCTCCCCCCAAAAAACTCTATGGTTTCCATACAGTTTTGGAAGGAATTGCTAGAGCGTCCCATGCAATTCGAGAACTTTTGGGGTATACCTGGAAGTGCCGGAATCGTGCCACTCGCATGAGCAGAACACTCGCCCACAGACCTGGGTGAAAAAGGCTCCCACTGGAGGCCATGTAGAACCTGGCAACCCTACCAAAGTCTGAATACTCAGAATGGTAACAAAGGCTTTGCCATTTCTGAATTTTTGCCACATCTGGTGGTTTTTAAAATTTGTCAAAGTTATTACATAGCAACAGTCAGATGAGATATAATAGTATGCTCTTTCATTATTGCTTCATTTCTGCATGATCATTAGGAAACTTAATTACAGTTGTATCACATAATTTATTCCTGTGTATAGACAAAGCCAATGCCACAGATGGTGAAAAAGAAATGTGTTGCTTATGTAAAAAACATTATTGCCTGGGGTCCTTGCAATATATCGTAGTAATAACTATTATTAGTAGTATTGGATTTGTTCTTATATCAGCACTGAAATTTGTTATATGTAGACATTCAGGAAATTGAAAATACAAAGGATTACAGTGCTATTGTCTGAGGACTTGCTATGAAAATATTTGTTTTTAAATCCAAATGTACAAAAGTGTTCTGGCAGAATGCACTGTGTTGCTAAGAAAGCTCTTCCCACTACTTAAGTCAATGTTATTCTCATTCCTTTCTCTTTATCCAAGGGGTTTGGTTGCATATGTGTTACACTGGAAATAAACACAAACATTCAGCCGGTAATTCAGTGTCCTGGGCTGTGTTCCTCTGTATATTCAGCCATGCTGTGGTTTGTTCAGGATGTAAGATTGCTTACTCATAATTTTAACATTTTTGGTTTTGGAAGATGTGGGTGACATGTAAACCTAACCTCCCCCCAGTCTTTCAAGTCTCAAATCTGCAGCAGTACCCAGGTCTGAGAAATGTCTAGCAGGGATTCAGGTCTGTCAAAGGATACTGTTATAATGAGGTCAGCGAGGAAGTGTGTCATAAGATACTTTCTGACTGCCTAAAATTTCAACATCAGGCTTGCTCATGTGGCTGAGCACCTGGGGAGTTCTGCTTCTTCTGTTCCTCATGCTGGCTACAGACAGCCTTCAACGCTCTTTAAGCCTGTCTATCCTCACTCAACCCCCAAGCGGACATTACTTGGGTCTGACATGATCTCAAAACACTGTTGCCTTCAGATTCCCATAATCAGATTAGGGCAGAGTCCACAGGTGTCATTTCACTCATATAATAAGCAGATGGGACCTATGCAACTGCCAGC
The DNA here is from genome assembly GCF_029931775.1 of Euleptes europaea. Taxonomy (NCBI): domain Eukaryota; kingdom Metazoa; phylum Chordata; class Lepidosauria; order Squamata; family Sphaerodactylidae; genus Euleptes; species Euleptes europaea. The sequence continues at coordinate 68,618,012 of NC_079315.1, forward strand.
TGAAGGTTTGGGACTTAACATTGAATTGTACTGAGCTCTTAAGAAGTAGCACTAGAGTATTGCATTCTAAATGACCAGAACAGGGCAAGAAGAGTACATGAACACTGCAATTTTAGAAAAGCACTGGAGAGAACCAAAACCAGGTTAAAAAAAATCTTATTTCTAGAATTGAACTGATTACAAGACATTTGTAAACTTTTCTTCATTTTTTATTTGGATTGAAACCCTTCATAGCCACAGAAAATATATCCAATAATCATTTTATAAGTCTTGGAACATAACAGAATAAACTTGTTCCCCTTTGGGTGTTCAATCGATAAAGGGGGTCAACAGTTCCGTAAGACAGAATTTAGAATTGGGAAAAGACAGCAGACTTGTTGTGATACTGTTGTGTAAAATAAATAAAACAATAAATAAATTCCCAAAATGGAGTTAAGGGATCTCTAAGCGGTTGAGTTTTTTGAGAATTCCTAATTGTTGCATCCCATACTACATGCTTCCCACATGTAAAATAGGCATTTGATCTTTGTGCATGCCACTGTACATGCTGCCACGTGTTACCTGTGCCAGGCTAAGCAGAATTACACCTTTCTAAGCCCATTGAAGCCACCTGTATACATCTATGAAAAAAAAATCATGTCTGAAGTGCCTCTAATAATGTTCTAGCTGGCCTATCAGTAGCCAGAGTCAGGATACAGTGTCTCTCAGGAACAGGGCTGGGGAAATTCAGAAGCAAAGTCAAACAGTCTGAGGTCAATAGGGAGCCAGACGAGTTGCCAAAGCCGGTTATCAGTCCAAGGCCAGGTAAGTTCAGGAATCAATCACAACGGGGTCAGCAGGTTACATGTGTGGCGAACAAGTTGCAGCCACGCCCTGCAACTTTTCCCCAGGAGCTTTATAGATTCATTTTGTAGACTTCATTGGCGAAAGCTGGCCTGAGTTCCTCCTCCATTTTCTTTTCCGTCTCAGATGCGGGCTCATGGTTTACAACCACAGCAAAGATAAGTCCAGCTGGAGTACAGGAAATTAATTACCTAGGACTGCTAGAAATAAACAGCAACCTCTCCAATTAAAACTAAACTACAATGAGTTAAAATAAATGCTAAGTCTCTAAAATTCTGGCAGGAGAACATGACTCAGCAGCGTGCCGGTCGCCATCGTGGCCAGGGTCTCGGGAGCTTTATAGCTGATGCCTGCCTCTAGGAATCATCCTGCCAGCACTCTTCATCTGAGCTTTCCCCATGTAGTTTATACCTGGAAGCCAATCATTCACTGCACAGGTGTTTATGCATCTCTGCGAGCAGTCTTCTGCGGCAGCCTTCCATGGGGGCTGGTGACCCTGGAGAGCTGGGGACAGGGTCTGGGGCTGCTGCCTTTGGTGTAGAAGGTTCCTCTGGGCTGCCTAGTGGCTGCACCTCTGAGAGTGCCTGGGTCTGGCCTTCCTGCTGGCTCTCTGCTGACAGCCTTGGGCTGGCCACACAGGGTCCCTGTTCCTCCGAGGAGTCCTCACTATCGTGGATCACAGGCTGGGCCGTGACAAATAATTCTGGAATATTGTAGCTTGGTTGATCCAAGAGTGTGCATTATTATATCTTCTTGTCCCTGGTGGTAGTGTTAGTAGAGCTATTGTTTTTCTTCTTGGCAATCCCAATGCTTACCCAAGCAGTAATGGGATACCCAACCCTCTTTCTGTAAGGAGCATCAATTTATATGGCAAGGCTGACAAATGACATGTTTTTGTACTGCATTTTGTAGAAACCATAGCATGGTTATTCTCTCTAAGTTTTGCTTTAGGGTATTTGGAACAACTTTAGAACATGCTTTATTTCCAAGGCTGGGTTCTGGTTTTTATCTATTTGTCATTCTTTTTTTCTTCATTTTTATGAGTAAGAGCTGATGGAAGATGTATTAGAATTGCTCTGTTACTGTAGTTTCCACCCAATATGTTGCACAGGGATCAGATGGGAGTCCGTTTCTGCTCTCCTGTTGGGGAAATTCTGTATGGTACTGTGCAGGGTTTTTTTTTGCTGGGGGGCGGGGAATCAGGAGCTGAATTTCAGGTTTACCAGGTTTTCTTTTTCTGAAGGATTTTCACTTTTATCTTTGCTTATATGGAGAGCTGCACAAATGACATGTTTACCACTTCATTTCAAAAATATAACAGTTGCTATGGAGTTGACAAGCCTGTTTGAAAATTCAGTGAATAATTTCATTTTATAACTATATAAGCACACAATTCTAGTTCTCTCTGCTATTTAGGAGTGAGTACCCATCTCCAGATCAATTTAACCGAGTTGAGACTGGTTCAGGAGCTAACGAACCCATGCTGTACTCAGGGCGTTCCAGTATGTGCAATCGCAACCAAGAACTCAAAGATATAGAACAAAGAGTACGGACAGAGACACTTACTGAAAAGATAAATGGGGTGGGGTGGGGACAACTGGCTACTTTATCTGATCCATCATGCCAGACACAATCAGGTTGCAAAAATTATTCACCACCAGTTAGCTATATGCAGTATCAGTGAATCAGTTTGGAACAAGGAAAGCCACACATTTCTCAGTGAACCTGTTTGGCAAACACACTCACCTTGTTCAACAACCAGAATCAGACTGTCAGCTGACCAGTAATATGTTCAGCTTGCATCCAGCAGTTCAAATAGCTGCCAAACACTAAATTTGCAGCAGATTGTTGGACATCTCTTTAATTTGTAAATTAAATTTGAATGTCATTCTGTAGAAAAAGTCTGTAACACGCCATTTTCACAGACATGAAAAGGAAACTTTTAGCTTATCCTTTCCTGAAGGAGGTATGATACATACACTAGGGTAAAATAATTTTTCCTGAGAAATATTTCTAGAAAAGTCATTTCAGAGTCTGGTGTGGTATTTATTTAACCAGAACTTCAGAAGAATGCAGGAGCTTCACAAAGGTTCCTTCACTACATAATCACCTTGTTTAATAAATTCACAGCTCTGTCCACTTTGTCCCCCTTTACGTCCAACATTTGTAGGACACCTGGGAAATAGAGAAGGCGTTTCATACTTTGTGAACTGCTACTTGGGTTAAATTATTACAAAACACATACTTTATCATAAATGATCACAGATGTGGAGACTATGGCAGTTCCACAAACAATGAAGTCACAGCCACAGAATAAAATCTAGAAGAGGGCAAGAACAATTTAAATGCCATTAAACTCTTTGCCATTGGCAATTTTCACCCTGTTAAAGTAAAAAGGCCCCCACTCTTTTTATTCCTGCCTATTTTGCCTGTGACTTTTCCTTTTGACACTTGAAGACTTCAGATAAGGATTCTTAGCTATAACCACCACAGGCCCTTAGGGATTAATTTTAGTATGATTAGTGCAGTTAGGGATTATTTTACAATTGTTTCAAGATGGGAAAAATGAAGCTACTTTTAAAATAAAATATTAATGGAAATAGGTTGATTTATTTAGCTCCAGAACAAGGTCTGATTACTTTTCAAAAGCTAAATCCCAAAGAGGGTTTGTTTTATATAAAAAATATTATAAGAATGCTATAATAGCTGTTGCTTGAGTTTTGTTATAAAAAGTGGGTCATTCTTTTTTTCTCCAGAGCTACAACAAAGACATATGTAAGACAATTGTTTTTTGTGTGTGTATGGAGCATTTTATTTTGTAACAAGTACCACTGATGATTTTTAAAATGTTTTTATCTTGTTCAGGTACTTCTTTTGTTGTTATTTATCTTCCAATAATAAACAGAGAAAGAATTTACAGATTATTTTTGTAAAGTTGCTACTGGGACAGCCCATTCCTAAGGGGGGGGGGTGATCCGCAGTGGCCAGGAGTGGCACCACTGTGCCGCCTCCACAGAGGCTTCCTGGATGCCTAAAATAAAACAAAGTAAGCTTATAAAATAAAAAAGGGAAAATGCCCGCAAAGCAAACAGCGAGACTATGCCACCAAAAAAGGTGGTGTAGCCACACCACAGAGGGGGCATTCCTGGGTCCAAAGGGGTTAGGAAGCTGCCTAAAGGCAGATCTTCCCCCGGGAATGCCCCCCACACCCGTGCGGGCTCCCACTTTTGGGATTTCGCTGCTGGCATAGCAGCCTGGTGCTAACATGTTTGCCCCCATGCCAGGGTAGGTGCCACTTTATTCTGTGATAAGGTGGCACTTATGCCGGCACAGAGTCACACCAGCTCCTAAAGAGCTTCAGCCTCCCCTTCATGATTGCAGTCTTAATGAGCTGTCTTCAGGATAATTTCCCAACAAAGGAGTTTTAACAGATCTACTGTATATACTAGCGTATAAGCCGAGTTTTTCAGCCCAAAAAAAGGGCTGAAAAAGCCAAACTCGGCTTATACGCGGGTCAATACGGTAGGTGAGGGGAGGGAGGAGGGAGGGGGGAACTTACCGCCGCCGCCTTTTCCCGGCTGGGTGCGGCCTCCAGGGGCCCCCTGCAGCCACAGGGAGGCAGCTCAGCCGCCCCCGCCGCCTTCTCCCGGCCGGGAGCGGCCTCCAGAGGCCCCCTGTGGCCGCAGGGAGGCCTCTCAGCCGCCCCCACCGCCTTCTCCCAGCCGGGAGCGGCCTCCAGAGGCCCCCTGCAGCTGTAGGGAGGCCACGCCGCCGGGCCCGTGCCACTTCCCGCCACCAGGACCGGCCTGGGGGAGGCCTCCTGCAGCTGCAGGAAGGCCACCCCTGCCAGATCCGCCGCTTCCTGCCGCCAGGAGCCCGGTCAGGTAAGCCTGCAGGGGGGGGAGAGGTTATAAGCTGACCCTCGGTTTATACGCGGGTGCCTAATTTTTCCCCATTTTTGGGGAGAAATTAGGCACCTCAGCTTATACGCGGGTCGGCTTATACACGGGTATATACGGTAATAAGATTTTCATCCTAAATAGCACATCCTCCCCGATGTGTTTCTTGCTCTTTCCATGTGGTACATTGATATATTTTTATAATATAAGAAGCAAAAGTATAAGCCTTACTGTACCTGGAATAGCAAACGTCTAGGACAATGACAAGCTAAACAAATCATTCACCTGCTGGGAACAGAGGTGAGGAGGAGAGGAACAAGAAGGTCACTCACAAAGTGGAGAAAATATAGTGGCTATAAGCCAACAAAGGCCTTAAGCATGCTTAATTACGTATTAAATTGTTGACAGTGCCTTTAAGATTAATTCAGAGAAAGTTATCACACACTAGGTGTAGACACAATGAGAGAGATTACATGAGATTCTGAAGTTTCAGACTGTATTTGGTTTTTCACATTTTTCACCCTTTCTTAATATTTAATTTGACATTGTGGTCTGTTAGTCCTCTGTATCACTGAGGTTGTCAGGCCATAACCAAGATATCCCACTGCTTCTACCAATCAGGGGGTATTCAGAAATGGACTAATATTTTCTATGTTCTCAAAAAGCCATTAGAACAGTGGTTGAAGTATGGTAAAATAAATTCAAGAAATAAGATTCAATTTGTTCGATTCATATCCCACTTTTCTGAGGGGAACCCTGCATAAGCAATGGCACTGTGCAGTCCACCTTCCAAACTGCTCTATAAACCAGGATAAGTGGTGTCAATTATTTAAACACATTAAAAGGACTTATATAGATTGGAGACCAGTCAACCTTCCTGGCAAACTCCCAACCCCAACTGTAGGCTGGCACCGTGATCATGTCACCGGGAACGGAGACTCACCAAAGCACACAACAGTATGCACCTACTTGTTCACACCCTCATGCAATGAGACAGCCTACATCAGCCGGAGGTCTAGTGGGGGTGTCAAAATCAGCAGATGCCAGATTCCAAGAGGCCCCTTGAGCCTGGGTGTTTCTCCTTCATCTGCCTTTCTGGATCATCTTCTGTGCCCCCAAACAACCAATCTTCCTGAGAGATGAGCTTGCTTACACATCGCTCCACAAGCCTTTAACCTCTCTCTGTTGCTGCTCTTCCAACGCTGGCCATACTAATTTCCACCGAGCTGCTCCCAGAAGCCACCAGACAAGCTCCCTGCTGCCTACAAGCTGCCTCGGAGACAATCCTGATTCTGAGAGACAACATGCAAACTCTTTTCATTTTCAGCACCAAGGCAAGAAAGGGTGTCGGGAAGAGGTGGCAGCTGGTGAGACTACATCTGGCCAGTGGGATGCTGGGCAGTCCTGGCAGGTGCAAAACTTCTTCTCGTTTGAATGGTGCAACGTTGTCTCCATCTCCTCAGGCAGAGTGGGCATGCTCTTGGGGGGGGGGGTTGGATGGCTCAGCCTTTCCCTTCTTCTGCTTGCACTGCCTTGCACAACTCAAAGGCAAATGAGCCTTGGAAGTTTGCCCAATGTTGTCTATTTGCCTTGTAGAAGTTCCTGTTTGTCTGCCATTATAGCATACTCATACTGGTATTGCCAGCCCTACCCTGGCAAAGGGTGGAAGATATGGGGGGGGGCAGTGTCTGGGGAGATTGGGGTGATGTAACTTCCTCCATGCCCCTCTAGGAATTCTCCCAGTATGTATGGCCTTTGTCATAGGGAACTTCCTACAACATCACCACTGATTATATTTCCCTCACCCGTTTTTCTCCCACTGCTAAAATTGGTAGGGGACTGAGGGTGGGGATAGGAAGTTGTCTGCTGCCACCAGGCAAGTGGCTATTACAAAGACACCTCAAGTCATCTCACATCAGAAGCAACGGAATTTTGTTAAACTGCCCCAGACTTTTCATCATTGGTGAAATGGGCAGCATACGGCAATACCTTCCTATGTATTCTTCAGAAAATGAAGTTCTTGAGTGAGCAAACATTGTACGAAGTTTGAGAACTGTATTAACACAACTCGTTTTTTTCCCCCAGGTCACTAATATTTCAAACACAAGTTTCCAAATGTTGATTTCTGCCAATAGATTTCTTTCTACAGGAAATCATGCAATCAGATCAAGGCTTTGTCTTATTTACAGAGAAACAGTTATGTATTCTTAAAGTGTTGCGTTTCTCTTTCAGATAGAACAAATGGCACTGCCATCATTTAAAGAATTACTACAATGAAAACCCATTTAAATTGTTCTAGTTCATGCTTCCCTGAATGTCTACCTATGAGATACACAAATAGGTAAATAAAAATGTCAGTGAAGAGAATTCTTAAAATAATATTGATGTAATCTCAGTAAAATACAGTTTGTTTATATTAGCATACTGTTCGGAATGTTTAAATAAAGAAGAAAAGGACCATTATCATAGCCAAACAATGCTTCTTTCATGGTCAGCCATTCAATGTAAATAACATTGCAACTGTTGCAAAATTCTCATTAAAAAAATTTCTTCAGTTATATACATGGGCTTTCAGAGAAACAAATTAATCCTTGTGGGTAACATTGTGTCATTTTTTGCATTGCTCATTCTTATTTTATCAAAGCTGCTCTATCAAGAAAAAGTGCTGAGAAACTGCAAATGAATGTCCAATTTTTCAAATGAGACTTGAGTGCAGCCAATTAATAAATACCACCGGAATGAGGTAACATACAGCAAACAAGCCTAAACTATTCATTTGCATCAAGTAAATTGGAAAGAGCTGTGCTCTCCCACATTTCACATTAGTTGGGCTGGGGTGTTCTTTGGCAGAAGTTGCAAAAATGTTCCAGTAGCTGTGCTGAAACTATCGATTCCAACAATAAATCAAATAAATCTATATATACAATATGAATTCCACTCATTAAAGGGCTGCTTCTACTTTAACAAAAAGCGTGACATCTTCTCCAGGGAAAATCATGGAGATGAAAATAAAATAAAAGCAGCAACAGTTACATCTAAGAAAAGGGGATATGATATTTTGTACAATGATGCCCAGGAATGATGCAGCTGGGCGCTTCAGCTGGACAGATGAGCAAAGCCCCCCCTCCCCCCAAGAATAAAAACATTCTTTGTTCCCTGGCCCACTGTACCAGAGAGCAGGCTGGGCCCAATGCTTTCACTGTAGTCCAAATAACCCTTTTATTACACATGATTTTGATATAATCTTAATCCAAGAAACATGGACTACCGAGGACTTGGAGCTCGACGGTATCACTCATTTAAAGTGGCAGTGACCTCAGGGAACGGGCCTAGGAGGCTGAAGGGGGGTCTGGATATTCTTGTATCAACTAAGCTAAAAATTAAATGTGTTGCATTGACCCCACTGAACCACCTAGCCATGGCGGTACTGCTATACTCTGGTAAGGACAGGCTATTAGTAATTAATGTCTACCTGCCCCCCCCCTAAGAAAGATGTCTTAACCGCTAATTGGCAAGTATTAGAGAGTTATGTAATGACTCTCATGTTAGACCACCCAGATGCCAAGGTTTTATTGGCAGGGGATCTAAATGCAAGACTAGGTTCAGACGACCCCTCTCTGTATAACAAGTATAAGTGGATCCCTAGTTCCTCAGAGAACGAGGCACCAAATAACATCATACCATGGATCCTAGATCAAACTTTGCAGGGTTTTGCCTTTCAAAACTGGCAAACAGGCTTAATTTATATATTCTGAATGGCTCCCTTAATGGAGACTACCCTGGCGAATTTACATTCACAGCCGGTCGGAAATTCTCCACTATTGATTATATGCTAGTCTGTGAGTCTTTATTAGCCACGGTCGAAAAATTTCAAGTATCACCTTATCTAGAGGGAGATCATTTCCCCCTCTCAATGACTATAACTGTACCAATATGGCAATTACAATGTAAATTACACTACCAATATCTGTCACAGCCACAGGACATATGGGCTGTCGGGCCAAATGGACACCAGAGCTGGACCAAAAGATTAAAAAGGCCCTAGCATCTGAAAGTATACAAAAATACAATATAGTCTTGTCAGGTTTGGAATCGGGCCCAGACCCTTTGAGCACTTATCAAAATCTAGTACAAGACCTTAAACCCCTCTTGATGTCCAATAATGGTGCAAATGCAAAAAAAAACAAAGGGGGACTTTTACCTCTAAATCTTGGTTCGACAAGGAATGTCTAGAGGCCAAAAGGGATGTAATTGTAGCCTGCCACTTATTTAAAACAGCTGACAGAGAGGAACGTCAAGCAGCTCAACAATCTTTTCTCATACTGAAGAAAACCTATAAACAAATTGTCGCTCATAAAAAGAAAGAAAACATTCGGGCACTATGGAGGAGTGTCATACAGGCAGCCAAAGAGTGGAATTCCTCCCAATTCCGGAAGCTGATATCAAAACACTCATCCAAGGAGCTATCTCCCTTAGATTCACTCATTTCTCCAACTATATGGGCAACTTACTTTCAGAATATGTATAAGGATTCTTCTCTGCCCCTCTCCTTAGAGAGGATAGAGGACCTGCACATATGGTCCCCCTGTCTCCTTAAGGGAGGCTGAATCCTTGATTGACCAACTTAGAGTAGGGAAAGCCCCAGGTGCTGATTTTATTCCACCCGAACTTCTGAAAAACAGCAAAAACTGGTGGGTTCCTTTCCTGGCCTCATTTTTCACCTATATAGATAGTACTGGACATATGCCAAAGGACTGGGGCAGGGCGATTGTGGTGCCATTTTTTAAGAAAGGAAAAAGGGACAATCTGGCCAGCTATAGGCCTATTAGTCTCCTCAGCATTATTAGTAAATTGTATGCCAAGCACCTTCATGACAAATTTACCAACTGGCTAGATCAAGAGGACATAATTGTCGACAAACAAGCAGGCTTTAGAGAGGGCAGGTCTTCTTTAGACCAGTGCCTGATTTTACAGCATTTAATTGAAAAATATTCTTCTAAGGGTCCAACAGCTTTGTATGCAGCCTTTGTAGATGTTAAAGCAGCATTTGACTCGATTTCTAGAAACAGACTCTGGGAAAAGTTAGAATGCTCTTCTATGGATCGAAGACTTCTATATTTGATCCGTACTCTGTATGATAACACCACCCTTCAGGTCAGATGCAGCAGACAAGGGCATCTTTCAAGAGTAGTAAACACCTACAAAGGAGTGAAGCAGGGCTCCTAAGCTGTTTAATTACTACATCAACAGCAATGTAAAAGACCCGCTTTACACCCTCCAAAGCTAGCCCATCGCAATATCTCTGTATTACTCTATGCTGACGATGTGGTTCTGTTTTCCAGGACCCCGGTGGGCCTTAAAAGGCCATGCAGAGGCTATCGCAATATTGTTCTGTTGAACTAGACATTAATTTCTCAAAGACAAAAGTTATGGCCTTTGGCAAGCACCCTAAAGTACGAACATGGCGCATTGATGGCCACAAACTAGACCAGGTACTCAAGTTTAAATACTTAGGAGTAGTCTTACAAGCCTCTGGTTCTAGAAAAGCTCACAGCGATTATGCAGCAGAGAAAGGGCAAAAATCTGCCTTAAACATCATTAATTTTTTAAGAACTAAGGGAGGACATTACTTTCCAGCTGCTCTTAGGCTTTACCAAGCGAAAACACTGGCACAACTGACATATGGGACTTTACTTGGGCCATCTTCATCTACCTTTGTCCCACTGGAGCGGGTTCAATCTAAATTCTTGAAAGCAGCCCTCCATTTACCTCATTGCATATCAAATGCTACTGCTAGACTGGAGGCAGGACTGGTGAGGGTGGAGGCAAGGGTCTGTACTGCTTCCATTATTCTTTGGCTCAAATTAAATCTTATCCCTCAAGGACTGCTACCCCTGCTTCTACAGGATAAGTTCCAGTCAACATGGCTAAAGATGGTCCTTAATAAAATGGCCTGCCTGGGCTTTTCTCCACCTACCCTGTTAGCCATGGGCGTAGACCAAGCATCAAGTTTCTTGAAGCAAAGAGTGGAAGACATTGAACGCCAGACAGACCTTGGAAAAGCACCATTTTCCCTAGTACCTGATAAATCTAGATACTTGGTCTCACCTGCAACTTATTTTTATCATCTTGAGTCTATTAATTATAGGAAGGCCTTTACCCTTGCCAGATGCCAGGCCCTACCATCGGCTGTTTTAGAAGGGAAATATAAGAAGATGCCTAGATCAGAGAGGTTATATCCATGTGGAACAGGGGACATTGAAACCATCGAACATGCACTGATATGTTGCCCATTCTACCACGAAGTTAGATCAAAGCTTATTTCCCCCCTACTTGGTAAATTCCCTGAAGAGTCAGTTGAGCTTTTGGCAAAGAAGCTCCTATTAGGAGAAGACCCTCAGCTTATGCTCCAAACTGCCAAGTTCTGCGCTGTTGCTATTAAAATACGCAGAGCTTTATTAGAGAATGATTGTTAGAATATTTTACAATTTTATCAATTTTAATATGATAATTTTAACCAGGGGTTGCTTTTGTTGACTTTACACCTTTATAAGTATGGGCAGTCTGTGATTCTGCAGTGCAAAACTATTGTGTCTGGAAATGTTGATGTGTTGGCACGTGATAGGTCAGTTGACCGTATTAATAAACTTGATACCATTACACCTCTATTAAAGGGATGGGATATTTTTTCACTATGAACTAGTGTTGTCAACAAGGGGGATGCATTTGTTTATTTCATATTGCTTTAAGGTTTTTTTCTTTTTACAGAAAATTACTTTTATTATTTATTTACCATATTTATTGGCTTTCTGTAAAAATGTTTGGGGGCTCACAACATTGAAAATATGTTTGTTTGCTCTTCCCTTTGGGCAAACAGGACCTTGGGGAAGGGGAGTGATTGGGAAAATTGGTCAGCAGGAAGGCACTGAAAAGGTCACCTCAAGGCAGCTTTTCTGACCCAATTTCTTCATTACCTACCTCTCCAAGGTGGCTTTGACCCTAGTTACTTTTAAACAAATCACAGGAGGTCTGATCACAGATGTCCACCATGTTGTCTAGTGTGGTTTTTAGAAACTAGATGTTAAGTCACAAACCCTGTTTACATGTAACAGTGAATGCGTGTACATTCTGCATTAATGTGCTACGTCAGTAAGCATCAGCCAACATGTGTTCACTTTACAAATGAAACTGGGGACACATACCTGGATAACTGTGGGACTTAAATTGCATGTTGAGCTGTACTTGCATTGAACAGAACATAAAAACTAATCAAGATATGCATAAATAAAAATCAAGTGTATACTGTACACAGAATGTACATATGTTAGAGTTGCTAGCTTCCAGGTGGGTCTGGAGTTCTCCCGGAATTACAATTGGTCTCCAGACTACATACATCAGTTCCCCTGGAGAAAATGGCAGCTTCAGAGGACAAACTCTATGGAATACCTTGGATTCTAGGTGAAATCCCTCCTCAAGTTTCCCCTCCACAGGTACCTCCTCCAAATTTCCAGGAATTTTCCAAGCTAGAGTTGGCAACCCATCGTGCATTCACTGTAACTTGTGAAAAGGGCTACATGCATCAAGATAATTCCATCATTACATATTTGTCCAAAGACGGATGAAGGGAAAATGATGCCTTTGTTGCTTAATTTGAAGACCCGAAACTATATGACCTGAGCCAAATAAATATCACTAGCTTGTTTTTTTCACTGTGAAAGTCTGCTGAGAGAACTGGCTGGCAGGTGGCCAGCTTCTGAGGAGCGCTTGAAAATTATGATCTCACTCTCCAGACTGATAAAAATCTGCTTGCTTTAGGTCCTGAGAACATGACATATTATACTGTGTTTTGGGTCTCATTTACCAGGAATGTGACACAACCCAGACATCCTTGTTTAGACCTTAGCATCTTTGTTTAGTCCTTAGCAACTGCATAGTCTAGTCCATACTTTTTAAATGTTGCTGGTTAGAAATCAGATTACAGGTAATGGTTTGTGTTCATTATTTGTATCTTATTTTTATAGGCCTTTGATTGAGTTATATGTGGTTGTGGCTGGAGAGACTGCAGCAGGAACTAAATGAAGACAATACTTAACAAAATATGTTGCATTCCTGCTATGCCAAATGCTACCACTTATTTCAAAATGCTAAACCTAGAAAAGTCCATGCAGGTGTGTTTTTTTAAACAGTTATTTTTCATTTCCCTAAATCCTGCCTGGCAAGGTCCATAAACCAGTCTTTCCAAAAACAAAACAAAAAAATGACCCTCATCACTGGGTTTATGATCAGTGTAATGTTTAATCTCATTCTGATTTACTGAAGTATACAAAAATGGCCTTATACACTTGGATAGGAATTCATACATTCAATTTGCTCCACTCTGTTTCTTGATAACAGTATAAATACTGCTTCATTAAGAAAAATTAATTTCACCTGGTGAAAGTAAATGCCCGTTAAACTTATTAAGCCACCTCACATCCAAATCATCCCACATGAGCTGCGTGAAATGTCTTGCTGAGATACTTAGATTTCTTTGACACAGGGGCAGACTAAGAAGTGGAAATGTCTGTGTAAAAAACAACAAAAAACCAGAGTGGCTCCATGTTTGATCCTTATCTTGTTGGAGGATGAAACCTAACAGGACAAAGGACACAGACGTGGATGGCATTCTTCTTCTTCTTCTTCTTCTTCTTCTTCTTCTTCTTCTTCTTCTTCTCCTTCTCCTTCTCCTTCTCCTTCTCTCCTCCTCCTCCTTCGTCTATTTTTCTCACTGGAGCTCAAGCTGTATGATAAAAAAGATTCAGTCAATCAGCAAGTGGATTACAAAATACAAAAATATTTGAATCTAACAGCAGCGATTCCTGGTAAACAAAATAATGCAATGGGGCTGGGACTGAAGAAGTGGGGTGGGGGAGCACAAGCAAACATAATTGTCTAAGGCAACATGACAATCAATGTAGGAAAACTTAATCCCTAAGAGAATTAGCTTCCTGAGCTGATCCGTTACACCACAGCTCTGCTCCCTGTACAAAAATGGCCCCCTGAACAATTCTGTTTTCCCATTTTGTGAAATGATAGAAGCATAGGGGCCTTCTTAATAGCCTCAGGCAGACCTTTCCATAATGTAAAAGCCACCACAGAGAATGTGTGTGAATAACTGGTTGCAGATTTTACCTGTTTGCAGGGTGGTAATGTGCCTGATCCTGTCCAGACTTTCTGTTTCCTTTACAGATGTACTTTTAAAATTTTAATATATAGTACTGGTTGATTCATTGTGTGCATCGGGGCGTGGCCCTCAGGGTTGTTCCCTGTACCCTCCATCCTAGAAGACCTCCCTATGGGTCTGGGTCAGCCTCAGAACAGCAGCGCAGCTTAGAGAAACTCCTGGCCAGTGCTGCCTTTGGACTGTTGCCTGTCACGCTGTCTCTCTAACTCTCTCTCGTCTTCAGGCAAGAGTCCCACCTCCTCCTTGGCTGCCCTTTCCCCCTTTTATCCCTTCACCAGCCCAATCCTGGGTCTCTTTCCAATCTCCACTCCCCATTCCCCAGGTGCCATCCCTTACCTCTTTAAGCTCCCTCTTTCCTCGGGGCAGTAGTCTGGCCTGTCCTTTGTTTGGTGTTTTACTCAGCCGTAATAGGCTGGTGATTGCTGTACTCCCTCCCTGCCCTGCCACCTGGTGCCTTAACTCCCAGGTGCAGGCTTTCTGCTGGCTTCCTTCCCTGCCCGGCTGCCTGGGTGTTGTTGGGGCTGCTGGCTGTAAGGAGGTGTGGCCAGCGACTGCCTCGTACGACGAGTCTGGGAGATGGGGGTGTGTGATGTTGGAGTGGGGCCTCTGCCCGGGATCCTTTCCCAGGTAAGTGGCTGTTGTGGGACCCCTTTTGTCCCTCTTCCCCCTTTCCTCCTGCTGGGGTTGAGTCAGTGGGGGTTGGGTCACTGCAGCCCCGTTCGGGCCTGCCAGCCTGTCCCCCCTTGGTCATCTTCCTGCCCACCGATCAGCTGATCGGTGGGCCTGGGCCTTTCCATGCCATCGCCAGCCCAGCTGGGGCTGCTTGGGCCTCTCCGCGGTCTTGCCTCCTTTTCCGCTGCCGCCCCCAGCCCTCCCAAGGATGGCTCTTTCCCAGGCTGAGCCTCGGAGGCTGGGCCGGGAAGAGTATCCCTGGTGCACTACCCTGGCAACCCTCCTAAGTCCAGGGCTGCGCCGTTGCTGGTGGCTCTTCCTGCGGCTTCGGGAAAGGTTGCTGCATCCAGCCCCGGACACACTTCCCCCCTTGGATTGCTGTCATTGTCCTCGACAAGCCGGAATAAATAATCCACGTTGTTGTGCTGTCTTCCTCGTCAGTGTCGTATAGAAAAGCTGAAAGGTAAGAGGGATCGATACCAGTGTAAGACTCGGGTATTGTGGACCTTCATGTGTGCCATCCATACTAAAGGGGCATGGTCTGTCACTAATGTGAACGGACTGTTTGTGAGATAGTATTGTAAGGCCCCCATGGCCCATTTGATGGCCAAAGCCTCTTTCTCTATTGTGGCGTATCGTGTCTCGACTGGTTGTAGCTTCCTACTGAGGAATAGGATAGAGTGTTCTTGACCCTCGACCTCTTGTGCTAACACTGCTGCCATACCCGTGTTGGAGACATCTGTGAAGACCACAAATGGTTTGTCAAAGTACGGGTTCTGCAGTGTGGGGTTCCGCAAGAGTGCCTTTCGTAACTGTTAAAAGGCCTGGGTCCGCTGAGGTGACCATTGTAGACAATTAAGGGTAACTTTCTTTAAACAATCAGAAAGTGGACTGGCGATTGTTGCAAAATGGGGGATAAAGCAGCTGTGATAGCCCACGACCCCCAAAAATTGCTATAGCTGTTTCTTGGTGGATGGCATGGGGCTCTGTTCTAAGGTCACCTCCCTATCTGGTAATGGTCTTAATTGCCCCTTTCCAACCAGGAAGCCTAGGTATTTTAATTCCTGGAAACCCAGGCGGCTCTTTTTCAGGTTGACCTTTCATCCTGCTCCCACCAGGGCTGAGAGCACAGCTCGGATATGCTGTAGGTGTGACTGCCAATCCAGGCTGAAAATAATAATATTGTCGATATATGCTGTGGCAAAAGATTGGCAATTAGCCAGTACCTGGTCCACCAGGCATTGAAAGGTGGCCGCAGCCCTATGCAGCCCAAAGGGCATTATCCAAAATTGGAAAAGCCCCTGAGGCGTGGCAAATGCCGTCTTTTCTTTATCCTCAGCTGCCATGGGTACCTGCTAATACCCTTTTTTAAAATCTAGGGCTGTAAAACAACAAGTTGTACCCAGTTGATTAATTAGAATCTCTGCTCAGGGCATTGGGTAAGCACCGAACTGTACTAGGCGATTCACTTCTCGGCAATCGATGCAAACGTGTACAGTTCCATCAAGTTTCAGGACTAGTACCACTGGGCTTCTCCAAGCACTTCTGGAGGGCTCTTTCACCCCTAGTCGCAGCATATCGTCCACTTCCTGGGCTACAACTTTCCTTTGTTTATGGGGCACAGGCCTCCAGCTGGCCCTAGCCACCTTGCCTGGGGTTGTAACGATGACATGAGCCATGACCAAAGTCTGGCCTGGCCGGGTTGAGAATACCCCCGGTAGCTGTTGTAACAGTCCCCTTAGCTCTTGATGTTGGGCTGGAGTTAGAGAGGTGTCCAACACCAGTTCTTCACTATCAGGGTCTCGTGCAGACCATGGCAGACATCCATCTCGCAGCTCTAGTCGATCCTCAGCTAACTTGCAGCCAAACGTCTCTCTCTCCTCCCAAGCTTTCAGGTGGTTAATATGTAGACATTTCTTGTTACGGGCAGAGGGGCTGCATTGCACTTCATAGGCCATAGGCCCAAACGTCCTGGTAATGGCCTTGCCATGGATCCCTCTCCCAGGTACCCAAGACCTCCTTCTTGACTAACACCTGATCTCCTATGGAAAAGACACGCTCTTTGGCTTTCTTATCATACTGCCTCTTTTGGGTTTCCTGTGCTGCCTGTAGATTCCTTCGGTCCTCGCCTTGAGCATGTTCTAAGCGCTCTCTTAGCAGGTGGACATATTCTGAGAGAGGTTGTCCGGGGCCGTCATCAGCCTCGCCCCACTGCCCCTCCATCACTGCCAGGATAACTCCTAGCATGTGGCTGTACAGTAAGTCAAACGATACATAGTCCATTGAAGCCTGGTGCGTCTCCCGCACTGCAAAAAGCAAAGGATCTACATACAAGTCCCATTGATGTGGATGGTCCTTTGCTAACTTACGCAACATGGCCTTTAGGGTTTGGTTAAATATTTCGACCAGGCCATCTGTCTGGGGGTGATGGATGGTCGTAAAGAGCTGTCAAATCCCTAAGGTTTGGCCGAGAAGGGAGCCCCTTGAGGTTTTTCCTATAACTAGCTTATCACATGGGCAGCGCTCCTTTAGAGTTACAATTTGTAAAATTCCTTAATTCACACTGCTTTCCATCTGTAGGATTTATGAACACTTTGGTATTGCAGGTAAATTTACAGTATGCACAATTTCCACATTTAAAATGACCCATGGGTGGATTTGTACCTGGTAACAATTGTTGTATATTATTTACTACAGCAATATCACTATGGAGCAACTGATTTTTGAAATTAGATGTTCTTTTAAAACAAATGATAGGTTTATGCTCACAACCAGAGATACTGTGTAATATATTCCAATTAGGTTTTATGCTCTTAGAGAGTCCAACCATTATAGAGTTAAACGACATACTACAGAACAACCTGTCAAGGCCAGATTTTCTACTATTTTGAAGGAGTTCCCATCTGTTTTTTGCAAGAGCTTTTTCATGTGCTGCTTGAAGAAAATGCTTAGGTTATCCTCTTGTACTGTTGTTTAAGATAGAGGATTCCTTCTGAAAGTCTGAGATTTCAGAGCAATTTCTCTGCAACCTGAAAAACTGGGCTGCAAGGTATGTTTCTTCTGATATGTAAATGATGAGGGCTGTCAAATCTTAGAAAGAAGTTTTTATCAGTGGGCATTTTATAAAGTCTGGCAGACAGTTTTGTGTCGATGAGATAAATCATTATGTCAAGAAAATTAATCTGCTGTTTATCACTATGTGATTCTAATTTTATATTAACATCTTGCTGGTTCAACAATCTGACAATTGTGTTTGGTTATCCTTTCATATTAGAAAAATATCATGTATATATTGGCAATCTCAGGGGGCATGGAATTCCCCATAGCAATTTCCCAATAAAATTTATGGTTGAACATAAAACGTAATAGAAAAGAATTCATCGTCATGGAAATTTCAGCAAGTTCTACAAAAAAGCAGTCGGTTGGTGGCGTTGGTGTTTTCTAGCACTTTTAAAGCCTCATTCTGTGGGATGCTAGTTTATAAGATACCACATCTAAGGTTACTAAAAGTACCTTCATCTCAGTTTTGTCAATTGTATATAGTTTATTTATAATGTCTTGTTGAGTCTCTTATATATGATTGCATCAATGAAAAAAATGGTCTCAAAATGCAACCCGCATATTTTGAGAGAGATTAAAAAACTGAATGGCAACCTGTTACCTCACCCCATGGTAGACCTATAATTTCAGATTTGCACTTAACTCCTGTGAGAAATTAATGCAATGGTCCAATGGTTGCTGCAGTCTTCGACAATTTATATTATTTGGCAAGACTTTGCATTATAGCCCCTTAATGCTTGTGCTACATCACTTAGTAATTTTCCAACTGAAAATGTCCTAATCCAGTTTACTTTAATTGATTCATTGCCAGGATTGCAATGTGTATACATTCCATTTCTCTTTTTATGATTTCGAGCTCACATTGATTCATACTTCTCCCATTCCATGTTCATATTATATACATCAGACATCTTTGGACTTTCCTTTTGCATCCATTAATATCAACAACTGAACATCCTTTTGTCTTTAGTCCAGTTGCATCATTAAGAATAGCGCTAGTCGTAGTTGTCCTCAGCTTTTCTCCAGTAACTGATTGAGTGACGTATCACCTGGAAGTTTCATCTTCCAGCACTACATCTTTTTTTTATTGTCTCATCATAGATTTTTCAAGGTATGAGATGGTCAGAAGTGGTTTACCTTTGCCTTCCTCTGCACAGTATTAACCAAGGTTAGCTGAAGTGTCACTGCTGTTGTCTGTGATAGATCCTCCGCCAGTGTCACCTTCTACTACTTCTGCTGCCCAGTAGCTACCCTTCAAGGATTCTTCTGCCCTCATCATCATTGTAACTGTCTGTTCTCTTCTGCTGATGTGGCCATTGATCCCTGAAGGGGGTGGATGCATCTTAGTCTAGTGTCTCAGATGTGACCATTCCGCTTTGAGTGACTCTGCTAGGAGTTCAGGCTCTTGACAGAATCTCAACTCCTTACAGTATTGTTCTCAGCTTTGCTGGCACACACAACCCCCTCACCACATTAAGATGTGCATCCAAGAGGGTAACTCACCCCCCCCCACTCATCCAGGTGATCCACTAGTACATTGTCTGCCTCTAGCAGACTAGTATCTGTTTCAGCAATTGGCAAGTATGCTACATTTTTCAGGGTTATTACAGCAATTCCCATACTTCTTTTGATATACTTTGCCTTATTTTATGTCACATTTTGATTGCTACCTCTGAGCCAGTAATGGAGAATGATAAAGCTGTAAGTGAAGCATGACAAAGTTAGCTTGTGATATCTAAGCAACAATATTTTAACTAATGCCAGCATAACCAATGCAGCAAATATTCAGAGGAAAATATTGCTGCAAGTCTTGCTGTTGTTTACCGGGCTTTATTCCACTGAAATTAGATTCATTGCAGATGGGACTGTTTCCTCATGCTTAAGGAAATTGTAAACAAAACCTTGCTGAATATGATAAGGGAGGATACAATATAGAAGGTTTTGACAGGATCTGATGACAACCTAACAAACATTGAACTGGTTAAAATGGGGTGTTTGGGATATATGTGTAACATAGTAATGTAGCCAAAATCTGAGTGTATGCATTATTTGTCTACTCTGAGAATAGGCTATCATGACAGTGGGCTTTCTTCACCCAACTGCCGTTCTGCTGATGGGAAAAGGAAACCTCTTCTGAATCATTTGTTCGCCGCAGTTCCATGCAATGCAAGGATTTTTGTTTGTGGGTTCTGCCTTTCCCCAATAATGCCTTTTTGGTGGTCAGAGGGAGTTGCTGGGGTAAAGGGAAAGAATGGGAAGATCTGCTTTTGTTAGCAAAACTATGGTAGGGAATAACCCATAGTCATGCTGCCCATGTGGTCCCTAAGCAAGCATTGCTTTGAGAATGAGCCCCTGTTTATAAAAATGGGTGCCAGTGCTGCTTACCAGATGAAGAAATCGCTGTGAACATGATTTTAAAAGGTTAGCAAGAAAAGCTTTGTGGAAATTTCAGTCCCTGCCCCCCAAACCCTCTTTTTCTTCTCCTGTATGGTTGTGGGTAAAAAGGTTGGCACAGAGTGATGCAAGAATGTGTTCCAGGCAGCCAACAACGATCTATGGAAATATCTCAGGTTGATATGAACATTTCATAATGTATTGCAATACTAATGATTTGCAATGGGTTTTTTCTTTTCTATAATGTCTTTTAGGATGCTTGACTGCCAATTTCTTTTAGCCTGTAACTCCTGATCAGTAGTAGTAGTAGTAGTAGTCCAATTTCTTTTAGCCTGTAACTCCTAATTGTGGTGGGAATCTTTTGTGCCCCCCCACCTTCTAGTTCATTGTGCATGGCCCTCTCTGCCTGCTTCACTTACCAAAAGGCAGCCCAGAGAGATCTGGCTGGAAAAGAACCTTTCATACAGAGAAGCATTCTTACACAGTCATTCTTAAACAGCATTCAAGCCATATGAGCAGGAAACCATTCAGTTTTATTGAACTTACAAAAAGAATATGAAGCAAAGGAGAAAGCAATATTTAACTGAATATATATGATAGTACTTAACAAACGTAAACATATTGACAGACAACAGATACAGAGGCCCCTGGGTCACTTCCAGAGAGAGAGACAGAGATGGCAACCATTCAAAGGGTCTGCGGTCTCTCAGTGGAAGGACAAAGAACTGGGGTTTTGGGTTGTTCCTTTATAGAGAGGAGAGGGGGTCCCATATGACCCCTCTCTGTCACATTCTTAGGAAATGAGTTTTCTGCAAATCATGACTTAATTGTTTAGAAATATCTTGTTCCATAATAATTCTTTCAATGTCAGTTTTGATATCTGATTGTTTTTTGTCCATCAGTCAGTGTTCCCAAAACAATCTCCTCCTAGAGTGGGCAGACAATTTGCCGCCTGCTTGAACGGCCTTGATTTGGAGAGCGCAATGTGCTTTGGGTGACTAGCTCCTGTGCCCTTTAGGGTCAAAAGCCTAATTGGAGCTGATGTCAGCTAAAGGTCTTGAGTGACTATAGGTGATAATATTAAGGTATGCATGTGGTCATTTTTAACCCAAACTTATTTAATATAAATTAATAATATATTTAATATGAATTAATGTTCAATACTGAAAATTCTCGCGACACTAATCAGTAGTAGTAGTAGTAGTAGAAGAAGATGATGATGAAGAAGAAGAGTTGGCTTTATACCTGATTTTCTCTACTGTAAGGAGTCTAAAAGCAGTTTACAATCACCTTCCCTTTTCCCCCAACACAGGCACCTTGTGAGGTTGGTGGGGTGGAGAGAATTTGGAGAGAACTGTGACTAGCCCAAGGTCACCCAGCTGGCTTCATGTGCAAGAGTGTGGGGAAAAAACCTGGTTCACCAGATTAGAATCCACTGTTCTTAACCAGTATACCATGCTGGCTCTCACTATAAAAGCAGAACTTACTACTCGTTTCTACATTTCCAAGTTATTATTATTTTCTTTGTTTTTTTAAAAAGTGGATGAATAGTTATTATTGTGGGTTGACCACCAATTTAAAATGTTCTGGATTAACTCCTTAGACTTTACAAGATCAATGTATGTCTCGGTTTTTTTCTAATGTAGATAGCAAATAATTAAAGTAAGAGAAGATTTAAGAGGAAATGAGAACTACTGTTTTTATGCTGAGTTTTAGCTAGTGGAAGACTGTCCTTGTGATACATCTGGAAGGACCCAGTTATTAGGGTTGCCAGGTCCCTCTTCGCTATCAGCGGGAGATTTTTGGGGCGGAGCCTGAGGAGGGCGAGGTTTGGAGAGGGGAGGGACTTCAATGCCATAGAGTTCAATTGCCAAAGTGGCCATTTTTCTCCAGGTGATCTGATCTCTATTTGCTGGAGATCAGTTGAATTAGCAGGAGATCTCCTGCTACTACCTGGCAGTTGGCAACCCTACCAGTTATACAAGAATGAAGGTTATGTGACCAGGCTAAGTTTGGTATCTACAATATATCTATGACAGGTAAAGTTATATGATAAATTATTATACAAAATATTTTATCCCTTATGGTATTTTGTCTAATAGTCTTCCTCAAATTGTTGTCTATAAGCTCACACACATTCACACTTATCAATATAGTTTGAGAAAATATACATGCAAAATTATTAATATCAGTATAAAACCTTTCTCCTGATGAAAATTCAGGATGAAGTCCTACACAATTATTATTATTATTATTATTATTATTATTATTATTATTATTATTATTATTATTATTATTATTACCCACCCTCCCCAGCAAGCCGGCTCAGGGCGGGTAACTATTATGCACCTATTAATCTCAGTAAAACAGAAGTCTCAGTTAAAACTTTAAAACTGCAATTTCAAACTTACTACAAAGTAAATTAATTTAGTGTCATTTCATAGCAGACATTTTAGGTAAAACCTGATCTCTAGCGGTAGCATCATACATCCTCCTCACACTGATTTTTCATCATTGTTTTCAGCTAGTTCCCAGCACGTGACTCTTCAGTGGGGGTGGGTGGGGGAGAATCCATTGTCATATCAAAACTACACATTGGTCTCACTACAGTGCTTTTAAAGCATCCCCTTAGCTTTGCCAAGAGGAAATGACTTTTGTAAACAATCATTTTGAGGGATAAAAAATAGGGATATAGCCACAAACCAATGTAAAGTTAAACACATGTGAATACCTTGGTTTCGATGGACTTAAGCTGTTGCAGTTTGCTCAAGTGAATGAAAAAATGTCACTTTACTTGACTTTACATTCATCCTATCTTAATATGTAGAGCTGCACATGGATCAATGCCCTCAGCAGGAGTCATTGCAGACATTAAGATTTTGAATAAAAGAGGCCAGCAGGTCCTATCTAGGACTACCAGCTCTGCAAGCAGGAAATTCTAGACAGCAATTAAACACACACACAGGGATCTGCAAGTTGTATCAGTGTGCAGAAAAACCCAGTTTATCCATATTCCTGTTCAGCCCCCCTAATAAAGCATTGTGCATAAAATGCAGGAATGGGAGGGAAGGCAGCATGGTATAGTCCGATCTCGTCAGATCTCGGAAACTAAGCAGGCTCGGTACTTGGAAGGGCAACCTCCAAGAAAGACTCTCCAGAGGAAGGCGATGGCAAACCTCCTCTAGTTAATCACTTGCTTTGAAAGTCTCTTGCTGGGGTCACCATAAGTTGTCTCTGACTTGATGGCACTTTATACAAACTGTAAGAATGCCATCTAAGCCGTAGACTTACTATGAAGGGAAATGGCACAAACTCTGACGTTTTGTAAGCTTAAGTGAGGCTAGCTATTATCTACCTATTCTTGGATCAATAGATACAGACGCCTGTTTTTGAAATGATCCCAATTCCTGAGAAATCAGAAATCAATCCCAGGCCTCTTCAAAATATGAATCATGGCACCCAGTGGAATGCAACTGACATGAAGACAGCAACTGAAAGTGCTCACTCTCAACCAATGGTAACATTCCACAGATCTATTGTGTATTGCTACATACAGGCACAGTAGACATAAAAAGGACCTCAGAAAGCTCGTTAAAAACTGTTCACGGTAGTTTAGCTACCAATTGTAGAGAAAAATGCACCTTGTGTACAAACAAAGTATCAGTTGGTTCTTGTAGGTTATCCGGGCTGTGTGACCGTGGTCTTGGTATTATCTTTCCTGATATTTCGCCAGCAGCTGTGGCAGGCATCTTCAGAGGAGTAACACTCCTCTGAAGATGCCTGCCACAGCTGCTGGCGAAATGTCAGGAAAGATAATACCAAGACCACGGTCACACAGCCCGGATAACCTACAAGAACCAATGAACTCTGACCGTGAAAGCCTTCGACAAAATATCAGTTTCTCGCTAGGCAGAGAGTTGCCCTCTTTTTCTTACCTTTTTCTACTATCACTTCCTGACCTGGAGACCAAAGCAGTTCTGGGGCAATGAACTGGAAAGGTGTTTTTTGGGGGTTTTTTTTTGGGCATCTATGTGCTTCAGAAATTCAGGTGAGAAAGGGTAAGTCCTGGTTGCCATGTTGTGTGGAAGAAGTTATAAGATTGTGCAGGGTTAAAGTGGCAGAAATTGTAGAATATTTTGATGCACAGATACAGTTAAAAATGCATTCTGCCTTTGTGGGTTGGATAGCACTTGATCACAACTTCAAGTTAAATGCTTCAGTAATATGCAGGGCCAGTGCTGAGCTTCCAGCCATGTTTCCATGTAGATGGACTAAATGCATGAATTTGTTCCACTACATGGGAGCTATTTCTGGGACTACTGGGATTTGTATCCTGAGGATCTCTTTAAAGTGGGAAAGAAACCCATGTTGGGATTTCTTCCATTGATGTCTCAGTGATCTCTTGACATTCTCTTGAATCCAGAAATAACATGTCCTGAGAGCCAGCGCAGTGTAGTGGTTAAGAGCGGTGATTTGGAGCGGTGGACTCTGATCTGGAGAACTGGGTTTGATTCTCCACTCCTCTACATGAGCGGCCGAGGCAAATCTGGTGAACTGGATTTGTTTCCCCACTCCTACACATGAAGCCAGCTGGGTAACTTTGGGCTAGTCATACTCTCTCAGCCTCACCTACCTCACAGAATGTCTGTTGTGGGGAGGGGAAGGGAAGTTGATTTTAAGCTGGTTTGATTTTTCTCTAAGTGGTAGAGAAAGTCGGCATATAAAAACCAACTCTTCTTCTTCTGAAGAGGAGAAAATTTGAAATCAAACAGCATTTGTACCTAGTATCTGGTCATCATAGGGGCGTGTTTCTACAATAAAGCTTCAGAGGTTGATATATATAAAAACACAAGAACAAGGAATCACAAAAAGGTTCTGGTATGCCCTCCCCAACACTCTCTTGTGTTACTCACAAGTTGTGTGATCAATTTCCTTGTTTGTAATGCAGCTTGTTATTTATTTATTTTTATTTATTTTCAAATTTGTAGCCTGCCCTCCCCAGCAAGCCAGCTCAGGGTGGGTAACATCATTTAAAACCTAACTATCACAGAGTTATCACATAATAAAACCAACAATAAAATTAAACCTTAAAACCCTTAATCTGAGATTGGGCACAAACTCACTTCACCGTCTGAATCACTCCTTAATTATGTAAAAAGGGCAAAGAGGCTGAAGAACTCACTGAAACTACATACTATTTGCAGCTCCTGCTATTGAATTTCTGCCTGTCATACATTATTAAGACAAAGCGTCCTTTTCAGAAAAAAGGGGCCATTCCAAGCTCAGTCACCTCAGTATTTAATCAGTGATGGCCAACAACAACAAAACACAACAAAACATGGCAGGGAACCCTCAAGGACTTGTGGGGTGGCACCTCACTTTCCCCTGTATCTCCCTGCCCACACTATTTTCTCTTTCCCACTTCCTGGCAACCCTCATATCATCTCCCCTTTTGCTGCCTCATTCTTTCCTTCTCAGTCACGCACCAAAGCAACTTACATTATTCTCCTCTCCTTTTTATCCATACAACAACCCTGTGAGGTAAATTACGCTGAAAGTATGTGACTGGTCCAAAATCACCCAGTGAGCTTCCATAGAAAGATGGGGATTCAAACTTGGGCCTCCCGGGGCCTACTCTGAAGCTCTAACCACTACACCATATTGGTTTTCATAGGGTGGCTGCTGTTGAACAGCAGCAACCAGATCTAGTTGCCTGCTGTTGACATTTGCATGCTATTGCCATTGGGTGTCACTCTTCTCTACTTAAGAATAGATGGACTCGCATTCCAGCTGTATGTCAAGAAGTGAGCTGTGACTCACAAAAGCCCATACCCTGCCAGACATTTTGTTAAGGTGCGACTGGACTCTTGCTCTTTCCTATTTCTAGGTCTAGTTCAGTCATGCAAGTCAGGTGATATCAAGGAAAAGGTTAAAAAATGGACTTATTATTTTTTTGCAACTTATCCTCATCTATGTGTTTATGCCACTGTTGTTCCACAGACCTCAATTGCTTAGTCTCTGAAAGGGCGAAAACGCATGGTTGCTTTATCCTCCTTTAATCCCTGTTTTAGCCAGGATCGAACGCACATTAGGCAAAACGCATGCGTTCCATCCAGGCTGAATCCTGTCTGAAACAGGGATTAAAGGAGGATAAAACGACCGTGCGTTTTCGCCCATAGACTCCATGGGAGATAAGGGTCAGGAATGCCTTCTTTCTTGATCCTTCTCTATAGGCTCTGTCTGGTGCTTCATGAACTTGTGATGAATACAGGGTTAAATGTCAGCACTGAAACTATCGAGTTCTGTCAGCCAATGCCAGCAGGCAGTGGGCGGAGTCTGCTGAGCTGACAAGAAACTTCTTGGAGAGAGAGAGAGAAGTTCTTGATCCTTTAGCTCTGGGCTCCTGAACTGTGCGGTTGTGTGTTGAGTGTCTAAGAACCCGTGTATATTACCTAGCATGTATAAACCAAACCTGAGTGGTGACAAGGGGAAGATTGTGGTAGAGAGAGAAAACCCTTTCTTCATTCACTAAGTGCATGGTCGCTTTAGCCTCCTTTATTCCCTGTTTCAGCCAGGATTCAGCCAGGATCGAACGCATGCGTTTCGCCAAACGTGCTTTCGATCCATGCTGAATCCTGGCTGAAACAGGGAATAAAGGAGGCTAAAGCGACCATGCGTTTTCGCCCCAAGTGAGAGGTGGCTCCTGATTCAGTATTTTTTGGGGAAAGATTTGTTTTCCACAGGAGGTGGGCAAATCTGAGAAGTCGTTGTGGAAAGGTTGTGGCTAAACCTCCACTCTCTGGTATTCTGTGTGCTAGGGTAAACTGAGACCACACTGGGCATACTGAGTGTATGAAGATATTGAACAACATCTGAGTATTTTACTGAGTAACCTGAAGAAACTGTACAGAGAACTAAGTACGGTGCCTGTAACCATTTAAGGTTTGAACTGCTCGTAACCAACCAAGCTTTGTTCCTCTCTTGAAGAAAAACAATCACTCTAACTACCTCTCTGTAAATAATAAACTCCAATTTATATAAATTATTATAAAATCAGTTACAGCCTCTAAGACTCTCGATTTTACCTGGGGGGGGGGGAAGAAAGGGAAGCTTTCTCCTCACACAAACAAAGGTGACAAACTGTGGGGTTTAAGAAATATTAAAAGCCCCTCACAGTTATTGGTAACAGAAGAAAAAATTGTGAGGGTTCAAAAAGGGAAGAAGGACCCTCACAGAAGTCATATATTGTCAAAAATGAACACATTTAACTTTGCATTGTGAAAAGGCTTAACAATGGGTTCCCAACCATGCTGCAAATCTCTAGTCTGAAGACTTGAATCCTAATCTTAAAACACATCATCGGTGACCTGTACATGTAGCTCCTTATCACCTGCTATGGAAAGCAAAGAACCATTAGCATCAGATAACACTAGGAATGTCCTAAGTGGCACTTACTTGCTAAAAAACAAAATCAGGGAAATCAGGGAAATTTATTTCAATATACCAGGTTCAGGGCCAAGCTAATAAAAGTCATTCAGAAAACATCCGATGCATTTTGAGCCAATAGTGTTCTTCATCAGGGAATTCTAAGTGCTGTCATAAAGGTATATGTTCTTCTTCACTTCTCACAACTTACTGAATGTG
This sequence comes from Euleptes europaea, assembly GCF_029931775.1. NCBI lineage: Eukaryota > Metazoa > Chordata > Lepidosauria > Squamata > Sphaerodactylidae > Euleptes > Euleptes europaea. The sequence goes on from NC_079315.1 coordinate 68,645,747, forward strand.
TTACAACTCTATATATCAGAAAAAGAGGAGGGAATGCATCAGATAACTTTTGGATGACTTTTATTAAACACTTTTTTTATTATACCTTTGAGATAATCCTGTCTACTTTTTTATGCTTAAAGGTTTGGCTCTCCTTGCATCCTTGTAACAGATGTTTTAAAGGAAGGAAAAGTGCCATTTCTGCTTTAAAAATAATTTATTATTAAATTACTTATAAATGAGAAAATGCTAACAATATAAAAATTAGTCCATAAAGAATACAAATTAGGACCAAAAAATGACACTTGGGAGACAGTAATGACTACAAGGGAATTTCAAAACGTTTAGGTTGATGATGAAGAAACTGAAATTGTTCAAGATTTTCTGTTTGTTGTTCCTTGAAATTGTTCAAGATTTTCTGTTCCTTGGCATATCAACCAAAAGGGAAACTGTGACCAAGAAATCAGAAGGAGATTGATACCGGGAGGGGCAGCCATGAAGATGCTAGATGAGATTCTTAAGTGTAAGGATGTGTCACTGGCAACCAAGATCAAGTTAATTCATTCTGTAGTATTCCCTATTATTACGTATGGGTGTGAATGTTGGACAATGAAGACAGGAAGAAAGTTGATTCCTTTGAAATGTGGTGTTGGAAGAGAGTTTTACAGATACTGTATATTACCCCCCCCCCAAAAAAAAACCACTCAGTGGGTTGTAGATCAAATGAAGCCTTAACTCTCCATAAAGGTAAAACAGAGGATATCATACTTTGGTCACATTATGAGAAGATAGGAGTTGCTGGAAAGACAATAATGCTAGGAAAAATTGAAGGTAGCAGGAAAAGAGGAAGACCCAATATGAGATGAATTGACTCTATAAAGGAAGCCACGGCCCTTAGTCTGCAAGACACAAGCAAGGCAGTTAACTAGGGTTGAGGGGGCGGGGGGGGGGGTAATTAGGTAAATTTCGCGTTCGGGTTTATTCCCCTCCCCCCTTTTTTTGTAAACTTGGAAAAAGCCAAATACCTATACCGGTAAAGGGGTATTTGGCTTTATTTCTGAGTTTACTGAAAATATTTGGGCCCAATGCAGTCTTTGGGGATTTTTTTCTGAAGCTCCTGTGGGAACATTTTTGGGAACACAGTTCCCAATTTTTCAGGGTAGCTTCAAGGGACTCTCCATGCCTGAACCCTGAAGTTTGGTAAAGATTGGGTCAGGGGTTCCAATTTTATGGGGTCCCAAAGTGGTCACCCCCTCCTCCATAGAAAAGCATGGTAAAGTTTACAATGCTTTTCAATGGAGGAGGGGGTCAACCTCTTCGGGACCCCATAAAATTGGACCCTAGCCCAAACTTTACCAAACTTTGTAATATTTGAAGGCTAGGGATCTTTAGTATGAGAATTGGCTGTTACAAATATGCTTCTGAGCTAAATTGTGAAATGTCGGGTGACATGCATTAACTTTCTATGAAAGTTTCCCAACTGTAAAATGGATATAACAATAACCTGTTTTGTAACAATATTGTGAATAATACTTTCAGGGATATCAGCACCAACAACAGAAAAGATTTCCTCTGGTGACTCCTTATACCACCCAGACCTAAGCCAAACATCACATGAAAGCAAATCGCATGACTTGCCTGACTTCATGGACCTTCAAGGATGGCTAATGCCCCCCCTCCAAGTTCTATTAAGCTGATCTCAGCTGTTCTGATGTTTGCAAAAGAGAAAGTTTCATTACCAGTAATACAACACTTGGTATGGACTGTGTTGGTTGATCTGTGGTGGACTAGTATCTGCTGACTTGCAGCTGGGAATAGCCCAGACAAGTGGGAGCTTGGGGATCCATCTCTTCCCCATTGCTGAGCCTGCCAAGGCTGCTACCCCCCAGTCCCAGAGTTGCCCTGGGCTTGCCCATGGAGGCCGTCACTCCCCCCCATCCCAATTTCTGCGGGCGAGCCGGGAGTTGCTCCGGGCTCACCTGCTGATGCCACCTCCCCCAGTCCCGAACTCAGCAGGCAAGACTGCACTTGCTCCGGCCTTGCTCACTGGAGCCGCCACCCCTGTCTCCCTCCCATCACTGCTCCAGGACCCCACCACCTACCTTAAACCTGCTGCCGCTGCAGTGAATGGGCCTGGAGCTTCTCCTCGCATTTGCCACCGCAGCAGCAGCTTCTCCGCACTAGTGGGGATGCTGGAAGCCATTTCGGGTCTGGCTGAGCCAGTTGGGGGTGCTGGGAGTCACCAGTGGTAGGTACATTCTCTGCACATGTACAGAGAATGCTTTATTTAGTTTGGGAGGATTTAACCCCCTAATTTATTTTTAAAAAAACTTTTCAGATTTTTCTGTAGACCCAGGGGGTCCTCTGAGTCTGCAGAAAGACTTGTTTGGGATCAGTGTGCCCCCTATCTGTGGAATGAAGTTTCCTCAGGCAAGGGGGCACATGTGTAAATTAGATATATAATCTTCAGTCTCTTCTTGAGCTGTAATTTGTCAGAACAATTTAACTGCTGTAACTGTATTTGCCAATAGATTGTGCATCAGATTACTAGATTTTTGGCCTGTCATTTTGTGACTGAGCCATTTGAAAGTATTAAGTTTTGCCACAGGCTTCATTCAAATGAATAGCTTCTGAAAAATGAAAGGGTCAGAAAGTTTAATTTCACTATGAAAAACTGACAAATATCAAAAGCTTGAAAAACAGATTTGGAAAACCAACTATTAAGCATAAAAGAGCTTTCATTGTATGAATTCTGAACACTCATTTTATTACTAATGGTTTATTTAAAGAGAGCCACAATTAGAATTCTTCCTTATATTTCTTATTAAGAGATTTAGAACTACATCTATTGGTCCATTAAAGAAGAGCTAGCCAGCCTTGATATATAAGTTGGCAGTTTCATCTTGAAACAATTGCTATTTAATGAACAAGAAAAGAGCATTTTGAGGTTCAGTGTTTATTTTTATATAGTATTCATATCTGGATGGTTCAAAGACAAGGTTTTTAATGCAAAAATTTACAAGTTTTAGATTAATTGGACCCTAATAGAGACACATACCATTACTCTTGCAAGACTTTTACTTGTTACCCCATTAAGTATTATAACCACCAGTCTGTATCTTAAAGTCTTAAAGTTATCTCTAATAAAAGTAGAGATTTTTTAAAGTACCATATATAGCTGTCATTCCCCTCCAATTTAAATGGCACATTAGGGAACTTATCCCACAAAGCATGCTTCCTCTCTTTAAAATCAACAGTATACTGCTAACAGAGGTTGTAATTTGTTTTTTAGAAACGGAACAAAAGGCACAACAGGACACTGAAATGAAGGGAAAAGAAAATCAATGGTTTTGCAATGAATAGGTCAAATCCAAGTTTCTCTAGTTGTGTGTGTGTGTTAAGTGCCGTCAAGTCGCTTCCGACTCATGGCGACCCTATGAATGAAAGTCCTCCAAAATGTCCTATCTTTGACAGCCTTGCTCAGATCTTGCAAATTGAAGGCTGTGGCTTCCTTTATTGAGTCAATCCATCTCTTGTTGGGTCTTCCTCTTTTCCTGCTGCCCTCAACTTTTCCTATCATGACGGTCTTTTCCAGTGACTCTTGTCGTCTCATGACGTGACCAAAATACGACAGCCTCAGTTTAGTCATTTTAGCTTCTAGGGTCAGTTCAGGCTTGATTTGATCTATAACCCACTGATTTGTTTTTTTGGCAGTCCACGGAATCCGCAACACTCTCCTCCAACACCACATTTCAAAGGAATCTATTTTCTTCCTATCAGCTTTCTTCACTGTCCAGCTTTCACACCCATACAGAGTAATAGGGAATATGATGGCATGAATTAATCTAGTTAGATGACTTTATCTGTAGAATAGTCTAATGGTCAACTGATCACATTGTTAAACAATTGTCACTTTAGGGGAAATAATTAGTGTTTTATGGTTGCTCGGGTTAATGTTCTGAATAAAAATCTTAGAGCTGCACTTGGTTTTTGCTCTCAAAGATTTCAAGGAAATATATGATTTTCAAGGGTGCAAAATGACCATGAAACCCCACCTTCTGTCTTCCAACGTTTTTCTCACCCCTGGCTATAACCATTTTCTCTGCCTCCTGCAAGCTTCAGCTGCTTCACAGTCATATTAATGGTTTCTTCCTTCTTTGCTTTATGACTACATCTAATCAGGGACCATGGATTAACATGAAAGCATCCTATCGCCAAATGATTTGACTGTGTACAGATTTCAGTGAGGGCAACCAAAGTCACAGTGCCTTTACTCTAAAGCACAATTCAGTTCCAGTTACACCAGAAACAAGAAGCGTCAGCCCAGCTGGAATTCTGCATTACTTGTCTCCATTCTACAAACACTTTTGTACTCCTTCAAAACTGTAGAAAATATGGGATGCATGAAAATATTTGTAAAGTTGTTTTTGTAAAACTTGGCCCCTGGCTAGAAATATTCACTAAAAATGTTCAGGATTTGGTTCGCCTAATCAGTCACATTTATGATAGCATGGGGGAATCCAGTGCTTTGACAACAGTCTCACATTAAGGGATACCCTGTCATCACTGGAGTTTAAAGTGATAATTTTAATATTTTTCATTTATAGATAAATTGACAGTACATTTGAACATTCAACCCAACACCTGTATTGTTATTGATCTTTATTTTATTTGTGGCAATGCTGAAGTCAAAACAGGCTTCTAGGCAGTAGTTCAATCAGATAGCCATTTCAACTGAGCAGCAATTTGGTTTTCTAACCCAAAGCAGACTTTAAAATGGCCAGAAGTCCAAACAGGATAATAAGGACACAAAGTTCTCAACGTCCCATTGGCTATTTTGCTAATTGTAGCCATATGATTTATGTGAATTTATAAGAGTACAATTTGCATCACATTGGTGAAACATGAAGACCTTTGAACCTTAGAAATTTCAGTTTAGCCACAAGATTAGAATGGGATAACTGAAGTGTTAACATCTTTAGGCTCATAAAAGTTTCCTTGTTTGTTTATTAAAAACACTTGCATAAATTGGTCCCAACTGAGTTCTTCCTTTCTGAGCGAACCATGATTCTTTTTATCCTTGGATCCAAAAATGATTTCAGTTTCATCACAGAATGGCCAATATAGTGCAGTAAGTTTATTACCCATATGGACAGCAAATGTGTGACATCTCTGGAAAGACTTTATGTTTTTCCTTATACCCGGTATCCCGTGAGTAAACCAGTTACTCTGTTTTTACAACAGGGATAAAATCCATCCTAGAGCACGCTGTAAATTGGTAAACTATAACTGTCTGCTGGATAATTCAGCAGTAGGGACTCATATAGTATGAGGAGCAGTTGCTTCATTTTACATATCTATAATAAGCAGTACCAGCTCAATCTATAGTACTGGCTGAATCAAGTCATCACCCCACTTCATCCAATCTGCCAAGCTGGCTCAGTCCTTACTGCCAACCTGAAGCAAACGCCTTCATCATATCTCTCTTTTTGTTGTTGCTTCTACCACCCCACTTCCTTGCCTCTTCCCCAGTCCTCTTGAAAAATAGGTCAGAAAGTTGTGAATTCCCTTGAGGGCTACTTGAACTCTCTAGAGCAGTGGTATTCATTCCATGGATCACAGAGAGCCACATTAATTCCTGTCAGCTGAAAGAGCCACATGACTACTATATGCCCTGTGAACCACCTTACTTACTCACAATCAATCATATAACTATTATATAACCTTTTATATTATCAAAGTACTTAGTACACATAAGGTTGTTTCTCCCCACTATTGTTGAATATTAGCCAGCTCCTGTGTATCTGGAAAAAAGGGAAGGGCTTGCAAACAAGTCTTGTGGCACAAAGCAGTCTACAAGCATTAAGAACATAAGAAAGGCCCTGCTGGATCAGACCAAGGCCCATCAAGTCCAGCAGTCTGTTCACACAGTGGCCAACCAGGTGCTTCTAGGAAGCCCACAAACAAGAAAACTACAGCAGCACCCTCCTGCCTGTGTTCCATAGCACCTAATATAATAGGCATGCTCCTCTGATTCTGGAGAGAATAGGTATACATCATGACTAGTAGCCATGGATAGCCCTCTCCTCCATGAAAATGTCCACTCCCCTCTTTAAAGCCTTCCAAGTTGGCAGCCATCACCACATTTTGGGGCAGGGAGTTCCACAATTTAACTATGCGTTGTGTGAAAAAATACTTCCTTTTATCTGTTTTGAATCTGTCACGCATAAGCTTCAACAGATGACCTCGCGTCCTAGTATTATGGGAGAGGGAGAAAAACTTCTCCCTATCCACTCTCTCCAAACCATGCATAATTTTATAGACCTCTATCATGTCTCCCCTTAGCCGCCTTCTTTCCAAGCTAAACAGCCCTAAGGGTATTAACCGCTCCTCATAGGCAGTTGCTCTAGTCCCCTAATCATTTTGGTTGCTCTTTTCTGCACCTTCTCAAGCTCTGTAATATCCTTTTTGAGGTGTGGTGACCAGAACTGTACACAGTATTCCAAGTGTGGTCTCACCATAGATTTGTACAAGGGCAGTATGATATCAGCAGTTTTATTCTCTATTAGGCTGGATTTTGAGTTCTCTATTAGGCTGGATAAAATGAGTTCTCATTTGAGTTCTCTATTAGGCTGGATTAAATGGTTCTCTATGATAAAAGTTGCCTTCAGGTTTTTCTCTAGCTCTGCAAGAGAAGGTGTGGTTAGAACCTCTCTCCATGCTAAGTGTTCTACTTTAAAGAAATGCCATTTTATGGATTAGCATTCAACAATGGTATGCCCCATTCCACTATCTCCTTTAGCTGCATATGTTAACCAAACCTCTTACACAGACTCCTACATCTACACAACCTTGATACAATCATTGTGGATAAGTTCTGTTGTGTTTTAAAAATAGAAGTTAGTTTCATATTGAGCCCATGGAAATGATGAAATTATCCCAATTTCTAAACAATTTTCCACTTTCCTGTAACATGGGATGGATGCCACAGGTAGGGTTGCTAGGTCCCTCTTTACTACCGGTGGGAGATTTTTGGGGCGGAGCCTGAGGAGGGTGGGGTTTGGGGGGGGGTTGATGATCTCTGGCTTTTCACCTGATATTTGTCGTCAACAAAGAAGATTTTGTACTCACAATTGAGACAATTATGTTAGACAACTTCTGTACATATGTATATATGGAATTTTTTGTGGGTTTTGATGTATAATTTGTCATGTATTGTCTTGAACTATATGTGGTAGTTTATAAAGTATTTTGCACTTTGTTTAAATTGGCTTCGCTCCTGTACTGATTTCCAAATCCCTTGATACTTGTACAAGGGATTTGTACAGTGGTGTCTACTTTGTTTTCTCATTACCGGGAGGTTGGCAACCCTAGCCACAGGTGTCATGTCAAAGATCCACATGTGGCTCCCAATCTCCTGAGTGAATATCACTGCTCTAGAGATTACATCCTCTTTTAAAAATTTGGCCAAAACCTTACAAGAGGACGAAGTTTGGTGAGAATTCGACAAGTCCCATAGAGCTCGTGCAGCCTAACACACAGTTTTTAAAGAGGCCTAGGTGAGTGATGATGCCACAAAGATCCAGAGTGAAGGCAAAGAGGTGCAGGCAAAGATGCAAGTGGTAGAAGAGACATGGAAGATGGGAAGATCGCAACAGTTTGGTAATACAGGAGAGTTCTAACCCCCCCCCCACACACACACACCCTAATTTATTCAGGCAACTTCCCTAGTGGATTTACCATGCAGCTGGACTGAAAATAAGGAGCAGTTGTTTCTGAGATTATAAATTGAATGTTGTCACTTTTTCTTTGTCAGGAGGAATATTGTGCAGTAAGCATAACTTTTGGCAGCTTGAACTTAATTTAGCAATAGACTTGCTGTATATGTATTGGAAAACCTGTCTGTGAACTAGCTTGAAGACATAATGTTATCCAGGAAGGTAAAAACAGAGACTAGGGCAAATTCAGGTTTGTTTTATGAACATGATACAACTCTGGAATTATTTGCTAGTGTCTGAGACAATTAGAAAATGGCAAGCAGGATAATGCACACTTGGAAAATTTGCTAGTGTCTGGGTAGTATCAGCAAACAGTAGCTATGTTCAGCCTCTCCCATTAGAAACAGAGGAAGTCGGTCCTAAACAGAAATAGATTTAACAGAAAATTATATTCCACTCAGAAAAGCATATTTCTAGTATATGATAGGGTCCTTGCTTGGTGGGCAAATTTTAATCAGGGTCAGTTTTTAATTTGTGATTAAAGTTTAGCTGATTAATAGAACCAATTAATTGATGAACCTTGCTACCCTATCAAAATGATATAATGTTGTATGCAGCATAGTAGATCCAGAAATTCATACCTCCTGAAGATGTAATGAATAAAGGCCCTGACAGTTTGCTATTTCATCAGTTTGCAGTGCTCTTAAATAACAGGACAACGTAGAAAGTTTAAAGATGACAGAATCTGAATAGGAACTTAAGGAGAATAAAGATCAGCTAAGCAGAGTATTCTGCAACCATGAAGGTCCTTGTAGGTTAAAAGGAGTTTTTTTTAAATCTAATTTCTTGACTTTATGGTAAATCAGTGTAACGACTCACAAAAAGGAGGTGAAATATGATGTCATCTTGTGTTTGCAACTAACATTTCCTTATCAGTGTGAACTATCTATATTTATTTTTTTCTAGGGTCTGTTCCGAACTCCATCTGCTGTAAATGACAATCAAGGAACAGGGCAGATTTAACAGAAAATCATATTCTACTCAGAACAGCATATTTCTAGTATACGATAGGGTCCTTGCTTGGTGGGCAAATTTTAATCAGGGAAACAAAAGGATTGGTTTATCATTTTGACTCAACAACTCTGGAAAATTCAAGGTGACACTGAACCTTTAAGAGGTGCTGAGTCTATAATTGGAAATTAGGTTAGGAGAATGTCATCATAAAAGATGGTAGGTAGACTTTAGCCACCTAGAAGTTCTGCACCACTATTCTTTCAAAAATTCTAGATCCCGATCCAGCCAGAAGGATTGTGGATAGATGCATGTTTTCACATCTGGGTTCTTTTTCAGGATTGTTAAATGGATGTATAGAATGGATGCTGTTGAACTTGGACTGGGACTGCAGTGTGGGAGGAAAGGCTTACAGTCCATTCCTCACCTTTTAGCGGTCGGGAACAGCATGGCTGAGGCACCACTGCGGTGCCTCCAAACCCATTTCCCAGCCACCAAAAGGCTTTAAAAAGCCTTTCGCTAGCTTTTAAAATTTCAAATGGGGCATTTTGCACCATTGAGGGCAGCGAAACTGCACCTGCAAAAAAGCAGGTGCAGCAACGCTGTTCTCCCCGCCAATGTGCCAGGCCGAAAGAGGACAGGAAGCTGCCTACTGGCAGCTCCACCCCATGGCATGCCCTGGGAACGCCCCCTGGGACACCGGCACAGGCAGCGCCAGGAGGACAGTGTCCAGGCCTCCCCGCCATCGTCCGGCCCATCCTGGATGGCATAAGTAATGCCGATGCCAATGCTGGCGTAGGGGGTCTGAACGCCAGCGTAGCCCCTTCCTGGCCTCCAAATGACTGTTGTCCTTGGAGGTCAGGAATGGACTGTTAATGCTTCTTCCCCTTTCATCATGGTCACAATTAGAATCAGCAGTTGAAGAAAAAAGGAGGGGAATAAAACCCAACTTAAAAACTGCTTTACTAGGTTGATACCTGCACACATAGTATTTGAGAGACTTATACTAGACAGTATTACAACAAGAACCTATTATACCAGATTTTTGAGTAATTGAGAATAGAATTTACAACATATACACATGCCTGGTTGGGTTTGAACTGTTTGTGTTTGTATTTGTATTCATTAATGTATTTCTGTAAATGTGTGCAGGTTTACAAAGGGTGTTAATTAACCGCTGATGAAGGCCCCATAGTTATCAACCTCAGGAAATGCCATTGTGCTATTTTAATGCTTTTAAATAATTTTAACTTCTATATAGCGCTTCTAATAAATTATACTTTCCGTATTTATACATAGACTTATATATATTTTCCTTTCACCCAACCTTGGGTACCCGGCACAATTAGAATCAGAGAGCCTCACACCTCACAGGAAACTTTAAAAGCCACCGCAAGGTCCTGTCTTGAGATTCATGATTTGGAAATGTCTTTTAAGGCTGAAATTCTATGCATTTACTTGGAAGTAAGTTCTTTTGAACCCAGAGAGACTTTCTCCTAAGGAAATAAGTATAAGTAGGATTGCCAGGTCCCTCTTTGCCACCGGCGGGAGATTTTGGGGGTGGATTCTGAGGAGGGCAGGGTTTGGGGAGGGGAGGGACTTCAATGCCATAGAGTCCAATTGCCAGAGTGGCCAGGTGAACTGATCTCCAGGTGAACTGATCTCTATTGTCTGGAGATCAGTTGTAATAGTAGGAGATCTCCAGCTAATACCTGGAGGTTGGCAACCCTAAGTATAAGAGATTTCACACGATTTCAATTAGTAGTTGTTTGGCTTGTAGATTTCAATCACTGGGAATCACATGCCATTACATCACTAGCAGATCTAGTATTAATCAAAAGCCAGATGTTGTTAAAGCCAGATGTTGAGAGCCAGCATGGTGTAGTGGTTAAGAGTGGTGGTTTGGAGCAGTGGACGCTGATCTGGAGAACCAGGTTTGATTCCCCACTCCTCCACATGAGTGGCGGAGGCTAATCTGGTGAACTGGATTCCCCTCCCCCACTCCTACACATGAAGCCAGCTGGGTGACCTTGGGCTAGTCACACTCTCTCTGCCCCACCTGCCTCACAGGGTGTCTGTTGAGGGGAGGGGAAGGGAAGGTGATTGTAAGCCGGTTTGATTCTTCCTTAAGTGGTGGAGAAAGTCAGCATATAAAAAGCAACTCTTCTTCTTCTTAAGGTTGTTACTGAGGAAATAAATGGTGGGATGTATCTTGCCAATGGCATTTGGAAGCTTTTGGACATAGAATGGGAACCATGCTGCTGTCTTTCTAGAACACATTTATGAAGTTAATTTTGTATACTTTTGGGAATGATTTTTCCCATTCTTTCTAAAGTAATAGATAAAGCATCAGATATGTAATTCAGTCTTTTGTGCTCACTAGATATGAGATGTCAGTTGGAAACTTCTGCTGCTAGATTTTTGGACAGCTTCTGTCCCTTTGCTCAGTTCTTGTCACTGTTCACATTTCTGCACCTGAGACCTTGAATGCAGACAGCCACCTGCCGAGCAGGAGGATGTATTCCTGAGGATGAGCGTGCCTTTGATTTAGTTGCTCACAAATGACTAGACCAGACAGCTGATCGAGTAAGCAAAATCTTATTTCTGAGCAGATGGCCTGTTGCAGGGAGACCATAGGAAATGCAGTATGCTGTGATAGCAAACACAGCATGTGGATAATGTGCAAAGAAGAAAAAAATGTAATTATCCATTTAACCTCCTCTATGTATAAAATGTTCTCATCTTGTTTTGTAAACATATACTTCAAACATGTAGTGGCAAATGATAAGAGCGTTTATTTTTATGCCATTCTTATAGTTATGCAACATTAATGAATTGTGTGGAATCAGTTCTGATTAGTGGTACCACTTCCTGGTAAGTGGAAGTGGAATTAGCCCTTGGAAAAAAAATCACACAGGAAATGTTCCTACGGAAATATTTTTTTCATTTACTTTATAATGTAATTGTAGCTATCATTTTACAGAGATGGCATTATGATGCTGCTAGAATTTCTGCATTCTTACTGTCCTGTCAAAGATCCTTTTCTATTTTCCTCACTCTTCTTATCATTCCTTTGAGATCTGACGATTAAAACAAACCTGCTACTTTTCTTGTTTCTGTTATGACTGCTATATTATGTAGCTGTTTGATATGTATTTGATAATGTGCATCTTGGGAAGAGTCTGGGAAATAGGTGTCATTGATTATAAAGCCTTGTCTGTTTACATAAAAAGAAAGGAAAGCACCAGTGACTACTTACCATTGATGTCGGACATAAACTCTTATCACCGTTGCCTTTTTATGTGCCACCTCTAGAACTAATAACAGCTAAAGAAGAATATATATGACATGCTGTGAGTCTATGTGGAACAGCCAGATAATTCCATTGATGAAGGTGGTTGTCCCAGAGACTTTTTGGCAGATAAATTAAAAGTCCACTTTTATTTTATATCCAATATGTAATAGGTAACATGTCTCGTGAAGTAAACGTCAGATTATACTGAACAATTATGGATGAATAAGTGATCCTTTTTTTTTGCTATAAAGAATGTAATAGAGTAATAGTATTAGAGAAGAAAGATATAGCACTTTGATTTGCTTGTGCCAAGCTTTTTAAATCCATCATGACATAGTAATCTAAAATAGTTCTAAATATTGTCGAAGGCTTTCACGGTCAGAGTTCATTGGTTCTTGTAGGTTATCCGGGCTGTGTAACCGTGGTCTTGGAATTTTCTTTCCTGACGTTTCGCCAGCAACTGTGGCAGGCATCTTCAGAGTAGTAACACTGAAGGACAGTGTCTCTCAGTGTCAAGGGTGTAGGAAGAGTAATAGTCAGAAAGGGGTTGGGTTGAGCTGAGTAATGTCCTGCAAAAGTAATGTGCTAATCATTGTCCTGTAAGTATCAAGATAATGTGCTAATGAGGGTATGGTATGTTAATATGGAACCATTGTATCCTGAAGTGATCTGTTAATGTGTGTAATCCAAAGCTAATCTGCATGGCTATTGTTAAATGTTGTCTTTGTTAGTCTGGAGGTTTTCAGAACAGGAAGCCAAGCCTTATTCATTCTTAAACTCTCCTCTTTTCTGTTAAAGTTGTGCTGATGTTTATGAATTTCAATGGCTTCTCTATGCAATCTGACAAAATAGTTGGTAGAATTGTCCAGTCTTTCAGTGTCTTGGAATAAGACCCTGTGTCCTGTTTGTGTCAGTCCATGTTCAGCCACTGCTGATTTCTCAGGTTGGCCAAGTCTGCAGTATCTTTCATATTCTTTTATCCTTGTTTGTATGCTGCGTTTTGTGGTCCCGATGTAAACTTCTCCACAGCTGCAAGGTATACGATATACTCCTGCAGAGGTGAGGGGGTCTCTTTTGTCTTTTGCTGAATATAAAATAGTTCAATACATTTATTTGGATCAAGGTGCTTTCCCCCAGCATTTGTATACCCCTGGAATCCCTCCTTGGTGTTTACCTGGTCTAACATGTTCTGATCCATGGCAACAGAAATAGCTTACCCACCAGGTTGCTTATCTCCTTTTGTCCATATAAAGGGGATATGGGAGATATTCTGAACCATACCCACATCCTTTATATTGCCATTTAAAGGGTATTGGTAGCAGGATGCACACCTTAACATAGTAAGGGGGGTTGTGTGTGTCAGTGAAGCTGAGAGCAATACTGTAAAGAATGTAGACTCTGTCAAAGAGAACTATTATAATAACTGGTTTAAAAAATTTTAAGACAGCAGCAAAAAAAGAAGAACAAAAGATGTGTTCCGCAAGGTCCAAGAAATCAAAGGGAAATTTAAAGCACGATTAGGCATGATGAAAGATCTACACAGAAATAAATTAACTAGATAGGACAAAATTTTTAAAAAATGGTAATACAATGAAGAACTATTAAGGAGAGGTGAAAGGATGAAAGATATTTTGGGCTTGGATCAAACCCTCAGCATTTCACTGAATTACATGTGCATAGGTTTAGCTTTAATACAGGATTATGAATAATAGTGGAATACTAAAGAGAGTTAGTTCTACATAGGATTGCACTGTAGAGGACTGTGCTAAGGGGAAAATGCATTTAGAGACCAGTTTCAGGGCAGTATAGATGATAGGGTAAGATTAATTTTGGATATGTACAGAGTAGCATTGTGTTCTCATATTTTCTGCCTGTTTTGTGAACTCAAGTGGCTATTCTACGTTGCAAGGCTCATCTTCCTAAGGCTCTCATGCCTCCCTCTCTGTATAGAGATTACTATACTTTGACTGTTAAGTTTCAATAGGTTTAGACTTTATAAAACTGTAATTGGGTGGCTATAAAATTGAAACCCCAAAAATGGCCTTATTGATGTTAACAAATTAGTAATCAATATTACTTTCTTCTCTATTATCAATGTCTGTTATAGAAAACCCTTCTTGGTCCCTTACCCCCAGTTTTTTCCTCTGCAAGTACTGCAGTTTTGTGAACAGATCTCAAGCGGGTTTTTTTTAATTACACTGAGATGTATAAATCAAAGTTAAATGAGTGCATATGAAAATACCAGCAAGCCTAATATAAATGCAGTTTCTCCTAGCTGGCTCCAGCAAATAATGGTGCAGAGAAGAGTATAAGGTCATTTGGTTTCAGAATGGTCCATATGGCAATTCAATCTGTTTGCCACCAGGCTTCCTTAGTTCCACAAGTAGATGGAAAGAAGGCATATTAATTCTCAGGTTTAAATGCCTGCCATTAAAGTTCTAATGAGGGATATTTGACTGTCAAACAGCATAATCTTGGGTGAGCCTTACAGTTATTAAAGTCTGAAGTTCTATGGGGCCTCGAGCTAGATGGGCACACTCCATGATTGTCTTTCCCTAGTCTCACTGCTGCTTAATTTCTCTGCATAAGCAACATTTGAAAATTTCTGGAGTAAGCTTATATGATCCGTCATTTGTAACAACTCCTTTGGCAACAATGGTGGACTTAAAAGAAGCAAGTGATGTGGATATTCACAGCCTTCCAGTCTTGTATTCCAAATTCAGCCCTTAAATATTCAAAATGATATATTTTTGAAGCACTGCAAAAATGACCATTCATGGAAGATGTTGCATGTGATTGACAATATTTTGTATGATAATTGCAGCTGTCATTTCCAGAATAGAAAAACAGACCTGGGCAACAGAACAAAGCTTCTGGTGGGGTACTTGGGGGACGGAGATGCATAATGGATTTGAGGTACAGAAGCTCCTGTTGACCTGTTAAGAATGCAGAATTATTTGCATCAGATTTTGCCTTCTGATGGTTGACCAGTTAGCATAGCTGGAGAAATGCACCAGTTCCACACATAAAGAGTTGCATTCAGCAAAGTGTACAACAACAATAGGACTTAAAGAAGCATTAACTTGAGACCTTCCAGCACCAGTAGACCTTCAGGATATATTGGTAGTGGAAAGTGCCATCAACTTGCAGCCGACTTATGGTGGCCCCATAGGTTTTTTAAGACAAGAGACATTCAGAGGTGGTTTGCCATTGCCTGCCTAATGACCCCTGGATTTCCTTGGTGGTCTCCCATCCAAATATTAACGAGGGCTGACCCTACTTAGTTTTTGAGATCTGACGAGATTGGGCTAGCCTGGGCCATCCAGGTCAGGGCTCAGGTTATATTACTTACAGGTATACAAGAAACACAGCAGATGGAAGGGGAAAACCAGAAAAAAGTTCTGAATGGCAGAAAGCATAAACCGCAGCTTCCCCTAGAGTTAGAATGGACTAACTACATCCTGTGTAATCTCATATGTTGGCATGCTTTCAGACTGAGAAGGGATCAGAACTCCATTCTAACACTGAAAATACAAAAGACATTACAGGTTTGTATTTTCCCCTCCAATATTTAAAATGAAAAGGACTCTTGGGAGCCTGCAGTGCTGAAAGCCAGATCTGTTTATGTGTGTGTGTGAGGTAGGAGGAGGAAATGACAGAAGACTGAGCTGCTTAACCCTTTTGCCTCTCCATGGCTAAGAAAGTACCTAACTTTTCTCTATGTGAAAAATCAGATGGAGTCACTTGGAGCATTTAAATAGCTGGAGTTAAAGGTTAAGAAGAAAAACTACTGTAGTACAAAGGACTAAGCAGGGGCAGAATGACCATCTACCTTACAGGGAAATTTCCCTGTTGGTTGTAGAGGACCACTAGCAGTGAAGTGGAAGCCTCAGTAACTCTACTAGTATCTCACACATTCCACTCAGCTTGGACCCTTCAGTGGCTACAATGATATGTGTCAGTTCACCTACCCTGCACTTCTTTCTACACTACTGTCAATTGTGGGCGGAGGCAATGGGTGCCCATTGTGGTGCTGTTGTGTTGAATGGCCATGCAACAACATGGAACAATAGCATCACAGGGACCACTTAGCTTGGCTTGCTCCAGGGCAGGGTAGCCATCTTCCCATGGGGAGTGGGGATACCCTGCCCCCAAGCTCTTGTTTTCAAAAATAAACAAAAAAATTCAATTAAATCAATGGCATCACTTCTGAGGGAAACCTGGAAGTGATGTCACACCTCTCTAGGAATTCCTGGGACTAAGCATTTCTCCATGATCATTTAGTCTTGAGTACAGTAGTTAGTTGGCAGTGGCCGGGGTGGGTGGGGGAGAAGTCAGCGGAAAGATAAGCACAACTACACAATGTACAGTTCCAGCCTAAAGTATCTTTAAAACATATTATTCCAATGCCTCTGGGGCCAAAGTCAGCCAGAATACCAGTGAGAGGGGAGAAGAGATAAATGACTGGAGGCAAAATTGGGCAAAACTGCAGTAAGAGTTATCATCATTCATCTGACATGGAAGCATATATAAAAGCAATAGCATAATTCTTATAATTTGAGGTCAAGGTTGGGAAATTTCTGACAATGTCTGGTTAAGGTAGCAAAAAAAGTGGGAACTTCAGTCATGATATCTAGTGTATAGAAAAAAGATTATGTAGAGCCCATTGCTGTTGATTTCTGGGACACTACCACTTTCATTTACAGGAAAAAGATGGCTCTCTTCTTGCTATCATCCCAGTTTTGAAATAAGATTTAAATGAAAATGAAATTTGCATTTTTTAGTCAGAGCAAAAAATGTGTGTTTTGTTGGCATGGAAGTGCTTTCTGCCCTTGTATATCTTTAGTAATATAAAGATATATTAATTTATAAATGAAGGCATTTGGGCTCAATGTGTTTAAAGAATAAATAACATTGAATTATTCAGTCAATATGTGTGTGCATATGTGTGTACTTGGCCAGTTCCACTGCATAGATAAGTATACCTATTATTTTGTCAAACAAAATGGGACAGCTGGAAGACACTTTAATTAATCCACAAGCATCTCATTGAGGTAAGGATTTGTATTCTCATGAGTCAGAAACCTGTAGAAGTAACAAGATACCAAGGGCATAATTAAGATGCAGTGATTGAAATTATGCTTTAAGACTTCATTTTGTCAGATTTAAGAGGTTGTGGTAATTATATGATTTGTTATACTCTACTGATGATTTTATAAAAGTATTCATTCCCACTTTGGGGGCACCGGGGGCATTTTGGAAAAATCTCAGTGTTTTTTAATGGATCAAGCTTTCGGAAAATACAAAATTAGGTACTCCTAGAATACATACATTTCTGTGCACCAAGTGATTGTGCTGTTATCAAAATAAAACTATTTTCCCCACAATGGGAAATGTAAACCCCAACAGTCTAATCCCCTGCATCCATGCAGTTTTGTTCTTAAAAGCAAAGTAATGGCTATGTTTGAAAACTTTATAATTTATGCAGCTCTCAGTGCAAACAACCAGATGGCAAACAACCCAATATTCTATACATATTGTCATTCAAGAATGTTGAACCCATATTTTGGCTGCCAGCAGAAGCCAACAGGAGCATATATATGTCACTGATAATTTGTCAGTTTGTCCTACTAATGACAGAAATTGTAATTATCAAAAACAATTAAAAAGATTTCCTAAAGAATCTGTCAGTTAAGCAATTTCTGAAAGTATTTGACATTGAATAACACTGGTGAAATTCTATGGTTTTGTGTATATGTCTCTATGTGAGCAGTGGGGAAAAACAAATATTTTAAATAGTCTATTGAGAGTATAACCTAAAAACTAGTATGTAAACTGCTTAAAATAGCAACTAAGGGCCATATTAGAAGTGATGATATCCTCGTGCCTCCACAAGGACACAGGTGCCATTTTAAAGTCATTAAAAATGCTGTGAAGGTCTGATCCTGTAAGAGCCTGATCCTGACCAGGCCCACAGTATGGCTCTGTTGTCCCCGTTCCCATTTTCAAATGTCCAAGCAGTTGCAGGGTGTGTGTGTGTTTGCAGGTGTGGTCATTTCAGCTCTTGATAAAGCATTGGGGGTGGAGGGAGAGACAAGAGTGCCTCAGCCCACTGTGCTGTGGACTGAATCAGGATCAGGCTATTAAGGCATTTTTAATTGCCTTAAAATGAGAGTGGCATCTTCATGATAGCCATGAGGATTCTGCCACGTCCAGTTTAGCTCTAACTCCCATGCTGGTATAACTTGGGGATGTGCTGTTGAAATGTTATATGTTAGTGGAAATTATCAATCATCGTTTAAAACCAGGACCAACAGTGAAGACCTTTGTGAGGCTCTCCACAAATTGAATCAATGTGTAACAATGTGCCAAATGAAATTCAATGTAGATCAGTGTAAGGTGATGCACACTGAAACAAAAAGTCCCAGTATTAAAAGCCCATTCCTGAGAGGGGGGAATAGATCCACGGCGGCCAGGAGTTGTGCAGCCA
The DNA here is from genome assembly GCF_029931775.1 of Euleptes europaea. Classification (NCBI taxonomy): domain Eukaryota; kingdom Metazoa; phylum Chordata; class Lepidosauria; order Squamata; family Sphaerodactylidae; genus Euleptes; species Euleptes europaea. The sequence goes on from NC_079315.1 coordinate 68,664,240, forward strand.
CACTGCCTCCTCAGAGGTTTCCCGGATGCCACGGAGAAAATAAACGAAAAAGGTGACATGGCCATTCCGCAGCTCAAGAAGGTGTTCCTGGGACGAAAGGGGTTAGGAACGCCCTCCCCTAAACATCACTGTGGCATGCTGCTTCTAGGTTAAACAGGCACTTATGACGGTATGGTGTCACACCAGCTCCTTTGGAGCTTTGTCCCCCCACCCAGGATTGCACTCTGAGTATATGTAAATAGAGTCTGAACTTGCTGAGACCAAGAGGGAAAGAGACCTTGGGGTCATAGTAGACAGCTCAATGAAAATGTCAACTCAGTATGCCACAGCTGTGAAAAGGCAAACTCAGTGCTGGGGTTTATTAGGAAAAGACTTGAAAATAAAACAGCTAATATTATAATACCCCTATGGTGCAGCCTCATTCAGAATACTATGTGCAGTTCTGGTCACTGTATATCGCTATATTTCAAGAAGGACATTGAAGAGCTGGAAAAAGTGCAGAAGGGGGTGACCAAGATTATTAAGGAGTTAACACCTTTCTTATGAGGAAGGGCTGAAGACTGGAACTTTTCAGTTTAGAAATGAGACAGCTAAGGGGGGGGCATAACAGAGGTTTATAAAATTAGGCATGGGGTAGAGAGAGAGGGTGGAGAGGACTTTCCCCCTTCTCTCTAAATACTAGAACTCAAGGCCAGCTGATGAAATTTACAGGCAGTAAACCACTGAAAGTTAAAAGAGAAAGTGCCAAAGCAGGACTACAGCTGAACATCAAGAAAACAAAAGTAATGACTACAGGAGAATTACACAACTTTAAGGTTGACACTGAGGAAATCGAAATTGTTCAAGACGTTCTATTCCTTGGCTCCACCATCAACCAAAAGGGAGACTGCAGCCAAGAAATCAGAAGGAGATTGAGACTGGGAAGGGCAGCCATGAAGGAGCTAGAAAAGATTTTGAAGTGTAAGGATGTGTCACTGGCCACCAAGACTAGATTAATTCATGCCATCGTATTCCCTATTACTATGTATGGGTGTGAAAGCTGGACAGTGAAGAAAGCTGACAGGAAGAAAATACCACTTTTTCACCACTTTGAAATGTGGTGTTGGAGGAGAGTGTTACAGATTCCGTGGACTGCCAAAAAAAAAAAAAACAAATCTGTGGGTTATAGATCAAATCAAGCCTGAACTGACCCTAAAAGCTAAAATGACTAAACTGAGACTGTCGTATTTTGGTCACGTCATGAGATTACAAGAGTCACTGGAAAAGACAGTCATGCTAGGAAAAGTTGAGGGCAGCAGGAAAAGAGGAAGACCAAACAAGAGATGGATTGACTCAATAAAGGAAGCCACAGCCTTCAATTTGCAAGATCTGAATAAGGCTGTCAAAGACAGGACATTTTGGAGGACTTTCATTCATAGGGTCACCATGAGTTGGAAGCGACTTGACGGCACTTAACGCACAAACACAAACCACTGAATATAAATGGCAGAAGGCAACATCAGGGGAAGGCCTCTGTGCCCCGAGTCCCCTCAGCATATGTTCTCCCACTGCCTGCTCTCATACGAACCTACCCAAAAATTATGATTATCTTCAGGGGCCCTGATTCACATGCCTCCATCATCTAAGGCAAGAGGGATGGCAACCTGAGAAAGCACCTTTTTGATCATGGAACCAGAACTGTGGAATTCCCTCCCTGGAGTGATATGTCTATCACCTTCTATCACAGGTCAAAACAAGATGTGCCTCCATTTCAAAGTGACTTAAAAATGCCATGAGGGCCTGATCCTGATTGGGCCCACGGTGTGGCTAGCTGAAAAGCTCTTGTTTTCCCCAAGCCTTTGTAAGTATTGAAACATCTGCCGCCCATGTTTTGGCACTTGAAAAGGTGTGGAGAAGGACGAGAGCACCTCAGAATGCTGCAATGTGGGCTCCCCTTGAGTTATTTGTCAATTGCTTTAAAATGGACCTGTAGATTGTCATCACATCTAGCTTGGACCATAGTCTTATTCCCCTCACTGACCCTCACTGCTCATGCTTTAATTTCTGTTTTATATATCTGTATTTTTGAAGTTGATATTTAATATCTTTTTAACTGTCTTGAGAGCTCTAATTAGGGGGAAAGGTAGAATAAAATCATTTAAATAAATAAACATCTACATACAATTTCCCAGTAACTATATAAACCAGCCAAAACACCCATGGAGCATGGAGCTACATTTCTCTGCCTCATGTTGTAAATTAATGAAGGGAATTTGAAGGGAAGGGAGAACTTTGTACCAACAGCTAAAGAGAGCCCTGCTCTGCTTGCATCTCTTACTGGTATTCCATCTCCAGCATCACATAGTGGTTAGAGTGTTAGACAAGGATCGGTGAGACCCTGGTTCAAATCTCCACTCTGCCATTGAAGCTTGTTGGGTGACCTTGGGCCAGTCACTAGGGTTGCCAAGTGCCAGGTGGTGGCGGGCAAACCCCCGCCAATCCACCTGGCCACCCGCTGACCAGCTGAGGGTCGGCGGGCAATCTGTGCAGGCAGGGACAGGTCACTTCCGGTTCACGTCCGGAAGTGCTGCATTGCAAAGGGCCGGTTTCCACTCAAACTCCCAGTTTGAGTGGTAAAGGCCTGTTGCGATGCGGCATTTCCGGGTGTAAAACGCATCACAAGGGGCCGTTTGAATGGAAAACGCCCCCTTGTGGTGCGTTTTACAACCAGAAGTGCCGCATCGCAACAGGCCTTTACCACTCAAGCTGGGAGTTTGAGTGGAAACCGGCCCTTTGCAATGCAGCACCTCCGGGTGTAAACCTCTGGGAGTGCGTGACCCCCCCTCCACTCCAAAAACCTCCCTCCGAAGAAGGACCTGGTAAGCCTACCAGTCACCCACTCTCAGCCTAACCTACCTCACAGGACTGTTGTGAGGATACATGGGAAGAGAGGAGAACAATGTTAGCTGCTTCAGTGCTGGTGGAGATAAGTGCTGTTCTCAGCTGAGAAAACACAGAATATTGACTAGCTATACATCAGCAGCATTAGCACCACACTGGCACCAGGGGCTTAGGAGTGTTCTGTGAGAAATGTACTCTGCTTAGTGAGATCCCTCCCCCAGCTTTTTCACCTTTTAAATCACTGGAATAAGGCTTATGTTTCCCAAAAAAACCTGAACACAGAATGGTTTCTGGTTTTCATTTTATTTTTTTTCTTAAATGTTAAATCAAATACTTGGGAGAACAAGTCAGGAGGATTTTTAAAGAAAAAATCAACACAGATGTTGGGTAACTAGTTAAAAACAAATATCCCAGACTTTCTAATTTGACTTTTCACCCTCAAATTAAACGAAATATCATGAAACAGTCAAACAGCGAGATACTGTAGGACCAGATCCCATTTGGTATAGCTCAGTCTGATTCATTGTGGGTCACACACTGTAAAATATTGGAAAGTTGCAAAGGGAGTCGATATCTACTGTAGATCTCAAATTGTCAGTCTTGTTTCAGTAGAGAAATAGAAACTTATTTATAAAGACCATATGTCAGTTTCAGATATTATGCTGTAAATTATCCAAGCTGCAGTTCCTACTAAATCAAATAGTTCAATATTGTGCCTGCAACTCTAAAATCATGTCCTTCAAATTTGTTTCACTTAACTGACAGTAAGTGCCATTGCTCTGCTTGTGAACACATGGAGCTCTTTACAGATCTCTAGAATTCCATTGTTCTTCTGCGTCAGGACAGGTGTGTATATACAATGAGAATGCGAGGGTAGAGCTGCTCTGGAAAGCATGGTATGCACGGCAATCCGATTGTTGCCTCCAAAGTGTTATGTATGCAAGGAGTCGTTGAACTGGGGGTTTGCATAATTCTGAGTCATTTGGCTAAATTGTTAATCAGCTAATACCAAATCATATTTGCTGTGTGAAATACAAACTGCTGTATAAGCTCTGCTGGAACCAGACAAATATGGAACTACATTTATGTATAAGTATAATGATAAATTTAACAACTGAAACCTGAAATGAATATAGTTTATTGAAAGCACCCCAACTACACATAAATGTACTTAGTAAGATGTTCCTTATCAGGAACGTCATGCTGAAATATTGCTCCATTGCTACTAAGGGAGTTTGTCTTTCTAAACTTTATTTAATGATTAGCTTTTATTGACTGCAGTATTACATTCTGACAGTTCTATGGGTAAACTGTGGTTCTCATGGCATTTAGTGCTTCAGAATGGTACTAAAGACTCATACAGAAGAATAAAATGTTGGGGGAAGGAAACAGAAGTCAATTAATTTTCTACAGGTAGGTCATTATGTCTGTTAGGTTTATTTCATTTTTTTTCAAATGCAGTTGTTAATACTGGAAGGTACTAAAAGGCTACAGATAATGAGTTGGATCCAGCAATCACTTTCTACTAGCACAAGAGCACTTCTGCTGATGCAAAAGGGAAGGAGTGATTTTTACTAACTTCTCCTCCCACTGCAGACCCCCCCCCCCGATCATATCCAGAGCTGAGAGCTGTTCCTGGGAGTCCCCTGGATTCCAGCACAGTGGACTGCAGCGGGAGGCAGGAAAGTTACATTTCATGAACTTAGCTCTGCTCATGGTACTTTGGATGCAACCCAACAGTTGGTTGGAACAGTGTGTCGAAGAGCACCGCCCTGCCTCTGCAAGGTGGTCCTTCGTTTGTTTAGAGGTGGTCCAAAAAGATTCCCAAAAACACGGCACTGGGCTCAGGTGTTCCTCCTGAACCCAGTGGGTATGCTGCCACCAGCCCTTATTCCAAAGACTAGCTCCTAGAGGAGGGTTAAGGGCAACCCTCTCCAAGTAGTTTCAAATTAAGTGTAACGCTCTCCTTGCAAGGTAGGAGGCCCTGCCAGGGGAGAATTACACCAACAAAATAGTTTGAGCCTGGTAGGTGGTCAGACTCAAAAAGGCACTTTCAGATTTAGCGTTGGGATCCACAAAGGTACAAGACACGCCAAATTATAGGCATAAAGTTTTATTTAAGAGTTGTGCTCGTTACAGGAAAAGAAAGGTTTGTGAGGCATTTAGCACAAAACAAGAAAGCTTAATACTTCTAATTACACATTCAGATTCAAATGTTTGGCAAGGCGTTAGAACAGCATTCAAAGGTACAAAAGTCACAAAAGGTTTTTGGTTACAAGTTACCGGACTTCAGAATAGGGCTGTTGAAAAAAAAAACGGTATAGTTCGGCTTCGGCAAAATTTGGCCCGTTTTATTCAGGCCATGCCGAAGTCCGAACTCCCCCGCTTCGGATCCCCAGAAATTCGGGGGGGTCCGGAGTTCGGGGGAAAATTCGCCCCCCGCGTGCCTTCAGGGGGATTCCCTGAAGGCAGGCGGGGAGCCTTTTAAACAGATCTGCGCCTCCCGGCCGGGAGTCCCAGCAGGGCTGGCGGGGGGCTGGCAAGACCCTCTGCGCTGTCTGTGCAGGCAGCGCAGAGGGTTTCCAGACCCCCCCCAGCCCTGCCGGGACTCCTGTCAGGGCTGGCGGGGGGTTGTCAAGCCCCTCTGCGTTCTCTGCGCAGAGAGCACAGAGGGTTTCCAGACCCCCCCAGCCCTGCCGGGACTCCCGGCAGGGCTGGCAGGGGGCCCTTTAAAGAGATCTGCGCCTCTCAGCTGGGAGACACAGACCTGTTTAAAGGGCCCCCTTCCCGCGCCTTCACGGAAGCCCCATGAAGGCACGGGGGGAGCTGAATCTGCCGAATTTATTCACTGAACCCCTGAATTCGGCAAATTCGGCTCCCCCTTTCCTGCCTTTTTTGAGTTTGGTTCGTCCGAACCGAAAAACAGCCGAATCAGGGGAAATTCGGCTGTTTTTTGGTTCGGCCCGAACCGAATCAACAGCCCTACTTCAGAGTTCTTAGCATATTTTGATGCAGCATGCAAGGTCTTCAGTCGGACAAAGGTTCCCCCTAAGGGCAAGATCACAAAATGGTGATGAAGTCATGACCATCACGCCCAAACGTTTACGATTTCTCATTGAACAAGGATCATTTTTATCCTCTCAATCTCAAAAAGCAGGGCCCATTAGCCTATGAGAGTGCAAGGAGAATCATAAACCTATAACTAATTGTCATGTCAGCTCTTGCTTCTCTATTGCATCAGTGTGTCAAAAGGTGGGTCGCATTCTGCAGAAATGCGAGGCACCTGGACGCCCTCAAACTTAGAGATAAGAGCAAAGTTGGCAGATTTGTAACCTTGGTTACTGATAGCCCTTAATGGCCTTCCATTTAAGGAGGACAGGTGTAAAACTGGATGCAGCTGGCATGTCCAGCCCCCGACCTTCAAAGTTAATTCTTCAAATTGAAAGTAGGTTCCCAGGGTGTAAATTGTAGCAGGTTTGTGTTTGCTGTCTCAGCCCTTACAGTTTTATATCAAAACCTAGTAGGCCCCAAAGCCTGAACCAGTGAAGTGTAACAAAAAGAAAATTAGGAATACATTTTCTTTACACAGTGACATATTTTTTTTTTAAATGATGGAATGGCTTCATCTAATGCTGACAGCTGCCAACCAGAAGTGTATGTGAAGCATTCTGATCATGATGTATTCACCAAAGATTGTTGAAAGTCCAAGAGTAAAGAAACCCCAGAAGAGGCTTCAGGAGATGCATGTGAGCTAGCAGAAGTAAAACTACTTCCCACATTCCCGTTGAACCTCAAATGTTTTCCCTAGCATTATGGGTCTGAACAAGATTCTTAGTGGATAATTCCATTGCATATTACTCAATTTTCTTTTCTGCAGTATTAGTCAAGATTAATATAACATCTCAAAACTTGCCTTTCCATGTCCCGTTGTCCTACCTCCTATATATGAATATAGCTTTTTCATTTCTCTTTGCCTTTGTACATAATCATTGTGAGCCTTTTCTTTCTGCCCATTTTCTTTGTTGGTGTTCCAGACTAAATCAGCAATTTCCACTGATTCTGCCTTCCCACTGCAGACTGCTCTCATTTAATTCCTCTGGGTCTACTATCCTCCAGGAGCAGGAGTGTGTGTGTGTGAAGTTCAGTGGGCTTCACTATGGATGATAACCAGGCATCAAGTAATAGTAATTATTCTAGTGAATATCATCAGTATGGTCTGCTCCTTCTGAGCAGGTGAAATACATGTCAGAAACGGCGATTTTCAAATCAAGAATGTGTAACCAAAAGCAGTCCTGGTTTGGGAGCCTTGTTTTGGGGTCACCTCCATGACTTCTTAGGCCATACACTATCTGAGATTGTGGGAGACACTCCATGTTTGATATTAAAGCTGAGAAATTAAGATCAAGCTACATACAACCTAAGGAAAATATTATTATTGTTTATCATCAAAATTAGTGATGACCGGCATTCTTCTCATCACTCTTCCCACACAAGAGGAACCTATTGTTACTTGCTGAAATATTGCACAATTTGCTTTGGGCTTTTTCTTTCTGTAGTTGTCTGAATGTGTAGCATTAGCTACTCCGGCAATAGTTTCCAGCATTGACAGAATGGTAATTATATCTAATTAGAAAAGAGTAAAATGTTATGGGAGAAAAATAATGAAACTTGATTACATTTTATGGAAGGCACATAAAACTCCCAACTTTCATTTTACTCTCAAAATTAGCTTACCAGTTGATAAACAACTAAATGGGTAGTTGGAATTTTCATACTTGTCTTGCTGCATAGCATTCCTTGCTTACTCTTAAGTCAAAAATTTCAATTCAAAGAATTGTTCAGTTCCATTTTATTGCCTTCATTTACTTTTTCCATATAGTTTATGAGTTGCCTTTTGAAGTGATGTGTGTTAAATGGACTGTGTTGAGGTGAAGGATGGGCACTGTAAGATAGCTTTGATAAATTAAAATATAATCTTTTTTCTTAATTATACACACCAGTGGCATTTATTTTAAATTTGCAGTTCTTTTTCATTTTTATTATCTATATTAGCAAGCAAAAAAAGAAAGAAAACTGAGAGATGTTTGCTCTTTATCACAGAATAAGGTCCTTTAAATGATTGTTTCAGCATAACTGTTCATTTCAGTTACTTACAGGCTAGTTTTCAAGCATAGCAATTGTATTCTGGCAGTGTACTGGAGCAAAGGCAGTTTTATAGAAGTGCCGAGAAAGAACCTGGATGCAAAGAGTTTTGTTCGGCAAAAACATGTAGACATCAAAATAATCCAGATGCACAGAATAAGAGCTGAACCTTCATTAAAAATACCTTTGATGGAGTAAGCCTTGAAAACATGGGAAATGTCAAGATGGCAAAACATGGTCAGAATCTAGCAAAATTGTGTCCACCAGGGTGAAGCTTTTAAGCTGTCTACTCATTTGGTGATGTCTGTATCCTAGATATGCCAAAAGATGTCTAAATTAGCAATCGAAAATTAGAAATGAGGTCCAGGAAAATCTTTTGGACTTTAAAAGTTGCACGCTAAGATGTTATGCTGACATTTGGGAAATGGAGATATATATAAAATATAAAATTTGTATGTGTGTGTATGTCATACTCACTGCACCAAGTTAGTAAAATGGAAATATCACTGTGCAGGTTAGGTGGAAGCCCTTGGAACGGACTTCTCCACATTGGTTACATGGACATACTCACTTGTTCCTCACTATCATCACCCTCATCACTAGACTTAACCTTGTCATGATTTGGGTATGCGATGGCAAGCCAGCTCTCCTAAGCCTTAGGTTAGAGATTGCAACCCACTCAGGGAGATGTTTCATTCATTCTACAGTGATCTCAAGACTTCAGCACCTATTAAGTTACATATGTAGCTTGCATACCAAGACTTGACCTGAACTTCACCCAAAAAGCAAGTGCACAAGTAACAAGTTGCTCATCACAGTGTTCTAGCTGAATTTTGAGCAAAAACATTGAGACAATCTTATTAGGGCGTTTGGTTTGCAAGTAAAAGAGAAGCTTGATTATAGTAAGCTCAGCTATTGATCACATTCACAATGAAGTTCTTGGCACTTCTGATTTTACAGTGCTTTTGCCAAGGATTGTCTTTCTTCTGGTTGTCCTGCCTGTTTTTCTGAGGTCTAGTAGGGCCTCCTCAGTTGCTGTGCACAATTTGTCATTAAAATATTACATAAGATATATACCACATGTCCATATTCTCTAACCCAGAGTCTTTTCAAGACAAGTTTACATTTTTGGCAGAGTCCCATGACTTTTCTGAACCTCTTTGCCTTTTATATGCTGGCTTCTTTGTGTTGAATACACTAGGCAAACAATCCATTCTGAGCCACAGCGATAAGACTTATGAATAGGGCTGTTGATTCGGTTTGGGCCTAACCGAAAAACAGCTGAATTTCCCCCGATTCGGCTGTTTTTCGGTTCGGACGAACCGAACTCAAAAAAGGCGGGAAACGGGGGAGCCGAATTTGCCGCCTTTGGGGTTCAGCGAATAAATTCAGCAGATTCGCCCACCCTGCCTTCACGGGGCTTCCATGAAGGCGCGGGGAGGGGGCCCAGGTCTCCCAGCTGGGAGGCGCAGATCTGTTTAAAGGGCCCCTAGCGCAGAGAGCACAGAGGGGTTTGACAGCCCCCCTTCAGCCTTCCCGGGAGTCCCGGCAAAGTTGGGGGGGTCTTTAGACCCCTCTGCGCTCTCTACGCAGAGGGTGCAGAGGGGCTTGACAGCCCCCCACCAGCCTTCCCGGGAGTCCTGGCAAAGCTGGGGGGGCTCTTTAGACCCCTCTGCGCTTTCTGTGCAGAGAGCGCAGAGGGGCTTGACAGCCCCCCGCCAGCCTTCCCGGGAGTCCCGACAAAGCTGGGGGGGGGTCTTTAGACTCCTCTGTGCTCTCTGTGCAGAGGGCGCAGAGGGGCTTGACAGCCCCCTGCCAGCCTTCCCGGGAGTCCGGGCAAAGCTGGGGGGGGGGTTCTTTAGACCCCTCTTTGCTCTCTGTGCAGAGAGAGCAGAGGGGCTTGACAGCCCCCCGACAGCCTTCCCGGGAGTCCCGGCAAAGCTGGGGGGGTCTTTAGACCCCTCTGCGCTCTCTGCGCAGAGGGCGCAGAGGGGCTTGACAACTCCCCGCCAGGTCTTTAGACCCCTCTGCACTCTCTGCGCAGAGAGCGCAGAGGGGCTTGACAGCCCCCTGCCAGACTTCCCGGAAGTCCCCGCAAGGCGGGCGGGTGGGGGTCTTTAAACACCTCAGCGCTGCCTGCGCAGACCGCACAGAGGGGCTTGTTGGGGGGGGCTTTAAACAGATCTGCGCCTTCCAGCTGGGAGGCACAGATCTGTTTAAAGGGCCCCCCGCGCGCCCTGAAGGCACGCGGGGGGGTGAATTTCCCCCCAAACTCCGGATCTCCCCCGAATTTCAGGGATCCGAAGTGGGGGAGTTCAGACTTCGGCACAGCCCGAATAAAAATGGGCCGATTTTTGCCAAATCTGAATTCAATCAAATTTTTTTTCAACAGCCCTACTTACGAAACATCTATAGCCGCTTTCTGCCAGGGCATGGAGCATTTGTATCCAAGGTGACTGGTTGTTTGGAGGGAAGTGTGAGAAACAAGTTAGACAGCCATACTATTAGATTATAAAGCAGTGTCTCTGCTGGCTGATTTGATAATGTTAATGTTATTGTGACGGGAACTGAGAAAGCACATCTACATTAATGATATAATTTCACAGTTCTTTCCCATGTAAATAATCTATGGAATTAATTAGCCCTTCATCTTTGGTACTTCTATACTTTCCTTCTAAGAGGTAACAGTCATGACGTGATGGCACATGTGACCAAATCAGGCTTACTTCTGTCCTTTGACTCTTGTTTATAATTTGATCTATGCTTGATATCATCATGATTTACAATTTTAAGATGCTAAACAAATGAAAATAGATGCTCTGTAGCATTAGCAATTCATGTTATTTACTGATATATTTATAATTAGTAAGACTTGCATTACTGCTCAAATGTAACCAAAATGCTGCTAGCATAATTATAGTTAATAATAAGTTATTACTTTCAGATGTCAACAATAATTTTTAACTAAGCATTACATTTTTTTGCTAATAATGCTACTGAATTGTTCCAGCTGCTAAATTCTCCTGCAGGAAATTATGGGACAATATTCATATAATTATCATTACTTATAAACTGCAAGATGATGTGCACAAGCTCTGCATTATCTACAGGTTGGCCTCCCATAACTGTTAACATCATTTTTAGGGTGGAGTACAAATTTAAGACACACTTTTATTGAAGAGCTAACTATGGCTTCTGCATGCACAGAACTTATGTCAGTTCTGAGTAGGGCTGTTGAAAAAGAAATTCGGTAAAATTCGGGTTTGGGTTTATTGGCCATTTCCCCCCCTGGGAAAACCCGAATGCCGAATTCCCTATACTGGTAAAAGTAGGAATTCGACTTTAAATTCAGGTTTCCCCAAAAATCCGGCCATTTAAACCCTATATGGGCTTTTCATGGCTTTCCATGGCTCCTGGGGGGCATTTTTGCAGGTTGAGGTCCCAGATTTTCAGGGTAGCTAGAAGGGACTCTCCTTGCAAGAACCCCCAAGTTGGGTACAGATTGGGTCAGGGGGTCCAGAGTTATGGGGTCTGGAAGGGGTCTGATTTGATTATGTTATCTTGGAAGAGGAGAGCCTGCCAGAACGGGTTGAAAATGCCTTTGAATGATATTTGCATGTATAATCTTTCTTTTGATTCTTGGAGCAGTATTTTGGGTGCAATGGGAAGATATAATGCAGCAGATGCGACTTGTGATCTGGAGACAGATGTCTGCAATGTATGACTATTATGCTAATAGAGCACAGCATGTTTGACATAATGCTTGAGAACCTTTGATCCAATACAAGGACAAAAAGGACTATGTAACGGGACAATGTAATGAGAAATTTGGACATTGCTACCTGGTTTCATGGAAGACAGTTCGCGGATGACCCACACAAGAACTCATTGCGGATCAGTACCCAGTACCAGATGCAAGACAAACAAGAGATACGGATCAAAGTTATATTGTGACTACGATGGAAAGAGAGTAACTTCCATGATGAGAAGGAAAACTTCAAGCAACTACCCAGATGACTTCAGATGAATTTTTAAACTAAACAAATGAGAAAAGACACTTATACAAAAAAGCATCATTAACTAATGATAACGCCTGATATTTAAAAAATTAATTGTCTTTAAGACAATACATGATTTTAATTGGAGAGTGGTAAGTGTTGAACATCTGGTAAGAATGTTTAAATTTCAATTCTGCATTCTAAGTATGTTTTTTTGACTTCAGTAAAAGATGTTAATGAATGAAATGCTAATTGGAGCCAACAAAGGGCTCTGGATTCTAGATGAAATGAATAGTTATTATCATGTTATTGTCATGATTATGATTTTATTTTTCAAGAAAACTGCAAACCTAACAAAAATCGTTTAATTTTATAAGTTGCATATATGCTTCTGAAGCTAAACAAGTTATTGCTAATCATTATATGTGACATAGATACCAACCTAGCATGGTTTAAAGTATACTTGTCAATATTATTCTCAACTAATTAATGAATCTGTTAGTTTTATAAGATTCTTTCAGGTTTATACATTCCTGAACAAAAGAACAAGAAGAGAAATAATGTATGGAGATTTATTGAGTGAACATTTACAAAGATGTCATGGTCTGACCAACCTTTGGGACATATCTTTGACTACAAATAATATGATGACATCTAGTATGCTTATGCCTAAAGCAACAAAGACTTTTGTAATGATAGCAAACTGATATTCCAGCGCTACCATTTTTATGATGTCCTAGATTTCAACATTGAAGAAGATTTGCTTTTGGACTATTTGCTTTTGAACTATTTGTTCATGGACAAATGGACTATTTGCTATTGGACTATTGTCTTATGGACTCACAAAAACTGAATGACTTTTATAGTGTGACAATTGCAACAAAGTTATGCTTTTTGATTTCTGTAACAGATATTAAATGTTTTACATGAATGAATTCTACAATGTACAAGGAGAAGGTGTTACAGGCTTTGACATATTAGAGCACATGAACTGTGGAATTAGTGTTGTACATATGCAGAAATATTCAACGTAAAACCAAACCACACGTATGAACTACAAACTATACAGCAGAGGCTTACATTTCCTTTTAAAACACTGGTTCCCAACCGGGGGTACGTGGACCACCAGGGGTCCGCGAGAACTAAATTAAGGTCCGCGAAACAAAGTTATAAACCCATAATAAATTAATATTTTCAATTAAAAGTTCTCTATTATAAAAATATATATTCAAATATTATTCTAAGTTTAATGTTTAACTAACAGTTATGATTAAAGTTTATTTTCAAATTCTCGGAATTTTTATTTTGAACCTTGGGGTCCCTGCACCAAACAAAAAAGTCCTAGTGGTCCCTGGTCAAAAAAAGGTTGGGAACCACTGTTTTAAAAGGAAAGAAAGCCTGGATATTCTTTGCCAGATGCTTATGTTTCTGAATTGCTCTGGCAAATATTTCAGTGTCAGTGCAGATTTGCTAGCAGCATTTTCTGCCTTTTTCTATGACCTTTCCCAGCCTTCTCAATGGCTAGAGAGCAAAGCCTTTGCAGCACTTCCTACAACTTTTAGGCTACAGAACAGAGTGTAGCTTACAGGCACTTCCTGCCTTCTCAATGACTTCAAGTGCAGAAATGCTCTCTACCCACTATACTCCAAGGGTAATGATGTAATGTAAACAATATATTGTATTTTAAGATTTAAACATGAAAACATGATGCTAGAAATTAATGAATAGGTTCAATCTCAACGTATTTTTCTGTAGATGAGAATGATGGTAAAATTGATTATATAGAGAGATAACAAGACCCAAAACTGACTGTTTAAGGTTTAGCAAAATAGCCTGGTAGAAGAGGAAGTCCTTATTTGGTAGTATGAAGGGAAGCCACAGAGCATGTGCAGTACAACTGTATCCTGCTCGTGCTCAAGGTTAAAGTTCATTGAAGGTGACTTAAACAGTATAAATACAGGCAGAGAGAGGGCTAGAACTTCAGACCTCTAAGGGAGGCTCAGAAGATGGTATTGGTATGTATGGCTTTACAAATATATTATTCTAGAATGTGAATTAAATACTTTGAACTAAATCAGACTTCTTTAACTGTTATATTTTAAGTGTTGGATTTTAAAACTGAATAGTATGTAGAACTTGCTTGCTTTATAGTATACATTGTTACTGAATTGTAAGACTTTGTAATACTTGCATACACACACACACACATATATATATACATAATTATATTGGAGCACATCAATAAAAAGACTTACTTTTTAAGTGAGTAAAGTAGTTGAGTCCTGCTTAGTAGGTGACTAACTGAATAAGATAACATACCACTTCTCAGGAAGGGGTCAATTCTAAGAGCATAGTCACTCGAAAGGCACTGACCCGCTTCAGCCCCATCCTTCTCCATTGAAATGCTTTGGCAAAGTGGCTGTGTTCAGATGCTTTAGTGTGATCTTTGCAATGTATCTCAATGGAGAAGCAAGGCTTTAAATGGTGGGAAAGTTCACCCCATGCCTCCATACAGATATAATGTATCCGGATCAGTTCAGTTAAGCCTAGCCCCAGTTATCATCTGACTTGACCCGAGGATGGATAAAGAACGTGATACATCACAGGATCAGTCAAAATGCCCAGCCTTTGAGGCAATGAATCTGTACAAATGAATCTATAATTTAAAAAAATTAAATATGTTTTCCCGTGCTGCTGGAATACTTTCTCAGATATTAGATTTCTATAGAAAACCATCATCCTATGCAATCCTCCTACAATCCTTTAATGAGCATTTCCCCCCCTCATCATCTGGTTTCTTCAACATTTTAGCAATTTCTAAATCATACCGATCCCATCTTACTATACAATTTTATTTCTATCTAGTGATATTAATGCACAAATTGTATTCTAATGCTAAAGAAATCAAATTAGCATTGCTAATTTATATTATATTTACATTATATTTTACATTATAATCCTGCTTCCTTTGGTCAACTTCTTAGGGAACCTTTTGTGACACTGTTAAACAGAAATTGATGAGTTATTTTGAAGCAGAATATGCTGCTAACACCTGTGGAGGTGTGATGTCAATGGATAATTAATCAAGTTATTAAAAATAAAATAAAATAATTGTTCTAAAAAAAAGCATGTGTCCACTATAAGATTTAAAGTCAAACAATGTCCTATACAGTCTTTGCAAGAGTGGTAGAGAAGTAGGTGATGAAGAACTCTAAAATAGAAGGTTGAGACATCATGTTAATTTGTGTCTTCTCCTCAAACACTGAGCAATGCTGTGTTTGCACAATGGTTTGGAATTTTGGGAAAGAGGAGTATATTATGGTTAGTTCACTGCATTTCCAGAGGACATGGATAATTGTCTTTTGATGTATTAGAGTCTCTTGGGCCTCTCAGTGGCTTTTGATACCAATGACCATGGTATCTTTTTGAATTGTCTTTTCAGGTTGGGACTAAGGGATACGGCTTTGCAGTGGTGCTGCTCTTTCCTCAGAGTCATATTCTAGCTGGCGAAGTTGCAAGACCATAGAAACATTTCTGAAGGATTCTTCATTTTTCTTTCCTGTATCTTTAGCAACTACATGAAACAGATGGAAGAGGTTGTTTAAAGATATGAGCTGATGTGTTCTCAGTAAACTGATAATGGCCATCTGGATTTTTTGTTTTTCATCATATCATTGATTTGGATTGTATGAGGATGAATAAACTTAAACTCAGGGGGTTACCGCACTTTGTATTCCCAGCAATGTATTAAGAGTTTGAAAATGTTGTAAAAAACATCGCTTTAAAAGGGTTTTTGGATACCACAGCTTATAAATGGTTGGAAGACGTCTTCACAGCTAAAGGGTCCAAAGTGTGAACAGCATTTTTATAACATTTTCAAACTCTTAATACATCTCTGGAAAAACAAGTGAGGTGACAGCCTCAGTCCAGATAAGACAGAGGTGATTGGGAGTGTTCAATATACTAGCTGCCTGGCTGAGGTGTTTGAGCCCCCCAACTCATTAGCTTGGTATACCATAGTGTACACATAAAACTGTGCTGAGGGGTATTAAGTATCATCACATTCTCCCCATGCCATCATAGCAGCTAAGGAGTTTTCTGATGGTGCTCAGCACTAAAGGAGTCCCCTACCCTGGTGCAAAAACCCATGAAAGGCTGGCTTGGGAAATCTTCTTTTGTTGTTAGACATCTCAGTGCAGTCATCTCAACCTATGCATTAGTAACCTGCACTTTTCTTGTCATCCCCAATTTAAGGCTAGGATTGCCAACCTCCAGGAACTAGCTGGAGATCTCCTGCTATTACAACTGATCTCCAGCTGATAGAGATCAGTTCACCTGGAGAAAATGGCCACTTTGGCAATGGGACTCTATGGCATTGAAGTACCTCCCCTCCCCAAATCCTGCCCTCCTCGGCAGTTGAAATGACCCAACTGTCGACCTGAATCTATCACAGGATGTGGAGTGGGTGTGTGAAGGAAGGCTGTTGCTTAAGCCTCAAGAACCTCCCCCCCCCCCGCAAATTGTTTCTCAACCCCAGTAGCAACCAGCTAGTCTCACTTCCTTTGTTTGAGGGCCTTTGAGTCAGCAGTTTGGCAAAAAGCCAGTTTTGGAGATGTAGAGCTGGTTTATAAAGCCACTCCAAACTTTCCTGTGACTGGCTGGGCTGCATGATTACACAGCCATATCCTTGTCTTCCCAGGAGCCTCATGCTCCCTTAGCCCTTGGGGACTGAGGCAAAAGTACTTTCTGACCTTCCCAAGGGTCAAGGAAGATGCTTGTCAGATGCTGGGGATCAGTCAGCAGTTGAGGCCTATTGTCTGCAGGCTTGTGGACCTCCCTTTAGTATCTGAATGGTCACTGTTGAAAACTGGATGCTGGACTAGATGGATCATAGGTCTGATCCTGTAGCAGACTGTGTTTATTCGAAGTTGTAAACTACTTGGAAAATTTATATTAAAAGGTGGCATGAAAACTTAAGAATTGTTAAATAAAAGCATTCTTTTACAATTGACCTAAGAATAGTTTTATCATTAGTGATATCTATGCACATTTTTCTCATCCAAATTCTCAGAACTCGGCAGGGGAGCATATTTTAGAGTTTTGAGAATTTGGATGGGGAAAACATGCATCTAGAGAGTGGTAAATCCAATGCAAAACCTCCCATGCATAAATGGCCTATGTGTTTCTTGTGGCTTTCCTATGCAATAAGGAAGGCAGATGCTATGGTAGCATTTGACATACAGGATCATATAAACTGTCTTTCCAATAAGGCATAGTTTATACCATTAAGCTTATCTTACTTATTTGCCCCATAATGCATTGTAATAGCAAGTCTTTTTGCAGAGCCAAACAGACATTGAATATCCAAAGCAATGTTGGAATTATGATTTTTTGTGTCTGGTCTGTGTTACATTTTTATAAACTATGGGTTTTAAGATTTTCATTTTATAAAGCAGAATGTATCTGTTATTGTTTTTAATAACTGACTGCCTTTTGACTTTCCTGAGTTGTACTGTTGCTGGATATACTCTGGCCAAAGTTAAGATCAAATGACTTTAGAAAGTTATCCTCATGCTTAAAACATTTCTATACAATGATCTTAAAACATACTTGACCAGCCAAATTTTATTCTAGATCTCTATTTTAATCATGCTTATAGCCTAGTTGCAAATTTTGTACTGCTATTAAGCTAACGGATGCATACTATAGATGTGGTCTTTTGCTGTTTCCTACAGATGCACCTCACAACGCCTATCCTGCTAATAAAAACTAAATTAGAGCTGTACAATGTGACCTCTGATGTGCAAATACTCCCAAGAATATTACTTGAGTGATCCATGGGTCTAGTTAATTCAAACAATCAATGTTATATTCTAAATTATTTAACAAGCTAGCTATAAATTCAAGGAAATGGTCTATTCCCAAGCCTACTTTGCCTCTCTTACTCTGTCTTTCATGCACACCGACAGATTCATACAAGCAAATCACTCTTACATTTAGGTCACTAGCTTTCATGGCGATCTGGGTCAATGTAAGATTTATGAAATAGTTGTCCTATATTCTGCTTTTCATCTACAGAAGTACAAGATAAGGGAACTGGAATACTGGCCATGGAAATACTTTGTTTTGCAGATACTCACTTCTGCACCTGATTCTGGACCAGTTCATGCAATGTTATTTGAGTTTATTTCAAGCCTTTAAATGTTCCTTTCACAACTTAATTTGAATCACGATATCACAGCTGTTCAGGTGAATATGTTTTTCTTATGAAGGACTTCAGAATGTCTGTAACTGACAACAGAAGCTGCAAGAGTGCAGTAGCACCTTAAAGACTAACAAAAGTTCTGGCAGGGTATGAAGGTATCTGAAGAAGTGAGCTGTGACTCACAAAAGCTCACACCCTGCCAGAAATGTTGTTAGTCTTTAAGGTGCCACTGGACTCTTGCTCTTTTCTACTGCTACAGACAGACTAATGTTGTGATGTAACTGATGCAACCCTAAACAGTTTCAAAGCCCATTGCCTTCAATGGATTGAGAAGGGTGTGCATCCCTACGTCAGATTGCACTGTGATTGTTTCACTTTTCTATAAATAGCTACACCTGTGCAGGAATATAGAATGGCTTCCACGTATTGGTTCAAACTGGGTAGACATGGAAGAAGCCAAAGCATTGTGAAATAGGAAAACTCGGATCAACTCTCATGAGGGCTTCAAGTTAGTATTGTCTACCTGATATCCATATCATTTTTATACCTGGTACACAGTAAATATGTTGTTGGTGGTGGAAAGTGCCATCAAGTCACAGCTGAGTTATGGCAACCCCGTAGAGTTTTAAAGGCAAGAGACATTGGGAGGTGGTTTGCCATTGCCTGTCCTGCGTGGGATGAGGGAGTTCTGAGAGAACTGTGACTGGCCCAAGGTCACCTAGCAGCCTTCAGATGGAGGAGTGGGGAATCAAGCCCAGTTCTCCAGATTAGAGTCTGTCACTAAATACATTACACTTACAATAATCTGTCTCTTTTGTAAAAAGAAGCAGCAGACTATGTGTTTATGATCTCACATTGACATTTCCAGGTTGTTGGCACTTAAAAGATACCTGGCAATGCTAAGGACTGATATTCATGCTGCCATGTAGAAGCTGCTAGTAATAGCTGTATCAGAAAACATAAAGCATGAGAACCATTCATCTTATAGAATGTGTTGAGAGGACTAGTGGCACCAACAGCTGCTGCCAGGACTATGTCGTGCTAAGAAGAAAAATAGTCAGGCCAATCCAATGTGGTGAGTGGCTATTAATTGTTCATAATAATAAATTTTATTTGCGGCTAGTATGCCAGATAAAACAGGTAAAACTATTAATTGTTACTGGCCAATTTATGAAGCATCTGCCACACAGGATTTTTTCCAGTGATTCTCCTCATTGGCCCATCTATGAATTTTTATGAACAGGCAATACAATTTTATGGACCCCCATTTTCCTCCATTGGAAACAATGGGGGATGGATGGGGCACCCTCTTTGGGGGCCCATAAAATTGGACCCCACTAACCCAATCATTACAAAACCTGGGGAGTTCTTCTAAGAAGAGTCACCAGTTTCGTGGGGCCCCACTTATTGCCTCTAATGGGGAGGGCTTGGGAAATTTTTTGGCTCCTATTGCAGTCAATGGGAAATCTTTGTGGGGAGAGGGCCCGATTTTATGGGCTCCCAAATGACTGACAACTTGGTGCCCATAAAATTGGACCCCATCTCCCAAACGTAACCAAACCTGGGTGTTCTAAGGAGAATCACCAGCAGCTATGCTGCAAATTTGGAGTCTCTACTTTAAAAACAGCCCCCTTTAGAGCTCTGGAAAGATTCCCCATAGGTTATAATGGAACCAATTTTTTTGGATTCCAATTCCCACCCACCCCTGAAAAAACTCATACCACTATGGGGATTCAGGAATATTCAGAACTCCCAACAAAATTGGGTCCAGTGTAACCTAATACAAATTTTTCTGAATATTCTTTTGCACATACACAGTCAGGAAGCCACCCACTCTCCTGGCAAATATGCAAAACTGAATTATTCAGGCAGGCTTTTTACCACAGGTTATTACTGTACTGTAACCAAATGATTCAGAAAGATGCTTTGGTAAAGGGATAGGGACTTTGGACTATACTACTGTGTATAGTACATACTGTGTTATGGTAGTAGCATCATCCTACTATGTATTTTTTGTAACTTTAAAGTTTAAATGTAGTCTGGGCTAGACTACATTTTCGAAATAGTAAATTGTAAAAATACACACATTTAATTTAACATGTCATGTTAATGCCTATGCTTTGTTTCAGCTCTGTTTCAGATTTCTGCTTGGTTTCAGATTTCAGGTGGATTATAAATAATGTACATAAATTAAACAATGGTCACTTTCAAGCTGCCCTTATAATCCATTTGAGTGACCAGTTGCTAAAGGATTTTTTGTGTCATTTCAGATGCAACCATTTTGGCTCCCAGGTGCTAATGGATTTTTTAAAATCTTTTCAGACAAAGCCACTGGTGTCCTGATGGCATCCCAGAGCTTAGCCAGTTTTTATGAAAACTGCCTTCTCCCATTTTCAGTTCTTCCTTGAATTTTTGAATTGCTGCAGTATGCTGTTCAAAGGCCCCTTTCAGATTAGCATTCTAAACTAGATGTTATCCATTGTTGGCCCAATTCCAAGTAAAATGATACAGGGACGGGCATTTCATACAGCTGATTTCAGTCTGATAATGAGCCATCTCTAATGCATTCTATAGCACTCTGACCCTTTCATACAGAGCTGTGCCTTTCTCTCCTCCTTTTTCACTGCACATTCTTTTTTGGCTTTTAAAAAACATTCCATGATTACTGTTATAGCGCTATAGCAACATAGCAACCCAATGCATTTGAATTCTGGTGATATAGCACTGAATTGCTATATATTAGTGCTATAGCACTAATCTTAGAATGTTCACCCAAAAAATCCAAAAAACAACACGCTGCAAAAAAGGCAGCGGGGGTGGGGGGAAACATGGTTCTGTTTGAAATGGCCAGAGCACTTCAGAGATGGCTCATAGATGGATTGAAATGATCGCATCTCCTAACATTTGCTTTTAACATTAAAAAAGCACCTTGTGGCATGAAAGGCAACAACAGATAACATCTGGTTTAGAATTGTAATCTGAAAGGGGCCAATATGTTCAAGTTTCAGCCAAGGAACTCTTTCATTGTAAGCTACATGCACTAACCATGATGGAAAGCATCATGCTGTAAGAAATCTTGAATTACTGTTGCCTTTAGCAGAGATGGCAAACAATTCCTATGAATAGTTCCTAAGAAGTGTGAAACAGGAAAAAAGGTAACAGTCCCTGGGTAGATGTCTCATAGGCTTAAGCCAAGCAAATAGCCTTGAGAAATCCCTGCTGTTTCTGGCTTTTCTCTTAAGAATCTGAACTGCTTCCATGTTTCTAGTGAAATTGTCCAGAATAAAAAAAATCAATAAGAGGTTTAATAACAAGCCAGGTTTCAGATAGAGTAATAAAAGGCAAATTGTTCCCAGAACTTATACCAGTATTTTAACTGGGGAATAGGGAGGAAAATATGTCGTATAAACGACAATTGCATATGAACTTATTTTTAGATATTTGGAAACCTTTTATAGAAACTTATGCGTAGATCTGCCACCACCGTTGTTATATTTTTGTCTCCACCTTATGTATACCTTTCCCTCCTTTTAAGACAAAATTCGATTTAGTTGCTGGATTTTGAGTTTTTTCCCCACTTGTTATTTTTTCCTTAGTTTTTTTTAAAAGAAATGTTCTTTTAAAGGTAGACTGTCTGGTGAGTGGGGATACAGAATAGTCTAGTGGTTAGAGTGCCAGACTATGATATGGAAGACCCAGTTTTGAATATAGGAGAGGAGAACAATGTAAACCACTTTGGGTCCCCACCAGGAAGAAAAGCAGGGTATAGATCAGGGGTCCCCAACCTTTCTGACCTGTGGGTACCTTTGGACATCTGACACATTATGATGGGCACAGCCACAAAATTGGCTGCCGCAGCTTACCTTCAGTCACACAGTGAAGATTCTTGTGCTGTGGTGGCAGCTGCTGCCCAAGCAACATTTTTAAAAAACTGCACAGCCAATCACATCTTCAGTGGCCAGTCAGAAGCCTTGCTAGGGAAAGAAGAAGAACAGTTGATTTTTATATGCCGACTTTCTCTACCACTTAAGGAAGAATCAAACTGGCTTATGATCACCTTCCCTTCCCCTCCTTACAGTAGATACCCTCTGAGGTAAGTGGGGCTGAGAGAGTGTGACTAGCCCAAGGTCACCCAGCTGGCTTCATGTGGAGGAGTGAGGAAACAAATCCAGTTCACCAGATTAGCCTCCTCCACTCATGTGGAAGAGTGGGAAATCAAACCCAGTTCTCCAGATCAGAGTACACTGCTCCAAACTACCACTCTTAACCACCACACTACACTGGTTCTCACCCCACCTGGCCCCGCCCACTTTCTAAAAACACTTGGTGGGCACCATGAAAGGTGTCGGTGGGCACCATGATCTAAAAACCCCTGGTATAAATGAAATAAATAAAATAATAAATAAGGAAGCAGGAAAGGGGAGATACTATGATGGTTTCCAGGGAGTGGAATGAGGAAATAGTGGGAGATACTGGGGTAAATTAGATGCCTCCCCCACTAGACCTTGCCGTTCCCCCATTTGTATTTAATTAATCTGGTAATTTAACAAGTAACCACAGGCCCTTGCAAAAAATCTTGCAAGAAATGGTGCATGGTCAAATTCTGGAATTTTTAGAAGTTCTTCTAAACCTGGAATGAAGACAGATCTGAGATAAATCCCAGGACCATGAAATAATTGAATGGGAGACTGTTCATACTCGCTGTTCATCCTTCTGTTGGAGATTGATGCACTCTGTTCAAGATCAGTTCATGTTACCTCCATTTTGGTGGTGACACCTGTTTGCTTGCATGCATTAGAGTGAATAAATAAATATCTGTCCAACACAGAACAAAAGTCAGAGAACTAGTGGAAGAAGCAAAGCCATGCCTAATTCAATTCAATCATGCTAACTGAAGTGAAACAGATATTCCAGGGAGTCGTCTCAAAAAGCAACTAGTGCCTGCCGTTCAGATCATTATATGAAGACCCCCAGTAGTTATCAGCATGACTTTAGCCACTAGCAGAACATGTCACTATCAGATTACCTAAACATAGGAGCAATGTCCATATTTGGGTCAGTTTCAGTTTTGTTTCCTGTAATTATGTATTTATCATTTCTTTAATTATTTATAACCCGCCTTTGTACTCAATGGGGACTCAAAGCAGCTTACGTCTTTCTCCTTTCCTCCGTTTTATCTTCACACAGGCTTCTTCTTCTCCTCCTTCTCCAGGATCATTCCCCTCTATCCCTTGTCCAGGTCATACACTGGGGGGCCCACCTCTGACCATCTTCTGTCTTTCTAAATCTCAAAGGAAAACTATCTTCTGTTTTAGGCCCATGTTCTTTAACCTATAACTTGGACACCATCAGAAAACAGAAAACAAATAAGTTTGGACAGGCATTTAGAGGAAGCAAGCTATCGATCAATGGCACAAATGTAACTGACCACAAATGCCAAAGAATTCTACACCAAAATTTTATATTCAGGGCAGAAAAATATGTTTGGTCATGGAACACCTCCTGAGGGTTCTGCACATTGTTACAAAGATGATAAACTGGGAACTGTCACTTTTCCTAAAGTAAAACTGAGTCCTCAAATATCCCATAAAATATAGAAAGAACCTAAATTACTCTCAGAATAAAAACCAATTCTAAGACCTACAGCAAAAGTTGTTACCTCTTTTACCATTTATAGTGTTAACCTTCCCATTTAGATTTTATTTATTTTTTATCAGTTAATAGTTTGTTTACCCTTTACTATAAATGTGAAGGGACAGAGGTTTTTCCCCCTACTCTCTTCAATAAAATATCATGTATCTTTGCTTGCATTATTGAATGTTGGCTGTGTAACAAACATCCTTGACATGTAGGAGAAAAAATATATTAAAAGGGCACGGTAGAAGAGCTTCTACAAAGCTAGGCTATTTTCTCTATTGCTGGCAAATAACAGAGCTCCCAAGAAGGGAACATCTTTTGCTCTGTAATTGAGTATCATGACCCTACAGAAAAAAGGAGAAATCAAAGGCTAGATCCACGAATGAGATGGTGGTGCTTGGTAGATACTACTAGTTGTTCCATGACTTTGAAGCTATATTTACTGATGTACAATATCGTCAGACCTCACTACTACCTCTTATTCATTTTTTTTTATTTTGGCCAATGCACCAAATACCATTTAACAAATTTTATATGTTTTTGTCATGAACATGCCAGCTGATTTACCCCAGGATCTAACCTTTAGATATTTTGAATTTCTAACAACATTCACTTGGTGTTTCATTATTTGGTGATTAGCAGGTAATTTTGGCCTGCCCGTCATTAAGATCCTCTTCATTTTAAAAAGCAAATACAATGTGGATGAATGTGCTTGTCCATGCATGTGTTAAAGTTAAAGAGATGGGAGAAAAGTTAACTTGTTTTTGATTATGCTTGTCCACATGGCACCGTAGATAGCAAAAAAGACAAAGCTTACTTGATTGTGCTTCTTCTACCAGCAGAAGAAGAGGGGGGTGACTTTGTCCAATTGTTCCTCCTTACAGTAGCTCCCTCCCTCTCCATGGTACATTTTATATGCAGGGTACTCTAGTCTTCAGCAGAGGATTATCAGGGTACACAAGACTGCTGCTGGAGAAGGGGAGCACAGGGAAGTCCCACTTCCATGAGGTGGTTCTGCTATTGCTACTATGGGATCTACTCCTATGTGTGCATACATGTATCATCCAAGAATAGAAACAGCTCAAAAATGCTTCAGTCATGACAAAGTAACCAGACTTTGGTGCATGTGTGTTGTTGTTTGGCTATAACAAGTATTGCTGCCCTCCTGGATTTCATCAAGGACTGCCAGTGACATGATGTGCTGGCTTATTGAGAGGTCTAGTTAGATCCGTTCCTGAACTTAGTCTGGCAAGCTCAGGGATTTCACATTTACCTTTTGAAAACAAGGCTTCTAGATGAACATTCCACCCAGGACCCCCTGTGACAAGTGCTGGAGACCAAAAAGATGCCCAATTGCCTTAGGGACCAGAGAACACCCCCAGATTATTGAAGAGATGGAATGGGATTTACTAATGGGCTGCACTGATCTCAAGGGCAGCATGTGTTGACTTGCTGAGAAGTGTTTGAATACTGGTGCCATCTTGCGGTTGATATGCAGTGTTATAATTCATGCTTTAATGTACCTAATTTACAAAATTTATACTGTATAGTCTATCCTTTGGGAGCAGATACATGAATTTTAAACATAAAAATACATCAACTCTATGCTTAGTGAGCTGATTAAAGAGAACTTTACAACTGGGACTTTGCCTGCCATAAATAACCTGCGATAACCATCTCCTCCTTGTTTCTGCAAATTCAAAGGTCTTCTGATGATCTAGGAATAATTCAAGCTTTAGTAAGTTTGTCTTTTGGCTCATCTGGAGCACCTAACAGATTCTACTGAATAGTGCGGGTACTAACTCAGATTTCTTTCCACTCCCAGTAATAATCTTCCTCTAAGAGGCAGCAGCATCTGGTTTTTTTTAACTATGAGGATTAAGAACATAGGAAAAGCCATGCTGGATAAATCCAAGGCCCATCAAATCCAGCAGTCTGTTCACACAGTAGCCAATCAGGTGCCTCTGGGAAGCCCACAAACAAGATGACTGCAGCAGCATCCTGCCTGTGTTCCTCTGCACCCAAAATAATAGGCATGCTCCTCTGATACTAGAGAGAATAGGTATGCATCATGACTAGTATTCAATTTATCTATGTGTTATGTGAAGAAATAGTTCTTTTTATCTGTTTTGAATCTCTCACCATTCAGCTTCAGCAGATGACACTGTGTTCTAGTATTATGAGAGAGGGAGAAGCCTGTCCACTCTCTCTATACCATGCACAATTTTATAGACCTCTATCATATCTCCCCTTAACTGCCATCTTTCCATGCTAAGCAGCCCTAAGCATTTTAACCACATCTCATAGGGCAGTTGCTCTATCCCCCTGATCATTTCAGTTGCTCTTTTCTGCACCTTCTGTTGTGTGCACTGATGTTGTTGTTGGGATAGCATACTTGTTTTCCTTTCTTTTTCCATCTGTAATTTTGACACTCCCAGAAATATGACAATAATTACAGGACTTCATTCATATCTGTCGGATGCGAAAAAAGAACCACTTGGTAAACATTCTCCAGTAGGTTCTTGTAGGTTATCCGGGCTGTGTAACCGTGGTCTTTCCTGACGTTTCGCCCGCAGCTGTGGCAGGCATCTTCAGAGGAGTAACACTGAAGGACAGTGTCTTTCAGTGTCAGTTGTGTAGGATGAGTAATATATAGTCAGAAGAGGGTTGGGTTTGAGCTGCCATGCAGATTAGCCTTGAATTCCACTTGTTAACAGATCACAGGATACAATGGTTCCACATTAACATACCACACCCTCATTAGTACATTATCTTGTTACTTACAGGACAATGATTTGCACATAACCTTTAATACTTTGCAGGACAATGACTCAGCTCAAACCCAACCCCCTTCTGACTATATATTACTCTTCCTACACAACTGACACTGAAAGACACTGTCCTTCAGTGTTACTCCTCTCAAGATGCCTGCCACAGCTGCGGGCGAAACATCAGGAAAGAAAATACCAAGACCACGGTTACACAGCCCGGATAACCTACAAGAACTAATGAACTCTGACCGTGAAAGCCTTCGACAATATTCTCCATGATATTTTGCTTAACCTTCCTATATGGTCATTTACATTTTAAGATTTGAAATTGTTGATATTTGTCACCGTTGGTTTCATCAGAGACAAAAGGTTTACTCTATCTCTTTCCATCAGTTGTCTCAAATCAAGATGTGAACAGTTAATAATAACCATGTAAACAACCTTTCATCAGATTTTTTGGGACCCCTTATGAAATCCCCTTTGACAACATTGTGACAGAGTCATCTGTGCTCTGAACAAAGGGTAAATTATTGCAGTTTATATAGCACCATGGGATCTCAAAGTGCATTAGAAACATTTAAATATTTAAGCCTTATGACACCCCTGAGAGGTAGATAAGCATTAATTTAGCTGCTGACAGGTAGTTAGATAGCTATAGAAGAGGATTAGTAAGATGGTATTACATCGCCATAAATCTACTTATGGCCATTTATATTCCCTCATTGGGGCCTCGTCGTTTCAAGAATGCAAATTTCTTTAATAGAACAATGTAACAATTTCTGTTTAGGGGTGGCCACCTGGTTGGACCTATGGTCCTTCCCATAGGTTGGAAAATTAACTGCCCAAGACAATCAGGTTCCATGCAATATTTGCATTATAGAAGGTGCTTGGACAAGAACATCCATGGCTATTAATGAGCTTCTAAGCAAACACTTAGAATTGCCAGTTAGGAATTGTAGTTTAATCCAATAAATTCTGAATATGTGCTAACACAACGAATGCTACCCACCGATATTTACCTACTGACTACGCAGCTGCAAAAACTGCACATACACAATGTTGCTGATTTAAATTGCTGGCTGACCTCCCCAGGATGGGTTTGGTATTTGCTTCATCCCATTACCAGCTAAAATGTAAGCATATGCCAATGATGGCTACCTGGTCTGTACCACACTGAATGATGCCAACTGCATGGACTGAAAACCATTCAAAAACTGTTTTATTTTACTGTGAACAAATTATATGGGATGCTCAACTCAAGTGAAGCATTATAAGTATAGTACATTGTTTTTTGAACCCATTCTTTGTGAAGATTGCAGCACCACTAAGGACAGAGGGGCTAATGTCTCAGTCTTTTGTTTCAGAGCAGAGGGAAATGCAAACACTTTGTGGAAGGCCAGTCTTTGCGCATTGCCTTGGAGCTGAAACCATTTTGGGTTCAGCATGAAAAAAACCATGGTTGCCTGCCAATGGCTGGCAACAAGCAGGAAGGGGGGGGGCTGGAGAGAATGATGCTACCAGGGTTGTAACTGGGTGAGGGGTGAGGAGGGCAGCCGCTGCCCCTGTGGCATGCAGAGAGGGTGGCAGAACTGCCTCTCTTTCCTGGCCTGCTCCTCTTGTAGGAGAGGCTGTTCTGCTGTCCTCTCTGCATGCCACAGGGGCAGCGGCTGCCCTCCTCACCCCCCCCCCCCGCTACGGCCCTGGATGCCACATCAGTGGTGCAAGTAACTTCTGGCAAATACCCAGAAATAACATAATGTTACCAGTGTAACATTTTTCAACTCTCAAAGAAGTGACATCACTGCTGGCATGGCACCATTAAAAAAAAAATCTCTTCCCACTGGCCCTCATTAGGCCAGTGGGCACTTCATTCTTTAGGTGTTGATTCTGCTGCTAGCTTAGAAAGTTTGGGGGAAGCAGGGAAAAAAAAGGAATAGATGACAATTATTTTCTTCACTTGTATTATGGAAGTATTTTTCTTATGATTAATTTGAAGACCTGTGTTCACCATGACTAATCATAATCTCTTTTCCTTCAAAACCACTTAGCTTTGATTTATGGTTTCGAAGACACTCTGCAGTTTGAACAACAATGCCATCATTTACTTAAATGGCTGTTTCTACTGCTATATTTCAGTGTTTGAGAGTGATCATTACAAAACTGACTATCCAGATGATTATTAATTAAACTATTATAAGTGTAAACATTTATCATACAATTGACTCTCTGGGCAATTAAGGATTCAATGTATTGTGGTTTTATATGAAAACAATGCACTAAGAAAAAAGACCCATATGGTTTGGATTCTATCTTGTGTGTGGCCAAACGTTCTAGCACAGCTTTAGTTACTTGTTTTTCTCAGTCATGAGTTTGGAAGCTGATTTGGCATGAGATGCTCCATGCTAAATGTTCCATGTGCTACATACATAAGGGAACTGCAATGTTTCCCCAAGCCTGAAATTTCTCTGCACATTTCTGAAATGCTCAGTACTATACCAGTGTTGTGAAGCACCTAGAGTGCTGGCTGGGCTTTGACCACTGAAACCTGGGCATGAAAATCTCACTCAGCCATGAAACTGACTGGGGCCTGTCACTTCTTTCAACTAACTCCCTTCACCGCCTAGTTCTCCTTCAATGAAACGCAGGAGAAAAAATAAAGATAGAACCACAGTTCTCAGGGTGAAGTAAGTAAGCAATCATATTTATTTGCTGCAGATTGCTGGAAGTCAGCATTCCTCTCTGCTCTCCAACTTACTTCTTCCCTCATGGGAACAGCCGGATTCCCAGTTCTTAGGTTGATCTACAACTAAAAAAATACTCCATGGTAGAAACTTAACATTTCTAACAGATCTGGTCTTGATTCCTTCTCCCTAACATACTAATTTTCAATGATTAGGGGATTTTTGTTGTGGTGGATCATTAAATCCCCACCTGCACTCTTAAGTGGTACAGTCCAAGTGGACTACATCACGTGCCTTTCCTGAGCTCACCGGTCTATTCCCAATAATTATATATTTCCTATATTCAACTTCCATATGATATGGTGATTACCAGTTTTTTTTGTAAAGTTTCAGTAATGCTGAAGATATTTTTCTGTCTAAAAGTGGACAGATGCAAAAAATACACCAGTTATCCTCAGCAGCTTTTATCTTGTATGAACTCCTCTGGATAATGACGGAGAAAAATAAAAATTTGCAAGAAGGATTTGGAAAACCCAATTGCAGATCCAGGGTGATTTCATGGGGAAGTTCTATATATTGGAGTATTATTGGAGTATAATTGGCCACAACTTTCAAACTTTAAACAACTGTGAAACATTGGCATAGCATATGGGCTGGATCTGGCTTGATGTGTAACTCCTTCTCCCAGTGGTCCCGCTGGGAATGAAAATAGGGAGTGGCAGTAACTGGGATCACCTGGGCGCGTGCCGCTTGGTGTTTCCCTGCCACTTGGGAAGTGGCATTGTAGTAACTATCCCTTGAGATGATCTTATCTTGCGTCATGCCACTTCCCAATCCCTTATGGGGACCCTGCCTGTAGGAAAAGGGGGTTCTCAGACTGCCTATTCCGAATAGATCCAGCCCAAATGCTTACCCCCACCAAATAGCAGGGGAAGGGCCCATGGCTGCCCATGGCCCTTCCCCTGCTCCCGCCAATGCCTCACAGCTGGAGCAGCTCCATCAATCCTTGCCAGATACTCAATAACCACAGGTCAGTGCCCCAACCTGACAAATGGACCCCATCTTGAAGAAATAATGCAGGTTCCCTAAAAGAAATATCCCAGTGGGAAAATATCATGCCTCCAAGGGCAATGACCAATATCCCAATGGCGATTGTGGCCTTTCTTCTGGCCAGATCGACCTTCTTTGGCTTGCGTGCTTCACGCCAATGTAGCCGTTCCAACATGTTAGACCAACATATTAACATGGTGGGGAATGCAGCCACTAGCTTTCTGAAATCTGAAGATGCTGTTTCCGACATGTCCTTTCCTTTTTGAATTGCCGGTCATTTTTACCCAGTTGGACAACAAGCAAATCTGGGATGCAATGCCGCTGGGCCGCCTTCATCATGGTGGGAACCAATTCCGCCCATCGCATCTCGCCGGTCCCCATCCAGAAAATTTGTAACGATCCATCGAGGCCCAAATTCCTGCCCCAGCCAGATGAAGATAGGTACTTGCTGGCACGGTCCACAGTGCTGTGTCCCACCAGCCAAACTCGCTTTGTACGCCTGGCTGCAACTTAAAGAACAGTAGGTTAATAGAGTCCCAGGTGGGGCTGAACATAATATCTATATGCGTTGGAGCGCCACCTGCCTATGCTTTTGATGCTCCAGGCAGTCCCTCCTGAGCCGCTGTAGTAGCAGCCCCAATGCCAAAGGAATGGGATCTGAACTCCTCAGCTGGCAAACCCAACTTCTCTAGGCACCAGCGAAAAACTCGGACAAATTGGTAGTGAGTTAAATAGTCACCACTCTGGTGAATAAATAGGGGCCTGGCTTGCAATGGCCGGTCCCTCAAAAAATGCCACATGGCCTTGACTGGGCAGGGGCCCGCCCCACGAGCCTTATGTAACCTTACTTGGATCCCTTTGCCATTCTGATCTGTTTTGGACTGCCATATTGTTACCACCAGTATGCCTGCCAAAGTGCCCACATCATCTATCCAGACCGCCCGATCGAATTTGTCCTTTCCAGAGCTGGGGACCAGCTCCCCCACACGCAGGGCCCCATAGAAAGCCAGTGTAAAGGCAGCTTTGAACATTGATACTGCGAAGGCTGTCCAACAAATGATCTCTAAACCTTCAAGGAAACCAGCTAGGATACCAATCGTAACTGGACGCCATTGGTCTGCCAATCGAGGGAGCCCCCTCTTCCAACCCATCACAGCCCTATGTGCCATATATGATGCACAAGGGTCATCCTGGCATTGAATCAACATGGGCTATTTAGTTCTGAAACCTCTATTTTTTGTGTGTGTTGTCCAGTTCTGCGGTAGCCTCCTTTTCAAATATAGCCCAAGACCCTGATTGGATGGAACTGGGCTGTTGAAACCTCATACAGTCTAGCCAGTGGGAGGAGAGTTTTGCTGTGGCTATTTAAGCTGTTATTTCCTCTCCTCAGCAGGCTTTCTGCTTGTTGCCTGTTCAGCCTTCCTAAGAAACAATGTGGGATTAATCAGTCACCTGTTATGGAGCTGAATGGGTTGCCTTTATATTGTCACAGAAAGGTGGGATTTTCACCTCTGCTTCCAGGTTGGTGGTGATAATTTGGCTTTGCTTGGTCTTAGACTGCTCAGGCCATAACTAGGTGAGCAGGAATTTTGTGTGACAACATAGTATAGGCAGGGCAACTAAAACAGCATTTAGTTGCCTGAGTAGCATGTGGAGGAAAGAGAGACCCTTCAGCACTGTTTTATGTGCAGCTTGAGATAAACAAAGCTAGCGGGAGTGCTGGCCAAGTTTGGAGCTAAGATCAGGTTACCCAAATGCTGGAAGACTTGTTCGCTTCTTGTTAAACAGAAATCTACATTCAAATTTAGGGGATGGTTTATTTCTGATACAGATCAGCCATTAATAAATCCTAGTTTAAACCCCAATACTCATGTCTGACATCTTAACTTTGGGAGCTGCTACAAATATGTCTGTTTGAGAGGGTTTTCACTGAAAGGTTGATTTTCTCTTTTGCCAGTTTATACTACTATCACCAGACAAACTCTGATTTACAAAAGTAACGAAGACATAACAAATAGGATTAAATTTGCATGAGCATCATGGAGGGAAGGGGTGGAGAGAGTGTGTGTGAGAGAGAGCGTATTGCTTATTCCCTAAGGGAACTCATTCATTTGGAGTTCTCATGGAAACAGTTTTGAGAGCTATTGCTTGCTTTTAATCCTTCTATACATGGTGGATCAGTGTGTGCAGAAGGAGATAACTTTGAAGTGGTTATTTGGTAGGCACAACTCCTACTCAATCTTTGTGCTGAATTAGTGAAGAAAATTAGGTGATGAGTCAATTTGTTGCCAGCAAATAGGATCTAGGCACATGCATTAAGTATAATGGCAATGGAACATTAAGATACAGATTTCAAATGGAAGTGAGTCATTCTGTGATAAACTGTAACCGACAGGGCATTCAGCATTTAATTAATATTATAGATATTATAGCAACCAACATCCAGTTTAGGTTATAAAGATATATTGATATAATACAAAGCTAATAGAACCAATACTTGAAATGAGTTTGCCTCACTTTGTCAATGGTATTTTCATTGATCAGGAAAGCAACACATTTTTCAGGGACTGAAGTTTATTTCAATAAAGGAACTTTGGTTTCCTCCTCTTTCAAACATTCCAAGGATACAGTTTCATTTGTAATAGCATCTCACAGGAATCTCAGGTGATTTGTCTACTGGAGGTTGTATTGGCCTCATTCAAACAGGCAATTGTATATTGCATGGTAATAAAAGTTTTCCTCAGAGGGCTTACTAATATTAATTTCATTACTGTGCAGAATATTTTGGAATACATCTCTTTCTATATGAAAGCATGTTGTTATTGAAGGTGCGAAAACACGTTACATATGCTTTTTTAACTCTATATGGTCAATCAGACTGCTATTCAAACCCCCTAAAAAGTACAGGAGGAAAAAGGATGACGATGGTAATTAACAACAACAACAACAACTCATGTAGAGCCCACCTTTGACACTGAAACTCAGGGTAGATTACAAAACCTGAAAAGCAATCCAGCCAGACAGCAAAAACATCCAATGAACACTGTTGCAGAAATGAAAAACAGTGCAAAACAACGACCCACACAACAACAACATGTTGTGTAAAAAAACTGTCTGAGTCAGTGGTACTCATGCCACAGCTCATGAAGAACCCACATTCACAGCTACCATCTACCAAAAAAGCCACGTGAGTACAGTATGCCCTGCTCAGATACTCCCACCTACCTCACAGGGTGTCTGTTGTGGGGAGGGGAAGGGAAGGTGATCGTAAGCCGATTTGATTCTTCCTTAAGTGGCAGAGAAAGTCAGCATATAAAAACCAACTCTTCATCTTTTTCTTCCATGTGGATAAGCAAAATTGGGGCAATAACTCCCCCCCCCATCACAGTTTTCACACATTTTCACAAGAGAAAAGAGCTTTGGGGGAGGCAGGAGCCATTTCTCCCCTCTCAGTGCTGTTCCATTTGGGTTCTTTTTCTCTTTTTAGAAGCTCCCCTTGCAGCTATTGTGAGAGCACTAGTAAACTATAATATCTAGTTTGGCCCTAGGTTATAGGCCTGTGGCAATCTCTAGGACCCACATGTGAGGGGGTGTTACTTTAAACAGCCGCATGAAGACTAAAACCTCTTTGACTGAATTAAAGCAACACATTAAGCAATAAACCACAGTGCTGCACATAGGGTTGGCAACCTCAAGGTACTGACTGGAGATCTCCTGCTATTACAACTGATCTCCAGGCAACAGAGATCCGTTCACCTGGAGAAAATGGCCACTTTGGAAATTGGACTCTGTGGCATTGAAGTCCCCTCCCCTCCCCAAACCCTGCCCTTCTCAAGCTCTGCCCCCAAATCCTCCCGCCGGTGACGAAGAGGGACCTGACAACCCTTGCTGCACAAGGAGTGAATGTTCCCTTACAACATCCAGTCTTTGCAGCTCAGCCCTTAATCTCCAAGGAAGATATTGTGGTTTGTTTATGTCTTTGTTACAGGTTCTACCTGAAACCCTGTATTTCTCTGCCAATAAAGAGTTAACATAATCATTAAAACATTTATTTCAGAACAATCTGATCACTCTAGATCTGATCGGCCAAAGCATTAGTAGATACACAGAACCCTGGCATACCCCATAGAGGTTTCTTACTCAGAGCTTTGCCAAAAAAAGAGAAAACAGATTTCACTAAATTGCAGCTCCAAGAGATTCAGAGGTTGTGGCCAGTTTATATAGAAGCTAGCACGCAGGCCAACACATGACTTTACTAAACCTTCTGTTTTGTGTTCTCTAAAAGCATGATGTAAGATACCTTTGAGCATCCCAAAGAAGAATAGCTGCAAACTCTATTCCAGTTATTCTAGGATTTATTGTGGTCACAAAGCCATTTATTCATAAATTATCCTTCAAGGCTGAAAGCTGTTAAATTAAGCAGAACAGTGGAAAAAATGGGAAAATGCATGTTTAAAGATTTACACAAGTACTCCCAGGCCTATTTTTCAAAACATCCTAAACAGTGCTTTGAAATTAAAGTTAAAATCTGCAACCGGCCCACAGCCTCACAGAGTATCTCATAATTTGAGGTTTCTTGTCAGTTTATAAAATATCGTCCTACAACAAAATTGACAAGCAGGTAAGGGAGGGCTATGTTTGCAGACTCATCCAAGTTCTGTGTATTTCATCACTGAGTATGGTTCCCTAGAGAACTTGCTCCTCCTGCACAACTTACCACAACTCTAGCTGATTCAGTAAATGTAAGGTTGCCAACCTCCAGGTGGTGGCTGGAGATCTCCTGCTATTACAACTGATCTCCAGGCAACAGAGATAAGTTCACCTGGAGAAAATAGCCACTTTGGAAGGTGAACTCTTTGGCATTATACCCCATTGAAGTCCCTCCCCTCCCCAAACCCTGCCCTCTTCAGGCTCCATCCCCCAAATCTCCAGGTATTTCCCAACCTGGAGCTGACAACCCTAAGCAAATGACACCCTTCCTATAAATAAACTTCTTGTAAAAGAACACCCCCACAATCGTGTGTATGCAGATTTGGTTTCATTATTATGATTAAGGTACACTTTGTTGACAGAAACATGCTTATGTAAGAGAGAACCCAAAGTCCCATAAAAGTGTTTGTATACATTATTAAGTGGCTTTTAGATATTGCTGGCAATTCTACAATGCTTGCTAGAAATATCTGGCTGTTATATAGAGGCAATGATTACTTTAAGTCCCCAGAGACCAGCTAGTTTATTGTGGCATGAGCCTGTAGAAGAACGAGCCTACTTCATTGGGTTTTCAAAACAATAAACAAATGGTCATATAGAGAGGAACTATGGAAGAGAAGCAAGTTAATTAAATAATGAAGTATAAAAGGAATGAAAAGAGCCTATTCTCATCATATTGAAACATGCTATAGGCTGATCCTGCATTGAGCAGGGGGATGGACTAGATAGCCTTTATGGCACCTTCCAACTCTGTGATTCTATGATTCTATGGATACTGAAAATCAGACCATGAATGTTATTGCTATGGCAGTAAATGAGACTTTGTTTCTTTTTTTGTAGTAATAGGACAGGCACCCAACCTGAGATGAGATGCCAATATTTTCCTCTGAGGAACAAACAACCTTCATTTGGAAAATCTATAAGGTTTCACAGCTCCAAGAAAGCTCAACCAATGGGGGCTGATCATTATAGTGAGGTCCTAGTGAAAGAGTGGTCTCCCATGGACAGATGTCATAGCATTCTTCTTTTATTGCCAGTCAAGATTAAGTCTACTATTCTTGAATTCAGTTCCCAGAGGTGAATTGTTAGTTTTCAGGGTAACCTCATACATTAAAAAAAGAATAATTTGGAAATCTGTATTGTGGGTGCAAACTGTTCCTATGCTTGAGTGACTCAGGACCAAACAGTGGGCTACAGAAACCATTGTATTAGATTCACTCAACAGTCCACAATTATTTTATCAAGTCCAGATTTATCCAAAATTGTGTCTTGTATGAAGGAACTAAATCTAGACTTCAGCAGAGTACATACTGGAGCAAGGTGAAGGGACTAATCAATCAGACCTCAGGGAGAAAGTTGGTCAAAATCAAATTGTTAGTCAAGGAGACAGTTGAAGGATGGATTCACATATATCTGTGAGCAAAGACTAGTCATCGTGGTCATGAGGGAGAAAAATAAGAAGTAGGGTACAAGAACACTCTGTATTCTGAGCAGAAGGGATGGAGTCCTAAGAAGACACGGAGAACTCTGTCCTGTTAAGCAGGCAACAATTTAAAGGCTAGGCTCTACATATTTATACTTGCCTTGTCCAGTGTGGAAACGTCTTACAGCCCTTCAATCAAATGGGGCTAATATTAAATATCCCTATTTCCTAGTGTATTGTGTTCTGAGCACATTCTGTATAGCTTGGTCTTAGCTCTCCCTGGTTGTAGCTCATCTTCCCCTGAGAGGAGTGAAGGATAATTTGTATTTGGAAAGATTTAGGCTGTTTATTCATAGCTTATCAACATCTTAGCTACATACACACATACAGATCAGTATTATATTACATTAATGTAACATTCTTGAAAAATCTTGCCTGGCATAGTATGTTTGAAAATCTTACAGAGGTGACAACTTATAAATGGAAAAATTAAGCAACATTATGATGAGTATGCCATATCAGATATTTCTGTCTTGCTAACTTAAAGTGTGTTCATAAAAATCTGTTTTTAAAAGGAATGGTATTTCTTATTAATAGGATACATAAAACTCATAGGACACTCTCCTGATTGCTCCTTTGTCAGTACAAAGAAGTTAGGTCAGTGGAAAAAAAACAAAAATTTCAATTACATTTACAGCAGCAGCTGAAGGGGAACAAAATCAATGAAAGGAGCATACTTATTAGAGACCTGCAGTTGCCATAAAACTGAAACTAAATCACATTGACAGCATCTGAACTTCAGGTAAATTGCTTTGAATTCAGAATGGGAGCCTTGAGAAATAATGGAAATGATATTGCAGTTGTTGAGAGGAAAAGGAATATAACTTTTATATATCTGTTGCTGCTCTGAATTGTGTAGATAGCTATTTTGGGCATGTCACACAACTATGTTATCTGGATTTTGTTAAATAGAGAGCTCTATTGCTTCTTGAACAGATAAAAATACCATTGGCAATTGAGTTAGCCCATCATATCAATAAGATTATACTATTTTAAGGCATAAGGCTGGCTGATAACTAACAAGTTGGCCCTTGTTATGTGCAGGGTTTTATTAAACAATAAAAGTAGGAGGAAGAATATTGAAAGAAACAACTGTTTTCCACAAAGGATATGTCAAATCTTGTTCTTTGTTTCCTGACGAATTTTGACTTTAGTATACATAGAAAGAAACTTTATATGTGACCTTCAACAAGGACATCCACATAGCATGTGTATTCTGGATTGTTGGGTAGCCTTTTGCTACGCTTTGCCAATGTAATGTAGAAACTGACCTTGTAATGTAAAATAAGAGAATGACACTGATGGGTATCTCTAGATTCTGATTTATGGGAATTAGGATTGTGCCAAATGGCAACTGGGATTCTATATGCTGGAATCCGTTGTGTTCTGCTGATCAACTGTGAGAAGATAGAATGAGTAATGGAGGATAAAAAAAGGTAAAGGTCCCCTGTGCAAGCACCGGGTCATTCCTGACCCATGGGGTGACGTCACATCCCGACGTTTACTAGGCAGACTTTGTTTGCGAGGTGGTTTGCCAGTGCCTTCCCCAGTCATCTTCTCTTTACTCCCAGCAAGCTGGGTACTCATTTTACCGACCTCGGAAGGATGGAAGGCTGAGTCAACCCTGAGCCGGCTACCTGAAAACAACTTCTGTTGGGATCACACTCAGGTCGTCAGCAGAGCTTTTGACTGCAGTACTTCAGCTTACTACTCTGCACCACGGGGCTCCTTATGGAGAATACATTTGGTCATAAATGCCAAGGATTAAACGTTTGCTTAGAGAAGCTCTGAAAGAAGAACTTTCAATTTTCACCATTATATTGCATATTCAAATTCATATTTGGGAGGGTCTTTATTAGCCTGGGAGATAGTGAGCATTTTGTTACATAAATAGCCTGCCGTTCAAATACAGGCATATTTCACATGACAATGACATCATCATTTGGTCTGATGGCTTGGCTGTTGGTTAAGCACACTTTTGAAAAATATTCTTATTTATACAGAGCACATCTGCCCCAAGAAGTGTTTGATCTGGAACTCTTAATATAATGTCTCCTATGTGTTGTAATATGAAATATGTCTAGATTGTTTGAGTAACCTGGCTTGTTTATTTATCAGACCTGGACCTGCTGGAGAATACATGATAAACTGAAAAGATCTATCCTATGTCTTCTCATACTTTCTAGCCTGATCCTCGTCTCAAGCTGTGCTCTCTATGCCCCCATCTGCAGAGGTGAAGTGGGTGGCAATCAGAGAAAGGGCTTTTTCAGTAGCGGCATCTTGCTTATGGAATAGCTTCCTCCCCTTACTCAAGCTTTTATTTTTATGTTCCATCTTTTAAGCCTGTTTTTATGGCCCAACCCCCGACCCCGGTTTGCAGAAAAATGTGAAAACAAAAACTAAAAATAATATGGACATGGGTTCAAATCCTCCCCCAAAGAAAGTTCCATTATCTCTGCTTATGCATACATAATTCCTGCACTTACCTTGAGTAGGCAGGGGAGGAGGAAGTGAGGCAGCTGCTGTCCATATGCCTGGATGTAGCCACCAATGACAGCCCCTTCACCACCATCTCTTGTTTGCAGGCCAGCAGCTGGGGAAGAAGAGAAGGAACTGCCAGAGCTAACACTACCCCCGCACCAGAGATTGACAGGTGTGGGGGGATTGGAAGTCACTGCAGATGGGGGAGGAGATGGGGGGGCAGATGGGGGAGGAGAACCAGGAACTGCTAACACCCCACCACCACCACCATTTGAACTACATGAGTGACTGGCTTGCAGAGGAGGGGAAGGAAGGCATCCCCTTTGGAGTCATGAGGATCATCTTTGGGAAGGTGGGTGAAAGAAGAGGAGAGATGGAACCACCACCACAGCCATATTTACCAGGCAGGTGGAAGATCTGTAGGAGGGGAATAAGCCCAACAGGGAGAAGGAAGGATGGGATTTCTGTCTGCACGTCATGGGGATATATACCATATTTTTCGCTCCATAGGATGCACCTTTCCATAAGACGCACTTAAGTTTTTAGAGGAGGAAAACAAGATCCTCTAAAAACTGTCTTATGGAGCGAATGCTGGCTGGGCGCGTGCGCATCGGAACGGCGCGAGCCGGCGTTACCCGCCCCGATGGGAATGGCGCCCAGCCGGCTCTGTGTGGCCCCGCCCGCCCCCCAGCTGGCCGTTGGGGTGGGGAATGCCGGCCTCCCAGCTGGCGGGGCGCACAGAGCCGGCTGGGCGCGTGCGCATCCGGACGGCACGAGCCGGCGTTCCCCGCCCCGATGGCCAGCTGGGAGGCGGGCTCGCTCTGTGTGGCCCCGCCTGCCTCCCAGCTGGCTGTTGAGCCGGGGAACGCTGGCTCGAGCCGTTTCGATGCGCACGCGCCCAGCCGGCATTCGCTACATATAAGACGCACGGACATTTCCCCTCACTTTTGAGGAGGAAAAAAGTGTGTCTTATGGAGCGAAAAATACGGTATGTATATATTCAGTAGATTGACTTGAGCACTGCAGTTGGTGAAGTACATTTGGTGGTATATTTTTGAGATTCCAAGTTAAATATTGCATTCTATTTAGTTCAATCTGGAACAGAATCTTTCAGATCATGTCTAGACATAGACGGGTTGCATTTTATTCTGTTAACTTTTCCTTTAGAGGTTTTATGTACCATTAAAGATTCAGAATGTGTGCAGAAATTTTATTCAGGTTGAATTTATTTTCTTTGGTAATAACTTTATTTTCTCTATTATAAGATGCTATACACATTTGTATTATCTGTTTAGCTCCTTTGGTAGTTTCAATGAAAACATCTTTCTGGCTGGATTTTTGTTTTGTTTCCCAACCAGTTCAAGTGAAAAATTTCAAGGATTGTATCCTTCATAGCCACTGCCTAATTTCAGGTAGATCAGGTAAAACATCTTAGTTTAGAGGCAATTAAAATTTCTTACATGAAGATCAGG
The DNA here is from genome assembly GCF_029931775.1 of Euleptes europaea. NCBI lineage: Eukaryota > Metazoa > Chordata > Lepidosauria > Squamata > Sphaerodactylidae > Euleptes > Euleptes europaea. The sequence continues at coordinate 68,704,750 of NC_079315.1, forward strand.
CACAGGCAAGTGTGAATGAGCATGTTAGCTTATTTTTGTTCTTTAATCTTTATTCCCAGAGGTCCTGTGGTCTATTTTTAAACAAAGCAAATGGGCAAGAGAAGCTAAATCCAGTGCTTTACTTTTCTGTTCTTGGCTGAGTCTTCTTAACCTACATAGACATTATTCATATTTTATGGGAGCATATGCTATATTCTTTTAGGGGACTGTATCGTATCAAAAAGTGTGTGTGAAATTTCTTCCTTAAACTGTCCCCATGCAAAGTGATACCTTGTATCACAGAAAAATATTGTAGCATAGAGCTTCTGCTATGCATAGGGCTGCCAGGTCCCTCTTCACCCCTGGTGGGAGGTTTTTGGGGCAGAGCCTGAAGAGGGTGGGGTTTGGGGAGGGGAGGGACTTTAATGCCATAGAGTTCAATTGCTGAAGCAGCCATTTTCTCCAGGTGAACTGATCTCTATCGGCTGGAGATCAGTTGTAATAGCAGGAGATCTCCAGCTAGTACCTGGAGGTTGGCAACCCTAGCTATGCAAACTTTAACCCCTATTATCAATATCTCTAAGGGGGGGGGCTCAAGGACTTGTGGCAGACATCTCATTTCCCCTCTCCATTATTATTTCCTTCCTGAAATCCTTCATAGCTCTTCCCTTTTCCTGCTTCCTTCTTTCCTTTCCAACTACCAGCCACTCTACTTTTATTTCCCTTCCCATCTTCAGATTTCCTTCCTTCCCTTCACCTGGTAGTTCCTCCACCTGGAAGAAAAGTCTGGCCCAGCTGTTCAGTGCCACAGAAGCTGCCAGGGTGGGCTTAGTCATGTAGTGCTGGCAAGTTTGTGACCAGTTTCACAGTGGTGAACCTGCAAGGACTTATGGGGAGCATCTTACTTTCTCCACACTATTTCTTTCCTCCTGGCAGCCCCCATATCCTCGACCTTCCTGGTTTCCTTCTCTGAGGTCTCTCCCATAAGTCCTTGCTGGTTTCCATTGTTCATCTGGGGCTTTCAGTGTACGCACTAAAAACCCACATGTGAACTTAGTACATCTGGTACATTACCAGTTGTCACTACATATCCAATTATACAGATAAAAAAGTAACAAAGGTATTCATAATGACACCAATTAGTAACTTTTAGTTAGTATATTTGTTTTATTGGGTTCTTTTTACTTAAGAATCATGTATTTTTGCCAAGCCTAGAAAAAACCACTGAGTCTACAATCATAGAACCCAGAAGCTGAAAGCAAGAGGCAGCTGGAGTTATTCTTGCTCTCATTTTTGATCTCTGTAGTCATAATCTTAGGGCTGAGATATTCTTTGAAAACCAAATAATTGTATTTGATGGAGAGCCCTTGAGGGATGTCTAGAGCAACCATTTCCCCATTTTATAGTGATCACTTGTCTTCCCTATGTAAGCCACTCATGCTTTGAATATACACACTGTTTCTGCTGTCAGACTGACCTGCCATGTCCCAGATAGTCTTATTTACCTGGCCCAGGTTGAAAATAGTCCATATAATATGTCTTTCAGTTTGTTCCTGTCACATTTTGGTGGCTCAGAGTAATAAAACAAAAAGAATAACATTTACTGTATTTTGAATAATCAAGAAAAGCCAGGTCAGATTAAATGCTGAAACCTAGGGAGGATGTGCTGTTTAAGGTATATAGTTGACTTGTGCAAGGGAATTTGTTATTAATTCCAAAAAAGACTGTTTCATTATTGGATTGTTTAATATGGTTTTGTTTGATTATTGTTTCTTTTGTTATTGTTGTTTCATTTTCATAATTCTATTTTGCTATTGTTTCCCATTGGTTTTTATGGAAGGCCTCTCCCTCTTCTTGGGCCTATACCTTCATGGTTTTCCAGCCAACTGGACAAACCTCAGAGGAATTGTAGCACTCCCCCAGGACTAGGGTTGCCAACCTCCAGGTGGTGGCTGGTGATCTCCCGCTATTACAACTGATCTTCAGGCAACAGAGATCAGTTCCCCTGGAATGGGTGCATAAACAGGATAGACGGGATCTCCTTTATGGCAGAACTAGAAAAAAAAACAGACTAACTTATCACTCACATTTGCCTTTCAGCATACTCACCTGTCTGGTAAAATAAGCCAGATAATTAAAAAACATTGGCATCTGTTGGCAAACATTCCGGGATGTGAAAATCCCCCCCCTATAGGATACAGGAGAACCACCTCGATCCGTGATAGATTAGTACACTCAGATATATCAGAAGTTCAGCATAACAGCAAAATTAGAGGTCATTTTAAATGTCATAAATGTGTAGCCTGTAATCTCAGTTTAGAAGTTAAGGAACTTAAATGGACTGACTCACAATTTACTCTCCATCTGCAGAATTTTTCCAATTGTGATACCAAATATTGCGTGTATTGCCTTTTGTACCCATGTAGAAAGATCTACATAGGATCGAGTGTTAGACCAATCAAAAGTAGGATATTGGAGCATTGGTCAAGGATCCGTACTAAAATTATCTACTAGTTGTAGATCATTTTGTAAGATTTCGCCATAATGAAAATGACCTACGGTTTTTTGTGGTCTGGCGGCTTAAAGGCAGGCGGTTTGATAAACGGGATACAGAAAGAATTTTGAGGCAAAAAGAAGCTTACTTCATACATCTTTTTAATACCATCATGCCTAATGGCCTGAATTTAAAGAATGATTTGTCTTGCTTTATTTGAAGTTATGTACTGGCTCTTTAAATACAACTGACTAGGATGGTTTTCACACACACCTGCTTGCTATTTAGCTTGTAATGTAACAGGAGAGAATACTGCTACGTCTTGTATCCCTGTGGGAACCAGTTGACTATCCTGAGGTAAGAGATGACTGGATGAATACATATTTGAATAATATTACATGTACAAGAATCATTGTGGAATTGTGAGTATAGTTTATGAATTGAGGAAATAATAGACAGAAGTTATTGTAAAATATTTTATTGTGAACTATTATGTTTGTTGTGTCACAAGGGATTAGAAGTGGGACTGAAGAAGAATCCGAAACTGCCGTATCCCCTTCTGCGTGGCTTGGTGGTACAATTTTTGAACCCCCCCCTTCTATTTTTCTGATAGTACCTGCTTTGGACCAAGGTAGAACTTGAATTTTGATATTTGAAGATCTACGTATAGGACATGTACCAATATAGGATTTTCTGCATTGTCTATATTAGGATTAGGATAGTAGAGTCTTTCATACGCACATTATGATGTGTCACACTGTGTTTTTGTTATTGTAGCCCATTCTCAGGCTGGCCCAGGTTGTAGGTAGAAGGGAAAACAGGACAGAGGTGGTGGGTAAGAAGCCCGAGGGCAGAGCCGAAGCGCACATAATCCTTGTAGATGTCCATTTTTTCCATTAAATAACCTAGTTTTGATGACTGAATCTGAATTAAATGTCAAACATCCTGCTCACTAGGTAAGATGGGGAAACATGACTTTACGTTTTGTACAATCAGGGAATGCAGGCACATTCTGTAATGTTTACAGGAGGCCAACAGTCATCAAAGACTGTGTTACTTCCTTATCACAGTACTCCCTTACTTCAGCAGGCTGCCGTATGGGAACAGAATGAATGCATGATAAGACAAAGAACAAAATAATTGGATGTCATCAGTTTGCAGTTTCACTCAAGATCTCAAATAAACCAGGACAGAAGGATGAATGTTCCTTATGGAACAACCAGAGGAAATACACTATGCAGTATGCACTGCTTAAATCTCAAATATAAATTATTGCCTAGGGCAAAGTCTAATGACATAGGATGACGTCCAGGTCAGAATTTCAATTGGCATGGAAGCAGCGGTGTCCAGGTATTCATAAGGTAGCAAGTGTGTTATGTGCCATCAGGTTACTTCCAACTTATGGCGGCCCTATGAATTAATGATCTTCCAAACTTCCTATTGTAGTAGGAAGTGCCCACCCCCTTTATATCTGTGCCCTGAAAAGAAACCACCAAGATGGAGAAAGTTGACTCGGTGGGCCATGAAAAATAGTTGATATCTTGATCAATAATTGGACAGCTTCTGATTCAGCATCCTATGATTTTGGTTTGTAAAGCAGCTGGTAAAATTACCACAGGTTAACAGAATTTACTCTACAGTTACAAGGCCTACAGCTCAGACCCATTCTGTTGGAGATGATGCTATGCCATGCGGTTATGGCATATATATATTTTTAAAGGATGAATGATGGCATCACTTGGGTTTGGAACAAGTGGGGTGTCACTTGCACACTAATCATATATGCGCTGGCATTCTCAAATCATACGCATAATGTGTGTGTAGGGGGAGGGTGAAATTGTGTTGCTAGCCAAGTTTAAATTGGTGTTAATATTTTATAGCATGGTCTTAATGAATGCAAGCACACTTTTTAAAATTATACAAATGGTATAAACACAAGGAATTTTCCAGATGTCCAGACAGTTAAGAGTGATATCCAATGTTAGCAAAGAGAATGCTTGTTTCCAACAGATAATGGACATTGTCAGCACCTTACAACAAACTAGAAGGCAAATGTGATTGCCCCTTAACCCCAGTTTTCTCCAACTCATTGTAAGAGATTTATGTTTATTCTCTGCATAGGTATCACACGGTGCTAAGGTGTTCAATAAAATCTGTATTTTTCTAGAATGTTCTTATGACCACTTTGAAGCATGCTCAAGGCAGCTGGAATTTCCTGGTTCCTTGTGGAGATCATTGCTTTCTCAAAGGAAAAGAATCATTTCAGCCAGGGAAGATTTATCCCTCTCGGTTCATATAGCAACACCACAGCTCTTTCCTCCCATCCTTTATTTTTTGTTGGAGTTGGGGGGGGGGGGTCCCTTTAGAACGTAATACTTTGTGAAAAAATAGCAGGATATTACTCACAAGAGGATGCACTATTATTTTTTAAGGATTTTGACAGGCTGACTTCCAGCTTCTGAATGCTCTATTTTTGATATGTCTGGTATGATTTTCATGTTCCGATTATAAACATTTGCAGCTTAGTACAGCTCAATCTAACTCCCCAGGTATACTTTATCAGAAAGCAATTTTGGTTAAATGGAAAGACAAATGAATGGATGCTACCATTACATGCCTGTCACACAAATGCAACCTTGTACTTGGGATTTATAAGCTAAGTGAGAATTTATTTTAGGGTGGAGGGAAGCTGGGGATGCTTCAAAGTATTGGCAGTGCATCACAGGTGTGCTAGATATGCCACTAACGCATTTTGAGATACGTTCCAGGAAAAGAGAGAAATGGCCTGTCACAATGGAAGATTGAGGATTTAACAAAGCAGATGTCTGAATGAGCCCTAAAGGTCAATCAGCTTCATCAGAAACCACTTGAAAGACTACAAATGTAGCATAATATCCTCATGGGAAGCACCCAAAATGGATGTCTAATAGCTGTACACTGTAGACCTTGCAATATAAAATTTGCAGAGGACTTAACTCACAAAAAGACGTGAAGACTTTAACTCTCTTAGACTCATTTTTCTCAGAAGGCAGCTATGGAATAGGACTTTTACTGACATGTTTTAATTTTTTGCATAGGAGTGGTTGAACCAAATGAGTAATTTAATGTGCATTTCAAGTACATGGCAATGGGAAATGCTTTCTGATCAACTCTGTGGTTATTTACAGAACAGGAACACGGACCTAAAATGAAACCAATTAACTGCAGTGCAGGCAAGGACACTTTGTCCTGTCTGAACCCAGTCCTCAACCATCAGCTGAGCTGTGTTAAAGTAAGAAAGATTGTAAGAAAAGCCCTGCTGGATCAGACCAAGGCCCATCAAGTCCAGTAGAAGGGGAATATATGAAATGCAAAGAAATGAAAAGTAATAGTTTTGTATTTTCACAATGTGTATGTCACAATGAAAGGGAAAGAATTGTTAGAAGAGTTAAAAGTTAAATATTAAATATCTCACAACCTCAGTCAGTAGAACTCTATTTTTTCATATTTATAGTTTAGAATATTCCCAAATAATTGAATAATTACAGCACAATCTTAACCTGAGTTACACTTTTTACAAGGGTATAACTTTGCTTAGGATACCTTTGCCTAGAAGCAAAGCAAGTGGCCAGCAGATCTACGTGGTGAAAAGATGTGGAGTAAATTAGTCATACTGCAAACTTTCAAACATGCAAAATTTTCTATCATTTTTTAAATTTATGCTTCCTGATGCCACTATTAATCTTGTCTCTTCCTCAGTTTGCATCTTCTTTCATATGTAGATATATAAAATATTGTACATAAAAACTCTATGTAAAATGAAATAACTCTGTGATAAATTATCCATCACTCTAAGCTACTTCTGTCTTCTTGTCTATGCAGCTGTTTTGTGTGTGTGTGTAATGTTTCATCTCAGTGGAATTTTGTTTCAGAATAAAATTTGTCACAAATCTTAGACAAGCTAAGTGGTGACCAATATAACATTTAGAATCAGTTACACTGTATATCTTCATGGTGATCTATACTTTTTTGGGTGGGGGGAGAGGGATTTCAACATTCTCTATGGATTTTGACTTGGTGTGTTGTATTACATTGGCCCAGAAAAGTACTAAGAATCTCATGTTCTGAGTCTGCACCTCTTTTCTGTTTCTCTCCAGCATTAAAAAAAAAAAAATCAATAAGCAAAGGGGAATATGGTAAGTGGGAAGCAAAAATGTGTTCATGTTTACCCTGCCCAAATTAAGAATGAATGTGGCCTATTGTCAAGGTTGAAATCATGACCTTTTTCTGTGTTTCATGAATGAAAAAATGTTTTCAAAAAATCTGATCCATGAATTCTTTTTTAGGACAGATCTGAATATGATGTGGTCATCTCTAAACTGGGGTGCCTTCAGGATTGAACTTTGGGGCCCTAGCTTACATACATAGCCCCAGATTACATTCATAGGAAGAGTCCCCCCAAAAGCAAGCTGTACAGTGCATTTCAAGAATTTATTATCATCTATAGGATGCCCTGCACAAGACTGTTGAGATCAGAATCTAACATTACTTCTGCACCACTATCTATAACCGTCTGTGAGTCTGAGAAATGGAGCACACTTTTCAGGGTTTACAACCTGTGGTCACTGAACACCTTAGGATGGTGACCAAGCCCTTTGCAGGATGTGGAATAATATAGCATAGCCAAAACCTGTCAGATCTAGGCTGCTAATAAGGGTTGGTACTTGGATGGGAGACCACCAAGGAGGACTTTGTAGAGGAAGGCAATGTCATACCACCATTGCTTAATCACTTGCCTTGAAAAACCTATAGGGTCACCATGGGTCGGCTGCAATTTAAATACACTACACCCACCCACCCACACACACACACTCACACACACACTGTCTATTGGCACACAGCTATGCCAGCAGCTGCAATGGGACTCCACTGGTGTTTTAATTGGTCTGTTATTGACAGTAGTTCTCAAGCAATGTTTTCCAAGGTGGTATAAAACACAAGATCAATAAAATCAATCTACAAATAATTTAAAAGTCTGAATATGAATTTACACTCGCTTAAAAACCAGGATTCCTGAAAAATCCAGCAAGCAATAAAAATAACAAATCTAGTACATCAAATAATCAGTGACATCAGCATAAAACTTCATATAGTCAGAGCAACTAGACAATGAGAACAGATAAAAGCAACCAAAAATTGAGTAAAAAAGGTCTGCTGCCTGCCGCTTAAAACTTGACACACATTGGCAAAGTTTGTTGAAATTTTCAGAGCTGAGTTGCAAGCCACTGAAAATGTTAGTTTCTCTATTCTGTCCAGAGGCTTCCGACAAAATGGATAAGAGATGTGGAGAGTCTCCAAGTGATGAGCATTCTATACCACATGTGCTTCTTAATACTAGATATGATGTTTTTTTCCATGTATTTGCCACTGAAATTCCAATCTTGGTCCTTCCATTTCAGTAACCACACACATTTACTTTTAAATTGAATCTGAGTACAGGAATTTTCGTGCAAAATGGGCTCTTTGTTTGTATGGAAAAATCAAGAGATAACCCAGCTAGTCGTAACAATTACAATCAAGGACAAACTGTCTTACAGAGCACATTTTCATTTATGGCCCAAAAGGAAAGTCTGATAGTCAACATATTTCTCTTTTTAAAAATGATTTAACATTTTTCTTCTATTTATTTCAACAGGCAATTTTACATTTCATTAGGTACAGCACTATGCCATCAGTCTTCCATACAGTTAGAGTAACAAGAAATAGAGCTCAGCCCATAAAGTTTAAACACAAAGTGCAGATTTTACAAGGGGCATGTAAGGCAGGATGCTGTGTCACGATATAAGGGACAGACTGGCAGATTATCTGCCAATCCATCAAACATAAATCATTCGAGCAGTTCCAGAAGAACCTTCCTAGATAACCTACTCTAAGTAATCAAAGAGAATGGGAGTTGAAGAAAATACTTGAGGAAAAGTGGAGATGGTGTAGTATGTCCGTTAATTGTTATTAGAAGGACATAATAGCATTCAAGGGCCAGTGTGGTGTTGGCCTAGGATCTGAGTGACCTAGGTTCAAATCCCCACTTTGCCATGGAAACTTGCTGGGTGGTCTTGGGCCCTTCAGCCTAACCCACATCACATAATTGTTGTGAAGGCAAAATGGAGGAGGAGAGAACATTGTAAGCTGCTCTGAGTTCCCTTTGGGCAGAAAAGGTGGGGTAAGAATGAAGAAAATAAATAAGGAGAGGAATAAGTATTGATATCTACAGCTTCTACTTCCCAAATGCCTGTCTGTAAATCTTTTAAGAGAGACCAAACAAGAGATGAAAACCGAGACAAGGGAATCAAAGGGTCAATGAAAACATTGGCAAAAAAATATTTGTCTTCTTTGAAAATAATGAATTTCTGTTGCGATCTCTTCACAATATCCACCCATTGGTTTCTCATTAATCTGACATGTTAAAAGAACAAGACATGTTTTAAGCCTCACTATATCAAGACTGTTGGCTTCAGGAAATTGTGAACACAGGACTTTTTGAAAGCCTGGCTTGAGTCTTGTCCACTTTTCTCATGGACTTCCTGAAACTCAAGCAACTTTACCAACTTTCTGCTTGGCCACCACTTTCTTCATTTTGGGTAATGACCCTTCCTTATTTTATATGAACGGTCTGTCAGCAGACTTTATAAGCAATGAATCATGTCCTGGGTGGAGTTCACAGACTGGGTGCAGTTCACAGTGTTTGTTGCCCTTCCTGCCTTGTTCCCAGGCTGCTAGACTTCTTTCTGCCCCAGGACTTCACTAGTTATGTCAATTCAATTGTATGCTGTCAGAATGCTAGTTCAAACATGTACTTTGCTGAGATTCTTCTAGCAAGCTGCTCTGTCCCCCTGCACTTATAAAGTGCAAAATGTGTGCATGTGGGCACCCTTGAATTTGATCTTCCTTTCTTTATGATACCACAAAATGACTAATGAAGACTATGTGAGTATAGCCTATACATAGAGCATCCCCAACTATATTGTACTTGTAGTTCTAGGATACACCTTCGTGGTCTTAGGCCTATTCCATTCATATATCAGAGTAAAGTAGTAAAATTTGAAGATTGTTAAATGGACTGTACTACTTCAGTCTGCAAGTGGTAGGGTTGACAACTGATGCTGGCACTGTGGCTGGAGAATCCAGAGGGTGGGGAAAAGTGATCTGGCATTGCGCCAATACACAACATCACTTTTGGTACAAAAATCAGAAATGACATTGCCACATTGGGAGGAAGCTCTAGGATTTATCCCAAACCCTGCTTTGGGGGTGAATCCTAAAGCATCACCCTAATGCAATTACATTGCATGTTGGTGTGACACTGAATCCCCCCCCCCCCGCAATTTTCTGCCACCATCATGCTAAGTGGTGGCAGGGGACAGGGTTCAAGGTCAGGAGGCTAGCATAGCAATTTGGAGAATGACATTTCTTGTGATATAAAAAACAACACCCCCCCAAATACCTAATAACAACCCTTCTTACTGGTCTAGGACCATCCTTCTGTAGGTGCTGGTATTTTTATTTATGGGAATATTTTTAAATATTGTGAAGCCTTCAAAATGCTAACCCCCACACCCATCTATGCCTCAGGACTCTACCACTTCATTATTCAGCAGGGCGTAGGCCAGGCCTTCATAACCATCTTTACAATTAAGTAAAGGTCTTTTTTCCCCCTTTGAAAATACACTTTTAATGTTTTAAACTAAGCAGTGTATAGTTATGGCTTCATGTTTTTGGTCACTGCCATATACTCTTCTCCCTTCCTCTCCAAACTCTTAGGCAAAGGCATCCTGCAGGCATTTGCTGGAGCCTTTTAGCATTCTGTTAATATTCCACTTGGAGTTCGTGCTTGCTGCTGAAGGAGAATTATTAATTTCCTATGCAGAAAGAAATAACTGGAATAGTTTTTCATTTAGAAATGTGTATAAATTTAAGTGCTGGTAAAATCCACCCTCAGAGTTATGTCCAATAAAGAAGCACATGCATATGGAATATCTGAATGCCTTTTCATTGCCAGTGCAGAGGCTAGAAACTGTCATCTTTTTGGAGGTTGTCACAAAATGACTAGGCGTAAAAGAGCCCCTTTTTTGCTGGCACACACAGAATTTGTATTAAAATGAATTGAGCTAAATTTATGGAGCCATCTCTCATAGTCCAGATGTACTTATTCAAATAACCTTTTTTAGCTATGCTGATTAAATTTCAGAAAGGACTTGCCTGTTCTAACAATTCTTTAAAGACCAATTTACTTCTCGGGTCTAATCTGTGAATTTTCTCTAACTAGCTGTATTAGGAATTCTCTTCTTGAGGCAATTCTTGTTTAAAAATTGATGGGAAACATTCTGATTGTAAGCCTTTAAAAGGTGTTAGTGATTTTAAACTCTTCAAACTGATTTTCTGGAACTGTTCAGTATGAACAAAATGAACGCTAGAAATCGTTCCACAATGTTGTTTTCATTTAACTTAATATTAATGAGTCATTAGTAATTGCTTTTTCATCATATAGATTCTACAAATATTTCTATGGCATTTAACAGAATCATTTATCTATTTAGTTCAGAACCTTGCCACAGAGTGTGGATCACAAAATCTGTACAATAAGGCCAGGTACATAAAGAAGAGATATGTAGGGAAATGTAGGGAAAACCCAGGTATACTGAAAAATATTAAATATTTTAAAAACAAAGGACAATAATCTTTTTTAATTTTTTTTAAAATGCTAAGACTTTTGTTAGATTGTCTCATAAGATCTTGGCAGCATTTTGTTTGTCTAGGCAATTGCAGACAACTATCTGTGGTTTCCTAAGTAAACCAGAAAATCTGCTATCAGGAATACTTTAGGTTGATTCTGCATTGAGCAAAGGTTGGACTAGATGGCCTGACCAGCCCCTTCCAACTCTATGATTCTATGAGATGAATTATGTGGAGGGGAGAGCGCGTACAGGCAAGAAAGATAAGACAGAAGATGGGGCTGAAAAGAAAGTAAAGAAGGAGTGGAGAGAGTACAGGAAAAATGGAGCAAAATGCAGGGAAAGGGGGCTGGAATGACAGAAGAAAGCAGAAAAATAGGAGAAGCTGTGAGGCCTTCAAGGGGGAGCAATAGAGGGAATTGTCAAGACAACACAATTCAGTATGGTGCAGAGTGTCACGCTAGGTAAAGGAAGAATTTGTTTCAGATCCCAGTCAGCTAAGAAGCTCATGGTGTAACCTTGATTATCTCTCAGCCTTACATTTTTCACAAGTTGTTGTGAGGATAGCATGGAGGAGGCAAGAACCATGTACACTCCTTGAGCGAGCTGGAGGAAAGATGGGATAAAAATAATTTTTGACTCTGACAGTGTTTGCATAGCTTGTTCATATCTAACAGGCCTGAAAAAGATAGGAAAATATACAAGATGTAGGAGAATGGGGGGGGGGGGCAATAAACATGTAGCACAATGTATAAGATATCAGATATAAAAAGATCATGAGGAGGGGAACGTTAACTGTCTGAAGTGACAATTTTTAACAAGTCAGGTTCTGGTGTCCTGGACCCAACTCACTTTTCCTGTAGACCCACAGCAGCTGTGGGGAACTAATTTGTAAAGCACTGCAGTGGTCCTGTTAAGCTAAAGACCACAGTGTAGGCAGGGAGGGGCTTCTATCTTCCTTCTTGTGCCATTTTAACAAGCCAAAATGGCCCCAGTGAGTGTTATTTGCCCAACTTTGGTGCTATACATGTAGTATTCAATGCATGTGCAGTACCCCAGTGGGCCAAACAGTGGGCCCTGAGACTGTTTTGGCTGGGGGAAACAGTATACCCTTCCCGCCAGAAACACTCACAAACTGCAGAGTCAGGCTGAACTGGGTGCCTTGTGATGCTTGAAAAATGAGTTCTCCACAGCCGGTGTGCAGCTGAAGGGAAAGCAAGTCAGGTCTGAGGAACCAGGACTGGACTTTTTAAAAATATCATGTCTACTTTGGCCATTAGTTAGCAATATGATCTGGAATTGTTAAAGAGTGTAGGCTAACAGAGAAAATTAGATTTGGGAAAAATGGTAGTAGGGACACAATTTTTTTAAAGCAGTGTGAATTTAGTGATTATTATGAATCCATGAAAGCATTCTGGTATTATGGTTTGTGTCAAAGACAGCATGAAACAAAATTATCCTTACTGCTGGGAATTATGGGAAAGATATTTTGATGCCTGAGACAAATTCAGCTGTATTGTAGAATTTATAGATGAAAAACTTGTTTTCTCTTGAACAAATATAACTTCTAAATGTGTGGTTGGGTCTGGATTGTCCTTAGACTCAACCTTGACTGAGAAATGACATGGCAGAGAAAGTGTGAGAAGACTCTGCCCTAAACTTGAGGGGATGGCACATATACTGTGCCTGAACAGAATATGTCATCATCCTGAGGTAGGTATATGAGATGTATATTTATGGGAAATTTCTGTAGGCCAGTTAAAAAGCACCAACACTTCTTCATTTCTGTGAGGATTCCTAACTCATTCTGTCATTCAAACATGGGTTTGCTGGTGATGATAAGCAGAAGTGAAAACACCTGAAAGCACCCAAATGAATAATGAAGCCATCAGAATTGTCAATTTCCCATTATGCTTTCTTCGTCCACATAGCCAGAGATGTACAGTTCAGGAAAATGGTCTGGTGTGGTGAGCTAGGACCTGGAGAAAGGCTAATTGCTTCTTCCACTTCTTCTCACAAGGTTGACTGAACTGAAGACTAAAGTAGCAAAAAATTTAAAATACCCATTTCCACAATAGTTTCTAACAGAGTGTTATGGAGCTTTCCTCTAAATCCCAGTTGCACACCACTCACGATATGTCAGAAAAAGGGCAGTGGAAATAAGCTTTGGTGTCTGTTATGAAAAGACAGAAACCCGTAATGAATGAAAGCACACAAAACTGCTTTTGCCATCTGTGCAGATCCCCAAACTCTTGTAATTTTGTAGAAACAGGCTGTCAATGTCTTTGAAAGCCAAAATCCAGATTAAAAGCATGAACACTCACATACTGAAAAATTAAGCTAAACTTGGGAGGATATTGCAAATTATGAAAATATTTTTTAATTATATTATAGCGAACTCCAATATGGTACATACAAACAAGAATGCCAAGTAAGAAATGAGAGAGATAAAAGAGATGTAGACTTACAGTAAAGATACACAATGGTTAAAGCAGAAAGGTTACCATGACAGAAGTATTCCAGCCTACTGTATCATTTAGATCCTTAGTGCTGTGTTCCATTCTCTAGGTATTTAATCAAGGCTGAGCAATTATGGGACATTTGTTCCAGCTAAAATAAATTCTGGATTTGGGGGCTGAGATGTAGTGTTGTTTCCCAAGAGATATTAAATTTAAAATATTAATAGCTGAACATAGGTCATTTTAAAAATCTACATAAATAGATAAGGTAGACTAAATGGATTCTTGTAATGTTTCAAAGTTAGGAATGTACATTTCCTTCTTTTTCAATGTGGTACCAAAGGAATGTATATTTCCCTCTTTTTCAGTATGGTACCAAACTGCAGGAGTGTTACCAAATTGTAAACCATCTCAAGCACCGTTTTGAATCTTTGGCTTAGCCTTTTGAGACCCACAGAAAATTCAGCTAATTTAAAAGAAATTGCTAGAGTTAGAATTAAGTATCTGAACTGAGACTCCTGTGTAGGGGTATATCACAACAGTGGGGTCCCTCAGGGATCTGTGTTGGGACTGGTGCTTTTCACCCTGTTCATCAATGACCTGGAGCTGGGGGTGAGTAGTGGGATGGCCAAGTTTACAGATGATACCACATTATTTGGTGTGGTTAAAACAAAAACGGACTGTGAAGAGCTCCAAAAGGATCCCTCCAAACTGTAGGAGTAAGCATTAAAATGGCAAATGCGATTCAATATGAGCAAGTGTAAAGTGATGTATATCGGGGCAAAAAATCCCAACTTAACATATATACTGATGGGATCTGTGCTGGCAGCGACAGACCAAGAAAGGGATCTTGGGGTGGTGGTAGTGGATGGTTTAATGGAGATGTCGACCAAATGTGTGGCTGCTGTGAAAAAGGCAAATTCCATACTGGCCATAATTAGACAAGGAATAGAGAATAAAATTGCTGTTATCATACTGTCCTTGTACAAATCTATGGTGAGACCACACTTGGAGTATTCTGCCCAGTTCTGGTCACCACACCTAAAAAAAAGATATTGCAGAGCTTGAGAAGGTGCAGAAAAGAGCAACCAAAATGATCAGGGAGCTAGAGCAACTGCTCTATGAGGAGTGGTTAAAATGCTTAGGGTCGTTTAGCTCAGAAGGAAGGAAGTTAAGGGGAGATATGATAGAGATCTATAAAATTATGCCTGGTATAGAGAGAGTGGTCAGGGGGAAGCTTTTTCCCCTCTCTCATAATACCAGAAAGTGGGGTATTTTGCTGAAGCTGGAGAGTGAGGGATTCAAAACAGATAAAAGGAACACAATGCATAGTTAAACTGTGGAATTCCTGCCCCAGGATGTGGTTATGGCTGCCTACTTGGAAGGCTTTAAGAGGGAAGTGGACATATTCATGGAGGATAGGGCTATCCTTGGCTACTAGTCAAAATGAATACTATTCATGACGCATGCCTATTCTCAGAGAAGCATGCCTATTATATTAGGTGCCATGGAACACAGGCAGGATGCTGCTGCAGTCATCTTGTTTGAGGGCTTCCTAGAGGCACCTAGTTGGCCACTGTGTGAACAGTCTGCTGGACTTGATGGGGCTTGGTCTAATCCAGGATGGCTATTCTTATGTTCTTAGATAAAATAGGAACTAGTGCTTCAAAGGCCTGTGTTGTGTCAAAGCCAGAGAGCAGCTCATCGACCTGCAGAAAAATGTTCATGTTGAATGCATGTTTACTCTGAATTTATCTGTATCCAAAGGGATGTGAGCACTTGTCCCGTGGTAGTCCCACAAACAGCATCCAGAGACAAAGAGTCCAAAAGAGAGCTGATTTAGTGGAAAACACACAGGTATGCAGAGCTTACAGGTACATAGGCACGAATGGCAATTGGGAGTACGGGGTAGGTCTATAAGGGAACGTAGGGAATGTATTAGTCACAACAGATCAAGGCGGCCCCCCTTCTACTGAGGAGTCGTTCCCACGGGAGATAGTACTGGAACAGGAATTCAGCAGTTAGCAGTTTGGCCTTGAGAGGCACCTGGTAGAATCGAAACTAACAGTCTGAGTCTGACAGGCTGCTTAGAGCTGTGGAAAGCAGGCCTGACAAGGGAACCTAATTCATATTCTGGTTCTACTTAGGGAAATCAAGCCCTTGTGCCACATTTCCCTCACAATTCCATGTAAACATATTAGTTTTCTCCATGATACTTGCATACATTTTTTAAAATGTGTTTTCCAAAGATAACACTGGAAGAACAGTGGGTTTGAAACACTACAAAACACAACAGGTGATCACTCTTGGGGCCTTTGAAAAGGGAATAACATTTGTAAGTACAAAAATGCTGTGTTGATTAGTCATTTGGCATTTAAGTTTAACAACCATTCAAAAGATTCACAAAGCTGACATTTAATTTCTCTCCTGCTGCCTATCTGGTACGCATGCTAGTGGCGATGCATATCTTCAAAAGGGAACTTATTGTACCTCTAAAATTTGGCCAAGAAGCTTCTCTTTCGAGAAAGTTTTACAATAGTGTTATGAATTGGAGTGATTCATATATTTACTTGAATGAAGACAAAATTGATGTTGGGAGCCAGATTTCTTTCAGCATCCCAATGGCTCTGCGTCTCAGCTAGCAGGACCAAAACAAAGCTGGATGGAATGATGTAGTGATGCTAGTGCATTCACAGCATGAAACATTTCCCTAGGAATAGAACTTCCTTAAACACAGCAAAGAAAGGGAGCCAGAGGTCAGGAAGCCCCCAAAGAGAGGAACAACTGAGGGATGCTGTCACAATCACCATTCCAGCCACCTCGGAGCAGGTGTTGGAGCGGGCAGTGAACAGGAGTACATGTGGGCTGTCCATATAACCAGGGGTCCATCGTCCTCAGGTGTGGATCTTAGCAGTATTTTCCAGCACTAACTCAGAAGAGGAGAAAAATGATGATGTGAGTCTCCTCCAGGCCACTCCATTGTATCATACGAAAAGATTCAAGATGCTGAGTAGTACTCTTGCCAGATCAGGATGGTGCTGCAATCTGGCATTCCACTGAGTTCCAGGCTGAATTGACCCGCATATTTTTTTTAATTTTGCATGCTGAACTGTCATTTCGGAAGTGACTGCAAAGCCGGCGCATATCTACGTCGCATTACCAAAGAGCTCACTTAATACGATCTTTAGTGTTTGCCTCGAAGAATCCTCCTCAAATAACCATGCAAAACAACAGTGCCGCATTAGCTATGCATATGCTAATGACTATGCTAACAGGAAAAAAGGAGCATACAAGTGGGGGCGGGCGGAATTTCTCCTTTTGCGTCGGGACCGTGAATAGGCATTTTTAAAGTCACATTTTAAAAAAGAGCTTTGAATGAGCATCACTAAAAATAGCTTTGAATTTAATCAGGGAAAATAGGATATAAATATACGGGCTGCCCGACCCTTTTTTTTTTTTTTTTGGAAAATTTTATTGGTTTTTATAATATAAATTTTCCATGTTAACAAACAACAATATACGTAATATTAAAAACTAAATCATAGGTAATGTTGTTATAATTGTTTAAATGCTAAATAAAAATAAAAACTAAAGGAAAATTTATTGACTTCCCCATCACCTCCGTCCGCCTCTTAATAAAGTATTCTATCCCATCGTGATATGGTCTGATCTTAATTATTCTTATATCTCAATTAGGTTTCAATCACTTTATGCTATCAATATAATTGATTACGTTTCTTTATGTTAACAATGTCTTCTAGATCAGATTAAAAGGTACTCTTCCATTTTCCCCAGTCCTACGGGCTGCCCGATCCTAAGGGGGAGTTAGTTCATTGATGGCGGAAGACAGTGTAGCCACACCACCTCCTGAGAGGCTTCCTGGCCCAAAAATAAAAATTAAAAAAGGACTTTTAACAAAACCAAATTCAACTTCCCCAATGAGTTTCATGGGGCTACTCCAGCTATTTTGCAGGCATAACTTAACTTCTTAAAAATGGCATTTTCCAGGGATGAAAGGGCTTTAGAAGCTGCTTAAAGGCAGCTCCGCCCCCAGGAACGCCCTCTGGAAGCTGGCCAAGCACTCGCACCAGAAAAATGCTGCTGGGGAGGCAGCGCCGGCAAATGAAGTTTGCGCTGCTGCGTCATTCCCCGGAGCTGGTGTAAGTCACCCTACGCTGATGTCCGTGCCACTTTGGAGGGCACAAGTGGTATGGAAACCAGCGCTGGGGTCATGCTGGCTCCTAAGCAGCTTCGCCCCCCCTTTCAGGATTGCACAGTAAATAAATATAAATAATTACATACAAAGATGAAAAAGCCATGAATTGGAAACTGTATAGGCAGAATATGCAATAGCTTCAAGAAAGCATTTGCTTGTAGTTCTTAGAAGATCAATTACAATGATTAATGGAAAGCAAAGTAATTGCTTATATCTGATGATCTGAGTTATGCTTGCCAACCATTTATATGCTTTGTCATGTATGCACGAAAACTCAAATCTTTTCTCTCTCTAAAGAACAGAAACATCAGTGAAAATTCTGCAGCCCAAATTCCTGCTGTGTGGGGGCACATTGCTCTGGAAATGTCATTCCTGCTTTAATAGCTCTGTATTTTGTTCTGAAATTATCCCACACAATTTGGAATGTTGTGATGTATTGTCCATCCACGCAAAAGCTATACATTTTCAAGGCAGGAAATACCCACTTACATGGTTTTTTAAGTAGAAGTCCTGCAGTTTCCTGGCTTATGCAATTGGTTTCAGTAAAAAAAAAAAAAACCTTTTACACAAACGTTATTGTACGAAGCATATCAATAAACCACTAATGACCTCTGCTGTAACCCAGCAAGAAGACATGGTCCAAACATCTCATTTTCCATCTCTGGTAGAGCCTTGAACAGCACAACCATTTCCTTTGACTCTGATTTTGTACATTTTTATTGGCAGAAACAGGCGTATCACCACATCAATGTAATGCCAGTCTTAAAATGGCAATCTAAAAATGCCAATCCTGAAAAGGATTAGCATATTTTCTCATTAAAACATGCAAAATACCAATGAGTCTTTTTGATGCTTAAAATCAGGTAACACTCATACATAATGAGCAGATTTTAACATTTTTGAGCTAATTACATGCATTTTTTGCTCTGACCTGGTTAGCTCAAGCTAGCCAGATCTTGTCAGATCTTGGGTTGTCCCTGGTTAGTATTTGGATGGGAGGCCACCAAGGAATTCCAGGGCTGCAGCCAGGCAATGGTAAACCACCCCTAAACATCTCTTGCCTCAAAAAACCCCATGGGCTTGCCATAACTCAGCTGTGACTTGACTACAAGAAAAACCGTGCATTTTTATTTCATTGAACTTTATTATTGCAATGGCCATTTCAGGTGCAGTTGATTACGCTCTGAGTTTCTTGCCAGGGATTGTGAAAATTAGTAACAAGTCATGACACACAGGGCAGCGGGATTCTTCTGGGCATTCTAAAAACTTTATGAACAGGGGCGGCATAATTCTTTTCAGAGGTTGTGCATAGCTTTGTGAATGGGATCATGTTAAAGAGAATGAGGCAACACTTGCTCATATAGCATATAGACTTCCATGTGTACAATAGAGTAATTAGATGGGAGGGGGTAATGCTAGGAAGAGGGTCCATTTATTTGAAACATAAGGGGAAAATCTAAACAGGAATACATATTATTTATTTATTTTAGATCGTTGTACCCAACGTTTCCCCAATGAAGACCCAAAGTGGTTCATGAAATCATTCTCTCCTCCATTTTTATCTTCACAACAATAATCCTTTGAGGTGAATTTGACTGAGAGAGAGAGAGTGACTGGCGCAAGGTTCCACAGCAAGGTTCCACAATAGTACAGGGATTTGGATGTGGGTCTCTCAGCTCCTAGTCTGATATGATAACCATGTTGACACTGTCAGAAAAGCAGTTTGTGATGTAGTGTGGGAGTTTGCTGTTCATGGAAAATAAATCCTTGGCCATGCTTAAAGATCCCTTCAGATCTCAGCCCTTAAAATTAAGATGATTAACATACAATTTGTAAGAATGTGGCACCTTCATATCAAAGCTATTTGATGTACTTTACCTCTTGTGGTATAATTTGTAGTGTTCGGCTAGAAGTGGCAGCTATTAGGCTGTTTGGAAGATGAAAATCAGCGAAATGAGATTGCCGTTTACCCTTGTCAAGTTTTAGCAGTTATAACGTTTACTCACAAATGTACATGCTCCTAAAGACAAATTTTAATTTATAGGAAGATAAGCCATGGCTGTACATTTAATCTCATAACCTCTCTAGTGGCTCTTGAAGGATCTGAGATACCCGCCCTACAATCTATAACTAAGGAAGCCCCTTTAACAAAGCACTTTTCAGATGCTTAAGATAAGAGTCTCTTAGCACATTCTTTCATGGATAATATTCCACAGTGTTCTTTGTTGTCCAGACCCTCAGGCATTGGACATACCACAATATTTGTGATATATCAAACTGCTTAAAGTATAGCAGACTAATTTAAAGAGGATCAAATTCTTGTGGTTATGGCTATGAATAGTCCCCATAACATATAGTTATGTAGGAATTAGATATAAAGTTTTTTAAAATTCTATTTTTTTATAAAAGGGAGGAGGTCAACAAGGAACCCTCCATGTCTGTTATGAAAAGTCTTGGCAGAAGGTCAAACGTCAACATGTCCAGTTTTTTATTCTGCTTTTTAAAATTCCTAGATGGGGAAATTGTATTCCCTTAAATACGAGGGTGCAAAATATTCTGTGTATAGCACTACAACATTTAGGGAACCTACAGTTTGGCTTGAGGCACTTTAACCAACAGGAAGCCACACTTACTGCTTTCTTTTAAATCCATAGTGACTAAAATATACCAAGTCACTTCATTTAGGTGGGTGGGCTGAGAAGGCGGCCCATCCCGTAAAAAGGAAACACATGTCATTGGTATCTACAGATCACCACAATGTTATTTCGGTATATTTGATATTTCCATACATTCTGACAACCCGGCAACTATATAATTGATATAGAAGCAGGAAATGGCAGACTTACTAATCTTCATGTGGTTAGACTATAACTCTAAAGCCGGATCTGGAACACTGCCACTGTTCGCCTTGGCGTGAAAGGTTTTCTGCTATGGTCAGACAGTAAGTAACTGTGGTTGAAGGGATGTCAATGCATGTAAGGCAGAAATGTCCTTTCTATTTTCTATTATTCTTTAATGAAATATTTCTGTTACTCTAACAAGGAAGTCATTGAAAACCTGAACCAAAATAAAACCTTCACTGTCGGCCAGACAGTCTACGATGTAGGCATATGGATTGTGGATATGAATGTTCCTTTCCTCAGTGCCTTCGTTTATTACCCACTTTTCTCTCAGCTGCCCTACAAATCTTGCCATATTTTCATATATAGTTATCTGGCTTATCTTCAGTGCCTCATCAGAGGTATTGTCATCTGTTTCTCCCTTGAAAGCAAAGGAAAGGAAAGTGTCAGATCTAGGGGCTGTCAAGCTGAAGTTAAGGCAAGAAACATCAGAGATCCCTTCCATAAAGGAAACAAATAGTTGCATACCATATTGCATTTCAGGGTTTTTCTTCTTCCAGTGCAGCACAAGTATATAACAAAGACCCCTTGTAACAAAGACACAACTGGATATTGTCTCTGTGAAGCCATTATTCTAATTGCATAGTCAACTGTGATGCCTTAAATACACCAATGCTATGATCTTAAGCACAAGAATAGTTCTACAGAAATTAATTTGGCTTATTTCTGAGAAATATATACAAGATCAGGATATAAATATAGAATCAAGGCAAAAAGATGAATCAAACAGCTGTAAAAATATCCACACACACACCCCTCCCGGGGGAAGGGGAGCAGAGTTACAATTCAGATTGGAGCCTCAGCTTTGGAAGAGGGCCTTGATTCATTTCCCTGACCTCTGTTAGGTTTGCGCTAGTGTTTGCCCCCAGGATGAAACATACAGGCTCTTGTTTAGTGCCTGTGTATTTCCCCTACAAGGCAAATAGTGGGGCAGGGGGCGCTTTGAGATCAGGGCAGAGCCACAACAGGAACCAGGCTCTCCTGCAGTTGCTGTTTCCCCAGAGGCGGATCTACTGTGAAACTAATGAAGCTTAAGCTTCAGGGCCCCTAATCCCAGAGGGGGCCCCTGAAGCAACTTTTTTTTTAATGAGTGAATTTCTAAACAAAATCGATGGAGTTTTGTAGTGATAGAATCATAAGCCAATGGGTTGAAGTACTTAATATTGACCTTAGAATATGCTCTAATGCCCATTTCACATGGCTTCAAAATGTCCCTGTAATTGGTCAAATGGCAACATTTTCTAGGGGGCTTGCAGCGCCCAAACCCCTAGCTGTATGGGCTCTCTGAGCTCACCAGAATCTATTCATAGCCTATATTTTGGCAGCTGGATCCTCAAATCCTTCACTGATGCATGGCTTAATAGTTCTATAGTTTTATTTCATCACTGTATGGCCCATTTTCAAGGACTCCACCCCACCAACCTGTTCTCCACCATTTGGGCCTCTTTGGACCTTTTTGGATGTTGCTCTACTGTTGCTGGTTGCGAAGGGGCCCCCATAACAGTTCAAGCTTCAGGGCCCCAAAAATGTAGGTCCACCACTGTGTTTCCCAGTTGTGGATCTGCCAATGTCATATCTAGTTTGTTCAAAAGTTTTTGTCTTTGGATGAGTGCTAGACTTGAGCAGGTTGCTGTTGCCTTGGTGTATTTTCAAACTGATATCCCCTGGGAAAGAATTACCCTTAAAAGCCATCTGGAAGAAATAATGTCATCTCTTGTTCTGTATACTTGTTGCCTTGTTTTGTGTGCGTATGTGTGAACCAGATTAAAAAGAAGTAGGACAGCATAGTTACTTATGCTTGCATTTTTTTTTAATTTTAACCAGTTATTGGCCACCTTTCTTCATTGTGGAGCTCAAGGCAGCTTACAATATAAATAAAATAAATGACATACAATACATTAAATTTAAAATCACAGTTCAGGACTGCTAGTAAACTTAAACAAATGTGGTCCTAAATAAAATTGTCTTCAACTGACTCCTAAAAAATCGAAAGTGAGGCCAGGCACACCTCCCTGATGCAGCATGAAGGCACAGCAGAATGTTTGCATACAGATTATTTTTGAAGATAAGGTACATTGCCCTAGACCCTCATGATCCACATACACTGGGTTATCTACTGCTTCCTTTAGCTGACAGCAATGATTGTGGAACCATAACTGGCTATGCAGTGTGCATGTCAAATATATTGCTGTGGATGTGGGGAATAGTGATGTCCTGTGAAAAGGGCTACCTGCAGACACTGCAGAATAGGCAACTACCTTAAGGATGTGTCTCAAGTGTGATTCAGATTAGCACTTCTTTCCATTGCAGTGAAATTAACATGTTCAAGGACACCGTAAGGTACTTTGGTGCTTTCAGGATCCTTCTGAAAAACCTGAGGATTCATCTTGGCTGGCTTTTTCCTAGTAAATCCAACAGACTGCTAAAGACAGGGGCATGCTGCTTGTTATTCTTCTTCTGTTTTGTTGCTGAAGACTTTATTCCGGCATCATGCTTTTAAAAAAAGTGTTAGTAGCTTATTTTGTTGAACTTCACACTCTAACTGTTGCTATACAGCACCCAAGGGAACAAATCTCACTGTGATATAAGGTCAATGAGGCACTGGAGTATCATAAGTAGCAATGAACAAGTATCAGACTGTTTGAAGATGATTCAGATGTGGATGAACATTCAAGGTTATGGATATCTATCAAATGGAGCTAGGAAAAAATCTAAGAAAAAGAAACAACAAAGAGTTTTGGCCGTGGCTTTTAATATATTCTGTTCCCAGGAGTTTTGAAATATAGCAAAACACCTCCTCCACAGATTTGTCTTGAAAAGGTGTTACTATTGCTTCAGGACATAAACCAAGGAGCACCGAAACATGTTAAGATAACATATTAAAAAGAAAACCTACTCTTCGGAGTTTACCAAAGCACTGTAATCTGGTGTGTGAAAAAGTACTAGTCAATTATTTTATCCTGGATATTTTTGCCCTCCATCCTGGCTTGTCAGGTGTGTTACTGATTGTGGCAGACCAACACTCCTCACAACTGCAGGATGCCAATATTAGGAGGAACCGCTAATGAAAAGAGGCAGAGGCTCATTATGCTTTATTGGATGAGAATGTCCTGCTCTTGATCCAGAGAGAGCACCTGTTGCTTTGACAAGTGTGGTGCATCTTATTGCTTATCTGTTTACCTTCCTTTTTCTACAGCCTACTGTGGGGCAGGAGCAACAACAGGATTAATATAAGTGGAATGAGAAGGCTGTTGAATAATTCAATGAAGCAGGAATCACTGTTTCCACATGAGGTCTTGGCAACAGCCAAAGCAACAAGCATTGTCTTGAAGTCAGAAGATGATAGTCTTAAACTAGAAAAACAAAGAAGTGAGCTGTGGCTCATGAAAGCTCATACCCTGCCAGTAAGCTCATACCCTGCCAGTGTAATGTTGGCATAAATTCACTGCATTCATTCAGTTTCTACTTTTGCCAGGGCAGAAAAAGTAAATAATGACCCTATCACCGCCATAAGGCAATTTGGGGATAGGATTTCACTGTAAAATATGCAAATTAAAGGTATGTAAGCAAATACATGGAACAAGTGGGAGACCTGTGAAACTCGCATAGGGGGGAATCCCATCTCTCCCCCCCCCCATCGCAGTTCTAGTTCCCACCGCCAAACTTAAGCTCTGCTCTGGTCCTGGCTGTCCTGGCCAAGGATGCCAGGAGCTGCCCTGGGCCCAGAGTGGCTCCTTGCATCCGCTGTGGCCAGGCCCAGAGTGGCTCTCAGTGTCCACCGCCATAGCAGCTGGGGCCCAGAGCTGCTCCCAGCATCTGCCACTGGACTTGGAACTGCTCCCAGTGTCCTCCAACATAGTGGCCAGACCCAGAGAAGATCCCTGTGGCAGCTGCTGCTGCTAGTTCAAAAAGTATGTGCAGATAACACTATTTTTTAAATGGGGAAATTTAAACCCCATATACAGATTTTTCTGCAAGCCTGGGGAGTACCCCAAGTTTTCAGAAAACTCTGTATACTGTCAGTGTGGTCCCAATCCATGGATTTAGGTATCCACAGATGGGAGTCACATGTTGCTATTAGATATATAGATGTGTAGTCTGATCCCACGTTGGAAATTCTTTTCCGAAAAGCTTAGATATTTAGTATGGATTTCTTCTAGTTTAAGTTTCTTCTAGTGTAGAGTTTCAATATGGCTTAACTGAATAACCTGCCAAACTATATCAGTAGTCTCTTTTTTCTCATTTAAATTAACAGTTAAACTATCCAAGATAATATTCTAAAATATAGCATTTCTCTTTATAGCTTTTTACTGTTAATTTGATTAATAAGAAGCCAGGAGAGCCAATCACTATATTATATTATAGAGGTGTAACCCGGCATTGCTGTGGCCTGGATGGCCCAGACTAGCCTGATCTTGTCAGATTTTTGGAAGCTAAATATATTTCCTCCCAGGAGGCCCCTGATCTATTTTATTGATTATCTTTCAGTCACTTTTACTATAATGTTTGTAAATATAGCCAATATTTACCCTGAAGTATGTATTGTGACTTCAGCTGCACAGAACTCCTCTGGATTAAGTTTGGATTTATTGTTGCAGCTTGTGTAACTTGAGCAATTTTTACAAAAGTGTTCAATACTGGTCTATCCACCTTGAGTTTGGAATGCTTAACTCCTCCATCTTTTCTGTTCTTACACCTAAAGTATTCTAATTTTGTAACGGAAACATCAGTTGGATTGGCAGTTGTGGCCATTTCTGTTTTCTGTTGCAACTGGCATAAAACTAAATGGAGCAATTTACCATGCTATCGGATTCAGCCTTCTTTGGATGAATGTATACATATTGGAAAAGCAATTCATTCCTGATACACCGGTGTCTGGAATTAGACATTATTGGTGACATAACTTCTGCTTGCTTTCCAGTAACTATTAATTTTGTGAAGGTTTCTGGAAAGTGAACCACTGCAGGCCTATAGACCACATGCTGTTCCAACCTCTTTGGCATATGAGTTGAATTTTGGTTTGTATTCTAGACTTTTTTTCTTGCAAATTAAAAACTCAATTCAGGCTGGAAGTCATAGTTCAGCTATTTCCAGTTTCATTTTCAAAGGCTATTCAAAAATTTACTATGATTTTGGTTAATCTACCTCAAGACTATCATACCAACCATTGTTACAAATATTTCTTTAAGAACAGTTGTCAGCTAAAAGAAGGTTTTTTGTGAGCAAAACACAAGATGATCAGTTTGTTTACCTCTTGGTCAACTGTGCAATCAAGCTTGTGGATTTAATCAAAACCCCTGATATTGGGTGACCACAAGTAAAAGCTGCATAAAAAGCATCTACTATACATGTACATTTGGTTGTGGGTCCCACTAAATTACTTACATCTGAGTATGCTGTAAAGCATAACGCTGATAACCATTTTTTTTTTTTTTTTTAGTAAAACAGAAAATCCTCCAAAATCTGCTGGGAGGGATAGGAGAATGAAATGGAAAAGTGAATGCAACTTGTGAGTTTTCTATATACCAAAATTCACAGTTGGTCATGAATGATACAATAATGTGATTACTCAAACCATTTCTACGTATTAATGTATAGTGGAGCTTTTCCCCACAAATACTTCCCAGGTCTGTTTGCAATCTTCAGCCAAGTTGAAAGAGGGCAATTAAAATCCAATGATGATTAATTTTTATTACTGCAAGCCTGTTCTCAATTTAAATATATGCTGTACCAATGAAGAATTCCCTCAGGAATTAAAGTATTGAACTTACTTAATGTTCAGTTCCATAACAATTTGATAGCAATTTGAAATTGATTTCAGCAGCACTCAGTGATGTAGGCAACATATTGAACTAATATTATGTTCTGACAATAACAGATAATTGAGAGATGCAATTTTTGATCTGCAAAACAAAGGTGTTTTATGCATGGTAGCTTTAACCTCCTTTATTCCCCATTTCAGCCAGGATCAAATTTTTCAGTATGGACGATACCTCATTCCTTGGAAGCTCAACGCTGTTTTGATGCAAAACGAACCCAGCGTTACCCATTCCCCTTCTGGCACGAATTAAACCGTTCATCCTGGCTCATTCCAGAGTCACAGAGTATGCATACTCCGTTCTCGGGTTGAGCTTCCCCATTCCATCATGCCCACCCTTTTCCAACCCCCTCATCAAAGTAGCATGCAGGGGAAAACAGAAGATTGGCTTCTCTCACAGCCAATCACAAAGCAGTGTGTAAAGAGGCGGGGATTCAAGTGCTTCCTGCTTCCTGCTACCTCGGAGCTCTTTCTGAGCAAAAGAAAGGCTTTTTTAAAACGAGACTTGGATTTCTCCCCACCCTTCCTTTCAGATTGCTCCGTTTTCCCCCCTTAAAATGCTTTTTTAATGCGGCAGTTAGGTTTTGGGGGAAGGAAATCTTCTGTCAGGGGAGCAATACGAGGTAAGCCAAGTACAAAGCAGCATTTAAAGGGGTAGGATTTAATTTGAGCTTGGTGGACTGTTTTTCTGTATTCATGGCTTGATTAGCACAGTTTCATCCGTGATCATTCAAGCCTATGCATACAGTCCCCCCCAACCCAGGTTACTGTAATGTGCGATGAACCCAGGTCCAAGCAGGGAGATCCAGCCCATGCATAAAAGACCAAAGACATCAGCAGAAATATGTTTGGATCTTCTGTAGGAGGATGGCTCCCACTGGTCAAATGCAGTGCAATTGACATCTTTTGTACATGCAGTTAAAATGGGAGTTCCACAGGATGTCATCATGAATCAACTATTTTCCTACTTTTTCTCTATCACGGTCCATTGTTTTTCCGGGAACGGTTTTATAGCAATATTTTTGTTTGCTTCTGTGTGGAACAGAAGTGCAATCTCTGGGATGTGTGGATAGTCTTTGTGCTATCATGTCACCATGTTCTCAGGATAGTTCATGTATGTGTGTTAAGTGTCATCCAGTTCCTTGCAACTCATGGTGACCTTATGAATTAATGACCTCCAGAAAGTCCTATCATTAACAGCCTTGCTCAGGTCCTGCAAACTGAGGACCGTGGCTTCCTTAATTGAGTCAATCCATCTCATGGTTGGGGCTTCCTCTTTTCCTGCTGTCTTCAACTTTTATTATTAGTGTATTTTCCGGGGAGTGTTGTCTTCTCATAATGTGACCAAAGTATGATAGCCTCCGTCTAGTCATGATAGTTTCTAGGGGGAGTTCAGGCTTGATTTGATTTAGAACCCACTTATTTGTCTTTTTGGCAGTCCACAGTATCCATAAAATGCTCCTCCGACACCACATTTCAAAGGAATCTAATTTCTTCCTGTCAGCTTTCTTCATGGTCCAGCTGTCATACCCTTACATAGTATCAGTGATCTTGATCTTGGTTGCCAAAAACACATCTTTACATTAAGAATTTTTTTCTAGCTCCTTCATGGCTGCTGTTCCCAGTAACAATCTCCTTCTGTCTGACACCTTTGCCAGTTGGAAACCATCCTGTTTCTCCATATTGTCCTAACAGTAGCCTCTTGTCCAGAGTACAGGTTGTGCATCAAAACAATCGGATGCTGTGGCACACTCACTTCTTTTAAAACCAACCATAGCTTTTCATGATCCACACAGTCAAAAGCTTTTTCGTAATCTATGAGACACAAACGGATTTTCTTCTGAAATTCTCTTATATGCTCCAGTAACGACTGTTCATTTGCAATATGATCTCTAGTGCCTCTTCCTTTTGTGAATCCAGGTTGAACATCTGGCTTTTCTCATTACATATATGGTTACAGTGTCTGTTGTAAGATTTTGAGGATCACTTTATTTATGAGAGAAATGAATGTGATGGTCCCATTGTTTTGGAATTGGAATATAAATGGACCATTTCCAGTCTGTGGGCCATGGTTTTGTTTCCCATATTTGTTGGCAGATTCTTGTTAAGATTTTGATGGACTCTATTTATGTAGCTTGGAATAGCTCTATTGATGTCCCCTCTGCTCCTGATGATTCCAACAATCGCAAGCGATATGAAAGAATAATTAGAAGGATGCCCTACATTCCTTGTTGATGAGATTATACTAATAATACCTGCATAAGGCTAGGTACACATATAGCACAGGAGATGTGGTGGGACTGGAAACATTTATCTTCCACAACATGTACAAAGGGGCAAAAATAGGAACTAGTCCATAAAGAAGTATATCAGTAGCTGTTCCACATATGGAACTTCTTTCTTTTGAAGTCCTATACTGCACATAACTCAGGAACCATGTAAGATCTTACTATATGACTGTTATCTGATGCTTGGCCATGTATTGTAAGTACATTTTATAATGATTTCTACTAATACCTCATCATTCACCTTTTTGGATAGGCTGAACTATAAGATCATCTAAAAATACTTGCTAGAAAAATACTTGCTGAAAAGGTAGAGTGACATGTACTGTATCACTACATGATGATCAATTATAGCTATTTAGCATATTCAGATGATTAAGCAATGTGACTAATTGGTTTTTGAGTAATTTAAGGAGTCAACTTACACTAAATCAAATAAATGTGTTGCAAATATTGATAGATCAATCATACAAAAATAGATGGCAGTGAAAGGGCAGAGCAAAATAAACAGAAGTTATCAGTTCAGTGTGTGTGTGTGTGTGTATGGATGGATGGATGGATGGATGGATGGATAGATAGAGAGATAGATAGATGATAGATAGTATGTGAGAGCTTCTCTGTTTAGAATAGAAGAAAAGGGTATGGCTTATAATTAGGTCAGTACACAAGGACCTACTTATGGTCTGAAGGTATTTATTGGTATGTATTGCTGTAGGGTTTTTATTTTTTTGAGAAACAGAAATGAATTTCTTAGATAAACCTGTTAGGTCCCAGAAGAAGGAAAAGTGTGGTTATTAACATGTGCTATAAACATTTATTAAATTACCAGTTTATTACATTTCTGAAACAAAGATGTTTTATGCATGGTCGCTTTAACCTCCTTTATTCCCTGTTTCAGACAGGATCAAATTTTTCAGTATGCACGGTATCTCATTCCTTGGAAGCCCAACACTGTTTGGACGCAAAATGAACCCAGCTTTTCCCATTCTTCTTCTGGCCCGAATTAAACCAATAAACCCAGGTCCAAGCAGGGAGATCCTACCCATGCATAAAAGAGCAAAGACATTTAGGATGTCACTCAACATTGCAGCAAAACTGAAACTGGGAATACATCAGAGCAACGCCCCCAAACGCTTAGAAATGGTCAACACTTTCATAACACTTTATGACAGTAACTTTGAAAATGTTATCACTTGAAATTAAAAATGACAAGAATTTGACCAATGAAATATTTTGGTGCTCTTGGGGTATAGGGGGTACTCAGAGTGTTCATATTAGTATTATTTTTTTCAGTGTTTTAACTGAAATTTTATCCGTTCCAACTGTCCCTATTTATTAGAAACATTTCCTATTTTCTGGTATTCTGTCCTTTGTGGATTCCAGTCCTTATTTTGTTTCTAATTTTTGCCTTCTGGGGATACCTTGTTAAAATTCTTTTATCATTATGCATTGCTAGCATTGTCATTCTTCAGGGCTGAGCTTTCTGGTTGTTAAGTATCTTGTTCCTAGAGATGATTCAAGGTTTGCAAAAGAGCTGTTCAAAAAACCAAACACCTTGCTCAGCAAACAGTGCCTATCAAGTAGGCTTGTGCATGGGAGTTGGTTTTGTTTCTTTCCTTTTTGTTATTAATTCCAAAATGGACTGTTTATTTAGTGGGTCATTTCATATGCTTTTTCTTTCATTATTGATTCTTTTTTGTTGATTAATTTTCATAATTCTATTGCATTATTATTTCCCCTTGGTTTCAATGGAAGACCTTCCCCTCTGTTTGGATCAGTAACTTTCTGGTTTTCCATTCAAATTGGACAAACCTCAGGGGAATTGAAGCAATCTCCTAGCATTAACATACTTTCAAATTTCAGACAGACAGAATAAAGGGGTCCTTTTTTAGACACAATGAAAGGCACCCATGTTTAACACTGATTCTATGGGATAATTGATAGGCAAGATTCCAAACACACAGTAACTGAGGGCACAACTAGATGTTAAGTCATCCATGGATCAGACTTGTGGACCTGTGGATGCCACCACCATTTTACCCCTGAACAGAACATAATTATTTATTATGGTTGAAGACCAGCACAAAAAGTAAATAAACAGCTGAACTCGGGGCATTCAAAAATGGGGTGAGGAGGCCTGTGGCATGATGGGACCAGGTGCTCTTCCTTCGTCATGTGCCTTTCAAGTGCTAAAATTACTCCCACAGGGAGGAACAAGTGTGCCTTCTCTCACCATGTTGTGGACCCATCAGGATCAGGCCCCCATGACATTTTAAATAGCTCTAAAATGTCTAATTGTGCCCTCAGAGAGCCATGTCCTGTGGGGGAATTTGGCACAGCAGCCACTTTGCTTGAAGGACATTAGCATGAAGAAGAGACAGACTGACAAGGAAGGGTCATTTGGTGGCACAAGGATGGCAAGTCAGCAGTGGGAGGACCATGATGTAGATTTGCCCTCTCAGGAGCAAGCATAGGGTCGCCAATTCTGGTAGTAGTGGACCTACATTTTTTGGACCCTGAAGCTTGAACTGTTTTGGGGCCCCCTTTGCAACCAGCAACAATAGGGCAGGCCATATGAAATGGGTATTAGAGTATATTCTAAGGTCAATATTAAGTGCTTCAACCCACTGGCTTATGATTCTATCACTAAAATAGCCTTATTTTAATAGCAAACACTTTAAAAAAATACATCGATTTTGTTGAAAAATTCACATATTAAAAAAAAATTAAATTGCTTCAGGGCCCCTCCAGGATTGGGGCCTTGAGGTTTAAGCTTCATTAGTTTCATAGTAGATCTGCCACTGAACTCTGGGGTGGGAAATTCCAGGAGATTTGGGGGTGGATCCTGTGGAGGGAAGGGTTTGGGGAGAAGAGAGACATTACTTGGGTATAACGCTATACAGTCCTCCCTCCAAAGCAGCCATTTTCTCCCAGGCAACTGAGCTCTGTAGTCTGAAAATCTCTGAGCGTTCTAATTTGAGGAGATCTCTAGGACATACCTAGAGGCTTGCAACTCTAATCAAGCACACTTTTCATGTATTACAGCAGACAGAATAAAGCCTTCACCAATATGTTATACCTGAGGAGGTAGTGTGGCAGCAATCTTTGGTATGTGAATTTGGGCTCACAAGCATATCATCTATGAAATATTGCCAGATGTGAAATTCTGGTTCCTTTAAAAGTATAATGCTCAGATGTATAATTTACTGCTTGCTTTGTAAAAAAAGAGGAAGAAAAAAAGAGTTTAAAGATCAGTGTACCATTTGTCTTTGAGAGCACAAAAACCCTTTAGAGCAATGTTTCTACAACAGAATGTGTGTGTATATTTCTTGTGCCTGTTAAAATGAAACACTTAGTAGTTTTGTCCTTCAAAGTTCCACAATCTAAACATTTATTCCTCAATGAAACCTAATGCTCAGGCCTAGATTAATGACCTGGGGGAGGGGTTGCTGATTATGTATATAGGTCAGGGCTCCCACATTTCATAGATGCAGGAGATCAAACTAAAGACTTTGCATTTCATGGAGATTTGTGGTCTTCAGATTAAAGGCATTTATGGCATTGGCCTGGGCTTTAAGTAGGGAGTATGTAAAAACACACTATTGAAATAAACAGAACAACAGCACTGTGTCCCCAGGACATGCTCTCCCCACTTTCCTTGCATAAATTGCTTGTAACATTTGAGCTCCTTGACTTTGAAGTAAATGGTTGCATCCCCAGGAAAATGAAATATTACACTGTGTGTTTCTGCAAAGGACATGGAGCAGTGGGAGGTAAGATGTGAAATTGCCTTCTGAATTCCTTTGGAGTGATATTGGGCCATGCATAATGAGGATGCCTGGGATAACATGTCCCACACACTGACTATGGAGTAATTGCATTTTACACAGCCTGCTGCTCACACAGCACCTTTATAAGTGAGCTATAAATGCTTGCCTTCTCTAACTTTATTAAAATAATAAAATCAGTGGAATGATACTGCAGTGTTGACCCAAAACACATGGCTAAATAATAAAACACAATAGTAAACCAGTTTGGAAATGTTTGATGCACTATGTTGTGCAGTCTAGGATACCTATAAAATTTTAAGTGAACTGTGAAAAGGTTATGCTGCTGTTTTCCAGAAGTTTTCCAGAAGATGTAAAAGCCTGACCCAATGTTAGTCGTAACTATTTGCAACAGGCGCCACTGCAATGTATTTGGATGCAGTGGGCTCTACATGATTCTTTGAATGGAGCCCCACATGTGTGTGTTAAGTGCTGTCAACTGGCGTCCGACTCATGGTGACCCTATTACTCTCTAAAACGCCCTATTGTTAACAGGTCTGCAGATGGAGGGCTGTGGCTTCCTTGACTGAGTCAATCCATCTCATGTTGGGTCTTCCTCTTTTCCTGCTGCCTTCAACTTTTCCTAGCATTACTGTTTTTTCCCAGTAAGCCTTGTCTTCTCATAATGTGACCAAAGTATGACAGCCTCAGTTTAGTCATTTTAGCTTCTAGGAACAGTTCAGGCTTGATTTGATCTAGAACCCTCTTATCTGTGTGTGGTTTTTTTGGGGTGGTCCAGGGTATTTGTAACTCTCTTCCAACACCACATTTCAAAGGAATTTTCCTGTCACCTTTCTTCATTGTCCAGCTTTCACCCCCATACATAATAATAGGGAATACTATGGCATGAATTAACTTGATCTTGGTTGCCAGTGACACATCCTTACACTTAAGAATCTTTTCTAGCTCCTTCATGGCTGACCTTCCCAGTCTCAATCCCCTTCTGATTTCTTGGTTGCACTCTCCCTTTTGGTTCAAGAGGGAGCCAAGGAACAGAAAGTCTTGAACAATGTCAGTTTCCTCACTGTCCACCTTAAAGTTCAGTAATTCTCCAGTAGTCATTACTTTTGTCTTTTTGATGCTCAGCGGTAGTCCTGCTTTGGAACCCCACATCCTTGAGAGTAATTTTCATTGATACTGGGCCATGCATTACATACATGTTAATGATTCACACCAGCATAAAGGGCAAATGTAAATTGCTCTTGAAAATTGCATTATATAATGGACAAGTGAGAACCTGCAAGGACTTGTGAGAGGCCTCTAATTTCCCCTTACCCCACTAATCCCTCTTTCCCTTTCTTGAAAGCCCCCATAGCCTATCATTTTTTCCTGCTTGTGTCTCTCCTTCTAGGGTTGCCAAGCTCCATGTGGGGACTAGAGATCGCCTGGAATCATAACAGATCTCCCAACTACGAAGAGCAGTTCCCCCTTAGGGTTGCTAGCTCCGGCTTGGAAAATTTCTGGAGATTTGGGGGTGGAGCCTTGCGAGGGTTTCAGGAGGGAAGCAACCTCAGCATGTTGTAATGCCATAAAGTCCACCCTCCAAAGCAGCCATTTTTTCCAAGGGAATTGATCTCTGTCATCTGGAGGTCAGCTGTAATTCAGGGTAATCTCCAGTCCCCACCTAGAGGCTGGAAACCCTAGTTCCCCTAGAGGAATGGCTACTTTGGAGGGTGGAGTCTATGGCATTATACCCTTCTGAGGATCTCTCCTCCTCCTCTCCCCAGGCTCTCCCTCAAATCTCCAGGTATTTCCTAACCTTGAATTGGTAACCCTATCTCTTTACCACTCACAAGCCAAACTAACTTTACGTGCACCTCTACCTTAAGATTTCTCTCCCCCCGCCCCAGCTGCCTCTACCTAGAAAACCTATGGCCCAGCTGTGCAGTGCTGGCCACTGAGCCAGGCCCATTTGCAATGTAGGGAACCCTCAAAGACTTGTGGGGTGGCACCTCACTTTCCCCTGTATCTCTCCACACTATTTCCTTTTTCTCTTACCATTTTTAGTCTTTTTTTAAAAAAAACCAAATGTAATTTTTTTAGATTTCACATTTTTCTGCAAACCTGGGGCTCTGTTTGGGTTTGTAGAAAGATCTATTTTTCCCATTCACAGCTCCAATCATCAGATTTTTAGTATCCTCAGATTTTGCCGACTTGGCTGTTAGTATCTAGCTTATGTGTCAATGAAACGTAGAGAAAAAATAATCCTAATATATGTCCTGATGTTAGGGTTGCAAGGTCCCTCTTTGCCACCGGTGGGAGGTTTTGGGGGCAGAGCCTGAGGAGGGTGGCGTTTGGGGAGGGGAGGGACTTCAATGCCATAGAGTCCAATTGCCAAAGCGGCCATTTTCTCCAGGTGAACTGATCACTATTGGCTGGAGATCAGTTGTAATAGCAGGAATCTCCAGCTGATACCTGGAGGTTGGCAACCCTACCTAATGTCCATAAGAACCCCCTTACCTGAAGGAAAGGATTCTGAGCAAGGGCAGAAGGTGAGCAGCTGATTAGCAGATGACTAAATATGGGCAAGAGAAGGTTTCAGAAGGAGCAATGAAACCTCTGGATGAGAGGGAGCCCCAAGTATTGCCAGGGCTCCTGAGGCCTATAAACCCATTTGGCTGGACAAAGCCAGAAGCCAATAATTTGGTGAGTCTCCTTTAAGTGAGTCATCTTGGGTTTTAGGGCAATTCAAATGTTCAGTATTAGCCTTAAGGATGTGACATATCTTCTGAGGCTAAGGTTGCCAACCTCCAGGTACTAGCCAGAGATTTCCTGCTACTACGACTGATCTCCAGCCAGGAAAGATCAGTTCAACAGGAGAAAATGGCCGCTTTGGCAACTGGACATTAGGGCATTGAAGTCCCTCCCCTCCCCAAACCCCACTCTGCTCTGACTCCACCCCAAAAATCTCCAGGTATTTCCCAACCCGGAGCTGGCAACTCTATCTGAGGCAAAGGGATTGATAATCTTACAGAGCCTCACATAAGATGTCCATGACTTCCCATGCAGGTATGTGGTTTTTATTGATCTTATTCCATTTTTAAATAAACGTTATTCATTTTCATTTTATCTATTATATACAAAATCATTTTTGATTTCTGTTTTCCATTGGCTTCACAAGGAAACTCATGGAATTTTAGGTACCATTGTTGTTTACAATTAAAGGAAACTGCTTTACTGGCTGTGATGTCTGTTTTGTATCCTATTAGGATGGGATTACCCAGCGGATCCTGCCTGCCCAAATCTAGGCAGATATAAGAAAGCATCCCGGTTATATTGAAAATTACCTTTATCACTTGCAGAATAGGCAGAAGCAGACTGTAGAACTCCCAAAAGACATGTAATCTCACAAAGCAGGCACCTGGTGTTTGGCAAACCAAGAAAGCAGACAAAGTTACAGAAGGGAAAGAAGGTAAAATTTGAGAGGTAGCATGGAAGAGGCTCAGAGTGTGAATGTAAGTGCATGGTGGAAAACAAAACACTGAAATAATGGTGCTTGGTGGAACACCTAAAATGTGTGTGCACTCCAGTGAGCGGTATACACAGAAAGACAAACTATTAATGCCTGCGCGCTCAGTATGAGTAACTGGTTAACTGCAAATAATGGTAAAACACAATGAGACATACTCAATATATATGTGCATAGATGCCAACACAAATGGGGGGGGGGGAGTGCAAATAAACACACTGACTCCACCACCTGCTCACAACTGAGCATACTTGTCTCATTCCTCCTAGCGTGGTGTAGTGCTTAAGAGCATTGGTTTGGAGCAATGGACTCAGATCTGGAGAACCAGGTTTGATTCTCCACTCCTCCACATGAGCGGCAGATGCTAATCTGGTGAACTGGATTTGTCTCCTACACATGAAGCCAGCTAGGTGACCTTGGGGTAGTCACAATCTCTCAGCGCTACCTACCTTACAGGGTATCTGTTGTGGGGAGGGGAAGGGAAGGTGATTTGATTCCTCCTTAAGTGGTGGAGAAAGTTGGCATATAAAAACCAACTCTTCTTCTTCCTCCTCCTCCTCTTCCTTGTGAATTTGCCGCATGTGGACACAATGCTTATGTAAACTTGTATGCATAGGATCTATGCATGGATCCACCACTGTGACCGGGAACTCTGCTTCTAGAACTTCCTGACCATAGCAATATAAACTCCCATAGAAACTCCAACTTTCATTTTTCACCTTTGGCTTCCTTGTTTTTCTGTTCCCCCTTTCATTATTTCTTACTCATTTTGCTGAAGGTAGTCTCAGGAATCAAACTACAGGAATGCTTTGAAATTCAAATTAGGTATGAAGTTTAAATACCAGGCAGCTCTTGGGCCTGATTTTTTTTAAAATGTAAGGATGACATTCAGTGAATTGTGAATCTGATTTGCTTTAAATTGCCATCAAGTTGGACTAAAATAAATGGCAGGTCTCAAAATGTGAGAAGCAAATTCAACAACATTGTATTGATCTGGGGTTGTATCCAGCAGAAATGTCGGCTTGTGTTAGAGCTCTTGCACAAGTGTAAATGCAAGAAAAAGATCACGGTAGCCACTTGCCCTAAGATTTATAGTATCCCCACATGCATTTCTGCTTGCTCAAGATCTTGTGCAATCAATCCTGGGCACTATAGTACAGAGGAAGGAAAGTGATGGGTGTTGCACAAGATCCTGCACAAACAGAACTGCACTAAGTCTATTTATGTTTCCACTTGCACATCACTGGACTCAAGCCCTGGGCTACTGTTTAAAGTAGAATGCATATTGTGTTAAATATAGTTGAATGGTAAGTCCCCTCCAAAGATTTCATGGAATCACAGAATCATAGAATTGGAAGGGGCCATATTGGCCATCTGCACCCGCTCCATTCTGCCCAACATTCACCCTCTTCCAGCCTTGTGGCACATCTCCCATCCTCCAAGAGGACGAACAAAGGCTCTTTCAGTTCTGTTAACATTGTTTTAAATCAGAGGCTTTGAGGTTCAAACATCATGTGAAGCAATAATTTGTACAGGTGAGTAAAATTACGCATGTGATCTTGAAACCTGCAGATTTCATCCAAGTACATGCTGTCTTTTCTGTCTTTCTCCATCTGCCCTTATCCTTTACTTGGAATCATTTCTTCTACTTTCAGACATTCTCTTCCATCCCATTTCAGGCAATTGTCACACTAAACCACCAGGGTCTATTTTAATATTTTGCCTCATTACACAAACTGATAAAAGTCATACAGCTTCCTTGCATACCAGATGGACTAAATTTTTATTTTGTCCTATGTTCTTTCCACTCATTGCTCAGCTATCCACTCTTTCCATGTCAGCTCCATTTATCTGCTGTTCAAAATTCTCTAATGAAACATTTGACCTGCTTCTATTATAAGTTTCTGTAAGAGTGCTAAGGGATTGAAAGAAAAACCAAAACCAAAGTTAAAGCAAAAAATAATGCTACATTGAAGATCTTGGCCACCGTCTGGAGAAGTGTCGACCAACCCCCAAGACACATTGTTGGGGCAGGGGAAGGAAGGTTATCAGGAGGGGAAGAAGAAAATGACAGCTGAGAGGTGGTTTTACCAGCAAGAAAAGAAAAGTAGGTGGCAAAGTATTGGGTAGCAGGTGGGAGGGGGAGGAGGAAGATCAAGCTCTTGTGTATAGTGGTGGCAGGAGGGTGAAGGCTTAAAGTAGAAAGCTCCTTCCTCCTGCTACTGCTGTCCAGCTGACACAGGAAGCCTTGGTGTTCACAGCATGGGCTTTCACCTCTATGCCCCCCCTCAAGCCATTGCTGGCGAGGTAATTGGAAGAGAATTGAGCTGTATGCATGTCCTGAGCACTTTCAACTCCAAGATTCCCCATTCTCTGGCTAAAGGGACAACTTAAAGGTGCAGCACTGCAAATGTATTTGCCTTAAAAGGCACTAACAACACAATCCACAAGGGGAGTAAAAGTGAAGAGGAGGTGGCATGACCCCAGCATAAATACCACGTGCCAGCATAAGGGGCATTTACACGGGCACCAGGGCACCTAAGGTGGTGCTGAGGAGCATCAGGGCAGTGCCATGCATGGGTGCCAGCACAGCCATGGCAGCAGCACACACTGGTGTACCTCCAGAGCACGGGGCTTGCGCCGGCGCCAAAAGAAGTATACTCAGAGGACGGGAATGCCCACATTTGCTGGTGCAAACTTATGCTGAGTTTCTTTTTTAAAACATTGTTCTATTATTTTAGAGGTAGAATGAAACGGCTTGATTCTGGAGTAACTCTTGTAAATAGGGATGCTGAGAATTTTATGATGAACATGTTTGGCAGACAAACATATCTCCTTGTTCAATGGCTGTCCAGCTCAAATAGTTTGCCAAATACTTTGCAGTAGTTATGGTGGGGGAGTTTAATTTCTTTCTGAAAGCAGGACTCCCATTGAGCCCTGTGAGAATGTGCATGTGTGAAATACTGCTGACTGCGCTAGGATGCCATGTATTTCTCAGCAAAGCTTTTTTGCGCTTGAAATTACTTTGTTTAACACACAGGATCAGACTGTGAGCCAATCAGGGATATGTCTGGATTGCATTGAGCAACTCAAACATCTGACAAACAAATTGGCTACTGACTGTTGGTCAGAAGCCAACTCGCAGATGATTGGTGATCAGCTGGGAGTCAGGTTCTGACCCTGATTCCTCAGCAAAATAGCTACACAGGGAAGTTGCAAAAAAGAAAGGCAGAAATTAGTTCTTTCTTTTCTCTCCCCTCCAAGCTGGGTGGTGACAGAACCAATGTTGTCAATCTCTGCATCAGAAATGGGAGAGGAGAAAGAGCTTGTTTCTTCCCTTTTCTCTCCAGCTCAAACTGACAGCTTGGGGTGGAGAAAAGAAGGGACATCCGCTAGGTTTCTGATCACTCCCCAATTTGCTGCACCTTTTACCATTCTACCACATCAATACCCACCTCCTTTTGAATAATGTACTATGTATTCTCCCTAGGAGTACTGTCCATTAATAAATGATCTTATGGTAGACTGCCCATGTCCAGGGGTTAAGCAGTACATGGCAGTGTGGGGATCAGGAAGTAGATTGGTCTGAACAATCCTTGTGCTAAAACGAATAGCAACTACCAGGACCAACCGACTAACCTTTCTCTATATGGACCATGCATAGCACAGAATATTGCCATTATCATTATCAAAATTTAACTATAATGGTCTTTATCATTGCACATGGGTAACATGCTCATGCCCTTCTCTGCAAGCTCATCGTCTAGAGAAAAAAATGAAGTGAAGGGATTTGGAAGGAACCGAAAAATCTTGTACTTGTGAAGTGAGGCAAAAGCTGCCAGCCACTTCTTCACCATGTTTGAATCCTGATCCACCGAGAATCTCCTCACCAAGAAACATTTCTTATTTGTCATTTGTATGACATTTTGATTCCTGTGAGCCTCTTCAGGAGTACAGCCAATATTTGACTGAATAGTAGGATGAAATGTAATAAATAAATAAAACAAAGGCAGTCTATCTCTGTTAAGGCTAAAATGTCCTATCCCAAGCTGATCATTGGTGTGGAAAGACCCTTAGTAAGCCCCAACTATATTTAATTTCGTGACTGTCCCTGTCTTGACAGAAACTATCACATTTTATTCCTCATACCATTCATCTGAGCTAGGAATTTTGTGCAGTGGGTGAGATATATAGCAAATGTATATATATTTAAAAAGTCATCCTGGTTTCTTCATTTGGAAATGAAATGTGGTGGTGTTTTTATTGCTGCTAGGTGGTTCCTCTTGTGTGTTGACTGCTGATTTCCAAAATCTATTTCCTGTAACTGGCATCTCATGCAGAAACGATCAATCTCTATTGGACACACAAGGAAGGTGGAATAGTCTTTCAATATTTTTAACTCAGTGTCAGGGAAAAAAGAGGGATCGTGGAAAGAAAGCTGTAACATTGAATCAAAAACCTATTTCTAGTCTGGCTTGAACAACCTCTGAGACACAATTTTCCTGTCAGTGTGTACTGTTTGTATACATCTGAATAAAACTACAGAAACCAGCTTTCTGTGACCCCCCCTTCATTCTATATTTCCAGTCCTTGAATATTTCCAATCAACTTCTTCCAAAGTCATTATTGCCTCTCAGAACAAATTGTTTTAAAAGATGTTTGAATCATGTGTGTGGGATGCGTTCATATTCAATCTTCATGGCTAGGGGAACCATGCCTCTGAAAACATCTCTTGTCAGTTTTTACAAAGGTTTCTAACATGAAGTAATGAAGGAAAATAATTTCATATTATTGCACTTTTGTCTGAATGGAAAACAAGTATTCTGATTCTCCAGATGATTGGTGACTTCACTAGCTAAGCATTTGTTTGTTTGGTTCTTGTAGGTTATCCGGGCTGTGTGACCGTGTTTGTTTGTTTGATTTTTTATTTATTTGCTTGATTTTTAACCCACCCTTTCTTGACCAGGCTCAGGGTGGCTTACATCCAAGGCAACGATTTCCTAACATTCTCATTAAATAGGGTTGACAACCTCCAGGTATTAGCTGGAGATCTCCTGCTATTACAACTAATCTCCAGCCGATAGAGATCAGTTCACCCGGAGAAAATGGCTGCTTTGACAATTGGACTCTATGGCATTGAAGTCCCTCCCCTCCCCAAACCCTGCTCTCCTCAGGCTCCACCCCAAAAACCTCCCACCAGTGGTGAAGAGGGACCTGGCAACCTTATCATTAAAATTCAAACACCAACATTGTAGATAAATATTATTAAAACCTATAACACAGACTAAAACCCAAAAATCCAATGATGCCTTTAAAATTGGTACTATAGTGTCATAGCCAGGTGAAGAGGTGGAATTAACTGGTGCAGAAATGCCAGAGATGAGCAGGTGGTGCAAAAAGCGCAGGGAAGCCAGCCATGATGGAACCGTCGTCTTCAACTATAGGCCAGGTAGAATATCTCTGTTTTACAGGCCCTGTGGAACTGAACTAGGTCCTGCAGGGCCCAGGTCTCATTCAACAGAGAGTTCTACCAGAACCGAAAAAGCTGAGAAACAACCTATTAACATCCTATCTATTTGGGAGGGGCTATGGTTCAGTGGTAGAACATCTGCTCGGCATGCCAAAGGTCCCAGGTTCAAACACCAGCACCTCCAGTTAAGGATCAGGTAGTAGGTGATGTGAAAGATCTCCACCTGAGACACTGGAGAGCTGCTATCAATCTGAGTAGACCTTAGTGACTTTGAGGGACCAAGGGTCTGATTCACTACAGAGTGGCTTCATGTGTTCAAAGGAAAGATTTTTTTTCAACTTAAAAATGTCATAGAAATGTATACAAATGACCGTTAATTCAGGCTACTCAAATAACACATATTTTAAAAAGACAAAATACAAAATGTTCATGGTAAAGCTTTCAATTGTAGCCACCTAGTGAGGGGGAGGAAAGTATTGCCTGTAGACATGCATGCAGAGATGCTTCTTATTGTTTCTTTCTTGTATTTAGTTACATCTCAGGTGCATTAGCAGGCAAGCACTTAGTCATTCACACACACTAAGGGCACTTTCACACAGCCCAAATAACGCACTTCCAATCCACTTTCACTGCACCTTAATGATCGTTTGCAAGTCGATTTTGCCAGTTCGCACACTAAAATCCACCTTCAAAATGCATTGAAAGTGGATTGGAAGTGCATTATTTGGGGTGTGTGAAAGTGCCCAATGAAACGAACAAACAAAAATGTTGGCTCTCATGTTTCTGGCTGGCAGACTGAGCCCGTACAGAAGTTAATTCTCTACACTTCTTAATCCTTTGGGTCTAATACAAGGTTTACAGGCATTTCATATGACATCCTCTTAAAAAAACTTTATATGTTGTTTTTTTAATATTCA
Source organism: Euleptes europaea (assembly GCF_029931775.1). Taxonomy (NCBI): domain Eukaryota; kingdom Metazoa; phylum Chordata; class Lepidosauria; order Squamata; family Sphaerodactylidae; genus Euleptes; species Euleptes europaea. The sequence goes on from NC_079315.1 coordinate 68,747,292, forward strand.
TATATTTTTCTTTCTGTTTTTAATGTTATTTTTTCTTTTTTCTTTTTTGTGTGTGTTTTATTATATAAAATCAATAAAAAATTAAAAAAAAAAAGAAAAAGAAAAAACTCAGGAAGTTTTTTTATAGTTCTGTAAAAGAAGACAGCTGCTTCCGCACAGGGGTGAGAGAGCCTCTACTTGGGCGGAAGCAGTACAAGCAGTGTGGGCATAGGTGGGAATGTCATCTACACCCCCACCCCCCTGCTGCTCCCCACTTCCCCTTTCCCTCTGTTGTGTTTACACAGAATGTGACAACAATTACTAGGGTTGCCAGCCTCCAGGTAATTACTAAGAGACTAATAAGTTATTGAATGAGATAAGCCAAATATATATATATATTTGTATTGTATTGTATTGCCCCACATGTACTCATAGTTATTTTCATAAGTTTCCTTTATTAGATTGTATGTAATTTTTTCACTTTTGTCACTAAATTCACTGGCTTATAGAATAAGAGTTTGTATGTCATTTATAGAGCCCTTACTATACTTTCTCTCAGCTTGACTTTTATAGTAAACGTGCCTTTTTTGCTCCAGCCTAGCCTCCAGGTAATAGCTGGAGATCTCCTGCTATTACAACTCCAGCCAATAGAGATCTGTTCACCGGGGGGGAAATGGCCGCTTTGGCAATTGGACTCTATGGCATTGAAGTCCCTCCTCTCTCCAAACCCTGCCCTCCTCAGGGTCCACCCCCAAAATCTCCCGCTGGTGGTGAAGAGGGACGTGGCAACCTTAACAATTACACTGGGTCCCCCCGAAGTGCAGCAACTCCCCTTTCTGCTTTCCAGCTGAGCTGCACTGCAAAGTTGTACTACACCTTATTTGTGAAGGGGGAAAAGCCCATTAACAGGTGGGGTAGGGGTGTGCATAGCTTAGCTCCATCATTTGGAAGCTCAGATTTGTCTCCCCTTCCTCTATTTGTTTCTAGTGAGTCATCCACCCGGCTGCTCTACTTACAGCCACCCTCCATTTTCTCCTTTGAGCTGTACCAAATGACATTTACCTCTGATCCATCTCAAAGGAAAAAAAACCCAGGAGGTCCAAAACTCTTACTCAGAAGGAGCATGATGTCATACAAACACTTCTACTAACAGCACGGGACTCCATATATAGCCGTATACTAAAATAAAATCATTTAAATGCCTTCATATTAAGGAAGAGCAATGGCATAGGTAATGTGAGTCATTTGTTGAAAACACAATATGAATGGTAGAATTTCATGAAAAAGAAGTGTAACCATATTGTTGTCCCTGAAAATACAATTGAGGACTGTGAAGTTCTGGATTATATTTTGGAGTATATTTTGAAGTATATATTGATTGCAGAGCCATGAACTGCATGCCAAAAAGTAAAAGGCTGTGATGCAGTTATATTGCAAGCTACATGTTTGGCACTGGGGTGTGGACTTGTGGTGTTCGGGTTCCACATTTTTATTTCATGATTAAACCCTTTGTTCTTTGCAATAACTCTGTTTACTTATAATAATACACTTAAATAAACAAAGCAATGCACATTTATTCCAGCACAAGATGTTTGTATGCCTGTTTACTTGGATGCAAGTCCAATGATGTTCAGTAGGTTTACTCCCCAGTAAATATACATTACAACTTGAGACATAAATTTTAAATGTATTTAACTTCCACTTTCAGTGAGGACAGCTTCCTATGGCTACCAGATGTATGCCATACATCTTTCTCATCAACAATCACATAGTGTTTCTTAAAATAACAGTGACTGTATTCAGCAAGAATGGATTTGCTGTAAACCAGTTTACCCTTCAAGTAGAGATTGGATGTTTTTATATTTATGTGATGGGATTTACAGAATAGCAAAAGTGCTTTTGGTGTGTAATCATAATAAATTACAATGTCAGCCAGTAGGGAAAAGCTAGGAAATAAGTTTTAGTGTCAGGCAGAGGTTTTGAAGGCATTGGTTTTAACATACAAAAGTGTCTGCCTCTTATTTTACTTTCAGGGACACCAGACTAGCATGAGAGGAGCCGATCCAGGGATCGGCTCTGAAATGTGTGCAAGTGGCAAACACAGGGTTGCATCGGGGTGGGGGGGGTGAGGGCAGCTGCCACCCCTGTGGCATGCAGAGAGGGTGGCATAACTGCCTCTCCTGTAGGCGCCTCTGTGCCAGGTAGGAGAGGAAGTTCTATTGCCCTCTCTGTACTCCATGGAGGGCTGCCCTCCTCACCCCCACCCCAGCCACAGCCCTGAGTAAACATGAAAAAGGCTACTATTCAAACTCTGAGTGGATGACTGAAATCACTGTTGAGTTATTGTGGAGAATTTCTTCCTTTGCTAACCAGCCATGGCTTCAGTACTTTGCCCCAATGTGCATTGCATTGTGGATCACAAGAGAAGCTTGGTGTGATGCAGGCTCAAATTAATGAGCTGTGAAAATAGTAGGGTTGCCAACCTCCAGGTAGTAGTTGGAGATCTCCTGCTATTAAAACTGATCTCCAGTTGATAGAGATCAGTTCACCTGGAGAAAATGGCCCCTTTGGCAATTGGACTCTATGACATTGAAGTCCCTAAAAAATAGCCTTCAAGCAATAATCCTTTAACATCTCCAGAAGGAACAAAAAGAAGATTATTAAGAACCAGACAAAAGAAATTTATTGGGAAATATTCATGTTGGGGAAAGTTACAAGCAAATGAAATATTTTCTGGCCAATTTAATAAAGACCCTTGCCTTAGTTTATAGGCAAGGAAAATTAATGTGACAATCTCAACCAAAAGCAATGCTCATCTGTTCGATTCCCAAGCTGATAGTCTTTTGAGAAAAGCCTGAGATGGAAGTGTTCCTGGTTAGGGCTGCTGTATATTACCAACAAAGTTTATGGGCAAGCTTGAACAGCAGTTCTTGAACACAAGATGCTTCTCCTGAGAGATTGCTACTCGCCCTTCACTTTCATGAGCAATAAATTCCCTCACACTTGGAGGAGAAATTGCTGCTGATAATGAAAAGCTTACTGTAGGTGAATCACTTGTTGAAATAAATGTTGAGTAAGCAGAAACTCTTAGAAGTCCTGATCTATCAGTGCAACTGGGCCACATGCTTAAAATTAAGCACATGGTTATGTATTTCCCCCAATGCAAGCCAACACTTAATTGGTGCAATAAAGCAAACATTGTAATTTTTATGTACAGATCATTACCATGCAGAGTAAGGTCTCTCCTAAGAAGAATGCTACCATTTTGGGAGGCGTGTGTTCGGGTTTTGCGTTGATAATTAACTCTTAGCCACAGATCATCTGTTTCTTTTACCATATAATGTTTCATATAAACAATACAAGGGCATAGCCCAGTGGCACATCATGAGCATAGAGTCCTAGATTCATTTCCTGGTACCTCTTGTTTAAAAAACAGATTCTAGTTGAAAGAACAGGAAACAACTGGGAAAACCTGTACCTAATTCCTTGAAGATTCATGCTTCTCAGAGTATTCCAGTGGGGTAGCCTGATTAGTCTCTTGTAGCAAAATATAGTAGAAGTCCAATGGCACCTTAAAGATTGGCATCATTTATTTCAGTATGAGCTTTCGTGAGTCAGAGCTCATTTCCTCAGATACTACAGAAAGACAGAAAATAATTTTTCCTCATTATTGCACAGGCAATTACAGTACAAGAGGGAAGATCTAAACAAAGAGAGGTCTAGTGATATTATTTTGGGGGTGACTTGAACTGCTTGGGTAGTTATGATGAAAGAAGAGAGAGGCCAGAGGTTCTAGACACTCTCAATGCAGTGAATAAACAAAAATTCAGTAAAGCAGGGTAAATACTAGTAGGGTTGCCAACCTCCAGGTACTGGAAGAAGAAAATACCTATGCTGGAAATAGTAGAAACTATAATAAATGGCAGCACATGGCTTCAAAGATAATATAATGTGAAATATACCAACTGGAAAAATAAACAATATTATAGAATACAATAATTCTATTTTTTGGAAAATCCAAAACACAACATATATTCATAAACACTGTGTTGAAAACCACACAGAAACCTCACTGGGTCTGAAATAACAAAAATGTATATATACAGATTGCTTTTAACAACAAAACATGAACAACATAAATTCAAGAATTATTTCTGTGGCCTTAACAAAGGCTCATGTATACTCAAGAATTATAGTCCATGAAAAATCACGAAGAGACGAAAAAAGGTCCAAGGTGGGTCTATCACAAGTACGCGTTTCGGAATCCAATCCTTCTTCAGCTTGGCGACCACAATGATATTTAAAGAGACCAATAATAATGGCTTCTAGAAATAATGATAATCATAATAAAAATAAGGCTTATCAAAATCGCTACAGTGAGAACCTAAGAATGTTGAGAATACATTTGTAACAACATGAATGCAATTTCAAAAATAAGACTGCTTACCACTGCTTTTCAAAAAGTCCAAAGAATCTTCAAAAGGAAATTCATGGGAACAATTTTTCCTATGGTACAATGAAGCTAATCAATAAGGCTAATATTAAAAATGAGTCAAATATTGAACAACTCTCCATACTAAAAATGACGTCTTCCCCATATGAAAGGGATCTAGAAAGAGTAATCAACCCATTCAGAAGTCAGTATTCTTCGAAGTGAGAACAGGAATGCAGGGACAAACTGAGTGCATATGGGAACAAAGTTGGAATCTCTATTGGGTGGACAAATATTGTTGGTAAGAAGCTGTTTTAACTTGGGGCCTGCCTGTAAGTCAGTGTAGGCAATATTGGGCTTGAGGAATATTGAGCTTGATAAGAGAGCTTCAAAGGCTGAATCCCTCCTCCAAAACAAATCTCACACATTGAAACAAATAAATGATAAAACTGAGAGCGATTAGGCTGACAGTAAAATCAGAGAGCTATTCTGGTCACCCTTGATGGAAAATAATATACTGGCTGAAATTACATACACTGGCAAGAATCCGTATATTAGAAGAAACAGTACAAATTTCCATTGTCCTGTATTTATTATTTATTTACATAATTTTTATATCTTGTCACAATTTTATTCTCAAATGAACAAAAGTACTATCATTTCATGGCTGGTTTACATCTGTAAATGGACTCTTTCTATTTAAATAACATGGTCGCAATTCCCTTGAGCATGGCTATACTTTTCCCAGCGGCCACAATCACATAAATGGCTAAAGCTGTCAAAGTGTACTTCCTGATTTGCAATAACCTTTCTCCATAAGGAAATATATCCACATATTTAATTACATGTAATAAATGGCATGCATGAACCGGACATTGGTTAAATTATATTTTCTTCATCATCTCTAAACATAGCAGATTATTTTATTCTCCATGGATAGTTTGGTAATTTGTATAACAGGAACAGCTGACAGTAACTAATTAAACTAATGTATTTCATGGGATTTGGCACCATAGCACTTATACAAATGTAAACCATCTTATTCAGCAAAGCATTTTCTGGAAACTCATCCTGGCTCTCACTCATTTGCTATCTCTGCCCTGTCCCTCCAACCCTATCTTGTCTGTATAATGTACTAGGCAAGGATGGAATCACTCTTCTGCACAGCTCACTGTTGAACACAAATAACTGTTATAAAATAGCAGCAGTAGTAAAAATGATTTTTGTTCCATGGAATGTAATGATTGTTCTTGTTTACAAATTACAAACAGGAACCTGCAAGGTCTTGTGGGGGTATCTAATTTCCCCTCCCCCACTATTTCCTTACCCTTACCCGAAAGCCCCCACAGATTCTCCCCCTTTCCTGCTTCCTTCTCCCTTTCCCACCCAACAGACAACTTACCTGAGGCACCAGCCTGCCAATTGGCTCTTCCCACTAGTCCTTGTCAACGCTGACCTTCTGAACCTGAAAACCTATTGACAGCTTGGCTCTCACAAATGACTGGAGGATGGGGTTGACCCCTTTGTGGGTCCAAAAAATTGAACCCCCTGTCCCAAACTTCACCAAACTTCGCTGTCCGTCTAAGGAGAGTCCCTTGCAGCTATGCTGCAAATTTGGTGACACTACCTCAAAAAGCACCTTCTCTGGAGCCTCAACAATAAATTCCATAGACTATAATGGACCTGAATTTTTTTGGGAAGCTCAGAAATAAAGCTCAATAGCCATTTACCGGTATGGGTATTTGGCATATTTTGGGTTTACCCAAAAAAATCAGGCCCAATAAACCTGAACCTGAAATTTACCAAAAAAAAAATTTTGTACAGCCCTAGTATTGAGAGAACTGTGACTAGCCCAAGGTCACCCAGCAGGCATCATGTGTAGGAGTGGGGAAACAAACCCGGTTCACTAGATTAGCCTCTGCTGCTCATGTGCAGGAGTGGGGAATCAAACCCAGTTCTCCAGCTTAGAGTCCACAGCTCTTAATCACTACACCACCAGTTTGCAATGCTCAAGAATTCTCTTCTGATCACTACTATTTTTTATTGTGCCTTGAGTTTATGATTTGTTATAGTTTGTTTTATTGACAGTCACAATTTTGATTTTTGTATACCCTGATGAATGAAGAGCAATGCAGCATAGATATGGTTTAAATAATAATAAATATTCCAGAGTAGTCCTGTAGAATCAAGATACTCCTTTGACCTAAAGCAAGAACCCATCTACTGCAGGCACATTGCATTGGCTCATCTTGCTTCATTATAATGTGCTTTGTCTTACTGCAAACCATTTTGGTGGTGTTAAGCCAAATAATGAGATTTTTTTTTAAAAAAAAAAATGCTGCTAGATTTATTTTAAGCTAATTTTTGCATAAACAGAATGGGTAAGCATATTTCTAATCATCATGTCTCAGATAATTTACCAATCTTTGTAATAAGCACGAAGTCATCAGACCCTCAGTAATGGCTGTGGCTTTCAAACTTCAATGCAAAGCATTCATACTGCATGAGGTCTCCATGTCACAGAGAAGGAGGATCATAAAGCCTCCTTTTCTTTCATTATTGAAATTAACATTCATTGATTGCATGTGCCCAGCACAGCACCCAGGCATTTGCTGTGCATGAGAAACAAAATTGAAATTAACGCTATCTCTTCTACCACATGAATCCCAATTAAGGCAATTGAAAAAGAACAAGAGAACAAAACTTGGTGCATTCATTGGTTTCTCCTCATCAGGGGGAGAAAATAATCCCACATAAAATATTGATGACGGCTTCACTGGCCAGGAGGCCTTATTCTTTCTTTTAATGTTCATTCCAAACCCTCTGTTTCAAATGCAACAGGAAAGCCAGAGGGGGAAATTGGCCCTCGAGAATGGGAGGCATTAGAAGGAGTAGTTATAAGCATTAGACTAGAATGGCAGTGGTTCTGAAAAGTGTTTCACAGGTTGGGAGAAGCGTATGTCTGGTCCATTCTAGTTAAAGACATGTCTGTTGGTCTGATTTCTTTGTTACAGTCTACACTGCTTTCTCTAGTGTATTGTCTTCTCTTAGCACTATGCATACAATCACTGCTTTTTATTTCTACAATATGGATGTCCATTTGTAGTCCACCAAATACCTATTTCTTGGGAAAGGGTTAAATTTTAATATATATAAAATATATCTAAGAGTAAAGGGGAATGAATATGCACTACACTATCAGGGCCCTGGAAGTTTTGCTTTAGCCAGCTATCAAAACATGCTCAGGTTTAAAGCCTTATGAGAAAAAGCTCTACAACTTTAGGGCTTCAGGCAAAGAAGTACTCTCTGACTACATGATTGATGTTTGTAGATATGGTGATCATAAGAAAAGTGCTGTCATAACATCAAATTTACAAAAGATAGAATCTACAGAATCCTGTAAAGGAAGCCCTGCAACAATTATGAGCCACCATCGTTTACTGTGATCGCTGAAATGATCAGCATCATCAATGAATGACTGGACTAGCACTCTAACGAACCATAATCTCTAGTACTGAAAACTGCAGCAACGTCCAATAGATCAGCTGTAAATAATGATCAACAATATGAAAAGCTGCCGAAAGACTGTACAATCGGATCATCTGTGGACAATTTCTCATACTGGTACCAAGATGAAGAACATTAGCCAACGCTATAAGGTTGGGAGAAATCATTTTAAGCTTAAAGCATATGCAGATGATTTAGTTTGTTTTTTAACTAACCCTATTAGTCAGATTGCAGAATGGAAAAAAACGGTGGAGGTTTATGGAAAACTTGCAGGATTTAAAATTAATAAAAACAAAACAAAAATATTGGTTAAAAATATGACATTCTTGCAGCAACAAGAATTATCAAAAAATACTGGTTTTACTATAGAACAAAAAATAAAGTATTTGGGTATTTGGTTAGCTTCAAATAATTTTAATTTATTCAAAAATAATTATATAAAAACATGTCATCAAATTAATACAGACTTGAAAAACTGGCAAAGAATACCTTTATCACTATGGGGTAGAATTTCAGCTGTTAAAATGATGGTTTTACCCAAAATGCTTTTTTAATTTCAAAATTTACCAATAATTAAGGGGGTTAAAATATTTAAGGTATGGAAAAAAGATATTTTAAATTTCTTGTGGAATAAAGGAAAACATAGAATAGCCTACAAAAATTTGATTCAACTAAGAGATACAGGTGGATTAGGTTTACCAGATTTAAAAACGTATTATGAAGCAGCATGCTTTGTATGGTTGAAATCTTGGATAATGTTAGAGGATATTGAATTATTAGAATTGGAAGGTTATAATTTACGTTTTGGATGGCATGCTTATTTATGGTATGAGAAAGAAAAAGTAAATAGAGATTTTAATATTCATTTTGTTAGAGCTGGTTTGTTTAAAGTGTGGAAAAAGTATAGAAAGATATTAGAAAATAAAACTCCTGGATGGCTCAATCCAGTGGAAGCTTTTATGAGAAGAGGAATTCAGCTGAATTTAGAAATGGATATATATAGAAATATTATTAACTGGAAAGAAGGGATATGGACTCTAAAAAGTAGAGAAGAACTGAATATAAAGGATTGGTTTCTATACTACAAAATAAGAGATATATTTAATAAAGACAACCAAATTGGATTCAATAGAAATAAATCAGAATTAGAGAAAATATTAATAAAAGGAAAAAAAGGACTGATAGGTAGAATGTATAAATTGTTAATGGAAATTAATTTGGGACAAGAAAGGGTTAAACCAATTATGATTAAATGGATGAAGGAGCTAGGTTTTAACATAGATTTGGAACTATGGGAAAAATTATGGAAAAAAGAATTTAAATTTACAGTAACCAATGAAATTAGAGAAAATCTATATAAAATGTTTTACAGATGGCATATAACACCAGTGATGATCTCTAAAATAAACAGAGAAGACAGGGGACTGTGCTGGAAATGTGGTAAGGAAAGAGGAACATATATGCATGTATGGTGGTTTTGTAAAAAAATTAAAAAAATTTGGAAGAAAGTTTTGAAGGAAACGAATAATTTGATTAATGGTAGTGTGAAAAGAAAACCATTATTTTGCTTATTGGGAATACCACCAAAAAATATCATTGATGAAGACAGAATTGTCTGCCAGTATAGCTTTGCTGCTGCAAGAATTGTGATAGCTAAAGTTTGGAAGCAAGTGAATAAACCTTCAATTAATATCTGGAGAGAGAAGTTATGGATATATATGAGGATGGCCAAATTAACAGATTTCCTACATGGGAAAGATATGGAAAAGTTTAAACAAACTTGGTCAAAGGCCGCCTCATATTGGGATAAGATGGCAAAAATGGATTTTATGGTTATAATTAACGAGCTGTAGAAATTAGAGTAATTTTATACCTTTGTATTTTTAATAGTAAAATCTGATTAGACACCTGCTACGGAAGTCGGGTGAAGGGTCACTGTTACTGGTGGGTGGTGGGGGAAGGGGTATCTTCTGAATATAAGAACTTTGATATTTGAGATTGTAATAAGTGAGATATATGGATACTCCTCCAAGTCTGTATTATGTATTTTGTAATTTTTGTTACTTATTTTTTTTTGTTATTGTTGTTACATGTACTATTTTTTTTGTTTGATATTTTTTTGTTGTTAAAAAAAATCTTAATAAAAAATTATATATATATATAAAAAAAGAACATTAGCCAACGCTACACAGGCTGAACAATAAACTGTGCCTTCAGGGAAAAGTAAAACCATACAGAATAACAACCCATTGCACACTTGCAACATTTGCGGTGCCATCCTAGGCAAAATTACAGCCTTCTAAATCTAAACCCAAGTCAATGGATAACTCTGCTTAGGATTGCACTGTTGTTTCTTAAATATAAGCCTATTAACAATTATTTAAGGTTGTTTTCTCTGCCCCCTCCACCTGTACCCAAATGAGGTATTGATAATGCTGGCCCATAAATGGTTGCACATCTCCCATCTGTTTTTCATGAATCAAATATGTTCATATCTAGCTTATAACTTATCACATGCAATACGTTTGCACCATTGCTTCTTTATGCAATACTTTTGCACCATTGTTTCTATTTAATGGATATAATTTGTACCAACAGTGTCCATACAGAAAACAAGTTTTTTTGTGTAATGTCAAACATTTTACTTATTGCAAAATCTATGTGTTTGAAGGCCAAACCACATTTTATGTAAAAGACCCATATATCAGGGTTGCTAATGCTAATCTGCAGCCTCAAGGACTTTTTTGAGGTGTTGACTGGGGGAAAAGAGGGTTTTAATCCCCTTTCTCCCTTCCATTACTTAAATTCTCCTTCCATTCTTTAAATGGCTCTTGCAGGAACATACACTGATTCAGACCTCCAACCTGTTTCTTTGCTTGCAAGACCATCTGCAGTTTTGGCAATTTTAAATTATGCAAGGGGCAAGGGAGAAAAAGATAAAACAGTTCTTTTCCTTGCTGGCCCACAGTCTTCAAAGTGGCCAAGTGGGCTACTAAATAGCATTTTAAAATACACAGAAAATCCAAAATATGGGTCTTTCACATTGAGTCTGTTTGACTCTCAGTTTTTATATCCAAGTTATAAACTGCAATGAATAGGATTGGTAATAAAAATCCTATTGCAAGCCTTGAATAAATTTGTGGCATGCTGGTTGTGGTGTGGCTAGGAGGTGCTGTGTTAAAGAAAAGCTCCACTGTGTGGGAGTATCCTCAAGTGGATTTCTGATTTGTATTAAGGATATTTTACTAGCATATTTATTGCTCATCCCAAAAAAGTACCATGATTATGAGTGAATGTTTTCCATTTACTTTCCTTTTATATTTGTTTATACTGTTGTGAACCACTTCTGTTCTCTGCTTTTCCTTGTTGGTTTTGTAGAGTCATTTGCAACATGTATGCATGTGCATAGTTCTTATAATGCATGTGTCATGTATATATACTAACAGGGCAATCTTTTTTTAAAAGGTTTTCTGGGAATAAGTGTCATTGAATAACCCTGGATAGGATTCTAAGTAGACCTGTTTAGGATGGCACATGTATGCTGAGAGAGACTTACTGGTCCAAAGTCACCGTGCAAGCTGCCATGGTAGAGTTGGGTGTTCCAGATCATAGTCTGACACCACACAACCACTGGCTCCAACAGGATGAGATAGCTAATTTTCTGTGAAGTTGGAGAAGTAAGGGAGTGTTGGTAATCGAGGTTTTTCTTCCAGAGACCTACACTTCAATTTGTTTTGTAAGATATTTATCATCACCATCAATATATCTAATTCTCAACATGGCCCCATCTGTGGATACTTAAAACCAGAGACTGGGTCCATGCACAAACACCTAGAAAAGCCTGGGTTTGCAGAAAAATGTGGTTGTTGCTGCCTCATTTATCAGAAAAGCCTGGGTTTGCCAAAAAATGTTGCTGTTGCTGCTGTTGCTGCTGCTGCTGCTGCCTCATTTATTATCCATTTAGAATCTAACATCTCTAGTTTAGTTTTGAGTTGATTGATTTGAACCTGTTGCTCCTTAAAAAGGGAGAGGTCCCCTGTGCAAGCACCGGGTCATTCTTGACCCATGGGGTGATGTCACATCCCGACATTTTCTAGGCAGACTTTGTTTACGGGGTGGTTTGCCAGTGCCTTCCACAGTCATCTTCCCTTTACCCCCAGCAAGCTGGGTACTCATTTGACCGACCTCAGAAGGATGGAAGGCTGAGTCAACCTTGAGCCGGCTACCTAAAACCAACTTCCGTCGGGATCGAACTCAGGTCGTGAACAGAGCTTTGGACTGCATTACTGCAGCTTACCACTCTGCGCCACGGGGCTCCTTGTTGCTCCTTAACCTCATGCAAATTTGAATATAACCAGATGAAGAATTTCATTTAAAAATCTTAATTTTTAGGGGTCACTGGATAAGACATAAAAATGAATTTGAAGAATTATTAACACAATGCCCTAAGAGTTTGTTTTCTAAATTTTACCAGCTGATTTTAAAACCAAACCAAATAGAAACTCCAAAGTTTAAACAAAAATGGAACTTAGCACTAGGACATTAAGTTTTAATGAAAGTTTGGCAATTTGTTTTATCATGTGGATCTAAAATGCCCATGTGTTTGAATTTCAGTGAAAATCTATGGCAAATGAATCATCAGTTATATTTAACCCCCAAACCTACACTTCAATTCTTTTTGTAACCGATTTATCATCATCATCAATATATCTAATTCTCAACATGGCCCCATCTGTGGATACTTAAAACCGGAAACGGTGTTATATGCTAAAGTATATAACTCATGTTCTGGATTTTGCTGGTATTGCAAGGCAGAATCAGGTGATTTTATCCACATGGGGTGGTTTTCCCCAAGAGCGGATTCTTTTTGAGAAACGGTTGACTTTTTGGTGAGTAATGGTTTGGATAGGACCACAGAAAATAATGCAGAATGTTTGTGATTGAATTATGTACCAAGAGTTCTGATTAGGTTACGAGATATAGTTTTGTATCTAATTACTACAGCACATTTAACTTGCACATTATTGGAAATCAACAAGATGCTGAAGTTAGCAAATGGCTCAAAAAAGTGAAGGTTTTTCTTATGCTAAAACTTGCATCTCTCCAAAGGAATGAGAACTTTGATTTACTAAGACCCGAATGGTTTAAAGTTATAAAGCATATTCAGTTAAAAGTTGCAGAACTGAGAATGTAGGATTTTTTTTATTTGTTTTGTAATGTATATGAATGTTTATGAACAAAAGAGAATAAAAGAGAATGTATATAAAAGATAATTCATAAGAAGTGATATCCTCCAGTTCGTTAAACTGAAAATTCTTTGCATTACAGTTCAGGTGATTTTTCCAAGGTTGTGCATAATTTTATAATTGGTGTGAGCTTTTTATAATATGTAAGACTTTGATGTTGCCCAGGCTTTCTGAAAATACAAAGCAATGAATGAGATATTAAAGCATCTAATCCTTCTTTTCTTAATTCCCCCCCTCCACTCCCCTGGTTCAAATCTTGCTTGAAAACAATGGTAATGAAGAGTATGGATATTGTGGCTTGATACAGGCTCCCTGTGGCATTTCTTTGAAATGCTCAGATACTGCAGCTAACTCTCCCTTTCTTGTTTAGTCAGTTTAGTAAAAAATCTTGCTGCTCATCATAACCACACACTCAAAGAGAAACATGAAAGTGTAGCTTTAAAGGTCTCATTAATTTCCCTTGTACTCCAAACTAGCAACATTAAAATTGTGATACCCAGAATACAGTCCAAACTCAAAAACTCACTCCAATTTCCCTGCTATTTACATCAAAGAGGGCCTGAAAGGGATGCACAAGAGAATTACATTCTTGTGTTGAAAAATTAATACGTCGTTGACACTGACCCATTTTTCTGGCTTATGAATTTTTCAAGCATTTTTATTTGTAAGACAGATCCATGCTTAAACATGTTTCAGGGTATTGTCCCCAGCAAGATTAAAGAGCAGAAGTCTGCTGTTCCTTTGGAGTATTGATATGGTATAAAATAAAAAAAAGGGAGATCCTTGGAGAGGGGAAGAGACCTTCACAATACCAGTGTCTAGACTCCTTAAATCTCAAGTGCTTGTATTAACAAGCAAACAAGCTGTGCACAAAAAACTTCATGAATTTGATGGTGCAACATCTCATTTGCATTATACATGTCTAAAACAAAGTATCATTTGTCCTAATGAAATGCTTACTGTGCATTAGTTAGATAAACTGAGTGCCAGATCTCTGTCTTTGTAGGGTGCAAATTGATACTGTACTAAAAGGTAAAGGTCTTCTGTGCAAGCACCAGGTCATTCCTGGCCCATGAGGTGATGTCACATCCCGACATTTACTAGGCAGGCTTTGTTTATGGGGTGGTTTGCCAGTGCCTTCCCCAGTCATCTTCCCTTTACCCCCAGCAAGCTGAGTACTCATTTTACCGACTTTGGAAGGATGGAAGGCTGACTCAACCTTGAGCTGGCTACCTGTAACCAACTTCCATTGGGATCGAACTCAGGTCGTGAGCAGAGCTTGAACTGCAGTACTGCAGCTTACCACTCTGTGCCACGGGGCTCTGATACTGCACTAATAATACCTAAATATCTTTCAATGCCATAATGACCAGAATTATAAGGTATGACATATATGTTGGCCTCCTAGAAAAATATCTCTATATGTCATCTTCTATCTCCTGGTTATATGCCATAGCAAGATACACATTGTATGACACCTTCACACTGCTTGTTTCTTTGACCCTGCAAATGACAGCTAGTGAAGAGGGGTGTTAATGGGGAAACAGTGCAGTGATGTCACTTCATGTGTTTTGTATTACAAAATGTTATTTAGAGTCAGAGGAGGAAAAATGTGGAAATAGCACCATTGCATGTTCTATAATGTCTAGCTCAAGATCCAGAAAAAGTTATACCTTTAGATGGGTATAGTCGGGGGAATAGAGGATGTTGTATACTACAAAAGGGCCACTGTCTGCGCTTAATTGTGATACACTGAAAAATTTCATAAACTCCCGATCTGAGCATGAGGAAACAAGCCTGTCTAGCCCTAAGGAGTGTTTGCATGAGTCCCAATCCTGGTTCTAAGGGGAAGGTTAAGATTTACTCCTCATAGATGAGGACACTTCAAGTTTTATTTCAAAGATTTTTAGAAAAAAGGCAGGGATCTCTTGAGGGAAAACACAATTAAGATACCGGTTTTAATTTTCTCAACAGCTACAATCTCCAGGGAGCAAAGGAGCAAAAATTAAAACTTAAGCCAACTAATGCCTTGAAGTTTACACTCCCTAATTCCACCTTGTCCAACAGCTACTTTGTAAAAATAATCTGGAAGATTGTCCTATCCCTTGGCCAGATCATAGTCTGCAGGTTTTAAGCCAAAAATAGCAAGTTTGGGAGAGGAAAAAAAAAACAGCACAAGGGATTTTATCTCTTCTTTTATTTATGTTGTACAGTTGCTTACCAACTGGGACAACCTAGATACCCACATAGAAAGTCCACTGCTTGTATATTGCAGGGGGAGAAAAAGAAACATACATTTGTGGAGTATCAGGTGAGGCTAGACCTTTTGGATAACGAGGGAGGAATGTTCCTGAATGGACTGCAGATTTTTGTTTCAGGTGCACCAAATTTTAGCCCTCAGATATTTTAAAGGTAAAATCACTGTATTATGGAATGCAATGGGACATTAAAAAAGCCCTTATGAGATTTCCTTCAGTATTCTGTAGCTTCAGTACCTTCTATCTAATGGCTTCTTTCTTCACTATGTGCCAGTTGGGGATTATGTACTAAACATGATGACACCATGGAACTATGTAGTTAATCAAATCTGGCTGTTTGAGAAGTCAGTGAGAGTAAACATAGCATATTATCCTACTTCTAGTAATACCAGAGTATATGACTGTGAATTGTGAATGCACATTTAGATCCACAATGTAGACTGGATAAACCACACAGCATTAACATTCAAAGTGAATTGGACTCATATGTGCTGCAGCATTCAAATGTAGCAGAATTGAACTGTTCCCTGAGCAGCAAGAAAAAGCAATGGCATCAACCTGTTTTCTGAGTCAATGGGAATATGTCCCACCAAGAACACCTTGGGTTCCTTTCATGTGCCCTTCAAAAAGCCACTGAAAATGTGTGTGCTTCTCAAGAACATTTGCAAAACCCTGATCCTATCCAGCTCTCCACTAGCTTTTCTGATTTGGAAGCAGCAGACCTATAGTATCACATTCCCAACAAGTGACCTGACACTTGCTCAGAGAGAAGGCATGTTCATGATTCAGTAAGAATGGAGGTATAATAGAAGAAGAAGAGGTGGTTTTTATATGCCAACTTTCTCTACCACTTAAGGGAGAATCAAACCAGCTTACAATCATCTTCCTTTCCTCACAATAGACACTCTGTGAGGTAGGTGAGGCTGAGAGAACTCTAAGAGATCTGTGACTAGCCCAAGGTCACCCAGCTGGTTTCATGTGGAGGAGTAGGGAATCCAATCCGGATCACCAGATTAGCATCCGCCACTCATGTGGAGGAGTGGGGAATCAAACCTAGTTCTCCAAATTAGAGTCCACCGCTCTTAACCATTACACCACACTGGCTCCCATTTAATTTATTTAATATTGAATTGAATTTCTCATTGATGCTGGTTCAGCTTGAAAGTCCCTGTTTGATTTAGTTTTCCCCATGTATAAAACTGAACCTATACATTTTAACTTTTACTCAATTTTCGGTTTCCTCATATTTTTCTGCCTACAAAATGTATATAGGCATATATGTATAAACACCGTGCAGAAAATGGTAAGAAGCAAGCAAATCAAGAACACTGGCAGTAAGGAACTGCAGAATGAAAAAGGTTCAAAACATGAAAACACAGGCTTCCGGTGGTGCCGCTGGAGAGAGCACTCCATTTCCCCAGGCTGTCCTGGGAGAAATCCAAGTTTGCGTTATTTCTGGGGTACATAGATACCCCAATCCGACCCTTGCAAGTGGGTTGGAAAGCAGGAACTCCCTGCAGCCCGCAAACGCGGTTTGACCTCCTAGGTACTCTGAGGGGGCTTTTTTAAGCCCCTCGGAGTCCTGGACGCCGGTCCTGCGAGGGCACTAGGGAAGGACATCGCCAAAACGCAACTCTGGCCTCAAGCTCTACCCTCCACCACCTTATTACCAGCATAAGGACTACATAAAGAAAAGAACCTCACCTCTTGACACCCAAGTGAGTACAAAGAACTCTGCGTCTACTTACTGGAATATTTGAACAGACGGGGGGCTGATAAGAATATTTCTGAGACCCCCATTCCTCCTTAATTCGAACTGAAAAAGTTTGATCTGAGTTAGTCATCGGGATTAGCGACAGGACCTTTATCAAATTGATCAGCCTAAACCATAACAAAGAGTCGGAAGGATACCTTTTAGATTGACAAGAACTATCACCAATGAGAAGGTCCGAGGGAAGGGGAGGGTGATCTCTCTTCCTGATTTTCCGGCGAAAAGAATTTCCTGCCACGTTTGTAGTAAGGGAGCGCCTGGAACGGAAGACTTTCTATAACACCCTCTCTATCATCGGAACTAAAACAACAGGAAGTAGCTGTGGGACTGAATATGCGTTGCACTCGAGTTACTTTGAAATCATTCCTGAAGGAATAACCATCAAGAAGAGGCGGTAGAAGGTCCGGAGCACTTGAAACTTCCGGTATACTTCCTGATTAACCCGATCTAGAGCGACCGAAAAAACTCACTGGTATTTTAAAACTTTAAAATGCAATTTTAAAGCCAATTTCGACTCTTTTCAACCCGAAAAAATTATTAGGCTGATGTTTGAATTATCATCTTTTAAACAGCACCTTAAGGGCCCTGTCTGTGGACATGTATATTACCAGCTTTTTTTGAATGTAAATGTCTCGACCTCGCTCTGGCTCACTACACAGCCCTGCCTATACTAAACTAAGGGACTCTTTACAAACCTCGACCATGGAAAAAAAGTTACAGGACATGCTAACTAAACAAACTGAGGCAACAAATAAACAGTTTGAACAGATGTCTACACAGATGGCACAGTTGACTTCTATGATGACAAATCTTGGTCAAGCATCCCAAGCTATTAATCAGAAGTTGGATGTGGTCACTGGAGACTTGAAAGAAGTAAAAACTCAAATGACTGTTATGAAGACAGATATGCAAGCGATGGATGTATCAATTAAGAAAGTGATGGATGAGCACAAGGACACAAAGAAAAAATTAACAAGCCAAGAAAAACAGATTGAAACAATACAAACTGATCAGATGGCGGCAAAAAATCAAATGGCAATGATGGAGATGAGAGTGAGAGAGACCAATCTTTGTATACGCAACTTTCCAGATATGATGGGAGACAATAAAGAAACTGCAATACCAAACTTGGCCTACTTATTTCAGATAGATGAACAAGAATTAAAACAAGCCATTAATAGAATATATAGGATACCATTACCTGCCAGAATGAGAAGATCTAAGCCAAGAGATTTGATGATAGTGTTTTATGACACCAGAGTTAAAGATAAGATTATGAAGATTCATTATGAAAATCCAGTGTCAGCAGGAGATTCCTCTCTTATACTACTGAAGGATATTCCAAGGCATCTACTCTCACAGAGGAATAACTACAAAGACTTTGTGTCTACACTGAAAGCTAATGGTATCAAATACCGTTGGATTATGCCACAAGGTTTGGCTTTCACCTACAAGGAAGTGAAAACGACAATTCTATCTCAAGCAGATGTGGGGAAATTTCTGAGAAAATATAAGATGGACCTTAAAGAATTACCTGGAGAGAAGGAGGAAGAAGAAGAGGAAGAAGAAGAGGTACAGGGTGCAGAAGGAGGTACCAAATTATAGACTTTTTATTTTGCTAAAAAATACTACATTATGGCAAAAGCAATTTCTTGGAATGTAAATGGACTGAATGAGAAAACTAAAAGGGCTAGAATCTTCAAATATTTACAGAAATATAAATACTCCCTAATTTGTCTACAAGAGACCCATATAGCTTCAAAGCATAAAAAATACTTGGAGAAACAGGTGCTTGGACAAGCATTTATTGCTTCAGCCAAAACTAAAACAAAGGGAGTGGTAATCTATGCCCACCCCAATCTTTGTCCAGAATTAGTATATAAAGACAATGAAGGAAGAATTGTAATTATCAGAACTAAAATACTGGGACAAAGGACAATAGTGGTTGGAATTTATGCACCCAATGAAGGGAAAAAACCCTTCTACGAAAAATTACACGATTTGATAGCCCAACACGCAAAAGACCAAATTTTATTGATGGGCGACTTCAATGGAATTATTCTCCCATCTCTGGACAAAAAATCAAAAGCAAAAGACATCAATGATGGATGCTTGCCTAAAACTTTCTTTACCATGGCTTCAGAATTAGAATTACAAGACATCTGGAGAACAATGAATACAACACCTAAAGAATATACCTTTTATTCAGCAAGACATGATTCACACTCCAGAATCGATATGATATGGGCCAGCAAATCAATCTTCACGCAACTACGTAAAATTCATATCTTACCTAGAACTTTTTCTGATCATAATCCTGTTACTTTTGATTGGAACAATAAACAAGCATTTAGATGGCGAATGAATGATAAACTTTTAAAAGACAATAAGATACAAAAGGAATTACAGGCTTTAATGAAAGACTTTTTTGAAATTAACCTTAATGGGGAAACTTCTTTGAATACAGTTTGGGATGCATTCAAAGCTGTTTTGAGAGGTTTTATGATACAGAAACATTCGGCCTGGAAGAAGACTCAATTGCAATTTACAAACAATATACTTTGGAATTTACAAAATCTGGAGCAGAAATTGGTAACGGTAACACAGGAAGAGGAGAAAAGAGAAATTCAAATAAAGATTTCTGCATCTAAACACCAATTAAATTTGGTAATAATGGAGGAAATGAATAAAAATCTGAAACTTGCTAAACAAAAGTATTTTGAATATGCAAATAAACCAGGAAAATTTTTAGCAACACAACTGAAGGACTCATTTCAAAAGAAGATTATAACAAAAATCCAAACTGTTAAAGGACCAGTCTATTCAACTTCAGAAATTCAGAAAGAATTTGTTTCATTCTACTCTAAGTTATATCAGAAAGAAAATACTCCAAAACAGAAAATAGATAAATTTCTAAACTCAATACAGATGAAAGCTTTGTCAATGACCCAGAGAGAATGTATTGAAGCTCCAGTAACAAGGGAAGAAATACAAGAAGCAATACTGAGACAAAAGACGGATAAAACACCTGGACCAGATGGAATTACTGCACTATTTTATAGAACATTTAGTGACAATTTAGTTGGATTTTTTGGCTCACTTTACAATGCAATTTTGGACGAGGGAACATCCCCGGAGACTTGGTCACATGCATTTATATCATTGATACCTAAAGAAGGAAGAGATCCAGAAAAAACATCTAATTACAGACCTATATCGCTGCTAAATGTGGACTACAAAATTTTTGCTTCGGTTTTGGCATGTAGGATAAAACAATTTATTAAGGATCTTATACACGAGGACCAAGCAGGTTTTATACCAGGAAGGCAAATAAAAGACAATGTAAGAATTTTACTAGACTCACTGGAATACTATGACCAGAATATTCAACAAACTGCGGCCTTTGTATTTTTGGATGCAGAAAAAGCCTTTGATATGGTCTCTTGGAACTTTTTGAAACGGATTTTGGATAAATTGAATTTTGGAGATCGTTTTCAGAAAGGTATATCGGCTATTTATACCTCCCAACAAGCTAAAATTTTGGTTAATGAATCAATGTCAGATAATTGTCAAATCACGAAAGGGACTAGACAGGGATGTCCCTTGTCTCCACTTTTATTTTTGTTGGTGTTGGAACCGCTATGTGTGAAACTAAGAAGTATGGAGGACATCCGCGGGTTAAGAATTAAAAAACATGAATTCAAGTTGAGAGCATTCGCGGATGACCTACTGCTAATTTTGGAAAATCCAACACAGTCAATGAATATACTTCAGGAGACTTTGGACGATTTTGGAAAAGTATCAGGCTTTAAAGTGAATCAAGAAAAAACAAAGATAATATTTAAAAATTTATTGGAAACACAGCAACAGGAATTTATATCATATACTGGCTGGGAGAAAGCTAACAAAGTTAAATACCTGGGAATTTGGATTACTGCAAAGAATAAAGATCTGATAACCAACAATTACCTCAAGTTATGGGGTAAGATTAAAACTGATATGATTATATGGTCAAACAAAAAATTGTCACTAATGGGACGTATTTCAACGATCCAAATGAATGTCTTACCGAGGATGCTCTTCTTATTCCAAAATTTACCAATAATATCACAAACTAAATATTTTGAAACTTGGAGGAAAGACATTTCAAACTTCATCTGGCAAGGGAAAAAACCAAGGACTGCCTATAAATACTTGGTGGATCTAAAAACTAGAGGAGGTTTAGCACTGCCTAACTTTCAACTTTATGCTGAAGCGGCAGCTTTAGTATGGTTAAAAGACTGGATGAACTTGTCAAATATACGTTTGTTAGACTTGGAAGGTTATAATAACTTAAGTGGATGGCATGGTTATTTGTGGTATGATAAAATTAAATTACAAGCAACATTTCGTAATCATATAATCAGGTCCTCTTTACTTCGTATCTGGATGAAATATAAACATATTTTGGAACCAGAAACACCGATGTGGATATCGCCTCAAGAAATGCTAACTTTGCGCCCACTTAGACCAGACAAATTTATTACTTATCAAGATCTAATTAATTGGGAAGGAAAGAAATGCTCACTAAAAGACTTTCAACTTCTTAAGGATGATTTACAATGGCTCCAATACTACCAAATCAAATCAGTTTTTATACAAGATGCAAAAAAAGGTTTCTCTAAAGAAAAATCTTCTTTTCAAAGGATTTTACTAGATAATAATACAAAACTGATTTCTAAAATGTATAATCTCCTTTTAACAATATATTGTGAGCAGGATACGATTAAACCAACTATGATCGATTGGGCTCAAAATCTGGGACATGATATTGTTTTAAATAAATGGGAAAGATTATGGTCCAAAGATCTAAAAGGAATAAAAGCACAGTCAGTGCGAGAAAACATTTATAAAATGATGTATAGATGGTATTTAACACCCAAGAAAATTGCAAAGATTTATAAAACGATGTCCCCTACTTGTTGGAAATGTAACAAAGAAATTGGTTCCTTTTATCACATGTGGTGGACCTGTGACAAAGCCAAAGACTTCTGGGACATGATCTATAATGAATTGAGATTAATACTACAAAAGAATATACCCAAAACACCAGAAATGATGCTACTGAGTATGATTCCAGACGACTTAACAATACAAAGAACTTTTTTGATTTATGCCACAACAGCTGCGAGACTGCTTTATGCAGCGAAATGGAAAGGGCTAGAAACTCCTGAGAAAAAAGACTGGATTGTTAAAATGTTTGAAGTTGCAGAAATGGCAAAACTCACAGCTATTCTAAATGAAGAAAATGACGTTCGGTTTTTGGGGGAATGGGGGGCGTGGATGCATTATTGTGAATATGAGTTAAAAATGGGAAGAATGGAAGAATATTTTCTAATCTGATCCAGAGGATTATTTCTGATCTTTTCTATAATGATTAAGTATAAGTATATTTACTAACAGACTATGATTTTTTTTTTTATATATGGTATTGATAGTTTATTAAGATTAGATTACCTACGACGGGATGAACTTTTTATTAAGAGGCAGATAGAGGTGAAGGGGAAGTCAAAATTTTTTTCCATTTTTCTTTTTTCTTTTTTTATTATATGATATGGAACTATAACAACTTTAAGTTAGAATTGAAATTTGATATTGTTATAGATGTTGTTCAATGTAATGGAAAACTTCTAGTATAAAACCTAATAAAATTTATATATAAAAAAACATGAAAACACAAAAGAAATTAAAAATGGTATGTTTGCATCTCATCTATTGAGCACAGGTATCACATAATAAATGATAGTGGATGTCTGGTTTGCCTCCTATGGATCTGTATAGTTGTGACATTCCCCGCCACAAGCAGCTTATCAGTCATGTGTTGTGCTTCGGCCATCCAGTGGGTGGGCTGCCAGTCATGGCTGATGAGGCACCAATTGTGCAGCCTTGGCTTGTTGGTTGCCTCCTTGCTCCCCTGGTTCCATATGATCCCCGAATCCCCTATTAAGACCCTGTGCTTATATTTATATTATGTGTGTCCATGGTTTTGATTTTCCAGTTTCCACTTTTGGTCTTGTAGATTTTTTTGGGGGGGGGGTATTATATGCTCCTTTGAAATGTGTTGGAGGAGAGTGTTACGGATTCCGTTACGGATTCCGTGGACTGCCAAAAAACCAAATCATTTGGTTATAGATCAAATCAAGCCTGAACTGACCCTAGAAGCTAAAATGACTAAACTGAGGCTGTCGTATTTTGGTCATTCATAGGGTCTTTCATTCATAGGGTCGCCATGAGTCGGAAGCGACTTGACGGCACTTAACACACACACACATTATATGCTCATGCTTTTATATGCACTTTTTTTGGTATTTATAATTTTAGATGCATAGGCAGGCAATGGCAAACCACCTCTGAATGTCTCTTGCCTTAAAAACCCCACCAGGGCTCACCATAAGTCAGATGTGACTTGACAGCAAAAAAAGTAAAAGAAAGAAAAGGCCATGTTACTCTGTAGCAGCGAAATTAAGCTGGAGTCCAGTGGCACCTTAGAAAGTCAGTGGTCTCTGAGTTACAAAAGCTTACACTGGAATGAATACTGTCAGTTTCTAAGGTGCCGCTGGACTCCTGCCTATTTACTAAATATCCTCAAATTGCGACTGTCACCAGAACCATGTTTAGAAACGTTTGTTCCTGTTGGAAGACAAACCAAAAAGATTTCCATCTTACTCAGTCAATTCTAAATTAGAAACATTTCATTATTTGTCTGTAGAATTTCACTACCATCATTTTAGAAAAGGTGTTCTTGATATATTAAAATGGATTAGATTGTTGTGACAGCTTCACTTCTGCTCAGAGTGTCTTACAGTTGCTTTTCTGCAGTAATCCATCTCCAGTATGAAAGATTTCAGGGCTGAGGTTGGGAGGGGGGAAGGATGCCAAGAAGCATCTGAACTGAAATGAAGCACACTGTGCCGGTCTGTTTCATACACTCTCATAGCCTTCGAGAAAGCAAAAAAGAAACCTGCTGCAAAATCAGTGGCTTTGGATATATGACCCCCAGCTGGCTGAGGATAAAATTATTATGGAGGATTAAGGAGGAGAAGACATGCAAATTGTTTAATGTAGTGCATCTTTTTAAAGGAATCAGCAGGAGCTTTGAAAAATGAACTAAAATTGGTCATGTGTAGCATCACAGTGCATGTATGTAATTGAGAAACATATACTTAGCTATTTATGTCCTCCTGCAATCTGGTTATAGAGAACAAAAAAAATGTATATAAAACTTTATAAAGAATGTGTTACATTTGCCTCCCTTGCTAACCAATCAAAATAAATTTCATATGCAGCACACTTAGGGTTGCCAACCTCCAGATGAAGCCTGTAGTGTGTGTATTAAGTCCCGTCAAGTTGCTTCTGACTTACAGTGATTATATGAATTAGTGACCTCCAAAATGTCCTGTCAGTGACAGCCTTGCTCAGGTCTTACAAACAGAAAGATGTGGTTTCCTTTATTGAGTTGATCCATCTCATGTTGGGTCTTCCTTTTTTCCTACTGCCTTCAACTTTTCCTAGCATTATTGTATTTTCCAGTTACTCTTGTCTTTTAATAATATGGCCAAAGTACAATAGTCTCAGTTTGGTCATTTTTGCTTCTAGGAAGAGTTCAGGATTGATTGGATCTAGAACCCACTTATCTGTCCTTTGGGTGGTCCACAGTATCTGTAAAACTGACATTCAACACCACATTTCAAATGAGGAGCCTGTAGAACTCCCATGGTTACAACTGGTCTCCAGATGACAGAGATCAGTTCTCCTGGAGAAAATGGCTCCTTTAGAGCAGTGGTTCCCAAACGTTTCAGGCCACCGCCCCATTGGTTTCACAAACTCAACCCCAGCACCCCCTACACTATCCTATAAAAAGTATTATTAAAAATTGGGGTTTGCATGATGCACTAAAGAAGATAATAACAATAAAACCTCAAAACAGTAACAATTAATAGCACATGTATTCAAAATCAAATTAAAACTTGTTAGTTGAAATTTATTCAACAAAACTGATGAACTTCATCCAGTGGTACCAGCTCTTCAAAGTCTGGGAAACAATTCTGATAGTTTCAAGCAAATTTGCCAGCATGGTGCCACAGTTTGATCTATTGTAAATTAGTGAACAACACAGTTGAAAGGGCTCACCTCTAGTGTCCCCCTGCTGCCCCCTTGCCTCTTAGTGCCTACCTAGGTAATCCCACTATCCCCCAGGGGGTGGTACTGCCCACTTTGGGAACCACTGCTTTAGAGGGTGGACTCTATGCCATTATACCCCACTGGGGTCCTTCCCTTCTCCAAACTCCACCATTCCAAGGCTATACCCCCAAATCTACAGAAATTTCTCAGTGCAGTGATTCTGGAACATTGCTTGAATTGCACATTTTTAAAGAGACTACTAGTTTCTGTCCCTTGATCAGGTGTCTTCAACAGAATATTTTAGAATCCTCAATTAGCTGGGCATATCCCAACTGAATATCTTTGTTCAAGTAGCATTTGAAGTCACTCCCACCCACAATGGATGTGGATTGGAATGTATTATCTGACTCTATAATTCCGAAGAGTAGGAACAATGGTTTTGATACAGGGTATGTACAATTAATTAAGAGGAAGCTGTTGTTTTAGCTGTGCCCAAATTACTTCCTATTGTGCCTCTATAATGCCTGCCTGACCACTATATCTGAAATATAAATAATTATCCCTAGTTTTTGGAACTATAGATAATACATTTCAGTCCTCATCCAATTTAGGTAGGTGTGACTTCAAATGCTACCTGAGCACCACACACATCTAAGTAACTGCATTACAATTTGAACTTTGCTTGTGGGAACAGGCACATTTCTTTTCCCTGTGGGATACTTTTCCTATCACCTTTCTGAGCTCCTTTTTCTCTTATGAGGAAAACAACTATTTTCCCATGGTGCAAAAATAAAAGCTTGGAGGACAGCGATTTTGATAAGAAACAGAGGCAGTGAAGAGACAAAGGTCTTTTTTCTCCCCACATAATAATCTTATTGTGATTACAGCTTCTCCCTGCTACTTTTGGGCATAGAAAAATATTGAGGAAGACATTCATACTAGGGATGTGCACCATGGAGGTAAAATTGTATTTTCCAGATCCAGCTATCAGGGAACCAGCAATATTGATGTTCCTGGTTTTTCAGATCTGGATTTTTTTTTTGGGGGGGGATTCTGATATTATTTGGCTCCATTATTTCCTACAGGAAATAATGTCAAGGGGCTGGAGGGGCTGTTTTTAAACAAATGGCACTAAAATTGCAGCAGAGCTGATAGTGCCTATCCACTAAATAACCTCTAGGTTTCAAGTGTGTTGGACTAAAGAGGCCAATTCTATGTGTTTCTGAACAAGGTGAGCCCAACCATCCTCCATTGTTTCCTATAAGAGATAATTTCCATGCTCTCTCTGTGGTAGAGAATACCCAAAGACACAAAAGCAAGAAGAGCACTGGTCAAAAGCCTCCCAATGCAAACAGAACCAATAAGCCCAACAGAATCAATACAGAACCAGGTAATCCCAGCAGAACCACAGGGCGATGTGGAAAGCCTAACACAACCAATGTCAAAGTAGAGAATCCAAGCCAAACCAATTTTACAAGGAAGGATGTAGTAAAACAAATGACAGGATCGCCCATTAAGGGGGGAAAAGGGAGATTCTGGAATGCCCAATGGATATAATGGGAGCCAGGAACACCAATTGACTTGCATGGGCTCAATTTAAATACATTACAGCACACAAAAGTTGCAATGAAAATGTGGAATAGATTTACAATGAGGGTCTCTAGGCCCTGGAGTGGAATGACAGCCCCCAGAATGGAATGATGCCCCCTGGGGGTAGTTGTTGTTCCCATTCCAGAACACTTCTGCTACTCCCAAGGTCTGCCATTCCACTCTTGGGGGCTGTCATTCCTGTCCCAGAGCACTGATTCCAGTCCCAGGGGCTCTTATTCTACTCTGGGGGATGTCACTCCAGTTCCAGAGAAGTCTATCAGGACCCAGAGCCTGTCATTCTGAATATGTTCTGCATTTTCATTGCAAGTCTTGTGTTCTGTAATGCATTTAAATGGAACCTATACAAGTCAATTGGTATTCCTGGCTCCTGTTATATCCAATGGGCATTCCATCATCTCCCATTGTTGCCAATGAGTAATGCTGTCATTCATTTATTCAATATCAGATGGTGCTCCAATTGTAGCATAAATACTGCAGTAGGACTACAAGTCAGGTTCCCCCCATAACATTAGAAATAAACACAAAACAAGTTGAGCTGGGGGGGGGGGGAAGGCCAGCGTTTGATGGAAACCCATAGCTATCCTCAACCATAGGCCTGGTGGGATAGTTCCGTCCTGCAGGCCCTGCAGAAATCCTTAAGATCCCACAGGGCCCTGGTCTCATTAGAGAGACTATTCCACCAGACAGGGCCAGGGCAGAGAAAGCCTGACCCTGGTCAAGAACAGCCAGACACTCTTTGGGCTTTTGGGGACAATCAGCAGATTGTTATTTGAACAACACAATGTTCTCTGAGGGGCATACCAAGAGAGGCGGCCCTGCAGATACGAAGGTCCCAGACCATGTAAGGCTTTAAAGGTCAAAACCAGCACCTTGAACCTGATCCGGTGTTCCAGCTGGAGCCAGTGCAATTGGGGGAGTACTGGCTGAATGTGTGCCTGCAGCGGGATCCCCATGAGAAGCCTCGCTGCAGCGTTCTGAACCAGCTGGAGTCTCTGGGTCAGTCTCAAGGGCAGCCCTATGTAGAGCGAATTACAGTAATCTAGCCTGGAGTGACCGTTGCATGGATCACCGTGGATAGGTCAGGGCGGGAGAGGTAGGGCACGATCTGCCAGGCCCAGCAATGATGGGAAAAGGCCACCCAGGCGACAGCTGTGACCTGAGCCTCCACTGACGAGGAGGCATCAAGGATCACACCCTGGCTCCTGATGGCGGCCATAGGTATTAACGAAGAGAACAAGAAGTTAGTCTGATTATTTTTAAGGGTTTATTTTATGGTTTCTAGTTAACAGTGAACATACCTTCCATTAGTTCTTAGCCAGAATGGGATGTGTGTTCTGCAAATATTTCCTCTCCCTCCCACCCACACACACACTCCAATGAAATGACTGGTTGGCTTTTGACAAATCCCCTTTCATAAAAAGATGCAGAATTATTTTCAAGTGGGCAGGTATCAGCGGGTCGGAAGTACACACCACTTTCTAAGGGAACAGTCCAATGCTCCCACATAGTGGAATGTGTATCCAAACGCCTGCCCCATTTAAAACAATGCAACACAGAGAAATTAGACTTTGGACACGCATCTGAATATAAATATGGTTCCTCTGCATTGCATTATACACTGTAGCGAAAGAATGTTGGTCTGGTTGCTTGGCAATGGTGACAGTTCTCTACTTTTTCCAAACCAAGAATAGATCGGAGGAAAAATGGCTGAGAACACACATTCAAAAATTGCATGAAAAGAGGGAGGGGCTTTTTGCAAATAATTTTGGGTCTCCCGTGTTAGGTGGGGAACATTGGCATAAGTCACAGTGAAAATCGAAGCCCATAAAACTGGTGCAGAACTCCTGTAATATGAGCCAAATTTTTTCACATTAGGAAAAAAATTTGCTTTCCTCATGGCTGCCGTTGCATATTTAGAGAGGAACACATTTTTATGGGCTCTGTGTATTCGTTAATGTATGCTGAGACAGGAAGTTAAGTGTACAGGAAATAAGGAAATAATAAATTAGAGTGGGAAACATTCTGTGATCCCTTGAACTCTAATTGCCTATACATTTTGTGGATGTCTTGTCGTTGTGGCTCTTTTTCAAATTATAGCATGGCATAGAATCTAAAGCTCATCAGAAGGGATGAGCAGATTGGCTGCATTTCGTTCTTTCATTTTTTGGTGAGTTCACTCTGACCTGCATGCTTTTCCTCATGAATTCTGGTTTACCTAGGAGAATTTCTAGAATTAGGTTTGGAACTGGACCAAAGCAATAGGTTTCTTCTGGTGCTTTGCGTCTTCTTCTTCTTCTCTGAATTATCAATGCATACACTGATAATATGTTCCAAAGCATGATTTTATGAAAACATTGGAAATAAAAAATGGATCAGTGGAAGATTATTACTGTACTAGTTTTTCTTTGCAAACAAGACCTACTAATTCAGAATTCCAAAATCCAGGAGGAAATTTGAATACGAAGAATTTTGGATGCACCCTTTATCGTGATTTATATAATGAACTGTTAAATTCATTCTAGCATATTGTTTAAAAGTGATGTGAAAAAGCTATTGAAGGCGCAATCATAAGCAGAGTTACGCCCTTCTAAATCCACTGCAGTCAATGGGCTTAGAATAGTCTAACTCTTAGGATTGCACTATTTATTTGATTAAATTTGTTAGGTAGCTGTTTGCAACAAATTTACTTGGGTTTAGATAGATCTTTCTAAGGGCCAAAGTAGACATGATCGTGTCCACGTGTTCAACCCATGGTCACCACCGCCATTTTAAAGTGATTAAAAAATGCTGTGATAGCAACTCCCTTTTGAAAATGCAGAACCCCCAGCTAACATCCTGCTGAGAATGGGAACCAACATAATTTTTTAATTATTCTTTTAAGGACATTACAATCTATAAGGACTATTCTTATAGAGAACAAGAGAGAAATATAAATAATTACCTCATACTAGTCTTTTTTTTTTTTTTGGAAACTATTAAGAGTATTATAAGATGTTAAGGAGAGAGCCAGTGTGGCGAGTGGTTAATAGGGTTGCCAGCTCCAGGTTGGGAAATACCTATAGATTTTGGGAGTGGAGCCTGAGGAGAGCAGGGTTTGGAGAGGAGAGGGGCATCAATGCCATAGAGTCCAATTGCCAAAGCAGCCATTTTCTCCAGGGGAAATGATCTCTATTGGCTGGAGATCAGTTGTAATAGCAGGAGATCTTTAGCTACTACCTGGACGTGTCCTGCTGCCGCCTAATTCCTGAAGGGGGGTCCACTCCCCCTGCTGCACCTACCCTTCACCCCCCATCACTTGCTGACCCCTGCCGTCCCCCCTGCTGGCAACTCTCAAAGTGGAGACACTGTTGCAAGGCTGTCAACAGAAGGACCCAAGAGAGCCAGCAGCATAACCAGTGCCCCAGGAAGCCAGGAACCAGCCGTGGGCCCAGCAGAGGGGGAGGCCTCGGCTACTGTGGCCACCCCATCTCCCCTGGTGGGAGTAAACTGTTCTAGTGAGTTCAGAACACCCACGACAGCACAAACTCTCCTTGACGGCATCTCCCCATGCCCCTTTTGAGGTGTTGGCAGACTTCATTGCTTGGTCTGAGTGCCTGCTTGGGGTCTCTGCAGGTGGGGGTTTGCTGCAGCCCTTGCCAACTGTCAGCTGCCTAATGACTGGTGGCAGGGCTCTGTCCCTTTAAGAACGGGTGTGCCACGGTGCCTGGATTCCTGGCCACACCACTTTCTGGCTCCTCAGCTGTGATGAGCACAGGGCTAGGCTCCCAGGTCTTCCAGGTCTGATTAGTTCTGCCTGCCCTGTCTGTCACTGCCCAGCCGTAGCAATGGAAAACCATGGTGGGAGAGCATGGCACAGTTGCTGGGGATGCTGACATGGTTGCAGCCTCAAAAACCTAGCTATGTTCTCCCCCCCCCCCATTGCCCAGTCACTAACTAAACCCTTCAGGGAGCCATAGTTACACTGGCGGCCACAACAGTGTGGGCAGCACTTAGGATCGTGCTGCCCATTCTTCCATACAGACTCATCCCCTGATATGATGCTGGAGTACCAATGGCCATGGATATTGCTATGGAAATGTTTTACTCATAGTTAAAAAGAAAGATAAACAGTGAGAAAAGAGGAGGATTTTCTTCAGTACCTTCATACAGAATCCATGCTTGAAGGGTAGGATAGAAGTATAATATTGGTGAAAATAATCTAATTCATAAAACTAGATTAGAAGTATTGGGCGGGGGGGTTTGAGAGTGCCCAATATTATTTTACTTTTCACTTTGTTGAGCATATACCTACACCCCACGTCAAACTCCTTTGGAAGCTCCCATTACCTTCAAAACAGGTTTATACAAAGCATGGAGGTTCCTATTGATGAAAGAAAAATCTAGTCCTCCCTTGAGCACAGAAAACTAATTATGTGATTTATTGATTTATTATTTAATAATGCAATTAATTAGCATGAGTCACCTAATAAGCAATGCAATAGGACTAGGCTGACCATACGTACCGTTTTGAACGGGACAGTCCCGTTTTTATCATATTTCCCAGCCGTCCTGTCTTTTTAATTAAAATGTCAATTTTGTCCCTTTTTGCACCTTATTACACTTCCAACATTTGTTTCCTTTAGTTCTGACTTTTCTTATGCTGCATAGAGGCATGGCTGGGTAAATTCTCACAGAAATGTGCTCTGATCGGATTACACTAATATTACATAACCCCTGTCCCGTTTTTGCCATCCCAATGTCCCGTTTTTGTCTCAAGGAAATATGGTCAGCCTAAATAGGACTAGAATTACAAAAATTAGAAGCAATGCAAAAAAAAAAAAGACAGGATATGTTAAACAATGCAGAAAATGGTAGAACAAAGTAGCAAAGGATGCAGAAAGAGCAAGATAATAATGATTCTTGGGATCCCAGCCTTTCAGCCCATTCCTGAAGGGGAGTGGGTTAGATGGCAGCCAGAGTGGCTTGCTGCCAGTGCAGCAAACAAAAAAAGAAATTAAATTGTATATTTACGTGGAAAAATTATGGCACTCCCTGTAGAGTTCCAAGGGGCTGTGCTATGATTTCACTGCCTGAAAAATGGTGCGTTTGGGGGCTGAAAGGCAGCTCCTCCCCCAGAAATGCCCTGGCTGGGAACACTTCTCAGGACACTGGCGTGAGTACTGGTGCTGAACATATGCTTCCCAAAAGACAGCGTGGCCACAGGGGGCTTGCACTCCAGCATACGTGTCCCTGCGCAAAATGCAAGTGGCATAGACACCTGCATAAAGGTCACGCTGGTTCCTATGCAGCTCCTGCCCCCCTCTTCAGGAATGGGCTGCCCGTGTGTATATATGCTATTCAGTCTAAACATAATCATGTAGGTAGTGTATTTTCTGAATATCTCATGTGTAGAAATTCTTATCAAAAGTGATAGTGAACAATAAGAGTATAACCAATAGCTTTCAACAATATGCATGCATTTTTCCAAAGCAATATCAGTAGTAAACTCCTATGGTAAAGGCACCAGATCATAGAATCATACAGTTGGAAAGGACCACCAGGCTCATCTAGTCCAACCCCCTGCACAATGCAGGAAACTCACAACTACCTCCCCCACACACAGCCAGTGACCCCTACTCCATGCCTAGAAGATGGCCAAGATGCTCTCCTTCCCATGAACTGCCCAAGGTCATAGAATCAGCATTGTTGACAGATGGCCGTCTAGCCTCTGCTTAAAAACCTCCGAAAGGAGAGTTTATCACCTCTCGAAGAAGTCTGTTCCACTGAGGAACCGCTTTGTTAGAAAATTCTTCCTAATGTCAAGACGGAAACTCTGATTTAATTGCAGCCTGTTGGTTCTGGTCCGACTGTCTCTCTTGAGTCCATATATACCCACATGTTTTTTGCTAGGACTAAGAATGATTCCTTTTCATAAAACCAGTAATTGCGCAATGAGCGGTTTGTCAGGGATGAGGGAGGGGACTATGCCAGCCTACCACTTCCCATACTGAACAATTAATGGTGGCTGTCAGCAATTTTCTGCACTGAAAACATAAACTTTTAACACCTTGAGCACAAAGTTTCTTCTATCTAGTGTACAGTTTAAAGATTCAGTTCTACAGTTTCATGAAAAATCCTTCCCCCACATACATGCTACATTGGCAACTGAATTGGGATGAAAACTGCACATGCAGCCCATCTGGACATGCTGTTCCTCATCCAGCTAGAGATACAAACATGTAGAAGCCTACATGTCAGTGACTGAGATCAGTATGTAAGATTCTGTATTAAATGGATTCCCTGTGGAAGCCTTATTACAATTGTTAAAATTACATATCTTATAAAAAACTAGATAGACATTAACCTTCAACTCCCAAAAAATCCTTTGGCTGTTATGTGCAATTGAAGATATCTTATAAACTATTGTAGTGGTAAAAGTAGCCTTCCGTTTAATGAAGAAATTGTCTTTAAACGTAGCTATACTTTTAAATGTGAGTTAATACAGAAAAAAGTATAAGCTAGCTTACATTAGTTTCCTCCATCTAGAGATTGAAAAATTGTGCAGGAGAATGAATCACATTTGTACTATTTCTAATTCTTAATAGAGTGGTTAATGTATGAGATAAGATTAATGTTGTGTGAGGCATGAAAATTAGATGCCAAAAATGTTATAATGCCTCATATATTTGTCAAGTATACTGCTTTGACCTTTTCAGTATTCTGAAATGCTATTGGTTTTACCATCTCCTTAGCAACCACTGGAAAAAGTCAGGAATGGCTGAACAATCTACATACATGATGATAATAAGCATAGACAATGCAGAATCAAAGAGAAAATAAATATTTATAGAATCGTATTTCCAATCATTGATTGGATTTCCAATCATCAATTGGATTTCCAATCATTGATTGGAATGGGTATAAAACTTGAAAACTATTAATACATTAATGGACTTTCTAAACCATCTTAATAATATCCATCCAAACATTCAGTTTACCATGGAAAAGGAAATTGAGGGTAAACTCCCATTTCTTGATACCCTTGTCATCCATAAATCAAACCTTCAGTTAGGTCACAAGGTCTACCGGAAACCAACTCACACAGATCGCTACTTACACAAAAACTCCAACCACCACCCCCGACAGAAAAGAGGAATAATCAAAACATTAATGGACCGTGCAAGACGGATCTGTGAACCACAGTTTCTCAAAGAAGAAACTAACCATCTAAATCACGCACTGCTAGCAAACGGCTACTCCAAGAATGAAATCAGAAGGGCCATTGAACCAAACAAAAATCAGAAAACTCAAGAAAAACAGTCTCCCATAGGAAAGGTATTCTTGCCATTTATTAAAGGAGTCACTGATAGGATGGAGAAACTTTTGAAAAAACATAACCTACAAACAGTGTTTAAACCCACCAAGAAAATACAACAAATGCTACGATCAGCAAAAGACAAAAGAGACCCCCTCACCTCTGCAGGAGTATATCGTATACCTTGCAGCTGTGGAGAAGTTTACATCGGGACCACAAAACGCAGCATACAAACAAGGATAAAAGAACATGAAAGATACTGCAGACTTGGCCAACCTGAGAAATCAGCAGTGGCTGAACATGGACTGACACAAACAGGACACAGGGTCTTATTCCAAGACACTGAAAGACTGGACAATTCTACCAACTATTTTGTCAGATTGCACAGAGAAGCCATTGAAATTCATAAACATCAGCACAACTTTAACAGAAAAGAGGAGAGTTTAAGAATGAATAAGGCTTGGCTTCCTGCCCTGAAAAACCTCCAGACAAAGACAACATTCAACAATAGCCATACAGATTAGTTTTGGATTACACACAGTAACAGATCACTTCAGGATACAATGGTTCCATATTAACATACCATACCCTCATTAGCACATTATCTTGATACTTACAGGACAATACTTTTGCAGGACAATACTCAGCTCAAACCCAACCCCTTTCTGACTATATATTACTCTTCCTACACCCTTGACACTGAGAGACACTGTCCTTCAGTGTTACTACTCTGAAGATGCCTGCCACAGTTGCTGGCGAAACGTCAGGAAAGAAAATTCCAAGACCACGGTTTCACAGCCCGGATAACCTACAAGAACCTATTAATACATTCTTTGAAAGAATTCGGTGAAAATGAATATACACCTCATATTCATCATATTCTTTCTTGGTGAATGAGGAGACACACTATTTCCTTACCATTTCACAGTCTCCAAAATTCACACTACTGCCCCTGTAATCTGGGAAGAAATTCTGAAAATATGTTGTGGTGGTGGTGGTGGAGGAAAGTGCCATCAACTCACAGCAAATGTATGGTGACCTGTAGGGTTTTCAAGGCAAGAGACAGTGGTTTGTCAATGCCTGCTTCTGTGTAGCAACCCTGGACTTCCTTGATGGTCTCCCATCCAAGTACTAACTAGAGTCAGCCCTGCTTAGCTTCCGAGATCTGATGAGATCAGGCTAGCCTGGGCCATCCAGGTCAGGGCAGCATATATGCACTGCAATTAAAATCTTTGACATACAATTTCAGGATTATTGTATTAGTTAACATGAGTCTTTTATTCATGTAACCATAGGACTGAATGCCTAAACTGTTCACCAGACAACAGGAGACTTTATTCATTTAATTTATTTTATTAAATTTCTACCCCTCCCTCCCCAGCCTAGGCAGGGCTCAGAACTATTGTCTTATTATTTTAAATTTAAATGCACAACCAAATTTTCTTGGGCTTTGCCAAGTTTCAATACATCTTATAATATACTTAACATCTCCCACCCCGCCCACCGTCAAGTCACAGCTGACTTATGGAGGCCCCTATAGGGTTTTCAAAGCAAGAGATGTTTGGGTGTGGTTTGCCATTGCCTGCCTCCTTTTCATGACCCTGGTATTCCTTTTGCTGGTCAATGACCGTAAAAAATTGAAATTGTAATTGACCCTGGTATTCCTTGGAGGTGTCCTATCCAATACTAGCCAGGGTCAGGGCTGAGAATGTGTGACTGGCTCAAGGTCACCCAGCAAGCTTCCATCGTGTGAGTGGGGATTTGAACCTGGATTTCTCAGGTCCTAGTCTGACACCTTAACTACTAGGGTTGCCAACCTCCAGGTGGTGGAGGAGAAAATCGACACCACTGTACTAGTATCAAAGGTTAAGAAATTCAGTACAGGAGCGAAGAATACTTATAAGTGCAAACAAATATTTATATGCTACCGTGTCTAATACAATATGCACTTCATAAATATACAAAAAGAACCATTCATACAGTTGTAACACACATATACAAAATCATCTCTAGGATGGTGGTGAATGGAAAAAGTTCAATAAAAAGGTGCAGTTTCTCTCAAGATATGCTCAACAGTCTTCTGTATTCATCCCATGCAGGTAAGTAGAGGTAATAAATATTAATTCAGGAGGAATAACTTCATGGAGGATACCGCCGTTTCAAATTCTTGACAATTTGAATTCTTCATCAGTCCTTCAAGCATTTTCATCTTATATTGCACATCTTGATAATAAATTACAAAGTGCTGGATATAGTTCAATTCCCACGAAGGGTAACATTCAAAAGTGTAGGGGATGTTCCCAGGCTGAAATGGCTTTGGAAGCTGACTAAATGCAGCCACACCCACAACTAGGCCGGCCCAGGCGCCTACACCTCTGTTCCATTGATGGGTGGCTGTTGTGGGGCTATGACAGTGGCTGCGAGCTGTGGAGTGGTGGTAGGGGCCTGAGCCAGTGTAACTGGCCCTTTACAACAGCATATCTTGGAGATATGCTGAAGTAAAGCTTAGTCAGCTCCCTTTGTGCCCCCCCCCCCCAAGATTGCACTGAAAAGCTCCTTTGCCATTAAACTCAATCTTCTGCACTATCATGGAAAACAGCAGGGGCATAAAGTTAACCTGTTGGTCAGAAACATATACAATAATATGTCGGGAAGGAATGCTGTGGAAAAAAGCTTCCAGAAACTGATTACGATATTTCTCCCAATGTGGAAGAGATTTTATTTTAATTAACGTGTTTGGCTATTAGAAATAAGCACCACCATTTGAATAAAAAGTAAGGGGGCTTATGTGAACTGTAATGAAGGACAGAATGCTTTTGAATGCTTTATAATCTTTCAGCTTTCTCTCTCCCCCCACTTTATTTCCTTAGGTAGTCCTGAGTAGTGAATATATCACATCTAATCCTATTGAAACTCAGCCAAAGGTCAGTCTTGTGTGGGAGTGATACAGGATTAATGTGTCAGTAAATTGCTCAACACTGCCTGACATGTGAAATAGCTGGACTGACAGAGTGCTTGCAGATGCACCACTGGCCAAAGGAGCTTTCCACTAAATGGCATTAAGGCTAGGGCTAAACCTCATGAGTCTCTGACTATGCCACCTTGGAAATGAACTAACTGAGGAAGCCTACCCTTTGCCTTAATTAGTTTAAGGCCTTCTCTTAAACTGTACATCGTTTTGATATGCTTAGGCCCTTTCTGTTGCAAAAAAAAGTTTAATCCAACTTTATTCCATGACTCATATTCCCCCCCCCCTCAGTACAAATGTCTGCCTATTATCTGTCACCTTAAGGAGAATTCTGGGCTCTTTCTGAACTCCTGCTGTCAATTAACCTGTCACCATTGCCTCGCCAGGGCATTGGTAGCAAAGAGAAACTTGAAGATGGCAGTACTTTCTTTTTCCATTTAAATATACATTTGACTCCTTGGTTATAAAGACCCAGTGATCTCAACTTCTGCTCCTTGTCACTGTTTTACCTATTTTCCCATTACTCAATAATTAGTAACACTTCTTAACTGCTTTCACACCTTCCTTATTCCTAGCTTCAGCATGGATTGTCTCACAAAAAAATAATTTCCCCCCACAGTGAAATCCATACGGAACCATACATAAAATATACCATATATCAGGTTGGAAGAGAGAAGTTAGAAGATTTATTACAAAAAAAAAGGCAGCAGTTATTGGTTACAATGGGGGAAAAGTGACAAGTGGAAGAAAAAAGTATAAATCTTTTAAAAGTGTAACAATCTTTATTAATGGTTCATATAGTAATGGGGTGTGAGAAAATCCAATATTGGTTCAAGTTGTGGGCCATTACCACTTGAGCATGGCTCCCACTTGTGCATGCATGCTTAGACATAAATCATATTAAAATCAACAGAATGGAATGAAAGTGAAGATAAGGCTGTAATTGAACAGCTGCTTACCGGTAATCCATGAAGAAATAAAAAAAATGTACCGGTCAGGTGTTTTTTTTTTTTTTTTACAATTATTATCCTCTTGTGGGATTCAGGGTTTTTGTTTTGTTTGTTTGTTTGTTTTTGTCATGGAGTACTTAAAAAAGAGTGGAAAGAAAAAAACCTTGAATCTACCTGAAGACTGTAGGCTGTGATCATACAGTCAAGGACCTTGTTCCTACTGTTTTTAGTGGGATTTGTATACATGATTATAGCCATGGTTTACAAAAAACAGTGATGGATTCAAGATCCAGACATTTGAAGTGTTTAAACTATTTTATGGCTATTATTCAGATAAAAATATGTACTATATGTAAAGCACAGTAGGCTTCCCCCCCCCAAAGTCACCCACGTAGGGTTGCCAGGTCCCCCCTCCTGATCTGAGGGAGGTTTTAGGGGTGGGGTTGGAGGAGCTGCATGCACAAATGGCCGCACGGACATTTACTTCTAGAAGTGCCGCATTGCGGCAGCCGATTTAACACTCAACACCCCAAATTTTGGGGGTTCACAACTATAATTATTCTTATAGACATTTTTTTTAACCAGAACACTCCTGCTCTGACTTGCAGGCCCAATTCCACCATGCCTTTCAAGGTTTTTTCAGTACCTGGAGGGGCTTTTTTCTCTCTCACTATTCAACCACTGCCACCACCTGGCTTATGTAGGAATTGCCCACTGGGGGCCAGAACTCCCTGCTTCCCTTCCAAGTTCTAAGGCCTTGCCTCTGTGTCTTCCACTATCCAGCATCTGGTTATCATGGGGCCAGCTTACTGCCCTGTACACCACTGAGGGAATAGCCACTTGTCAATTGATTGTCCTTCCCCTTCCTCCTGGTACTCCTTTTAAAATAGTTTGTCCAAGATGGTGGAGGTCTATGTAGTACAAAGAACCACGATCAGCATCAACAGTTATAAATAGGGTTGCCAACGTCCAGGTGGTGCAATACAATAACACGCAGACTGGCACAATGCAGCAGATGAAATAACTATAATAAACACAAATTCAAATTAACAACCACTGGTCAGAGTGCGCAAAAATAAAGATGCAGTACATTCAATATCACATCCAAGAGTCCAGGTGGTGGTTGGAGATCTCCCACTATTACAATTGATCTCCAGGTGACAGATCAGTTCCCCTGGAGAAAATGGCCACTTCGGCAATTAGATTCTATGGCATTTAAGCCTCTTTTCTCCA
This sequence comes from Euleptes europaea, assembly GCF_029931775.1. Classification (NCBI taxonomy): domain Eukaryota; kingdom Metazoa; phylum Chordata; class Lepidosauria; order Squamata; family Sphaerodactylidae; genus Euleptes; species Euleptes europaea. The sequence goes on from NC_079315.1 coordinate 68,786,701, forward strand.
AACCTTGCCCTCCTCAGGCCCTACCCCCAAAATCTCCAGGTATTTACCAACCTGTATCTGGCAACCCTGCCCTGACCTGGATGGCCCAGGCTAGCCTGATCTCGTCAGATCTCAGAAGCTAAGCAGGGTAAGCCCTGGTTAGTATTTGGATGGGAGACCCACAAGGAATACCAGGGTTGCTGTCCAGAGGAAGGTACTGGCAAACCACCTCTGTTAGCCTCTTGCCTTGAAAACCCCAAAAGGGGTCACCATAAGTCGGCTGCGACTTGAAGGCACTTTACACACACACATCTGGCAACCCTAGTTATAAAGCATTTATTAAAAAGAAAATGTCCACAAGTAAACCCTCAGAACTGCACCAGATGGAGCAAGGGATTCAAAATAATAGGGTAAAACACAGATCCGATGTTACTCCCACTATACATGCCCTGGCAGATGTTAAATATAAGAAAGGCTCCTTAGCTTAGAAAGTTACAGGTGTTCTACAGGGTTTCCATTACCTTAAGCCTCTTTCAGGTTTCCATTACCTTAAGCTTCTTTCAGCCAACACATGGCAATGGCTGCCTCCCACGGCCTCAGTTAAGAATTCTGTCTGCCTCAATGAAATCAGCAGAAAAAAGCCCCTCCTCCTTGCTCCCAGCCCCAGGAGTTTTATCATCTCTCTTTCTCCTCCCACTGACCAGGTCAAGAAACCCTTTCAGAAATCTCCAGGAGATTTTTTTTCCTGAAGTCTTTCTAGCTCTTAATTCCTCCAGATTTCTGTTCCAGATTTCTGTTCCCTGCTAAATATCACCCGTCTGGCTATGGAGGAGGGGATGGATAGGACCATCCTATTGTCTCTAGCTAGACCTATTAACCTCTAAAAGGGTTGCTGAGGCGAGTCTGGAAAGCAATTGAATTGCTTTCCTCCTGCCTGCCTGTTCTCTGCCAAGAGAGAAAGAAACTTTTTAAAACCCCAGGTGAAGGTTTTGCTCAGTTCAAATTTCCAAAGGAAAAAAAAAACCCCATGTCTCCTTTGTTGTTGATATCATCATCAGTCAATATATTTTATTATATATTAGGAGCACAAATAGTTCATACTTTTCTCTGAAAACTCCAGAAGCAATATGTTTCTGATAAAACTGATAAAAATTTTGAATTTGTACGAAGATACTTGTTTTTCTTTGATAGATTATTTTTGATGCAGCAGAAGAAATATATGTTTTGAAAGATGGATAGCAATAAGAAAACTTGTCTGGTACTTAACATCAGAAGGAAGTTTGAATTACAAAAGTTATTGTAGGAAAAAAGCTACAAAAATAATACATAGTAAAAATGGACAGATAACTTGAGAAAAGGAGGAAGAACCAAAGCCTCAGATAACTATTTTAAACCACCAGGGAAGCAGTATTGGCCTTTTGAAGGCATAAAAGTTGAAATTACTCTGATTGTGCAAAAAACCCACTCAGGAAAATCAAAGCTAAAAATTGAGACATACTCATAAGGTATTGTTGTAAATATGGTTGCCAACCTTCAGGAGGTGGCTGGAGATCTCCCGCTATTACAACTGATCCCTGGGCAAAATGTTTTAATTCCCCTGGAGAAAATGGCCGCTTTGGCAATTGGACTCTATGGTATTGAAGTCCCTCCACTCTCCAGACCCCTCCCTTCTCAAGCTCCACCCCTAAAATCTCCAGGTATTTCCCAACCCAGAGCTGGCAACCTTAGTTGTAAAGAATATCAGCATTGGGCAGCCTTTACCCGGCTGTGGGTACAGTTGATTTCTGAAGGATCAACAGAACTCTATTTTGCCAGACACGGAACCCATTATGTTGTTAAGGGAAATGAAAGGTCTGAGCATGCACCTCATAATTACATTCATGCTGCACAGAAGAAATAACTTACACCAAGTAAATAGGGAAGACTGAATGGGGATATTGGAGGTGCACTCAGATATCTCATTGTTTTCACTTTAGGCCCTAGGATGCTGCCCCAAATAATAATGCATTAATAAACACAACGGGACAAATTATATTACTTGCCATAAAGAAGATGAAAATAATGCTTGGGTTTTTAATCTCGAGGAAGCATATCAGCAATTTTTAAAACATTGTGAACATTACACAAAAGCTCCTCTCATTTATTTAAGACTACTTATGAGCATGGAATAGTTATAAATTGCCAATATCAAAATTATTTTGATGTATATAATGTATACAGCAGTATATAACAGTATACAGCACCATAAGTGAAAACAAGGGCAGAGAGAAAGATTTCTTTCTGATTATAGAATGTGGAAGCTCTTGACACATCAAGACAAAATCTGGTGAAATATTCACAATGACTTTGCTATCATTATTCAATGCATTTTAACAACTGTGTAAAAGCTGCTGCCTTTTTGCACACATTAGTTGCAATGTATTACAGGGAATTTCACAGGGAAATACAAAATCTCACCCAGAAGTAAACATAAATGTTGAATAGCATTACATATCGTACACTTTCATGCATGTTGATAAATCTAGGGCAAGACTAAAAAGTTTAGTTTCCTTTAAATGACATCACTCTAGGGTAGTGGTGGTGAACCTATGGCACGCGTGCCAGAGGGGACACTCAGAGCCCTCTCTGTGGGCACGCGGCCGTTGCCCCAGCACAGAGTTCGCCTGAGTTCGTTACTAGAAAGACAGAGGGATGCGGGGCCGGGATGCTCCTCTCCCCCTCTCCACGCGCACCTGAGGGCATTTCTCACATCACCCGCCCCTCTGCCCAGCAGCCCAATGGGAGTGCTTCCTCCCTCCCCTGTCACATGCGGCAGGGCAGCTCACATGCCGGGTGGCTCACATACGGCGTGAGGATGCGGCACGGACGACAGCCTGTTGAGTCTGTGGTGAAGGTGATTCCCATGGTGGGGCTGGAGAGGAGCTAGGGTGGAGTGGAGCATAGCTCACAGCGTGGCATAGCTGTATCATTGAAAGCTCTGTTATTGTGTTTTTCTTTTAAGACAAAAGATGTTAATGTATGAGTTGTTTTTTCTAAACTAAAACCTCAGTATTCAGGTTAAGTTGCCGTGTTGGCACTTTGCGATAAATAAGTGGGTTTTGGGTTGCAGTTTGGGCACTCGGTCTCTAAAAGGTCTAGGGATTTACTGCTCTAGGGGTTTACTTTGTGCTTATAACATCTGCTCCATTTACAAACATTGGCAGATTGCAGGATGGTCATAGGGAAATTCCAGTCCCCATCATTGAGCACCATGGAAGGGGAAGGAGGAGACAGCACCATGGTTGCAGCACTGTACAAATGTAGACCCTGGTACCACCATGTGATGTCATCACTTGCCCCAGTTCTGGTTCGTGCTAGCCACTTAATACCTACACAGTGCTGCAGCCATGGACTTGGAAGCTCCATTGCTGCCTCTCAGTACCCACTGTTAAGGATTCCTTGTCCCCCTCCTGCTTCAGTGGCATTTAAGTATGAGTGCTAAGATTTCCTGCACACCACCCTACAGTCTGTTCACAAATGGGAAAGTACAGCATAATGCAAGTAAAGAACCACCCACAACAGGCAGCACAACTACTAATCTTGCTTCAGATTTCTCCAGCACTCCCTCTCCACAGCTGTTCTCAGTCTAGTCCACTCAAACGAAAAACTCAGTTGTCTGCTTCTGTCTCAAAATTCAAAACTACCAGCAGTTTTTTTCCTCACACACCCATCCCTGCACAGCACTGGTTTCCCATCTTAAAGTAAGGTAAAGGTCCCCTGTGCAAGCACCGGGTCATTCCTGACCCATGGGGTCATGTCACGTCCCGATGTTTACTAGGCAGACTTTGTTTACGGGCAGGGTGGGTGCTACCATTAGGCGAACTAGGCGGTCGGCTAGGGCAGGGGTCTCAAAACTGCGGCTCCAGAGCCGTATGCAGCTCTTTGGCCTGTTGAGTGCGGCTCTCCAAACTTGGTTCGGAGCCCCTGCTCTTGTGCCCGCTCGCGCCAGCAGCCGGGCTGCGGAGCTGGCGCACCTGAGAGAGAGTGGGCGCGCTGTCTTCCCCCCCCCACCATGGAGAAAGGCCGGGTCCCCCTTTCCCTTGCCCTCAATGGTTGGGAGGCTAAAGCCTCCCCTCCCCTCTAGCCGCGCGATTGCTGGGCGGGCGGCTCCGCAGTTCCTCCCCCTCCCGCCTATCAGCTGTTGGGCGGGGCGGGCTTCCTTTGATAGACCTGGCCTCCGGCTGAGTCCCATTGGGAGGCCATGTCTACCCACTGGCTTTCTTGGCGGTAGACCTGGACTCCGAGGAGGGGAAAAAGTCCCCCTTCAGAGGCCAGGTCTACCAATTGGCTTCTATGGGCCTCCGGAGGCCAGGTCTACTGCCAGAAAGCCAATGGGTAGACCTGGCCTCCCAATGGGACTCAGCCGGAGGCCAGGTCTACCAATAGGCTTTTATGGTGGTAGACCAGGCCTCCAGACGAGCACTTTGGACAGGGAGGGGGAAATGGCAGGGACTTACAGTTTGTTTTTATCAATAAATAAGATCACTATTAAGTATGATATTAAGTTTTATTCAGTGTACCTATAGTTTAATTAAGACTTAAAACTTTAATTAAAGTTTATTAAGTTAATAAACAGTGTACCTACCTATATAGTTTAAGTTTAAGAAATTTGGCTCTCAAAAGAAATCTCAATCGTTGTACTGTTGATATTTGGCTCTTTTGACTAATGAGTTTGTTGACCCCTGGCCTAGGGCACAGACCTCAGAGGGGCACAAAACTGGCCTGAGGGGCATCGTTTTAAAGATTAGTTTCTTGGAAAAAATGCAACTGAAAATTTCTGTTGTTTTATTTTAAAGTAAGTACCACAACAGTGTTATGGAATATAATTAATTATAATGCCTTATAAAAAGTTTTGTGCTTTTATTTTTTCTATAAGACATTTGTTTTTGAAAATTGGTTAGCAATGGGGGGGCACAAGTAGTTAGCCTTGCCTAGGGCACAAAAATGACAGGCACCGGCCCTGTTTACAGGGTGGTTTGCCAGTGCCTTCCCCAGTCATCTTCCCTATACCCCCAGCAAGCTGGGTACTCATTTGACCGACCTCGGAAGGATGGAAGGCTGAGTCAACCTTGAGCCGGCTACCTGAAACCAACTTCCGGCGGGATCAAACTCAGGTCGTGAGCAGAGCTTTTGACTGCAGTACTGCAGCTTACCGCTCTGCGCCACGGGGCTCATGTTTCCCATCTTACCCTCAGCAAAATTGTCCACTGAGAACAGCATCTCTAAAATATTAACCCCTATTGAAAAACTATCATCTTTGACAATTAGCATGCAGTCAATTTACAAAGGGCAGTCATCCAACAACATGCATATGTAGACAAATAGAGTAACTGCAGAGGCATTTAAAGTATAGTAAAATCAGGACAGCTGGCAGATGATAAATATATGGAAAGGATAGGTAACCAGTAATGAATAATATAGAAGGAAAAGAAGAACATCTAGTAAGATAGTACTCAATATTAAGAGAGAAGACAGTAAGGAAACAGTAAATAGAGGAAAGGAGCACAATGTGCATGGATGATAATAAGGCATAAAACAAATAAGACGGGAAAAGCCAATTAATTAGATCAGTGGGAGATCAAAAAAGGGCTTTTCCTGTGGAAGTGAATGCAATGGGCTGCCTGGTGAAATGAAGGCAGAGACATCACTAGTGCTCTTCAGGAAAAGATACAAAGTAGAGCTTTAAAAGAAACCTTTTCCTAAATTATTGTAATGTTTTGTTCTTATTTGTGATGTTTTGATGTTGGGTTTGTTTAAAATGACTGTCTTTGTTGGAAACTGCTTTGAGAGAGAGGGAACGTGGTATACAAATATAAAGATGTTTACTTTCTAGAGAGAATACACAGAAGGCAGAAGAATAAAGTTTCCTTTAAACTATTTTGGCTCTATAGATTATGTTTCCAGTCCCATATTCTTTGTGCTTCAAATATTTATATGGAGGCATGCTGGGTGATTCCCCACCCCAAGGGGGGCTTTCCTTTCTGTCAATAGAGCATTATATATCCAGTGATGCTAGATATACAACTGAGTGCTTGGCAAGGCTGAGATTCTTCTGTTCTTTCTTCCTGTAAACATCTTGTGCAATAGGTCCCATAGCCTATCCTTCTTAGAAAAAAATCCTTTCTCTCCCCACCCCCCTTGGAGCACAGTACAATGGCTCAGGATTCTCTTATTAGTTACTGGAGCTTTATCTCCTATATTTCATTGAAAAAATATCTCTATAAAAGGCTTCAAAATGCTAACAATGCAATTGCATTTTTCCAATGTTTTATTCATTGTCTTTGTGTATCAATTAATTTAGAGGCATTTTCCATCTTTTGGAATTTCTCTGTTTGACATTACGTGTATTTAACATTTATTTCAAAATAGCTTTAAAAATACAACAATGCTAGAGGAAAAGATACAGAGCATGACAAACTAAGCAGTATTTTATAAACCAATTATCAGAAAGAATGGTTGAAAGTAGGAAGGGATATTTATTTCAGATATCAGGTGACACACGTTTTCATGTTGTATTGTATTCTGAAATATCTGAGGGCTGGTTCATATTGATCCCATGTGTGTAGGCCTACAAAATAACTCTGTCAATGTGACATAGCTGTGTACAGACACTTGCATTGACAGGGGAGTGGGATCATGGCCACTAGCCCTGTCTCTTATGTGTATTTAGCCTAAGAACAGTTCAGGGCTTATGTGTAGGGTTGCCAACCTCCAGGTGATACCTGGAGATCTCCTGCTATTACAACTGATCTCCAGGCAACATAGATCAGTTCCCCTGGAGAAAATGGCTACTTTGGCAATTGGACTATATGGCATTGAAGTCCCTCCACTCTGTAAACTCCACCCTCTTCAGGCTCCACCCCAAAATCTCCAGGTATTTCCCAGCCCAGAGCTAGACGTAAATAATATCAGCATTGGGCAGGATTTTCTCCGTTGGTTTTTTAAGGATCAATAGAACTCTGTTTTGCCAGACATATGCAGGGAAGACATTATGTTGTTAAGGGAAATGAGAGGTCTGGGCATGCCTCTCATAATTACATTCACTCTCCAAATCCCACCCTCCTCAGTGTCCACCCCCCAAATTTCCAGGTATTTCTGAACCCGCAGCTGGCAACCCTACTTATGTGCATAAAAAAATATTATGGGCATGGGCTTCCTGCCCAGGTAGACAGGCTTACAGGTGTACCAGTCAAACACATGTACTAGCAAATGAAGATATATTCTTGGGAACGTTGCTGGCAGCTGTATACTTTCCAGAATGATCTTCTTTTTCCCTTCCTGTTTGCAGGTATTTAAGCCTGGGCATAGCCAGTAGCATGAACCTTTCGGTATGGAGCTGAACAGCAAAAAGCCAATGGGCCTGTAGCCTTTGGCACTAAGCTGGCCCAGTAGCTCTAGGACCAGCCCAGGATGTAGTTTATTGTACTTTTCTCCTTTGATCATTTAACTTGTGCTTTTGTCAGACACTTCAGTTGCCCACTGAGGAGAAAAGCAGGGTTAAAAATACTTTAAATAAACAAACAAATATGCAGGTTCTTTGCCAATGAACGCACATAGGTGAGGACTGATTTGAGGCATGCATGTTACAGATGCCTCTTTGCTGAGATACAGTGTAGTCCTGTAGTTTTGAATTAAAGTCTGAAGGACATATCAATGATCAACTACCTACAGGAATGGCATTGCCCTGGTTTTGAGGGGAAAGCCAGTAGCTATTGTATAACACTTGATATAGGATAAATCACTATGTGAATGTTTAACAATAAGTATTCTATAGAGTATTTCCCATGCAATATTTCTGCCTCGGGTTCACTATGGGTGAAGACATTTGGTATATATGTATTTTAATGAATGAATAAAACTATTGCTATGCAAGCCTTTGCTTGTGGTGAACAGATAAACCCACTCTTAGAAAACTACACCAAAAATTATTTATATGAATTGGAAAAGTTAACTCATCCAGTTTTCACTCGGCAATCTAATTGCCGAATGCTTTTCATTGCACCTAACTGTGAAGTTCAATATTGCGAGGGTGGAGTGAGAGGCAATCTCTGGCAAAACACAGTTAGCCCTGTATGTGCAAGAAATCTCCTGCAGGTAGAAAAGTGGTGGATTATGTAGAGACATGCTGGAGATAGATTATGACATGCAAACATTTACAGGATGAGACAAAATAACCCATTTTTAAAAGGTCACATTGTCAGAAATGGTACGGAAAATGTATCATCACAGAGGGCATACAAAGCAAAGTTTTGCTCAAATCAGTTCATTCAGTAGAAAAGCAGTAGTGAACTAGCTGATTACTGAAGGGCAAGATTTTTTTTTTACATTATACTAGACTGTCATTACGTATTGCCATCCTTTTCAGTTGCTTCATACCATTGGAGAGGGGATGGGATAGTTTAATTACGTCTGGTTATGTAACCTGTTAGTCCTTACCTAGAATAGCAGAGGATAGTAATAGTTTTGGTCAGAAACATAAGAAAATCAGCAAATACCTTTACACATCCAAGGTTGAAAGGTTCAGCTGGGTAGCCATGTTATTCTGAAGTAGAAGAAGAAGAGTTGGTTTTTTATACCCCACTTTTCTCTATGTTTAAGGAGTCTCAAAGTGGTTTACAATCACCTTCCCTTCCCCACAATAGACACCTTGAGAGATTTCAGAGAGAAATGTGACTAGTCCAAGGTGTAGGAGTGGGGTAGGCGCAGGGTCACGCTGGCTCCTAAGCCAGTTCACACACACCCCTTCAGGATTGTAGCTTGAGCTGAGCCTTCTGAGCAGCCTCTGCAAAAGCTGTATCACAGGGAATATTAAATTTATTTAAAAAACTCAATCACACTTTGTGAGGCAGCTACTCGGTACCCCTAAATGTGTCGCCTACCCGGTGCTATGTCTAGAGTTGGGATTAAATCTCTTAGTGTCTAAGGCATGGTTGTGTATATTTAAATTCTGGCTCCGCTTGCATTTCAGAGCCACAGAGGCAAGTCTGGTTTGGCAAATGCTCTCCGCAAGTTTCCAGTCAGCTTGGAGAGCGTGTATTGTTCAGAAAATCAAATCAATAGGAGTTCCCTTTGAGTCCCTTTTTCTCTTAAATGAAGTTCAAGCTTTTAACGGGCTAAAACAAAGGATTTTAGATATTGAAAGTCAATCTGTATATTCTAATGCTGTAAGAACATGTTCACCATTGTATTTTGGCATTTACCTGGTTTGAGAGAAGCTACCAGACTATTTCTCAAATTTGACCTCTCCATTGCTAAGATGCCAGTTTATGCTGGCCTACTTAAACCTACTCCCGACTGCTATGACTAGAGGCAGATACACTAAAACTTCTTATGAAGGGAGACTCTGTGTTTGTACAAAGAGACAACCTGAATCGGTAGTCCATGTCCTATTACACTGCGACTTTCATGCGCTCCCGTGAGAGAAATTTCTGCTACCATTACTCAAGGATAGTCTAGCCCAAACAGATGTGGGCTTAGTGTGCTACCTATTAAGGGACAGGGACGTGCACATAACACTGATGGTAGCAAGATTCCTGGAAACCTCTCTAGGAGCGCTGCGCCAAGCCCCTCCATAGAGATAAGCACTATTAAATGTCTCCACAGAGATAAGCACTATTAAATTATATATTAAACTATAAATTATCTCCACAAAGATAAGCACTATTAAATAGCACTTTAAGAATTACTGAATCAGACCCTTGGTCCATCAAAGATCAGTATTGTCTACTCAGACCGGCAGTGGCTCTCCAGGGTCTCAGGTAGAGGTCTTTCACATCACCCAATTGCCTAGTCCCTTTAACTGGAGATGCCGGGGATTGAACCTGGGACCTTCTGCATGCTAAGCAGAGGCCCCTCCCGTGATCATGTGATCATGTATGACTGCCTCAATATAGGAACTGCCAGCATATAGAAATAATGAGGGAGGTGAAATTGAGTTTGGTATTTAATTGTAAAATGGAGTGGAGAACATTTCCTTCTAGCATCTTTTTGCAGGAAGTCCCAGTCCCGTTTAAGCAGTTTCTCTGTAAGTAATGCTCTTCTTCTGTCTGTTAGATTTGCTTGACCTCTGTAAGCTCAATCAATTAATTTTCATATCCACAGCTCTGTTCCATTTAGACCAACAGTGCTCACGGGCTGCTGATATGGATGTCAATGCATGCAATAAATACTCCACATTTCCCTTCTTTACTTTGGGGTGCTAACTTTAATGTTTGTTTAATTCAAACATTAAAAAGATATAGAGCCAAAGACTACTAGCACTACTGAGGTTTGTGTTTCTTGCTAACCTATCATTCACTAGGGGTGTGCATTTGGGAAGGCCAAACTGAAAAAATAGCAAAAGAAAAACCAAAACAACTTTACTGGTATTTTTCAGCTTTTTTATTCAGCTGAAAAAAGGTGGTTTAAGCTGTAGCCTGCAATCCCGATCCCGAAAATGATTTTTTGGGATCCCCAGCTACAGCAGCAGAAAGGGAAGAGATTCCTTTAAAAAGAAAAAAAAAAACCACTTAGGCACATTCACGCCGGGTTCAGCAGGCCTTTAAAGTTTAAATCCCCCCTCAATTCCATTATAGCTTTTTACAGGTAAAAGACATAAACTTAATGTACTGGCTTGGGCACCTGTTGCCTATCACCTAACAGTCAATCGCCAGCTTTTAGATTGAATTTCGGTCATTACAAGTCATTTCTGCCATTCATGACAGAAGCATGGCTCCTCACTTACCCTGCAGGCCCCTGTTTGCTGAACCGTGCTAGGGGTGGGACCTAGATTGGCTCTGGGCAAGGCTGGGCTTGGCCAGCCAGCCCCAGGGCTTTCAGAGGCAGCAGGGCTTGGATGGGCTGTGGAAGCTCGGCACCCCATAATGGCAGGTGGTGGAGGACTTGCTGCAGTTGTGGCATCTTCCTGGACGGGAATTTTTCCCACCTGGCTGGTCTCTGCTCTACAGCCCATCAGGGATTCAAACAGTCCAATAGTGCCCAGACATGCCTAGAGTAGGCCCTGGCTACTTGCTCGTGCTCAGAGCCACTTACCTTTGAGTGGTCCCAGCCTCCCTCCCTTGATTTGGCTGTTTTTGGGGTTCTTTGACCTATAATTTTCATCACAACTTCTGGTGGTGTTTATATGAAGCCGGATCCAGTTTTGGGGAAATGCCAGCCTGCGTGCATCCTTTCCCCCACACTGGGGATCCCAATATGGGGTTTGGGGGGAGGCCTAGAATGGGACATGTGCAGCTCGAGGGCCGTCAGGGTGGCCTCCCACCAAATGGCAGGAGAACCACACAGCAAACTCCTGTCCTAGTAGGTCCCGCATACTGCCACCTCAGGCATCTCCCAGCGGGTGAGCTGGGAGTGGGATGCATCGGCCGGCCGGTAGGTCAGCCGATGCGTTGAATCCAGCCCTTATGCTATGCCAATGCCCTTACACTGTAGCCAATAAAAGTCGTGGCCGTTTTCATTCCAACAAGTTGTCTGTATCCTTAATTGCATGCCAGGGTCACTCAGCAAGGGTTCAGTTTGTATATTTCAGGCTGGGGGCCGGTTCACAGGGGACACGAGTCGGTTAGCCAGCTCCAGTCACTCTCCCAGTTAGACGCCGAGTCAGCAAAATAATACTAAGAGTGATATACATGGGAAAATGACAAGTGATAGGGGTGGGGCTGTGGGACTCATTCATTTCCCCAGTTCCTCAGTATTTTCCTGCTGTGCTACCATGTCCTGTATCCATAATGGAAAAAACCAACAACAACACTGAAGATGAGGCTGTATGGACAGAAGGGAAGCTTCACTGGCTTTAGAAAGGAAATATTCTAAGCAGTAGGAAAAGACTGTGCAAAGGAGGGGGAGAGAACCAGAGAAGCCTATGGATTTGTGTAGAAGTGAGGAAACAAATAATCAGGCAGAGATGGGGTAGAGGGACTGAGGAAATAGCACTCCTGCAGGCAACCAATCTCTCTCTCTCTCTCCCCATCCCATTTTTAATCATATCTGTTAAGGATACTCAGGAGTTAAAAGCTCTTATGTAAGTCTCAAGCTGAATTATTCTTTTGTTGGTAAGGTTATGAATACATGCAAATGTTAAATGATTAGCTACTTTTGACTGATCTATCAAGTTTGCTCGATTTTGCACAACTTGCTTTATTGTTTCCACACCTTTTGGTTGGCAGATCAGTTTACAGAAGATCAGCCAAGATATTTGTAGTATATGAATTCTATTCACACAGAGAGGTTACCATAGAAATGAAAGAGAGATCTCATTTACACATCTCAGCAGTGCATCTTCTGACAGCTGTAGTTGACATGTTTGGTAGCAACATTACTGAGAGATTTATCATCCAGAGAAAGGAGACTGAACATAACACTAGGTAAAGACATAACTGATGCTCTAAATCCTGTCACATTTCCTTATATACCCTTACCACTTCTGTCTTTCCCCCCACTGGTGGCTGGAAAATATCACAGAAGAATATCACACTGTACAGTATCCCAAGATCCCAACCTCCCCCCCTCCCGCCCAAGCAATACACGCATAGTTGTTCATTTGTTGTGGGTGACACAGATTTCACTGTTAAAGTAATGCATTTGTTGATATACTCGAGCTGTTATTTATTGGCAAAATACAATATTCCTATCAGCAAGGGCACCTGTTCTAGGTGCAACCCATTTGTGAAATATAATTGCATGAGTAGGGATGAAATATAGAATTCCTCATGTTGTGAACACTACAGAAGTTAATATTTTGTAAACAAAATTCTGTGTATAGGCTGAACATGCATTGCATTATACATTTGTCACATAATACACTACACAACTCCAACATATTAAGAAGAAAAAGTACTATCAAGAGGGGGGAAACAGCAGCCGCTTTAGAACAGACTCATCAACTGCTGCTTTGTAAGAAAGCACCCTTCTTTTATTCATCTCTCCACCATTTCCTAGTCCGCTTTGAGAAACAGGAAGAACCAGAACTCTGATAATTCCACATATCTAAGATTGCCAACCTCCAGGTGGGGCCTTGAGATCTTGCAGAATTACAACTGATCTCCAGCCAACAGAGATCAGTTCCCTTAGAGAAAATGGCTGCTTTTGAGGGAGGAAACTGTGGAATTATTCACTGTGGAATTGTGATATACCTTCCCTTCAAGCCATGCCCTCCCTAGACTCTGCCTCTGAATCTCCAGGAATTCCCCAACCCCAAGTTGGCAACCCTACTATGCCTGCAGCATTGCCTCACAACAAGTTGAGTCAGGCACCTGTGTCGACTCAGGTTGCCAACCTCCAGGTACTAGCTGGAGATCTTCTGCTATTACAACTGATATCCAGCCGATAGAGATCAGTTCACCTGGAGAAAATTGCTGCTTTGGCAATTGGACTCTATGGCATTGAAACCCCTCCTTAACCCTGCCCTCCTCAGGCTCCCCCCCAAACACTTCCCGCCGGTGGTGAAGAAGAAGAGTTGGTTTTTATATGCCGACTTTCTCTACCACTTAAGGCAGAATCAAACCGGCTCCCACAACAGACACCCTGTGAGGTAGGTGGGGCTGAGAGAGTGTGACTAGCCCAACGTCACCCAGCTGGCTTCATGTGCAGGAGTGGGGAAACAAATCCAGTTCACCAGATTAGCCTCCGCCGCTCATGTGGAGGAGTGGGGAATCAAACCTTGTTCTCCAGATCAGACTCAACCGCTCCAAACCACCTCTCTTCACCACTACACCACGCTGGCTGGTTCTTCACCACTACACCACGCGGCTATTTTCTCCAGGTGAACTGCTCTCTATCAGCTGGAGATCAGTTGTAATAGTAGGAGATCTCCAGCTGGCAATCCTAGGGACCTGCCTAGGGACCTGGCAATCCTAGTCCTGACGAGTCACATATATCATGCATTCTGGCCTTTTACTGGCCTTTTCCTTTTAAAATTTTTGGCCCCAAATGTTGTGCACTTCCTTGCATTAGTTTTGGAATGCACATCTCTCCTATTTTTTTGAAAATACAAAAAAAAAAAAAAAACTGAAAGCAATAACACAGAGAGCATGGCTGTGCCCCTTCATTCCATCTAAAGTACAGTAGGATATCACAGTACTGACACTGGATTTATACTCATGTAAAAGAAGAATGCAGTTTAAGCATCTGGGAAGGAGCTTAGAAATGTCGTCTTTACTTTCCCAAAGAGAAGCATTTCTAGGCTAGAAATTATAAATCCTGACCTTCCTTTGCATTACGCTCAGTCCCATTCTCTTCTCACATTTCTGGACACGAAATAGCTAAGTGGTAAGTACGTACTCATCAGTTTTGTGAATGAAAAGTCTGGGTTTACTTAATAGAAATATCGCACAGTAAGTGACACATTTGCTTTGTCACCTTGTCAGTATGAGTCCCACTTTTACAGGCTGCAGTTAGAATCAAATTCAAAACCTTTCCGATTCATTCGGTATTGTTGTTTGAATGATGTCTTTAGCCAAGCTTCGGTTCCAGAGTTCACGGAAGAATGCAGTATTCAGCGTTACTTTATGAATGGGAGAAGAATAACCCATTCAGCAGTGGTGACCAGCTCTGAAACCACACTGACTATGTAAGGTAAACTGAATAGTACTTTCATGGTGCAAATGTCAGCATCTGTTTCCTTCAGCAAAAGCTTTAAATTCAAGGTCCCCCCCTCCCGTGAATTCAGAAAGTAATTGAAGTCTGCCACTATTGTTTGTTTTATTCCTGATTTAACAAATAGACAGCCAAGCTTTTATGGTGGCCATTTTATATTATGACCAACTTCCTAATTAGGGTTGCCAGGTCCCTCTTCGCTATCGGCGGGAGATTTTTGGGGTGGAGCCTGAGGAGGGCGGGGTTTGGGAGGAGAGGGACTTAAATGCCATAGAGTTCAATGGCCAAAGCGGCCATTTTCTCCAGGTGAACTCATCTTTATCGGCTGGAGATCAGTTGTAATAGCAGATCTTCTGCTATTACCTGGAGGTTGGCAACCCTATTCCTAATAGAGAATTAAACTAACACACTTATTGGTAGGGTGGCCAGGTCCTTCTTCGCCACCGGTGGGCCGGGGGGAGGAGCCGCCAGTAGGTGGCTTCCTGTTCCCTTTCACCCCATTACGCCGGCACCAAGAACAGTGTTGCTTCACCTGCTTTTTAGCAGGCGCAGCCTTGCTGTTCTCTATGGGGCGAAAAGGCCCCATTTAACACAAAAAGCCACAAAAGGGTTTTCCCCAGGAGTGTAGCTGGAATGGTTTTATGTGGCGGCTTGCCTGCACCTTCTCTCCCCCCCCCCCCGTTCCCCTACTCCGATTCTCAGGAATGCGCTGTTACTGTCATTGAATATGGAAGTTCCTTTAATTCAATATGTCTAGTAGCCACTGATGGACTTATCCTCCCTGAATCTGTCTCCTTGAGAAGCTGTAGGAAATAAAGCTGTGCAAATGGATGCACAACATTTACACTTTCAAAAAAGGATGGGAGAAGTTCTATAGCAGTATGTATTGATGAAGTTTCAGAGACATTTTAATGCTTTGTTTCGGCAAAGCAAAATGTACTGGCTTATTCTGGATGAGAAGTCCCTTGGAAATGAAAAGCATGGCACAGGATGGAAGGTAACCATCCATAGAGGAATGAATTTCAGTTCTGAATTTTTAATGGGCCATTATGACATAAAAAGCAGTGGGAGAAGAAACCATTTTAAAGTAAATTAAAATACCTTGTCAGCATCAATTGAACTTTGGCAATTCAGTCAAGCAATCCAGTAATAAAGGCTTGGAATGAAAAGTGATGAAAACAAGGGACGTGTTTATAAATAGATGTGTCACCAATCCATTTGGGTTATGGGATCATTTTGCTTTCAGGGGAATTAAAGTGTCATGTTCACCTGAATGCATCATAGATCACCCATTAGTAAACCATTCTTATGGTTTTATGCAGTCCCTGGTCTTTTGTCAAGAACACAAAGAAAAATAATTGTTCACTTAACCGGTGCCATCTTAAACACAGTTACGGTAATCCCTTCAAAACCTATTGACTTCAATGGACTCTGAAGGGTATAACTTTGCTTAGGATAGAACAGTTGTAAATGGGCAGCTCATGGAAAGTTCTGATCACGCTCTGCCCACAATACTTTTCTTTACATGCTGTACATTTAAGGAGTCTGCTTTCTTTCTGGTTACAATACTGATACTTTCAGAATGTTTCTGAAAACATGAGCATAATAAATGAACTTTAATAGTGCGAATAACCCTATTCATGTCAATGAGGAGCCAGATAAATTAGGGATAATACACATGGGCCACCTTAGGAATTTAAAGAATGCTAGGGAAATTTATGTGAAAAAGATGATTTTTAATTGTAGTGTTCTCAGTGATAAATGGTAAGGAAACAACCTTGACTAAATTTGCCATTATAAAATGAGAAATTATGTCCTGGCTTTGCCCTTTCATTTGCTTCTAGAGGAAGGTAAACTTCTCTTTAAAAATGTATATCTGCATTTTTGTCTTGCCTCCTGCTTCCTAATGAGCTGCAATTACTGGGCAACCAGCAGCATCTCATTCATTGAAGATGCAAATGCTTCATTTACTGACTAAATTAGAACGAGGGATAAATTAAACCTCCTTGACTTTATGAAGGCAATTATCAAAACAGTATTTTTTAAAACAATACTTTCCACAGAGATTGTTTTTCTGATAGTTAAATGCTGTGATGAGGGCACTCCTAATACAGAGCAGTCAGAAACTAAGGGGAAAGGAGGAACACCTGGCGATAAAATATCAAATATTTGGGGAAACAGGAGTTGGCAGTCTGCAGCACAGGAGTGAACACTGGTGCCATCAGAGCAAGTCTTTGTGATGAAAGTACAGGCCTAAAGCGATGGGGAGAGGATCCCAACTGCATACTGCATAATCTTCCACTCTCCCTCATCTGGCTTTTAACACATGAACACATGAAGCTGCCTTATATTGAATCAGATGCTTGGTCCATCAAAGTCAGTATTGTCTACTCAGACGGGCAGTGGTTCTCCAGGGTCTCAGGCAGAGGTCTTTCACATCAACTACTTGCCTAGTCCCTTTAACTGGAGATGCCGGGGATTGAACCGGGGACCTTCTGCATGCCAAGCAGATGTTCTACCACTGAGCCATATCCTCACCCCTACTCCTCCTCCTTTATCCAGTGCATTCGGGGAATTGTACTTCTCAGGGTGCTCAATGTTAACTATTAGGCATTTTAAAAACTACAGTTACCACAATGCACCTAGTGGGTAAGGACCAGGGGATGCCTGATGTATTCAGAGTATAGTTCCTAGAAGAGCAGATAATGTCAGTTCCTGGAAAACACAAGGGGAGGAAGCCAAAGAAAAAGAAATAGTGGGCTGACAATGCTGTAAGAATATTTTTATGGAAGAAGAATGGAGTTGTTTTTTTGGCTTGGTGTAATTTGATAGCTGGAAAGCTTATCTCAGATTCAAAGCAAAGGAGTAAGAATTTCATCAGCATTAATCCTTTCCTTTTATCCCTTAGAAGCTCCTTGATCAATTGATCTTGAGCAGCATATATCTAGTGTTGGAGGGATATAAGGACTGAAACAAATCTTGCCACTGACAATGTAGCCTTGGGGTCCCTATCACTTAGTAAAAAAGGCATTATGTCAGTCACAGAGGCATTGGATTTGTATATTAAAAGGGGGGAAATATAGTGTATTTATCAGATGTTATGATGAAAAGGGGGAGAGATAAGAGTCTAAAAGAGTCTAGAGAGCCAGCGTGATATAGTGGTTAAGAGTGGTTGTTTGGAGCAGTAGACTCTGATCTGGAGAACCGGGTGTGATTCCCCACTTTTCTACATGAGCAGTGGATGCTAATCTGGTGAACTGGATTTGTTCCTCACTCCTACTCACAAAGCCATCTGGGTGACCTTGGGCTAGTCACAGTCTCTCAGCCCCACCCACCTCACAGGGTGTCTGTTGTGGGGAGGGGAAGAGAAGGTGATTGTAAGCTGGTTTGATTCTTCCTTAAGTGGTAGAGAAAGTTGGCATATAAAAACCAACTCTTCTTCTAAAAATCTCTAGCTGTACCACTGGGATTGACAGCTGAAAAAAGCGAGCTGGGAAACATGGGAAGATGGCAACATGGTAGGTGAATAAAGAATGAGCAGTGGGATGTAAAATAATCCTGTGTTAAGTCCTGCAGGTTACAAAGAAGAAGTGAGTGGCAAAGGAACTTCAGCATGCCATTGACCATGCAGCTTTAGCCAGGATTGGCCAATCCATTAGGTGCACCTAGGTGATCCAAGAGGTGGAGAGGCACCCAAACCAGCCCTGTTGCTTCTCTGCCCACTTCCCGGTTGCAAGTGGGGGGTGAAGAGGGTGGGCAGAAGCTTTCCCATGGTGAGTGTGTGTGTGTGTGTGTGGGGGGGGGTAGCGACAAAGTTATTCCCCTATGATGCCAAATATCCTTGGGCTGGGATGGCATTGGCTGAGACCTCCCCCCTTTTTTCCCCTGTTGCTCTGTAGTGCGAGCAGCCATAGTCACTCAAACAACATACATTTTTATCCTTTATCATCAATGCAAACACAACCCCTTTCTCCGGATGCTGTTCACACAATTAGTGATGATGTCATTAAGGGATGTGATGTTGGTTGCTTACAGACCATTTGCAATGTGCTCATTGGTGGAAGTGCAGAGGCCTCCCACTGGCAGCCCTATGTGCCTACTGCTGTTAGGAATTGTGATGGGAGAAAAAAAAAAGACATCAGCTGTGTAGCTTCATCACTCCTGGGGAAAACCAAAGTGATATTGGGTAGCTCTAGTAATCACTGAAAACTCTATGGTACTGTATAGTTTCCAGCAATTCCTAGAGCTATCCTGTGTCAGGCTACTGTCACTCATTATAGAGATCAGAAGCGAATCACATGCTTTAACATATTTAATGTAATACAAGGCCATTTCCCTGAACAGTCACTATTTCTTCCATTCAGCTCTTCATCTTTTGTCCTTGTAGATTTTTGTGTGTGGGCCCAAGGCAAAAGACACTGATGTGGTTGTCTTAGCTCTCCCCAGGCCTGTCTAAAAATCCATTGTTGAATGGTTGCTTGAATGTAGGGGTTAAAGAGGAGTAATTTGTCTGCTTTAATGCTGGGAAAGAGGAATTGAAATAAATGTCTGTTCTGCGGCTTATCCTTATTCATATGTAGCTACTTTGTCTAAATGGAGGCAGAGAATAGTCAAGGTTGTTTTTAGAATAAAGAATAGCATAAATGTAAGTGGCAAGGAAGAGATTTCCCAGAACAAGGTGTTCCAAATAATTCAGTCCAATTTTCTATTAAGCTGTGTACCATAGATAGATGTATAGGTCTTTTTATAAGCGGCATTGTAATGTTTATCAATTATTTGTTCATTACAAAATTTTGCTTTTCTCAGCATTTGAATTGCACAGAGATGCTTCCTTTAATCTGAGGATATTAAATTTCGAATTGCATTTACAGGAAGTGTCGGAAGAACTGCTTTAAAGACTACAGGAGTTTTTCTTCCAAAAATACGTATTGCTGATAATCTTTAAATTCATTTAAAGTGCCTGACTATGGGGTACAATAAAATCAGTTGTAGAAAAGGAAATTAACTGCAGCAGTACACAGGAACAATTGTGCTTTAGAAAACCAAGTTTTTATTGTTTGGCTTTGGGCAGGAGATTTCTTAGACAACTGCTAGTTCTGTGCTGCAGCAGAATGGACCATTTCATGTGAACATAGCTAAGTAAAGATGGGGAGGTAGGGAAGGACCTAGAGCATTCAGTTGTATGAGTGAAAGTTAGGAAAGTTAGGAAAGAAAGGTAGGTGTGATCCAATTTCCTTCTATTCATTTACAGTGAACACACTTATCTGCACAGGTCTTTTGTCTCAATTTTGTACATGCCTAATGGACGGTTTAAAAGCTTCACATTTATTTCAGCAGTGCACATCTCATAATGATGGCGGTGGTGATCAGTACTGCATAGACATATAGCATAAGTGGCCAGAAGTAATAGCCAGTTTTTTGGCTCTAATTAATAAGCACTTGTTTAGGACAACTTTTGCTTCTTCTTTTGTGTATTTTATGCTTTATAATCGCTTATTTTTCATCATTATAGTTTTATTATAGTATTGCGTCTTTAAGCATGGGTACAGTGCATTATGGCGGAGTCATCCTTGTTCTTTATACATCTATTTCTACTTGTATAATTGACAGGATCTGTTGAAGTGTGCTGTAATGTTGGTATGTTAATAATACAATCTTTGTTTTGCCACCAACAACTACCAGCTGTCCACCTGGCTATCCTAAAAACTCCAAACCAATAAAAGAATAGTTACTATTCTTTTTATTTTTTTGACATACAGATCCATCCCTCATTTCAGTAATGTTATAGTAAGCAAGATTTAGGGAAGAAAAAGCAGAAGTAAGCAAAGAGTCACAGGATGAGAGATGCAATGGCTGCATCATCTGTACCTGGGAACCTTTAAAAGAAAGGCATGATCTCTGGGTAGGGTTGTTAGCCTCCAGGTGGGGCCTGGACGTCTCCTGGAATTACAACTGATCTTCATACTACACAGATCAGTTTCCCTGAAGAAAATGGGTACATCGGAGGGTGGAACTCTGTCTGTGGGTTGCTAGGTAGAAAGCCTTTAGTTCGACTCTTCCCTTTGTTCATAAGCTGTGTGGAACTAAGCAGAAAAGACCCAGTAGGTCCTCCTTAACTCTCCTGTTGAAATGCATGGGACTGCGAGCCAAGCCACACCTGACTGGAGCTCTACAGAGATGTAATTGGCACTAAAAAGCACCAGGGGTCCTGTCTGGAAGGATTGGGGCCACAGTACTTGAGAGGGGGGTTAGTTGTTCCCCTGAACAATAGCTTTGGTTGAAAATGACACCCTCCTCGCTGCTTGAAGCCCCAGAAGGGGAACAAATATAAATACAATATGGGTATGTGTCATTTTTCATACCAGGGTTTGAAACAGCCCAAAGGGGTATTTCTGGTTGGGGAAAAGTGGAACAAGGGAAGTGTCACATCTATTCCATCTACAATGCTCTTGGCGTAATCCAGATGTCTCCATTGTATTATATTGGTACTGTTGCTTTAAGGACAACTCCTAGTGGCTGTCTAGAACAGAGAGGCTCAGGTCTTGTGACTATAACTGGAGGAGGAGTTAGAGTTACTGGGTCCTAGTTGTGGCCTGTTGAGTTAGTTGGTTGTTGTGTTACAATAAACACAGTTCTTATAACCACTACTGCCTCCAGCACTGATCCATTCCCTTCTTAAAAGACATAACACCCATGGGTGCTTTTTGGGAATGAAATGATACATTTGGAGTTTCAGTTACAGAACTCCAATGTCATTTTTAGTTTGGTTTTAAAAATGCTTAACTGTACTGTGACCTAAATCATGTTCTAGTTACCGTTTTATTAGGATCTTTAAAGGAAGCAGTTCAAAGTTCTAAGGATCTGAAGATTAGTAAGCATTTAGATATTCCTTTTTGTGTATCTGAGCAGGTTCCAAACTTATCTTAAGTCTGCATTTTACTACATGAACCATTTTTACTACAAAAATAAAAGGGGGAAAACCTGTTTCTGAACTAAGGAATTAAAAAGTTACTCATCTGGCCCCTTCTTCCTTAACTCAAAACATATAACATATAACTTGAAAGTTTATTCAGGTATATGCTACCTTTTGGTATGAAATTCCTATTGATGAGATACTGGCATTATGTGACAGTGGGGAAAATAATCAAATTATACCATCAACGAGCCACTGCATAAAACAGCATTGCTTGTTGCTGAGGTCAGTTTTCCATTTTTCAAAGCAAAATACAATTTTGGTTATTTTAATTGTGCCTCTTTGATTTGTCTATGTTGTTCGGACCCTTTTATCATGATGTTGAAATCATAACAATGTTATACATCATAATCTTAATGTTTCACCCTACACTGAATACAAGACAGAGTGTCAAATATGGAGTCATATTTGGACTTTATCTTACAGCTTTCTGGCTCTACTCTTTGAAAGTTTTGCTTTCTTTTTGGTGCTTTTTATTAGGTCTACAAAACTTGAAATACATGAACAGCAACTCAGGTTTTTGTTCTGTTTTGGGATTTTTTGGTGGTGGTGGTTTGACCTGCTGGGTACTGCATAAATAGGGGAGTGGTTAATCATAACTGGTCATGGTGAAAGTCTGATGGACTGTGTGTGGTTTGACAGACCACAAGTTGTGCAGACATGTTTTGAGGATGAAATTGCATGGGGGGGATTCCATTTTCCTCATAATGATAGAAAAAGTCATAGGATTACTGGTGTGGCTAGGGCTTTCTGACCATCAAAGCAGATATGTAGCTTACACCATCATTGCTTGTCAAACGCTCACAAGGAGTTGCTAGTGCAAGAGCAATAATTTATGTTGCATGGGACTCCATCTTTGAAGTGATATCTGATGCCTACCCTTGCAAGTGACTTTCTTTTTTTGTGAGAGGGATTTAAATCTTGGATTTTATCTTGGATAGTAAATTGCACCAGCAGGTTCCAACCAAATCAGCCTACCGTATATACTCGGGTATAAGCCGAACCGAGTATAAGCCGAGGTGCCTAATTTCACCCCCAAAATTAGGGGAAAAATTAGGCACCCACATATAAGCCGAGGGGGAAATGCACCCCCTCCCCCCGCAGGCTTACCTGACCGGGCTCCAGGCGTGCAGGCAGATGGTGACGGCGGTGGCGGCCCCCTCCTGCGCGCAGGAGGCCCCGCAGGGTCAGCTGGCAAGCGGCAGGACTGGCCCGGGTGAGGTGGGGGGGGGGTGTTGGGGAAGAAACCTCAGCCGCCCAGCAGAAGGCAGGGTGGGGTGGGGTGGGGTGGGGGGTAAAGAAACCACCGCCGTGCAGAAGGCGCGATCGCGCAAAAGGCTCGATCAGGTGGGGTGGGGGGAGAAACCGCCGCTGCCGCTCAGAAGGCGCAATCGGGTGGGGTGGAGGGGAGAAGGTGGGACAGCCCGCCCATCAGGTGGCCGGCGGGAGCGCGCTGGGAGAGGGCCCAGCAGGCGAATTACCGTATTGACCTGAGTATAAGCCGAGGTGAGTTTTTTAAGCCAAAAATCATGGCTAAAAAACTCGGCTTATACTCGAGTATATACGGTGCTTCTATACTATAACTTATCTTGGATAAATCAATATGTGGTAGGTAATAAATGTTTGGGCAAGTTTGTTGGACAACCTTCTGTTAGCAGATGTGCAGGAAGATGGACAAACACAGCAGAGGAACATGATTAACAATCATGAAAGTTTTGCTTGTCTGTTGCCTATACTTATGATGTTTGCAGGAGGGGATTCACCAGTTCCCTAGACCTTCCCCCACTAAGGGAAGGCTTCACAACATAGGTATATTCCTGCTAGAATATTAAGGAACATTGTGAACATAAGTCTTGATCCTACACGTTATGGTTTCCTGTCCTTCACTGGAGCTGCCACTGGTCTTAGACAGCTAGGTATCAGTTTCTCATATGCTTTCCCATCATTCTGGAAAGGTCATATTTCTGCTTCATAATAAGCCCATTTTGCACCATTATATTTGAGGCTAGGGTCGTGCAAAAAAAAAAATTCGATAAATTTCGGGCTCGGGTTTATTGGACCCGATTTTTTCAATAAACCCAGAATAAGCCAAATACCCATACTGGTAAAGGAGTATTTCGGCTTTATTTCTGGGTTTACTGAAAAAATTCAGGCTCATTATAGTCTATGGGGATTTTTTGAAGCTCCTGTGGGAGCATTTTTGGAGGTAGAATTACCAAATTTGCAGCATAGCTGCAAGGGACTCTCCTTAGATGGACACCAAAGTTTGTTGAATGCTGGGACAGGGGGTCCAATTTTATGGGTCTGTAAAGGGGTCACCCCCATCTTTCAGGCATTTGCGAGCCAAGCTGTCCATCTGTTTTCATGCTCAGATGTTCAGCGTCGCCAAGGACTGGTGGAAAGAGTCTTTTCTTTTGGTGGCAAATGACATCCTGTGAACAGGCCTTTAGTATAGTCATCAAAAATCTGATTTCAAGAGATGGTCACGGTGTGGGGAAACAAAGCCTCTACTCGGGGGCGACCTTTAGTTTGAGAGCAGGTTTTCAGAGGGGATGGTGATATCGGAGCCAGCTGAAAATCATGACCAAGGCAGCATTTGTGAAGAAGATTGCTCATCTACAATGGATGAGGAGTCTTCTTCAGACGTCTGGTGGTCATCAGCTGTAGAAGCTGGCATTTTTCAGTTGGAAGGTATATCCCTCTGGACTGGGTGAGCCCTGACTTTTAAAATAATCCTTTCACACTAGTTGGGTCTGACCAAGTTAGCTCTGATTACATGACCCCTACCTCAAAAGGGCCCAGACTATGGGGTCCTAACTAGGGCTGTTGAAAAAAAAAATTCGGTATAGTTCGGATTCGGCTGAATTCGGCCCATCTGGATTCGGGATATGCCGAAGTCTGAACTCCCCCACTTCGGGTCCGTGCAATTCGGCGCGAATTCAAAGTTCGGGGAAAAAATTCAGCCGAATAAAGCCATTAAAAACACAACCGCGCCTTTCTGCGGCTCTGGGGGGGCATTTTTGGGGGTAGAGGTCCCAAACTTTCAGCAGAGCTTCAAAGGACCCTTCTTGCCAGACCCCCCCAAGTTTTGTAAAGATTGGGTCGGGGGGGCTGAGATATGGGCCCAGAAAGGGGTCCCCCACCCTTAATGTGCATCTCTGAGCAGAGCTTGCTGCCCACGCACAAAGCTCCCAGCCCTGACAAACAGCTGAGCTGTGGGGAGCAAGGGCGGGGCAGGTGCAAAGAAGTTTGCAAAGCAACACAACTGCAAAGCAACACATTTGCAACCTTGCAAAGCAACACCTGACACCTGGGAGTTTGCAAACCATGGAAAGGGGCAGAGGCAGCTAGCTATGCATAATGAGCAGGAGGGGGTGGAATTTCCCCTTTTGCATCGGAGTCGGGACCAGGAAAATGCACTTTTAATTCACCATTTGAAAACCAGTTTTGAGCAAGCATCAAAATAGAGACACCCCAGGCAGAATGGGCGAAAGCCCCCTTTGCCTCCCCCCCCACACCCACAGAAACTGCTCCCTCCCCCCCACACACACACACTGCTTCCCCCCCACACATACACACAGGAGAAAAATTATAGATTAAAGCCCCCAAAGGGATCTTACTGTGCCTGTCTTCTGTTCCATCAGGAGGGGCTGGGAGGAATGGGTAAGCCAATATGATTCTATTTAAGCATGGGAGGTTTTGCCTTGGATTTGCCACTCTGGAGATGCATACAGGATCGAGTGATCCATTCATCCCAATAGGGAAAAGGGGAAAGCCGATATCTCGGGACCCCCTGACCCAATCTTTACAAAACTTGGAGGGTCTCTTAAGAAGGCTCGTCTGAAGCTATGCTGAATATTTGGGGGTTGCACCCCCAAAAATGCGCCCCCTGCAGCTACAGAAAGAGAAAAGGGGGGCCATATTTCTGCCCCCACTGAACCCATCTTTACAAAACTTGGGGGTCTCTTAAGAAGGCTTGTCTGAAGCAATGCTGAAATTTTGGGAGCTGCACCCCCAAAAAAGTGCCCCCTGCAGCCACGGAAATGGAAAAGGAGGGAGAGAAAAGGGGTGGAGCCCATATCTTGGGACCCCCTGACCCAATGTTTACAAAACTTGGGGGGTCTCTTAAGAAGGCTTGTCTGAAGCTATGCTGAAAGTTTTGGGGCTGCACCCCCAAAAAAGCGCCCCCTGCAGCCACGGAAATGGGAAAGGGGGGAGGGAAAATGGGTGGAGCCCATATCTCGGGATCCCCTGACCCAATGTTTACAAAACTTGGGGGGTCTCTTAAGAAGGCTTGTCTGAAGCTATTCTGAATGTTTGGGGGCTGCACCCCCAAAAATGCACCCCCTGCAGCCATGGAAAGAGAAAAGGGGGAGCCCATATTTCTGCCCCCACTGAACCCATCTTTACAAAACTTGGGGGGTCTCTTAAGAAGGCTTGTCTGAAGCTATGCTGAAAGTTTGGGGCTGCACCCCCAAAAAAGCACCCCCTGCAGCCACGGAAATGGGAAAGGGGGGAGGGAAAAGGGGTGGAGCCCATATCTCGGGACCCCCTGACCCAAAGTTTACAAAACTTGGGGGGTCTCTTAAGAAGGCTTGTCTGAAGCTCCCCTGAAAGTTTGGGGTCTCTACCCCCAAAAATGCACCCCCTGCAGCCATGGAAAGGAGCGAATGTGCACCCCCCCACGAGGATTTCTCTCTCTCTCCCCGGCCGGGCCGTGCAGCAGCTGATTCCTCCAGTACTCAGTCCTAACTGATTGGCCAGAAGAAGACCCAGCTTGGCCACCGATTGGCCGGGGGAGAATGCTGCTTACTGACGGTTATGCTGCTGCGCCCCGAATTTGCCGAATTTATTCGTGAACTCCCGAACTCACTGAATTCGGCTCCCCTGTTTTCCCGCCATTTTTGAGTTTGGTTCGTCCCGAACTAAAAACTGCCGAATCAGGGGAAATTCGGCTGTTTTTCGGTTCGGGCCGAACCGAATCAACAGCCCTAGCCCTAACAAAACCAGTCAAAAATAGAAAAATGGGAGAAAGCATAAAGCTGTGCATCGGAGCAAAGGTTGCCTATTCAGCTTCAGGTAGATTCCTGGGTTTTGGTATTCAGTCAACCTAAAACCTGAATATTGCTGAAACGACTAATTTCAGGTTTATTTTCGGTTCGAGTATATTTGAGGCATGATACAACTATTACACATAGACAATGGGTAATACCTCTCTTTAGACAGTAGGAAGAGATAGCTTCCATTAACTCTCATAGAACTGCTGATTCCCTTCCCTTATCCTAGCCTTATTCAGGGTTCAATATTGAAAAAGAGAAATGGTAGAATTAAAGATTTCCTGTAGATCAGTGCCTCTAACCTGCAATCCCTGTCCCTTCATATAGGTATATATTTGGCTGAGGTATTTCAGTGTCAGGCTGTGTTGGACTATAAATAGGCAAGATATGGTACACCAGTGAAAACAGTAAATTCCATAGGCTTGAGTTTAATCACATCTATCCCTGATTGATGGGCCTCCCTTTGTACTTTGTTCTACTGACTGACTATTCTCATGATAAGTTAATAGGAGAACAAGTAACCATGGAAAGAAATGGAGTCCCTCAGAGGATGTTTCCACAGACTAGGCTGCATTAACATCTGTAAAGTACTTGTGCTCTTTCCCAAAGCCTGTGAGTTATTCAATCTTAGAATGGGCTCCAAGGATTTATAACATCTTTTGGTTTGGAGAACATAAGCATTTGTATTACAGTGATTAGTTATAGCTATTTCCTGGAATCAATTGAATGGAGCTGCTGTTTTTGATTTTTCTTGTCTCTTATAATTCTTGTTGTGCCAGATATTAATGGCTGTTTCTCAAATAATCCAGTAACAGTAGTCTTGCATATGTTTCTTATTCCTAAAGCAATGAAACAAGATGAAAATTAAAAATTGTTAAATAAAACAAATAGCTTTTCAACAAAAAATGGTAACATTAGTTTACTTAGACAACCGGTCAAATTTAAAGTTCTGTCATATATATTTGCAAAATATATGAAATTTGCTATTGATATTCTTCTAGGTTATGCCACTTCGGATGGCCTCAGTATGGCCTCAGTATAAAGGTTATGTCTAAAGGATTAGCAGATTGCCAACATGACATTTTCAGATCTCTTTAAGGAATAGAATCCTGAGGCTGCAGTTCCTACATTTAATAAGACAATCTGAATGCAAAATTACAGTTTATGAGCATGCTGAGCTCAGGTGTGGCTCTGGGATAGGAAACAAAGTTATACTATTTATAAAATTTATTTATTTACTTCAAATATACCCCACTTTTCTTCCTAGTGGGGACCCAAAGTGGCATGCATCATTCTCCTCTCCTCCATTTTATCCTCACAACCCTATGATGTAGTTTATCTGAGAGTGTGTGACTGGCCCAAGGTCATGCACTAAGCTTCTAAGGCAAAGTGGGGATTTGAACCTAAGTCTCCCAGATCTAATCTGACACTCTGACCACTACACCATGGATGTCCAACAGTAGTTTGAAAGGGGATGGATGCGTAGTATGCCTCTGAAATCAGTCTGCTTGTTTCTGCAGATGAATTTAATTGATTTATCGCCTGAACATGCCCAGCAACGTTGGCCATTAGCATCTACACAGCAAATATGAGCAGTACTCTTTAAGGTAGCTTTTTGGCCTAAATCCTACGTTACTAATTTATTTATGTTCTTGCTCTGACCCAAGTATTCTAGATGTGTCACAGCAGATTTTTTAAAAAGGAGGCTTACAGACATTGAACAAAAAACACAGCGGTTTGCCTTCTGGGTGTTTCTAACATTAAAAATGGATTCCAGTTCTATTAAGAATACTTCTATAAGTGACTTGAAAATCACTCATTGCCTACAGAGTTTGGCTGCCCTCACCACTTCAGCTGATTGGTACAATTTTTGTTCACAAATAAGCTCTCTCCTTATGTAAAGGTAGCCACACACCTATATATTTGGTGCAGGAAAGGAATCCAGTCTGGAAGAAATGCAGCAGCTCTACACCAAAATGGTAGATGGATAACCAATACCATGCTTTAGTGGAGCACACCTGTTCAGAGTTGACACAAAAAGGGTTTGAAGGTTTAAATAAGAGTGTAAATGCGTATTCATGTATTGCCCACATTAGACTTTAAAAAACCTGGATTTGTACCAATGCTGCCACCTTCCCAAATAAAAACACAAGGCAATCAAACATTGAGTGAAAACTAGTTCAAATGTATTTAGGTTTTTGACGACCATTTAAGGGTAGGTTGCAGCTTAGGAGCCCAGCATCTTCACCTCAGTGCCAGATTTGGCTAGCAATAGCCACCAGCCTTGTTTATCCTTGCCTGCACACAAACTGTGTCAAGAAGTATCATGTCCTTCCTTCATCATGACACACTGGAAACTAAGAGTTGGTTGATGCTGATGCTCCTCAGTATCAGGGTGTTAACTCCCCACCCTACAATGAATGATGGACTCATTCCCCGGATGCCTCAGGGTGCTTATGAATTTCTATATAGCAACCTATCCTTTCATGACATCCGTAGTTTAGTTCCTGGTGAATTGGGCAGCCCATTCATGAGCCTTCAGCAGCCGAGGATGGCGCGGCCGTGGCACCATGGCAGCACCTCCAAAGCTATTTCCCAGCCGCCGAAAGGCTTTAAAAAGCCTTTTGAAGGCTTTTTATTGTTTAAATGGGGCATTTTGCCCCATTGAGAACAGTGAGGCTACGCCAGCAAAAAGCTGGCACAGCAATGCTGTTCTCACCAACGGCATACCCAGGGCAAAAGGAGACAGGAAGCTGCCTACTCGCAGCTCCGCCCCCTGGCACACCCTGGGCATGCCCCCGTGGCACGCCCAGCAGAAGGCCCAGCCAGCATCCCTGGGTGGCACTGCAACCGGCGGCCGTGCAACTTATGCCGGCACAGCCCCTTCCTGGCCTCCAAAGGACTTTCGTTCTTTCAGGTCAGGAATGGGCTCTTAGAGTGTTTGCCAACACAGAGCCATTACTTCTGGGTTTGTCTTAAAAGTGATGTCATGCTGTGATTCCGACAGTGACCCTGTGTCCCCATCCCCTAAAGTCTCCTGCCGGGTGCCAGTCATTTGGTAACCTTGAGAGATATTTCAGTTTTAGCTGTTGTGAGACCATTGTAAAAAAAAAAAAGGGGGGGGGAACCCATACAGGAATTCTTTAGCGAGACCTTGGAAGAATTCTAGTGTAAACTGACACAGCATTTGAGAAAAAGTTCTAGTAAAGAAAATTAATGGTGGTGCAAGCGTCATTGATGCCATATTCGGTATTGTCAAAAATTAATCTGCATTGGTAGGGGTCGAGCCTCTCCACCATTCAGTTTATGCAAAGGAGTTACATAAAGGAAATCAGGAAGGGATTAGTATCTGCTTCTTGAGATATAAATACTGCCTTGACCGAAAGCTTCATTTTCAGTTATGAATGAGCTGAGATGCCGGAGGGGATTTTAAAAAGATGTTTAGGAAATGAAAGACGTAAGCAACTGTACTCAATAGACAGCAGATTGGATATCAGTATCCATTGCATGATTGTCTAGAACTCCCTGTCCTCTGTGAAGGGATGTTTAGGTTCTGCTGAAATTAATCTAATTCTGCCTTTGATCTTGGTGTTAGAGTATTTATAGGAATTAGCTGCTCTGATAAACACACAATAAAAGATTCCTGTAAGACATAATCTATATTTTTGTGATGGTTGACTGTTGAAAATAAATTCTTATGTATTTAACAACAACAAAAAACAAGTGAAGGCTGGAATTTCTGTACCTGAGCGAACAAGTTATGATCACTTTAGTAGAAATGTTCTTCTGTGAGCCCTACTGCAAACATTTTCATTTGTTTTAATGATCGCAAAATGGGCCTGGAACAAAGACAAGCCTATCATCTCTAGGGTAAGTGACAAATTAAAATAAAAAAGTCAACATTGCCATGTGGAACATAATTCTCTTCTGTGTACATGCAAAAAAGAACTGTTTGTTAGTAGACAGAACTAAGCTGAACTTTCTTTGTCTCTAATGGGTGAATGCATTTGCTTGCGGCAAAATGAAGAAATGATATAACATATGTCTATAAAGTGTTTCTTTTGGAATTGGGCACTTTATTAAATGTATCTGTTTTTCAGATATTGGATTCCATTCTCTGCAGCCAATATCTGTAGATAGGTTACATATATGTGTGTAACCTATTTCAGATAGTCCTCTAGGTTTTATTAAATTTCTTTTTCATTAATAAAATAACCCCTTCAAGTAAAGGAAAAAATATAATATATTATCTGTTTTTGTGAATAAACCAATGTTATGCAAGCATACACATTTGCCAGATGTCCAAATGTAATATTAATATTATTCATCTATGATGTAAAATATCAAGGTAATGCATAGGATAGTGATTGATAAGTGATATGTTATTCCACTCCTTTTCTACCTCCATGTCTCATCAGACCATTGTAACCTACCTTTTTAAAAAGGTTTCAGAAATAATATAAATTGAAACTTTATAGCATTGCCTTTCTATCTTAATTCTTCCCAAATGGGAAAGTGTTTCTCTCTTCTCTACATGACCTTTCATTGTGGCTTCAGTTTTGGCTTGCAAGATGCCAGAATCTTTTGGCATTGCTTCTCTGGTTATAGTCACCCTTCCTCTACTAGGGGTATTACTTGGTTCCCTGTAGAGAAAGAAACTACTTCTGAATATAATTACTCTTAACAAACCCAGCAGCAGTTCAGTAGAACTTCATGGCTAAAGAAGTCTTTGGCAAATCAACCTCACCAAACTGGCTTCAAGTAGGGTTGTCAACTGCAGGCTGGACAATTCCTGGAGATTTAAGGGGCAAAGCTTGGAGAAGGTGGGGTTTGTGGAGGGGAAAGACCTCTGCAGGGTGTAATGCCATGGAGTCTGCTCTCCAAAGAAGGCATTTTCTCCAGGGGAACTGATATCTGTTGTCTGGAGATCAGCTGTAATTCTGAGAGATCTCCAGGTCCCACCAGGAGATTGGCAACCCCAGCCTTCAAATATTTGGCCACAAGGAGAACACATCTGCAAGTGATTTCTTGCTGTCACCCAGACATATCTTTAATATATGAGTGAGTTTGTAAAGATTATAAAATTGTCTGCATTTGTCTTATGATCGGTAACCCTTTTCAGGAACCACTACCTCAAGCATTGCACTCATCCTCATTGAATATTATGGAGAACAATTGTAATATGTGTGGTTTGTGGGATTTTTAAAAAAGAAATCTACAAAAGTGATAGAAAGTTGTTCTGTTTCTAAAATTGACAAATATTGTACTATTGATGAAAGGATGATGCTTGTGGAGCTTCCTCTAACAACTGAAATTCCAAAACGCTGTTCCACCACGTATCTGCCTCTGCATTGCCTGTCTGTTCTAGACCCATCTGCACAAACAACTCTGACATGGAAAAACCCAGGTGGAACAGGGTAGAAACTTAAATATAATAGTCTGTGGTATTGATTCATTGTACCAATAATTACACACACGCACGCGCGAGAGCAAACACACACACACGTTTGAGTATTAGGGTTGCCAATGTCCAGTTATTAGCAGATCTCCTGCTATTACAACTATCTCCAGCTGATAGAGATCAGTTCACCTAGAGAAAATGGCCGCTTTGGCAATTGGACTCTATGGTATTGAAATCCCTCCCCTCCCCAAACCCCTCCCTCCTCAGGCTCCACCCCAAAAACCTCCCGCCAGTGGCAAAGAGGTACCTGGCAACCCTATTGAGCATACTAGTCAAATTATAGTTTATAGTAACTCAACACAAAGACTAGGGCTGCCAGCTCTGGGTTGGGAAATACCTGGAGATTTTGGGGGTTGAGCCTGAGAGTGGAGTTTGGGGAGGGGAGGGACTTCATTGGGATATAATGCCATAGAGGCCACCTTCCAAGGTGGCCATTTTCTCCAGGTGAACTGATCTCTGTTGCCTGGAGATCAGTTGTAATAGTGGGAGATTTCCAGCCACCACCTGGAGGTTGGCAACCCTAACAAAGACATAATGCACAAAAGCAGACCTCAGCACAGATAACGGCTTCAAACACAATAGTGCAGAAACAGCTTGGGGGAAGTAGTTGCAGGTCTTCTGAAAAGAAATGATATTTTCACTAGGGAAAAGGCAACATAGTCATATACTGCTAAGCCTAAAATCTCTAGTTGAGATAGAATATTATGTGACAGAGTGGGGCTTTAGAGGTTACCTATGCTTGAGCTGATTTTTCCCCCATCTCCCACAGAGCTGAATTGTTTTCTACTCTCTATGGCTCTCAGAAGTTCAAGTTCAAATATTTGAAGGCCACTATGCAACTGTGCTTTCCTTTATTCTGGGGATATGCTTTGTTTTGTAGAAGAAAAAAAGAAGGCAGCTCTCTTTTCCTTCATATTGCAGGCCTCAACTGTCCTTGTATGTGCTGCCTAAATTATTTTCTTGTTTGACCCATTCTTTTTCTAGCAAATCTCAGGAAGAAATTAAAAGGTTTTGTCAAGGCTTCTGACTTTAAACAACCATGCTGAGTGGTTTCTTAGTCTTTTGAAGTGAATGTTTTTTTCACATTAAAATGCCTATGAATTATTGGCCCAAGGGAAGCAGCACAATATACACAAAGAAACAAGGGATTCGATATTTACAAGCAGGAAGCATCTTATATCCTCCCATTCACTATTTTTTCTTTCCCTTTCCTGCTTCCTTCTCTCCTTAGGATTGCCAGCTCCATGTTGGGAAATTCCTGGAGATTTGGGGAAGGAGCCTTGGGAGGTGAGGTTTGGGGAGGCTATAATGTCATAGACTGTACCCCCCAAAGCAGCCATTTTCTCCCAGGGAACTGATCTCTGTCATTTAGAGAACAATTGTATATCTGGCTGATCTCCAGGCCTCCCCGAGATTGGCAACCCTAGTTCCCCAAGAGGAAATGACTGTTTTGGAGGGTACAGCCTATGGCATTATACCCCTCTGAGGTCCTTCTCTTCCTCAAACCCCACCCTCCCCAGTCTCCACCCCAGAATCTCTAAGAATTTCTTAACTTGGAGTTGGCAACACTATCCTTCCACACAACAGCCAGACTACCTTTACCTGCCCTTCTGTCTTAAATCATCCCTCTCCTCCACCTCCTGGCAGCCTCTACCTAGGAAAACTGTAGTCCAGTTGTGTGGTGCTGGCCACTGGGCCAGGCCTACTTGCATGGTAGGGAACCCTCAAACACTTGTGGGGGCAACTTATTTTCCCCTGTATACCTCTCCCTCCACTATTTCCCTCCTCCTGGCAACCTCCATATCCTCTCCCCTTTCCCTGCCTCATTCTCTGCTTCTCAACCATTCACCAGCCTACCTTTTAACTGCCTCCCATCTTCAGCTATATTTATTATTGATTTACTTCATTTATACCTAGGGTTCCCAACCTCCAGATGGTGGCTGGGGATCTCCTGGGATTATAACAGATTTCCAGACGACAGAGATCAATTCACCTGGAGAAAATGGCCGCTTTGGCATTATACCCCACTGAAGTCCCTCCCCTCCCCCAACCCCACCCTCCTCAGGCTTCACCCTCAAATTCTCCAAGTATTTCCCAACCCGGAGCTTGCAACATTATTTATACCCCACCTTTTCCCACAGTTGGGACCAAAGCAGCTTATATTATTCTCCTGGCCTCCTTTTTACCTGCACAACAATCCTGTGAGGTAGTTTAGGTAAAAAATATGTGAATGGTCCAAAATCACCCAGTGAGCTTCCACAGCAAGATAGGAATTCAAACCTGGGGGCACGCCCTGTGTATCCCAGACTACATTCTGAAGCTTTAACTGGTACACCACATTGGCTTTCATAGGGCAGCTGCTGTTCAACAGTAGCAAGCAGCCAAGCTTAGTTGAGTTGTACAAGTTGGGTGGGATCAAGTTACCCAGAGGTTGCTACCAGGCCTAGTGTTGCCAACCTCCAGGAGGGACCTGGAGATCTATAAAAATTACAACTGAACTTCAGATGACAAAGATCTGCCTCCTGGAGAAAATGGCTCCTCTAAGAAAATGGATGGACTCTAAGGGCACTTCCACACAGTCCAAATAATGCACTTTCAATCTACTTTCACTGCACCTTAATGGTTGTTTGCAAGGGGACTTTGCCAGTCCACACAGTAAAATCCACCTTCAAAGTGCACTGAAAGTGGATTGAAAGTGCATTATTTGGGCTAGGCATTATATCCAGCTGAGGCCTCAAACCCTGCATTCCTCAGACTCTACCTCAAAATCTCCAGGAATTTCCCAACTTGAAGCTGGCAAGCCTAGCCAGGCTTGGCCCCAATGAGTCCTCCCTCAGACACCAAAATAGGCCGGGAAAGGGCCCTGCCCCCTCCCCCTGCCTTTTACTGACTGACCCAACCTGGAATCTGTGGTTGCCTATCAACAGCCATTGTTGAAATTAATAATATTTGGTGCCTCCAAATATTGGTGCATCCATATATGGTCATATAAACACTGTGAATGCCCTAACCTGTGACTTTTCCCAAAATCTTTATAGTACATAATGCTGTACTATACGCAGTGCTGTACTGTACACAATGCTGGAGTTTCTCCGTTTCCCCCCTCTTTCCTTTTAAGATGGTAAACATTCTTCTTCATATAAATGGAAGCCCCTGTGCATATACCCAGTGTGCTGTGGATCATGTCTTCTGCTTTCTCGTATGTTAATCTCTTAATAAATAACAGTACAAATAATTCAAATGTTCCATTTTAGTCATTCCTTAGTCACTGAACCCCAATCATATTTTTATTACACTGTCTCAGACTTTGACCTGTCATTCCTCAGAACAACAATAGTGCAGGGAAAGGAGGTCATTGACTCTCGCAAGGCTCACTACCCCAGATGGGATTTTTACATATTTATATTTTAAGTCATGAATCACTGTTTCTGCTTTGTTTTTGCATCAATTCCCCTGCTACTATTTCCCTTCTAGAGCAAAGACTCCAAAGACCTGTCTGAGCTACTTATTAGCAGGCAGGCCTGCCTGAGAGGGTCATAAGGTGAGCAGCTGTGATAATGGACTAGCATAAGTCAAGAATATCCATGAACTTCTACAGTGCTTAAGCCATGTTTGGATTGTGGTATTTATTAAATGTAATTGTTTTTGTAACTCATGGGTGGGCAGCTGCTACTTCTCAGAAAACCCCGTCTCTAACTACTTTCCTTACTGAAATGCCTCTGACCCTGAATCGAGCATGGCCAGTCAAAATGAAGTCAAAGCACTTAAGCTGTGATTATGGAAAACATATTGGATTGTACAGACTAGAGTTTCTTTAGACTATCCTATTTTCAACAATTTTACCTATCTAAGCCAACAAGCAGAAGACAGATGAATGCCACAATAATATCACACAGAGACTTTCCCCCTGTTTCAGGAAAAGCAATGCCTAAATGTAATGAACATCACTGTTGTAAACAATATAAATTGGACCCAGAGACTAGGAAAACTTTACCCAAGGCACTATGCTTTATTGCATATTTCAATCAAATTGTATCCAAAAGAGTTTAAAAGAATGAAATAGTGAAACAAAATAAATGGTATATATTGAATTTTAAAAATTGCACGGAACATAAATGCAATTAGTGGCTTAGGGACTTTGGCTCTGAAACTCAGTATTCTCACAGCCCAAGTTGACTAAGCAATTAAAGCATCAATATACATTTAGACATTCCACAAACTCAACTGCAGGGCTGCCTGTTAGGCTACTTATAAAGCATGAAGGAAGTGGACTTTCCATATCTCACAGAAGCAGTTAGCTGACAGTTTCTGCCTCATCTGGTCAGTCCTCATATGTCACGAGAACTGGAAATACTGTGAACACATCTCTGTCAGAACAGTGCTGCAATTCACTCCTGTAATTCAGTTTCACATAGTGCTGCGTTTGCCAGAAAATATCCCCAGAACATATCCCTAGCATAATAGGAGGTATTACCATAGAGGAACAATATTCAGGGCTGGAGCTTCTTTGATGAATGTATTTATTCATGATATTCTTGGTGCCATGGGTATAATATGATTATTGCTGTAATAATCTCCAATATCTCCTGAAAGACCAGATGGGTTTGCCATTGAACTTGACATCACCAAGTCTGATGATCTTTTGCTTGCTTCGGTACCAAACCCCATGAGGTTATCAATGAATTTTATGTTTATTTTTAAAGAATAAGGCAAAGGATAGTAAGAATGCTTTCATGTATGAGTGTTAAGATTGTTGTCTGTACAGCTACGATGGTAACACTAAATTTTAATCTGCTGTCTAGTGACAAAGCAGTGAGTGAAAATGCATATGTTCTCTTTGGCACCGTTAGAATTCGGGTGTGTCTATGTTTCCAGTGACATTCAGCCTTTGCCAAGCTCTGAAGGCAGAAATGAGGAAAAGAAGGGAGGAAAAAGTAGTTAGCAAAATTGGAGATTACTTTTCAAAGTACACTAGGCAAGAAATCAATTGAAACCAAATTCAGCTGTATTGTCTAGGGATGAAAGAGCTCTGTGTAAAATTCCCTTAGAGGAAAATGTCATATCTTGGGTTTGGAATATTTTTGATGGGAAACATATTCAGTCTTTTTCCTACATCCTCCTTCTGGACACCTATATTTTGATGGCTAAATCTGGACAGCAATTCATAGCAATCCAATGACTTGGATGAATGAATTGCAATAAATGCCACATTATAGTCATAATGGAACAATTAAAGTAGATTGATATCTAAATTGCTAATGTACCTGGGTGGGTGGCTTTTGATTCACACTTTGCTTTATGCTAGCAGCTTCTATGCTTCTGAGAAACATATGTTGCTTAGCTGTCACCTTTGACCTCTTAAAATATTTTTTGGTCTATGATCTTGTATTATTTTTTCATGCCTCATTTATACTTGTACGCTAAGAAAAACACAGGACCTAGGTGAGGATTATCCCTTTTTGTGTAGAGTCTAGTGTAAAAAAAATTCTTTCCTGTTATTTATAAGAGACTGAAAGCTGTTCTGAAAGGACCTGAGAGAAGGTAAAGTTATAGGAACAGAAACTGGAAAAGAATAAAAATTAAGAACAGAGAAAACATAGGGTTTAAAAGAAATAAACAGTTTTCTAGTACATGAAATCTTAGCCTCAGAAAAGGCTAGTCTTGATAGACACTTTTGTGACATTACAAGAAGAAAGGCAATATCTTTTATTTCCAGCACATGTAACCTTTATCCTTATCGACCTCTTTGGCATACAGCATTGTAGAAGTGTTGCTTCTGGATTAAGTCGTTTTGTATCTTGCTCTGTTGCTCTCTTTTCCAGTGTATCCTGGATACACTGTTCACAATACTTTGATCTACTTTCTTCTCTGTAATCCAACCACAATGGTGGGCAGACTAGATATGAAGAATGGGCAATCCATCATTTTTGAAAGGCCATTGTTTGGGTCCCAGAACTTTCTACTCTGTTAGGTAAACTGTTTCGTATTTCATTTTCATGTACTACTTATTTGTTTTAAAAGGTTCTGTTAAAGATTTCTGCACAGAGATGCTATCACATTTCCAGCATGTTTGAAAAAATAAATGTTGTCTTTGCTCCTCCTCACAGGGGTTGGGAGAGAGGGTAGGCTTTCTAGGCAGCTTGTGGAAAGGAGAGACCCATGTTTGGCCTTTTCCAATTGGCCAGACAGGAAGGAGGTGAAGCAACTTTAAAATGGGCTGTAACTCTGCCTCCAGCGCTTTTTTTCAGGTTGCAAAACCTACCCTCCATCCATGTCTAGCAGAGAGGGCAAAAACAGTTGCCTTTTGGGGCCAAGTGGGAATTGCTTAGATAGATAGATAGATAGATAGATAGATAGATAGATAGATAGATAGATAGATAGATAGATAGATAGATAGATCGATAGAGAGAGAGAGAGAGAGAGAGAGAGAGAGAGAGAGAGAGAGATACTTGATCATAGCTTGCCATTGCAATGCAGGTAAAAATAGTGTAATGGGCAGCCTATTCCTGAGGGGAGAGGGTAGATCCGCAGCAGCTGGGAGCAGCACATCCATGCTGCCTCTTCAGAGGCTACTCAGCTTCCACAAATAAAATAATAGAATTTAACAAAAATGAAAAATGGGGAAAGGGGGGAAATACCCCATTGCAAAAAGCAAGGAGGCGTTCCTGGGGCAAAAGGGGTTTGGAAGCTGACTAACATCAGTTTAGTCCCCTGGAACGCCCTGGGAAAGCCTCCCTGAAGCTGGAGCCTGCTGCCTCTTCCGGGATTCCCTCATGGCATGACTGTGTTACCAGTGGAGGTTGGCGCAGCTCCGTAGCTCCCAGGTGCCGGTGTGTGTTCCATCTGGGACAGTGTAAGTGCCCATTATCCCAGGTACATTTATGCCAGCACGGGGTCACACCGGCTCCTATGGAGCTTTGCCCCTCCCCTCAAGAATGCACGCTAAAAGTAGTAAGTTTGGTGACCATTCTGAAATATCAATTTTAAAGATGAAGAGAATGTTCCTCAGATCAGCATCTGAGGACTAAGGTAGCTATGGGGACTGTAACAGGACATCGCTTGGACAGTGCCATGATCCAGGACTGAAAGACTTGGTGACTAGGGAGAATGGTCTGGCAAGCTCTCCTCAAACATACATTGACAAGATGGAGACAGAACTGTCTAGCAACTGTTCAGAGGATTAGTGACTTTCTGTATAAACAGAAATAAGATTTATTTCCAACTTATATTCACCACCTAACATTTGGAGTAGTGGACTCTGATCAGGAGAACCGGTTTTTTTTTTAATAAAATTTTATTGGTTTTTTTTGGAAATATTAAATTTAACATTCGTTTAGCAACGTTTATAATAATAATCATTAGTAAATATCTTGGTAATGTTGTTAAAAATACATAGTAATGAATTAACAATGACTTCCCCATCACCTCCCTCTGCTTCCAAATGGATTAGTACATTTCTTTCATTTATTATATTGACCCTACTATTAAACAAAAACCGTCAACAACTAATCATCAAAAAACACATAATGGGTCAATTCAATATGTAACCTTCTATTTTCCCAGAATGTAATTCTTGTTCACAATAAATTCTCCATACCTCCCATTCTCCCTGAACTGTTCATTATCACTTTGGTTAATCAAAGCCGTTAATTTTGCCATCTCCACTAAGTCTAACATTTTCAATATCCAATTGCGTTTGTCTGGGATATCCGTTGTTTTCCATTTAGCTGCGTATAACAGTCTTGCAGCCGTGGTTGCATAAATCAAAAAAGTTCTGTGAGTTAAAATGGTATCTGGTATTATGCTAAGTAGCATCATCCCTGGTGACTTAGGTATATTCTTCTGCAATATCAATCTAATTTCATAATAAATCATGTCCCAAAATTCTCTAGTTTTGTCACAAGTCCACCACATATGATGAAATGAGCCAATCTCTGTATTACATTTCCAACATTTAGGGGACATCGTATTGTAAATCTTCGCCATCTTTTTGGGTGTTAAATACCACCTATACATCATTTTATAAATATTCTCCCTTAAAGATTGGGCATAAACACCTTTTAGGTCCCGAGTCCATAGTCTTTCCCATTTATTTAATGGGATATCATGTCCTAACGTTTGTGCCCAGTCAATCATTGTTGGTTTAATTCTTTCTTGCTCACAATAGATTTCTAATAAAAGTTTATACATCTTTGAAATGAACCGTTCGTTGTTATCTAATAGGAGTCTATGAAAAAGTGATTTATCTTTGGAAAAACCTCTTTTCAAATCTTGTAAAAATACTGATGTAACTTGTTGAAATTGAAACCAGTTCAAAATCTCTTGGATCTCTTGATAGTCCTTTAAAGTACATTTATTACCCATTTCAGTATATCTTGGTAAGTAACAAAACGTTCTGGTCTTAACGTTGATCTGGAGAACCGGGTTTGATTCCCCACTCCTCCACATGAGTGGCGGATGCTAATCTGGTGAACTGGATTTGTTTCCCCACTCCTCCACATGAAGCCAGCTGGGTGACCTTGGGAGGGGAAGGTGATTGTAAACCAGTTTGATTCTTCCTTAAGTGGTAGACAAAGTTGGCATATAAAAACCAACTCCTTCTCCTCCTTCTTGAATAATTTAGGTAAACAAGACATAAAATGTTGGTTGCTTATCCCCACTGCAGCCATTAGTCTTCGTTGAAGTTAAGTTATGCTGAAACAATGGGAATCATGACTAAGTAAATACACTGGGTGTAAATGTTTAAATTTATAATACTGGTGTCCTGACCTGGATAGCCCAGGCTAGCCTGATCTCATCAGATCTCAGAAGCTAAGCAGTGTCAGCCCTGGTTAGTACTTGGATGGTAGACCACCAAGGAAGTCCATGGTTGCTATGTAGAGGCAGGCAATGGCAAACCACCTATGTTTAACTCTGCCTTTAAAACTCTATAGGATTGCCATAAATCATCTGTGCCTTGTAAAATGCCATTTCAGATAAATGATCATGCGCCCTTTACATATCAGTGAGTAACTAGTAACAGCAAAAGGCTTACTGTCATATTTTACATTTAGTGTAGCTGCTTGAATATTATTATTTTTCTCTTAAATTTGATTTAAACAAATCTAACTAATAAGGTCCTACAAAACCAAAATAGTAAGTTTTATAATTTGCAGCATATTATCATAAGCAGAGCTTCTAATTTGCATGCACTTTTAAGAGTAGATTTCATTACCAGATATCTTTCTTTAAAAACCCCAAATGAATAAAATCACCTAAAGGCAAAAAACCCCAGCTGCTTATAATCGAATAATAATTAACTTTTGTTAAAGGAATGTACACATTAAATCCCTCTGTACCTTGTTTATTTATTTGTTTGTTTATTCAGAGTATTTATATACCCTGACCCAAGACAGGTAACAATAATAAATACAACATAAAAATAATAATCCATTTAAACCATTAAAACATATAATTAAAACATGTAAATAAAACAGATAGCTGAAACAAATAAGCCATAGCCATTCAAACTGCTCTTTAATTCTTGTCAATAGTTCTGTCTTGAAGCATCCCTGGGAGGTCCCAAGGGTAGATGCTTGTTTTACCCATCCTGAGAAGCTGTTCCATAGTAGCAGAACAGATTGTATCGTAGAGAGTCGAGGGACTGCTAGGAAACTGTTGTGAGAGGTGCAGTTAAAGCACAGGTTCATATTGGGAGAGGTAGCCATTCAAGTATGTGTACATGGATAACTAGGAAGTGTACATAATAACTAGGAAGTGCGGCCAAAACCTTTAAAATCACTAGGTAGGCCAGGCCCGTTTGAGTCCACCCTGAATTCTGCCCTATGTAAACTAAAGCTGGTATTAACTGCATTTAGATCACCTGCCTCAAGATCATCTCAGACTGTTTCAGCAGTTCAAGATATAAATCTCTTGGTCTTAGGGTTGCCAACCTCCAGGTAGTAGCTGGAGATCTCCTGATATTACAACTGACCTCCAGCCAATAGAGATCAATTCACCTGGAGAAAATGGCCGTTTTGGCAATTGGACTCTATGGCATTGAAGTCCCTCCCCTCCCCAAACCCTGTACTCCTCAGGCTCTGCCCCAAAAATCTCCAGGTATTTCCCAACCCGGAGCTGGCACTCTTACTTGGTCTTCCTAAAGTCCTTGAAAGCCCTTTCCACCAATTCAATGCTCACTCGGTCCTAATTTTCTTCCACTGTTCTTTGTTGCCCTTTTTGTTGTTAGAAGAAACTTCCGAATCCAAATTTGGGACTGAACTTTGCAGTAAATGGACTGGAAATGAAACAAATGAATCTAAGATTTGCAAACTAAAAAAAATCCCAGCCACAGCAAAAAAGCAAGCAAGGAAAAATAAACCTTTGAGGTGTACAGCAGAAATTCAAGATACCTTGGCCATTGGGTTACTCTTATGATAACTGCTCTGTCCATTTAACATTGCATTAACATTTGGGATGCTGGGTTATGAACCATTTGCCCACTGGAGTGTATCAGTGAGACATGTACTTCTGTTCCAACTGATTAAAATGACCTCTCTGATTCTGTTGGAGATGATAAAATATTTCATATACAATTAAACTGGGAAGGTAAGCTGACATATTTACATGTTTACATATTTGCTTTTGTGTGTGTGTGTGTGTGTGTGTGTGTGTGTGTGTGTGTGTGTGTATAGGGAAATTATCTCATAATAGATTTTCTTTAGGTTTTCATATTGTTTGAGCTTCTTTCCTGCTGGAGAGACAGAAAGTTACATCTCTCCAAGAAGAAACAAGAGGGAATCATAGTTCAATGAAGAACTTTTCCTTTTTCTCTCTTCCTAGCTGGAAATGCACCATAGCAAGCTAGCCATTGCTGATCTGTATTTACCATATCAACCAGCACACTGGGAAGCAGGTGTGGGAAGGTTCAGTGTGGATTTTTACGTGAAGGGGGAAAGGTAGGTTTAAGCTAGCAGTCATTGCATGATTTGTCATCTTAAACAAAATCACTCAGGACATTTACAACCATCTGGAGTTGGATATTCAAAGTAAGTGATTGTATATATTGGATACAGCTTGAAGGCCTGTTCCAACATAACATTACGTCTCCAAAAGACAGAATTCAGCTTGTCTTTGAACATGACTATATTTCCCAAAAGCAATTACAAAGGATAGCCATTGAATGTTTTGAATATGATAACAGCAGTGACCTGAAATCTCCAGTGGGGTTCATTATGTTTCACATATCCTCCTGCTCCAAAGCATGCATCTAGTGGGATAGGAACTGACATGTATCCAACCATACCTGCCGGACAGGACCTCAGCATCACAGCCACCCAAGATAATGGACAGAACACAGCATGACCTCAACATGGTTGTATGGAATGCTCTGAGCCATGAGGGTATGCACATGCTTCCAAGCTGGCCCGGACGTGTCGCTCTACTGCTTCAGGGTAGACAGCTTCGTCTATGCAGCATGGCCCAGGGCTGCTATGTACCAGAAGGCTCAGCAATGAGTGGTC
The DNA here is from genome assembly GCF_029931775.1 of Euleptes europaea. Taxonomy (NCBI): domain Eukaryota; kingdom Metazoa; phylum Chordata; class Lepidosauria; order Squamata; family Sphaerodactylidae; genus Euleptes; species Euleptes europaea. The sequence goes on from NC_079315.1 coordinate 68,830,303, forward strand.
ACAGAACAAGAGCCATACAGTCATGCTCCACCACCAGCCCATACAGGAGTACCTTCTCAATCTTGGTACAGTAGGGATGATGGTGGACATCGTGGCGCACTGGGTCCAGCACAGCCATGCCACCAAGGGTTAATCTTGTCATTAATTATGTCTGTGCTGTTACAATCAGCCTATTATATGGCTATGAAATTTTATTTTATGCAGAAATGCTGATGACTCTGTGTGTACATCTTGGCTGATCTATGACTGTAACAAAGGTAAAGCCAACACTCTACCATTTCTGGGTTGCCCATGTTGCATTTATTGCTAAAATATGGGTGTTCGGATGTTTACAGTAAAATTGATCATTTATTCATGTTTGTGTATTGAGTTGACTCAGTCATGGGCTGGGTCACCCAGTTTGCCTGGCCCAGTTTGCCTGGTCTACCTACTATGTACAGCACCCACTGGGGGATCCAAGGCCATGTCTGTCTGCTGCCATGGATGGTTCCAGACTACCGCTGCTTGGTAGCAATCAGATGGATAGCTGGAAAGTGCAACCAGCCACCAACCTGCATGAACCTGTGACCACCATCCCACCCCAGCCAGCCCATGGCTGGGCATCAGGGGATTGGCTCAGTGGGTGGGGACTCTGGCTCAGTATGGCTCGGGCTTAGGCTTTTACCCCAGGTAACTATGACTAGTGGCAACCCCTCGATAGCACAGAACTGTGCCAGCATCTGGCCTGGAGGTTTCTTCTGTGGCTTTTCAGGTGCATCCATGGCCCCTGGCTGGGACAAAGGTGTGGAAGGGGGACCAGTGCAGATATGTGTACTTGAAATGGCTTTGCTCTGTGCTGTAAATACTGGCTTGGGGTCCTGCTGTTGGGTGGTGTCCTGCTGCCTTAGCTACTCTGGGTCAGTGTGGTGTGGAAAATACTTGAGTTATGCCCCTTTAGTGGGGGGAAATAAGATCCACAGGGGTTTGATACTTCTCTGTGCCTTGATACTTCTCTGTGCCTGGTTCTCCCAAATTTTACTCTGTCAATGAGTTTATTTCTGCATGGTGTGCCCATTCCCTGAGTGTGTGAGCTACCACCATGGTGTGAGATACTAAGTCCCATGGTCATGCGGCCAACTGATGTAGCCCTGTACTGTGCAGCTTGGCAACTGACATGCCTACACATAAATGAGGTTTTGTATTAGCTGTCACTGGCTGTGGCAGGAAGGTTGGAGAGGCAATGGATGAGGGCTACAGCACCTGTCGGCTTCATGTGGGGGGTTGTGGCATTGCCACACCAGTGCTTGGCAACACTGAGGCAGTGCTGGGACACTGTACCAACGTATCTCCAGGTTACGGTCATGCATGTCAGAGATATGCCACCATAGTGGCTAGTCGGCACCCTGAGCACTTTCAACCTTCACCCTCCAAAGATTGTGCTGATAGTGGCACTCATGTCTTCAAAAAAAAGGTAGCAATTTCCAGTGATTCTCCCCTTTCACCACAGATCTCACTTTGCTCCAGATGTTGTTTCTGTGCTGACCTCCAGAAAAACTGGGTTTTTTTGGGGGGGTGGGGGTGGCAGACTTCCATGGAAATGCAGTGAAAGAGGAAGCAGGAAAAACTTCCTCCACAGAGCCCACAAATGGTAGGATGCATTTCGTTGTCTCTATCAATTCAAAGGTAATGAGAAACATAAGCTACAGATAAGTTATCTAATAAAGTTGTGCCCTTATGCAATTACAGTGCAATTATCTTGAGATTTCATTTTGAGCATGGGGGCAAGCTCCCCATGCTAGTACAAACTTTGAAAATAGAAGAGGAAACTATAAAGGTCTCCTAACACATCATCTCCCCTTAATGGTTCTTTTTTTAAAGTAACTTAGAAATCCATGATCCAGACAGAAATTTGGATGAGGTTCATTTCGGAAGCATTCTAAGCTTCTGTATGGTTTTATAAGTTACCTTGTATCTGGAGAAACCAATATCCATGTGTAAATAATCACTCATACCCTAAATACCATAGATCATGTTAACAGGAAGCATACATCTATAAAAACTTATCATTGCTTTTGAAAAATGTGTGCAGAGAGTGAAGAGGATGATTGTGTTTATATGAAAGCCCTTTTCACTTGAATTTCCATCCTTTTTGTTATGTCTGGTTTTGATTTCAGTCAGTGGCTTGTGGTTAAATCATGGCTGCTGCTTTGAAGCGGGTACACTGTGTGGGCATCACTTCAAGTGGTACATTTAACCCTGATTGCACCAAATCTATGCCATCAAAATGTGCCTTTTTCATTCCTTCCACGCATGCATTCAATTAATTCTACTGGGGATTTAAAAAACTGTTTATTCTGTGCTTGGCTGGTGCATTATTTGTCTACATATCGTGTTGTTTTATTTTATTATTATTATTACTTGATTTCTCCTGCCATCCAGGAGCCTAAATGCTGCAATAAGAGCTGAACAAATAATGTGACTGTTTTTGAAAAGCAGGAGGGAGGCAATCATTTTAGTTGCAAATGATGCTATAATAAATAATGGGATTCGTTTTGCTAAATCCTTTCCTAGAACCTGCAGAGTAAAATGGAACTTTTAAAATGGATTAGTATAAAGGGGCAATGTTTTTCATAGGATAGTGATTTGATTATCATATTTTCCCATAGACCTTCAAAACTAAAGCACCCCCCCCAAATAAAAAAAGTTTCTACCACCATCAACACAGTATTTGGCCAAAAGCAGGGTTTTTTTTCTTTTAGTGGATGTATTCAGAGTGGGAAATCATGTTAGCTGAGATGCAGAGATTAAAGAAGACAGGGCTGGAAAAAAAGTCTTCCTTTCCCCCTCCTCTGTACTTTACACCCTGCTTGCTGATCTGTTTCAACTTAGGAGGTGTGCAGAAACAGCTATGCATTCATATTATATATATGGGTCGCAAATTACACACACACACACACCCTTTCTTCTCCATAGAGTGGGCTTAAAGTGATTTACAAAAGCATGCTGAAAGGATACACTATAGGGTTGCCAGCTCTGGGTGGGGAAATACCTGGAGATTTGGGGTGGGTGGGGCCTGGGGAGGGATTTGGGGAGAGGAGGGACTTTAGCATGGTACGATGCTATAGAACCTACCCTCTAAAGTAGCCATTTTCTCCAGGGGAATTGATCTCTATTGCCTGGAGATCAACTGTAATAGTGGTGATAGTATGAGAAAGTATACATTATGTAGTAAGATGGTAGGAAGTAGTATAAATATCAATGCTGTATGCATATATGCAAAGCATTATCAATATATGTTGGAACTGGTTAGTGATTACAAAGAACTATATTCAGGCTAGGAAAGAGGAATCTTTGTGTGAAGATGAGGTAAGCTGAGAGAGGGGCCAAGAAGAAATGTGTAGCAGTTACTGTAATGAGTACTTCAAAGAGAATGAGCCAGTTAGGCAGATAACAAAGTTGAAAAGGATCCAGGTGCTGAGATCAGGTAAATGATGGAATTGACCAACTGTGGATTAAGAGGCATGTTGGGAATCAGATGCAACATGTTACATTATGAATTGTCAAAACAATGAAATGGCAAATTGATCAGGTATAAAACGTAATGTACAACTATTGTCTCCTTGCGTAGCTTTGAGGAAAGATCCTCCTGCATCAAGTTCTTTGCTCATGGCCATAAATAAAAAACTATTAGGACGTCCACTCCTGTCTGTAGTTTTATTGACCCTTGACTACACACAGGCAAAATGAACCTGTATCTGTAAAGTTTCAGATAATAGCAGGAGATCTCCAGACCCCACCTGGAAACCCTAATACACTACAGTAAACCACAAAATATCATGACTGCAATAAATACAGGTATAAAATCATCATACAATACCAGTCTACAAAAATAACAACAAAAAAAATGCAGCAGAAAACCTGAATGCAGGTTGAGAAAGAACAGTCCTGATTTCCACTGGCAGCCAAAGAAACCACCACAGTTCTAACCTCTCTTTCAGGGGAACATTGATAAGATGGTGTGAAAAGTCAAGATGGCAGACTGGGAAAGATAAAGCCTGCACTTTAAACTAAGCTCAAAAACATATAGTTTATGTAACAGAAATAGCTGTTGCAGATCCAGGTCGAAGGTACGGGGGACAAAAATTGCAAGACCACCATTGAGCTTAAACAATAACTTTATTAACAAGTAATTATATAAAATACTAATTATTAAAATTTTTTGGATTAGAACAGAATATGGAATGCAAACGGCCAACACAATAACAACTGTGATGACATAGGCATAGCATGAAGGACTGGATTCACACAACATCAGCCAACCCCAATGTGGCTTGATGTATATCCAATGAACCCAGCGCTCCCGCTGGGTTGGCCCCATCAGGCCAGTGGCAGGGACCTAGATCACCTGGGCGTATGCCTCTAGGTGTTACCTGTCCCCAAAAGGTGGCATCATGAATGACTTCCTTTGATATGCCACTAAGAAACCTTTGGGGGTGGCCCATGCCTTGTATGCCCAGGAGATACTATGCCTCCTGACCCTTCCGAATCCAGTCCAAATGCTTTCCGCTCGCATGAAAATGGGAGGGGAGGGTGGGACCAGCGAAGACGGCGCACTGGAGAGGGGCTCACAAACCCCTCCTTTCTTAAATGCTGGGAGCGGACCAGAGTGAAAACTTGCCTGTACCAGCTCCCAGCAGCAACCGGCTCAACTCCAAAGGGAAGGCAGCTTTGATTGGCCCGTTCAAACTCCAGGGGCTGTGCTGATTGGTGGAGGCAACCTGGCCAGCAGGTGTCCCACCATGTGCAGCAGCAGCCTCCTGGGCCATGTGACTTCCCACCCACGCAACAGAAAAACCTCCGGTTGCCTTTTTGACCCCCTCCCGGCCCGGGCTCTGCAACTCAGGCTCCAGGTAAGTTCTGGAACCTATTATTTGTATTCTGAACTGATGCTTCTGAGTTGTCTTAGCTGAGCATAGAAGGGCACCTAATCTCCACACGAGGTGGAGATGGAGAAAGGCATTTTGGCAGCAGTGTGACCAGTCTGTTCACTAGCAGAGCCAAGTCCAAAAGTATCCCAAGCTCTTTACATACTTTGCCAATGATAAAGACACCCTAACCATAGTCAATAGTGCAGTTGTCTCCAACGCATCAGCCTCTCTTACCAGTATCACTTCTCTCTTGTCTGAATTGGCTTTCATCTTGTTCTCTTTTGGCCACTTGACAACAGCATCTAGGTATCAACCCAGAATAATGAAAGGTGTTTCAGAAGACTAACCATGTAATCCTGAAGGGGTGGGAGAGCCGCACAGGAACTAGAAAGACCCCTATGCCGGGGTCCATGGCACAGGCGCTACAACAGGGTGATTTATGCCAGCCCTGGGGCACTGTGCAGCAGTGCAATCCTCCTTTACCCAAACTGGCTTCCTGGTGGCATATGTCCAGTGCGAGTGCTCTTGCCGGCATCCAGGGGGCATTCCCTGGGGAGGAGCTGCCTTTAGGCAGCTTCCTGACCCTTTCAGGCTGGAAAGGAGCAATTTTGCAGGCATCGAGATACACCTGCAAAATCGTGGCACAGCCCCGTGGAACTCTATGGGGAGTTACACGGGGTTTTTCTCCAAAAACACTTTTATATTTATTTTGTGGCTTGCTGTGCTGTCAGCAATCCGCTCTGGAGCTGCACCACCTCACCCCACAGCCTATATGCCTCCCCTTCAGGAATGGGCTGTCACAGTGCAATTCTGTGCAGAGTTTCTCCCTTCTAAGCCCACAGAAATAATGCACTTAGAGTGGAACAACTCTGCACATGATAGCTCTATAATCTAGCAAAACAGAAAGCTGACTGTCATCAGTCTCAAATCTCTGTATAAGTCCATTATCATTCATCAAAAGAAGAATGGCAAATAAACAATAGTCAGTAAAACAAATTTAAAATTACATTCAAATAACATCATAATATCATGCAATTAAAATATACACTAGCAACATGAATGGATAATGCTGGGTCTTCAACATATTAAATTAAAAGAGAAGTTTAAATAAATCAAAAGAAAGCCATACACATGCCCCAAAGTGTCCAAACAAATAGTAGACCTATGAAAACAAAAAATATTTTAGTTAAGGAAGTGCGCTAGCAGCAAAATCCAGATTTGGAATTTGAAATGAGGACCCTTTAGATTTGGAATTCAGAATTTAGAAAATCCAGAGTTTCCAAATATCTGGAACTCCACTAATGGCAATAGAAATAGACATTTTCCTCTTTCCAAAAAACAAAATGCACACACACACACAAAAGGCAAAACACTTAAAAAAAAAAGTTTCCCTGAGCCCCCGGACTATTTCCCAGTGCCTATGCCAACCTCAAAGAGTTGAGAAGATTCGGCAAGCCCAGAAAGCAAAAGGATCTTCACAAGGAGTTTTAATGCAATGCCCGAGCAACCCATTAGAATGCCAACTTACTTGCCTTATAGTCTTTGGAAAGCATAAAATACAAGCTAAGAGATCATCCAGGAACTCATGTTTTGGTGAGAAATGTCTCAGTAACAAAACATGACAATGATTTGTTTAACCTAAAGAGTTCTGGAATACTCTGAATTAGTGGATACAATTACTTTATACTCAGGACAGGAGAAGGTTGCCAGATGAAATGGATTTAGAAAGTGATCCTTGACAGTGTCCTAGAATCACTTCATCTGTATCAGAGTGGATAAACAGAGAAGAAAAATACAAAACAGGAAAGTGTCAAATTTCCTATTTTTACAAGGGTCCAGAATTTAAATGCAGGCGTCGTTAAATTCTGTGTTCACACTTAAATGCCTTACACTTGCAAAAGTTGTAAACTTGATACTCTCCCACTCATTTTTGCTTTTGCTATTTAGTGCTTTGACTTTACTTTTTCTTGCTTATCCACATAATTGTTTTTATTCCTTCAGAAAGGCCAACAAATACATACAGCCAGGAAGGACTTGGACATGATCAAAGAATTACGAAGGAAGTATTATAGGCTATTTCTCCTTAATGAGGCTTTTCAAATTAAGACATGCTTTTGCCTAAAATTTAAATCCGATGAAATGTAACAATTTCCAAAGTTCTTTTTTGAATGTTTTTACTAATGCAACAGTTAACTGCTTTGAAACTTCATTTTCTACACTTCTCTCTCTCGTTCTCTTTAATAAAGTTACATGAATCCAATATAAGTATGAAATGGAAGGTGTGAGCCTGTAAGGTCTGAGTCAGTTTTCAATGAAAGAAAATGAGTTTGCCCCATACTAGTAAAAGCCAGGTCTAAATCATAGGGTTTAAATACAATACCAATTATCCTCCACTAACCTTTGAGCCTCTATTTCATTCTTAACCTTTGCCAGCCATTGCTGTAAAGGCTTCTTGTCACTTAGGGATTTCTATTCCTTTAGCAGATTGCAAGTTCAAAGTCTTCTTTCAAAGTAAAAGAAAAAAAACTGCAGCACTGGGAATGCCTTTAAAGTTTGCAATGTCATTGCTTGCAAGTGGCAGTGTGACCTTGAAGCTTTTTACATTGCTGGGAAGATGCTTCCTTTGAAGATAGCCAAGAATGAGCTTCCTGGGATATTATTGGGGAGTTATCTCTCAAATTCAACAGCCCAACATTAGAAATAGAGTTCAACAGAGGCCCATTTGCCATATATTTACTGTCATGTGAGTGCAGCCCTATATGTATTTAAGATATGAATATGCATTTAAAATATGAATATAAATTAAAAAATTGTACTGAATGCAAGCAAGAAACATAAGAATGGCCGTTTCCGCACCAACCTTTTGAAACATTTAATGAGACGTTTTATTTATTCATGTTCACACTTTCCCCCCTCTGTTTGGGGGTAGAACTGTTTTGCAATCATTTAATCACTATGGTATCTGCAGACACTTGTAGGATGATGTTTTTCCTTTCTCTGTTTCTCAGATGACTTCCCCTGAGGTGCGGACAAGATTGAGCCACTATTCATTTCCCCACCCTTCTGTTGTCCACACCTACTGCGTAGCCCATGTACCCTCCCCTCTTCTTTCCCTCCAACGGCCATATTCTGTGCTTTTAATTTTTTTTTAAAAAAAATGTTGGAGCATTGGATGAGCCCCCCCTCCCTGTGCTTGAATTGTGCCGGGTCCTAATTTTTCCTGATATTTCAAAATATTTTCTTTCCTTTTCTTTTTAAAGGAATCAGGGTGTCAAGCGTGGCTACTTAAAGCCTGCAAAGAAGCAACCCTTTCTCCATCCAAGCCCCCCTTTTTTCTGTTGTGATGGACAAGGCTGTAAGGGAGACTTGCTTTTGTTCTGCTGACCCCCCCTCCCAAATGGCTGGAAATTATCAGGTGGCATGGGAAAGATGGCCAGGAGGGCATTTTGTGGGTGACTTTCACCTGTGATTTCTTAAATTTGCCATTCCCAGAAATGCTGTGAAAGATTCTTACTTTGAGAAAGTGGCATTAAAATAAGTATTATTATTCTACCGCTGAAAGATTAATTTCATGTATAGAAGCCGATTGCTCCCCTGATTTCATTGCAGCATTGCCTCCCATTCCCCCTTCCCAATTTTCCCTCCATTCTCCTCTTGCTAACCATTCTTAGTGCTTTTTAATTTTTTTTTAATGAACGCACTGGGCCTAGCAAAAGATTGCTGGAGCATTGCACTAACCATTCCCTTAGCTGCAGGAGAATGATTAGTGTTTCTTAGCAGCCTCATGTGGAGCTTCTTTGGTGCGCGCAGCCGCTGCCCATCACAGAGAGCCTCGTCAACCCCGCTCCAGCCTCCAGCAGTGTTTCGGCACCTCTATGACCCACGCACCGGCTCTGCAGCACCCACCATGCACAGTAGCAGTCAAGGTGCAAGACAAAACACATTAGTTTCCTCCTGAGATGGGGGGGGGGCTGGAGTTTCAAGGAAGGGTTACTTTAAAAGAAGGGAAAGCAGCCCAGTCAGATGGCAGCCATTCACTGCGCAACATCACGGCATCATTAGAGCACATGCAAAACAAAAAAAAAGGAGGGGAAGAGGGGGGAGCATTCTGCAATGTCACAAATGATGCCACGCTCCCCTGGAGCAGGAAAGTGTGGACAGGTTCTCAGGTAAAAGGAATGCCATGGTGAAAGGGTGACATGTGGACAGAAATTTTGATTGTGCTGCCAAACCTTGTAGATCCACCCCAAGGATAACATGCTGTAAGTACTTGGTGTGGAAACGGCCAATGTTTCCCAGAAAAGGGTATGGCCATTGGTTTTGCCTGAAAATGCCTGCCTAACCCTAAAGCCCTTCCATTTATTATATTTATTAAGGGGACACCTAAAATTGTAAAGTAAAGATGTCTGACGTGAATGTAAAAATATGTGACTGACAGAATGTATATATCATGGAAGTGCATTCATTAGCTTGCTGGGATTGGCTGTTGCCTGGATATTGAAGCACACTTCCTCTTATACCTATTCAGAATGAGTACAAGAAGAAACTTCATTTGCCCTCAATGACATTTTTCAACAGCCATATCTGATTGGCTCCATGGCATTATCACATTAACCATGATTGGCTGGGAACACACAGTGAATATGAAAGGTGATTGAAAAAATGGTTCCAACCTAACAGTACTCAGGGGCCACTAAAAGGTGTGAGAAAATGCAGAAGACCATTGAATGAAAACTTTTCTTGTAGAAAGCCCACGTTTGTGCTGAAGGCTGAACATACAGATTCAGTGCAGTTCAGTTTCTGATGATCTCTCAAGTTTATACATGCTGGAGGGAAGTAAATGATTCGGTTTTGATTGAGGTATGCATGAATGTTTATTTGGGTAATCACCAAGTCAAAAAGCAGATGGCTTTCCATCAGGCTTCTTGCTTGTTAAAATCTATTGCAACCTGACAGTATATCAGCAAACATCCTGTTGCAGTTTTCAACCTAGAATTTACATAGGTTTAGAACTGGATGAATAAAATCTATACAGCTGTTGCTGTCAGTTCGATGCTTACATTTAAAATCAGTGCTCAGCTGCTTAAGACTGCTTGCAGCCATTGTCAGCTGTGTCAAAAGGATTAGCACGCACCCAGACTTCTTAAATTCTATTGTAGTGAAAATACTGCAAGAATGTCAAAATAATGCACAAGGAGCAGGTGGAAAGGATGCTTTAGATGGCAGGACATACAAGAAATGCAAAATGGCACAGGACAAGCAGGGATGATAGAATGGCCCTGGGGAAACATGTACATCAAATCTTCCTGATCACTGGAAAATAAAACTCTGTGGGATATTTCTTTGATTGGAGACTGGGATGGGATGTATACAACTGCTGTATTCCATCAAGTTGCTTCTTACCCTATGAATCCGTGTCCTCCAGAACATCCTATCATTAACAGCCTTGCTCAGGTCTTGCGAACTGAGGGCCATGGCCTCCTTTATAAAGTCAATCCATCTCATGTTGGGTCTTCCTTTTTTCCTGCTGCCTTCCTCAGTTGTACTTTTTCAAATAATATGTTCTGAATTTTATAATATATTACATTCTTTATAGAATATGTGCTCAAATGAGGTTTGTTTCTCCAAACAGATTTTGTCAAATACAAGCCTTTCAAGGGGCAATTGCACACCCCCTTCACAGACTGCTGCTTGATCCTTTCCAGTTTGAAACCTGAAACCCAACTTTGAAATTGACCATGAGGAACAATGGTGTCTTTGAGCAGCAGGACATTAGCTGGTCAATCGCCCAAACAGGTCTGTTTTTCTTTTCACTGACTTTTCTGTAACCTCCTCATCACTGGCTTGGTTCAGACTGACTGTGGCCTTAGGCAACTACATGTCTGGAATTTCCTTTTCCAGCATGAAGCAACACAGCTTGAATTAATGTACAAGAGGCTGCTTCACAGCAGTGCCTTAATCCAAGGGTTTATTCAGCTGCATAGCTGTAGCCATGCTGATGTTCTCAGTTTGCATTCTGGGCGGTTTTCTAACTGTACTTCTGAGTTTTTAGTGATTTTTTGAAAGAATTGTTTTACAGCAGTGGTTTGTATTTGTCATCATATGTTACAGGGCTTCAGGTACCAATTGGATGGCAAAGAGTCTGTTAAGGAAAATTATATGAAATAAACATCATACACTGATTAGGTACCAGACCATTTTTACAATTATTCTACATATGCCAGAGAAATGTATTTATTTGGTACATTTAGTTGACTGAGACAGTGTGACCTGCTTTGAGTCCCCAGAGTAAGGTTGGGCATAAATATTTTAATAAATATACTTAATAAATATGTATTTATTGAATGTAAGTATATGCTCCAGTTCCTGCAGATCATAAAAGCAAATAGCCCAAACATAAGAGATTATAAATTCATTTTAGCTTGTAAACTGTACAGTACATTCGTATAAATAATTCTTCCTGAATGCAGTGTATCCTGATGGGAACATCCCACCCAACTGAAACATCAGACATTCAAGCAATGCTTATAGGATGCTGACATTCTGGAGTTCACTCTTCAGTAGCCCTGCCCCACTGACATGTATCTGACATTGATGTTTCAGGGATCGTGTTTACTTAATTAAAAAATATGGCAATCTTCTGCTATGTTACAGAGTTTGGGGAACAGGTTACTTTGGGGATTAGGGATGTCAGATGCCCCTAATATCAAGTGTCATTGCTTTCTTTCAATTTGGGGAAGGAAATCCCATTACTTATTATAAATAGCACCTTCATTTCAGAACTTGATAATTCCAGTGTGTTATTTCTGAAATCTTTCTTTGGCAATCAAATCCAAACCAAGGTACCGTAGTTTAAAGGACCTTCCTACTGGTACGTACTAGTACTAGCTGTAGGCTATTTGCAATAAGAACATAAGAAGAGCACGAGCTCTGCCGGATCACACTAGTGGTCCATCTAGTCCAGCATCCTATTTTATCCAGTGGTCAGCTAGTTGCCTTGGAAGGCAAACAAACTGGGAATGCAGGGCAAGACCTTCCCCTAGTGTTGCCTCTTAGCACTGGCATTCACAGCGTTTACTAATTCTGGAAGCGGAAGTTGTCACAATCCCACCCTGGGTCTCTGTGTTATCACATATGTGTTGTGTGTTTCCATGCATGCAAAAGTGTGTTTCCTCTTTGTTGCCACTACCCCAAGATATCAAACCCAGCCTCTCAAGTGACCAGCAGCCTAGTACCCTGGTAATACAAATTACCAAAAGTGGAGTGGTACCTAAAGCACATGCATCCAGAAAAAAATGCCACTATGCTACTGAATGTGACAAATTATATAATTTCAAAAAGGTGATTTATAATTCTACATATATACTTATGATATTGAAAATTCATATGTCCAGACAATGCACACTGTACAAATCATCATATAGACTTATAATATTAAAATACTTATGCCCAAACAATACAAACTATACAACATTTTGTGATTTTATCCTTGTTTCTCATCAGCTTCATCAGAAGTCTGTTGCTTTTTCTCTTGCTATTTACAGGAGAATCTTGACCGCTTCTTCTAGTCTCTCTGACCCTGGTAAGTCTGCCTTTGAGCAAGTACACAAGGCAGAGCTTCCAATTACTTTAGCTTCCCTTGTGTGTACATGTCCTTAGCGTGTAACAGCGGTCTTCAGCATGTGGGTAGGATTTGCGTCAGTCTGCTTTCTTAAACAGGAAAGTAGCTTTTTTACTGAAGGTTAAACTAGAACACATACATGGAAAATAGATATCATATTTAGGAGATAACAGATCTAAGGAAAGTCAATGAAACATAAGTCTAGCTAAGTAATCTTACATGGAGCAAACCCACCCCAGCCTCCATACTGCCCCTTTGGAAGAGGAGGATGGGTCCCACCAGTCACAGCATCTGGGAAAAGTGTTTGGACCCAGAATAAAGGAAGATTCCACCTTTTAAAACTTCTGTCTGCTTTGAGAAAATCTCCCCCCTCCCCATCCAGAGCTAGAAATCCTGCCCTCATGGGAGATACTCTAAGCTCTGCCAATGAAGTCCTTTGGCACGTCACCCTTGTCTTTCTTCTCTGGTCAGGTTTTTATGATACCCATTTATCTCCTCCTTTGATAGGTAGGCAAAAAGGCTTTTCCTGATGAAACCCAGTTCCTGTTTCCTGATTTTCCCTCTCTTGGGAAAATAAACAATTGCCAAGGTTTCAGGGTCCCCAATCATAACAGAAGTTACTTTCCATTTTCATGGCTAGTAGCTATTGATAGACATCCATCATTGATCTGTCTAATCCCCTTTTGAAGCATCTGTGCTAGTGAGCATCATCATGTCCACTGGCAGTGAATTCCACAATGCAATTACTAATTGAGTAAAGAAGTACTTTGTTTGGTTCCTCTATTGCCCTGACCTGGATGGCCCAGGCGAGCCTGATCTCGTCAGATCTCAGAAGCTAAGCAGGGTTGGCCCTGGTTAGTACTTGGATGGGAGACCACCAAGGAATACCAGGGTTGCTGTGCAGAGGAAGGCACTGGCAAATCACCTCTGTTAGTCTCTTGCCATGAAAAACCCAAAAGGGGTCGCCATAAGTCGGCTGCGACTTGACAGCACTTTACGCACACACACATTGCAATTGGTGCTGGATCAGTGCTATGTTCTTTTATTTATACATTTAAAGACTGATTAAAATATAGTTGCTAAATTTTAAAAAAGTTTTCATTATATTGAAATGATCACAGTTTGAGACTTGGAACTATGCTTCCAGGATGAAGATGGGGTGCAGTTGCCCTAAGTGTGCTTTGAGTTGTTCCTCATAGAGCAATTGTTTCATGAGTAGAAGCATCAGAGTAAGAATTTTTTCTTACTTTCCATATCCGTTATGAAGGTTTCAAGGATGCATAATTTAATTTAGTTTATTTATAGATCACCTCTCAACTAAAAAGTTCCCAAGTTTGTTTACAACATAGTATATACAATAAAATCAGTAAAAAGCCAATAAAATACAAGTACATTAAATAGAATAAAAACAAATAGTTTCCCAATAGTGTTTCCTCTTGCTGCATAATTTCTTATTGATATTACTTAAAGGTCCTTTGGAAAAAGCAGGTCTGGAAGGCCTTTAGATAAACAGTGCCTGAGGGAGGGAGTTCCAAAATCAGGGAGGAACAATTGAAAAAGCTCTCCCTTGGGTTCCTACCAGCTTCTAAGGATAGTTCCTGAAGAAAGACCCCCTGGACTACACTGGTGCATACAAATGGAGACAGTCCTTCAGGTACTCTGCCTTTCAACTATGTGGAGCATGTTACACACAAGGCATGTGTGATTGTTGCCAAATCAGTTTTTCCAGAAAAGGTCACAGGTGGCAAGCCAGTCTCAGTTAGTAAGAGGCATTCTCTGGCAGCTGAATCTGTGAGTACCCCCAATTTGTTACATGACTTTTTAAAAACCTGGATATAACCAGTTCATCCTTACCTAGTTGCTCCTTCTGTATATTCTGCATTATAAAGAACAAGTGGCAAATAGTAAATGCACACACCCTTTCCAAGGGACTTGCAGCCATTTCACTCATACATGGAGAAGAGGATAACAATCACAATTTCATCCTGAGCATCAAGAAACCATCAAGGTCTAACTTTCAAATCTAGCCATATTAGTTACAAAATTCAATAACATCCCTAACTACCGGTATATGACCAACATGTTTGCAAAACATGTGGTTATCATATTTATATTTTCTATGTTAGCTCTCCGTGAATGCAAGATGAAATAAATGTTTAATACTTTGAAAGTTGTACCAGAGAACAAACTGTTGTATGAAAAATAATACTCTAAAATAGTTCTCTCTTCATTCCTGATTGGAATCTGTTCTTCCTCACCTTCTGGCATTGTAAAGAAATATATTTCTCCAGATACAAAGTGCCTTTTCCTCAGAAATAAACTTGCCCTGAGAATGTCTCTGAAACCTTGCATTATAAGAGGCACAAGAGTGCTACAATTATCTACACACAAAAATGGCCACTCTATTAAGATTAATTAAATATTTATATCCAGCTTTTCTCCTGCACTGGATACTCAAAGAGGCTTACAAAATGAAATGCACAGAAAAATACAATTTAAACAAAAATGTACAACCCAACAGGCCCAGAGTATAATTGTCAAGCAAGTGATGAGTGATGAGGACATGTCAGGCAGGGGTTGGTTCCTCTGGTATGGCTCTAACAAGGCCACATACTACAAGCCAAGAGATTGTACTTCTAGCCAAGTCAAAACTTCAAATACCAGCAAAATGGGGAGGAAGCAGCTGCTTAGCCCAGGACTTATTCTGCTGCTCCAGATGTTCCTAATCCCCCCTCCCAACTTTGATGTTGGCACCTTTATGAAACACACAACTATTTGTGCATTAAGTATATGCTTCCAAGTATTTACTACAATAAAATTGAACATGCATTGTGTGGGAGAGCCATGATTATATCTTTCATTTTGATTTCTTGCCTAAAAACATTCATATGGGTTCCTGAATTTGATCAGAGTAGTGGCGATAGAAGAGAAGATATTTGTCCAATTTTCCAGTTTTCCCTGTACCATTTTCCTTATCTGAATGCCACGTACCATGGAGCCCTGGGAAAAAATACTGGTACATGTAGGCAAAATGCAGGGAGAAATTCAGGTACATGTAGGAAAAACACCACAGTTGGTAAATGTTAGAGCACAGCTGAAATCCAGTTTGGGGCCTTCCACCACTGCATTTAATTTTTTTAAAAATAAAAATGTCAGGGGATATGATCATGGATATCCAGCATAACATGTAATCTGGCCTTCAGATAATATAAGTACTAATTGTCCACTATTCATATTCCCCGGTTCCTTCAGCTAATAATTTTTGACAATCTTGATGATAAGGGGAAAATTGAATGTAATGAAATTTACTAATAACACAACAAAGGTTAATGAAAAAGCAAAAAAGTAGATTTCCAGTTAATATAGTAAAAAAGATGCTTTTCCTGTTGTGTACTTTTTGCTCTTCCCCTATTCTTCTCAATGTTCTGCCTGCATAGCAAATAATATTGATTTTAAACAACAAAATGTTCACCTTTATAAGCTCAATATAAAATGTTAGTCTTTAATATTGTGGTATACAGCCGAAATATGAATAGCAGTTTGCAGGAGAAAAGACTGCATAATTGATTTTAAGAAGCAGCTTTTATACTGCATAAGAATCTCTCACTCTGAGAATACGCCAATATCTAAATAATACATTGTACAGAAATAGAGAGCGCTACTCAAGGCAGCGTTGCCAAATTATTTATCTTTCGTTAAAAAAAAGAAAAGTGCACACAATTATCTCCCGCTACACAAGCACATTTGTTGAAAGTTGGCGAGCAGCTCTGCAATAATAATCTTCTTTAAAAAAATTCTGCCCACAACCAAGTTGAATGTAACTAGCGGTTATTAAGTAAATGGCAGGGAAGGGAATACTCGGCCCAGCCAATATTCTACTATACACTATTAAAAATGCTTGTACTTCCCTCCCTATCAGCGCCCAACTGTTTCTCACAAAGGCCTAGGAACATTTTGCTTTGCAAGAGCTGTACCGTTAGAGTGAAATCAGTGTTATTATGCTATGGTTCCTGTGACTTAACCAATATGCAGTGCTAGTGTACAACCTCCATGTAAACAAGTCATCACTGAACTGCTTTTGTACGTGAAAGAAACACAATGTCTCGCAATTAACTTGCATTGTACCTTTCTTCTTGGAAATTGTGAAGGTTTAAATATGTGTGTGTGTTTTTGTGTGTGCGTGTGTGTTCCAGAAATTCCGCCAGATTTTATATACTGACCTAGCTTACTGCTCTTTACATTTTCTCATGTTGAAGCTAATGTCCCCATCTAATGGTGCAACCCCATGCAGAGTTACTCCAGTCTAACCCATTGATTTCAATTGACTTAGACTGGCATAACTGCATAGGATTGCACTGTAAATCACCCATTTACCGCCTGTTGGATCTTTACATTGTGAAATCAGATGTTTTGCCATTAAGGAGGCCTAAAGTATCCACTCATTTTCATTATAGATTTTACATACTGGTAATACTCATATACTCATATCATGGTTTTATATGTGAAAGTGTACTTGGTACTCAGCAATATCTTTTGGGCATATCCCCCAAGGCCTATTGTGAAATAGCATTCCTGTAGTATTTGCTAACCTTATTTTGAGTTTCAAAGACATCCAATAAAGCCAATGGAGAACTTTCTGTTGAATTAACTGTAAATCAAGATCCAACATGGGAATGACTGCTAAAGTCTTTTGACAAAATCAGACTTCTCCAACTTATCTTCCATAATTCTCTGATGAGGTAGATCTCATAGCATTTGAGCTCATTCAGCATTTCAGCATCTTCTTTCAAATAAATGTCACTCCATGTTCTCCCAAGATATGTAAAATTTATGATTGAGCCTAGTATATTGTCTATATTAAAAATGCTGTCTATAGCCACACTAAAAAACAGTAGATAAGGCAAAGCAAATAAAGAGTTTCTCATGGGTTGGACCCAGTCAGCTTTGCCATTCAGTGTCACCTAATTCCCTTCCTTACTACAGCCATGTGGTTTTTGTCCATGAAGATCCCATGATCCCTAGCATAGCCTTTTGAGTGGCCAAAGAAGATCCCCTCCTGTCTTTTATAGCACCATAATAGCTGGCTCCATCCAACCCCACACTTTTTCTGTGCATAGTAAGGTAAAAGCTGAACAGGTTGAAAATAACGTTCATCCTGCAACTGATAAGCTTAGTGGAAGCTGTATAGTGTTAAACAGAGTCACACCTTCTAAGCCCATAGACTTCAATGGACTTAGAAGAGTGTAATTCTGCTTTGGATGGCACTAGTAGTTTACTTTCATATTCATACCAAAGTAAACTCTGGATGAAGGAATTATAGTTTTCATAGGGCAGTGCTTGATGGCTTATTAACCGCTTGTTTCTAAGTAATATTCATACAACTACCCCAGTGAAAAGGGAAAAGGCTGAATACAAATCATACCAGGCCCAGAAAATCCAGTTGACAGCACACAGTGTATGTGCAGGAATAAACTCCAAATCAAATTTTGCATTTCAAGAACACCTAAAACCTTTTGTTCTCAGCTCAATTATTATTCACAAATCAGAACAGCGCCATGGAGGAGTATTCTGTGTTCTTCCTACACCTACAAAGTCCATAATTAAAAATATAGTCATCAAAGGAATCAGTACAAAGTGTTAGTGCACAAGAGTTTCATTTTCTTTGCTGTGATAGTTCCAGTAACATATGTTCTATGGCTATAAATATCTAAAAAGCTAGAAATGCTTTCAGATACATTTAAAGAATGAACAGTTGCTCTTTTATTGTTTCTTCCAGTGGGCAGGGCATGCAGAGGATAAATTTTCTTTGCTTTGGAAGAATGGTGACACAAATTTCCAAGTTGGGCAAGTCGAGCTTTGTTTCAAGACCTCTTTCTTTGTATGTTTCAAAGCAAGGACAAGGGAGACACTCAAATCATGTGATTCTCCATCTGTGGTGCAAGGAATAACAGTAGTGGCATTCACTATTGTGATGTTGACATAACTCAACAGACAACTGTTTCTTTAAGACTGCTGAGAACATTATTACTTCCATAGAAGAAAGCTTTATTTAAAAAACAAAAACAAAACAAAAAACCTCCCAGAGGAAACCTAACTGGATATAGCTTTGATTGTAGCTTTGACAAGGCAAAGCAGCAACTAATGACTGTGAAGATGTTTTAACACTATGCAGACTGCTGAGCTGAGTTTAAGCCTCTCCTTTTGTCTTATTGGGTACCCCTTTCACTAAATAAATGACATTTGATTTAACTAGGAGAAATTATATGTACACAAAAAATAGTGTTCAGTGGTGAGTTTTCATCGAAATTTGTTGCAGTCCAGTCACAGTTCATCATAGCCCCTTTATTATTCTTTGTATTCTAAATTATTGCATGAAAAAGACTTGATATTTACTATGATCTGACCTAGACTTTGATTAATTAATTGAAAGCAGTATTCAAGAATGTGCTAAATGTCAAACATAGCATGGGTGCATATTCAAATGAAAAGTAAACCACATAAATGATATATCATGTTTTAATGATTTTGTAATGAAGTAAGAATATAAGAGGTATCCTGCTGGATCAGACCAGGGGTGCATCTGGTCCAACATTCTTTTTCACACAGTGGCTAAACGTTTGGCTTGGAGCCATCACCCCCAAAAAATTAGAGTCCAAGAGCCCCTGATGCTGCCTGCTAGCAATAGTATTCAGAGATAAACTGCCTCTGAATGTGGAGATTCCCTTTAGTCACCATAGCTAGTTGACATTGACCGGTTTATGCTCCATGGATCTGTCTAATTCCCCTTTAAAGCCATCTATATTCATGACCATCACTATGTCCTCTGGCAGTAAATCCCACAATGCAATTACTTAGTGAGTAAAGACATATTTCTTTTTGTCTACTGTGAATCTATTGCCCACCAATGTGACTGAGTGCCCACCAAGTTCTAATATTATGGGAAGCGACAAAAAGTTCTTCCTGTCCACTTTCTCCAACCCATGCACAATTTAATGAACTTCTATCAAGTCCCCCTTTTTCCTAAATTGAAAAACCCCAGACTCATCAAAATAACATTTTAGGTAAGATTTTTTTTAAAATAAAATGAGTAATCAAGTTTAAAAAAAGGGGGGGGGACAAAAGCTGAAGGAGAGGGCATCCTGTAGAATAGGGTTGCCAGGTCCCTCTTTGCTACTGGCGGGAGATTTTTGGGGCGGAGACTGTGGAGGGCAGGGTTTGGGGAGGGACTTCAATTTCATAGAGTCCAATTGCTAAATCGGCCATTTTCTCTAGGTGAACTGATTTCAATCAGGTGGAGATCAGTTGTAATAGCAGGAGATCTCCAGCTAGTACCTGGAGGTTAGTAACCCTGCTGTAGAAAAGAAGGCTGATCTCCCTAAAAACCTTTAAAATGTTACTGTTTAGAAGTGTTAATTTATAGGTGAAACTGTGTTAGATGTAGTGTAGAAAGTATTTCTATTTTTTAAAAAATAACATTGATATTTACTGTTCAATACTTTTCTAACCAACAGGAAAAAGTTTTTGTTTATTATTTCACCTGAAAGTATATGTGTAGAGAACTAGTCTGCAAAGCTTCTTTAACCAGTGCTTTACTAAATTACCAATGATTCTCTTTAAGAAGATGTTGACTTCCATAGTAAGGAGAGAAAGACCTTTTTACTAACTAAGCATCCAAAGGTATTGATTACATTGCAGCAAGAGTGGAAGCTATATGTAAACTTATTATTCTGAGAAAGTGTGTGTTAAATTAAGTTGACAATCCTGCAACTTGGGAAATAATAAGATTCCCCACAAATAATCTTATACCATTAGGTAGATGTCATACAACCCATGAGAGTCTAGCCACCAAAGGAAAAAAAAATGGCATGAGCATGAGGAAGATGTGTAAGACTAAAAATTGTAGCCACACATCCATACAAGGCAAATCTTCTTAATAGTCAATTTAAAATGTTTGTAAGTGTCCATAATAGAGGATATTTAAATAACTAACATCTTATCCCCAACCTGGGAGGGTGAAAGTTGTTAGGAGGCATGGAAGAACCCAATCCTCTGTGCCACTTTCTCCACCGTGACTGGCACGGATGCCGGCATTGGGGTGTGGACACTGGCCTCCCAGCGCTGCCATGGCAGAGTGGTCCTGGGACACCGGCTCAGCCTCCATGCGCCGTCATCCCATGGGGTGTTCTGGGGGAGTTCTGGGGGGGGGGCTGAGCCTCCTTTAAGTGGCTTCTTGGCCCCCTTTCAGGCCAGGAACGCCCCCTTTGCCCTTACTTGCATTTATGCCACCTTTTAGGTGGTGTAGCCCCGCTATGGAGCGGTTCAATGGGTCTTGCAAGTAACGGCAGCTTTCAGCCTTCAGGGGGACTGAATCCTCCTTTGGAGGCAGCACCACTGCACTGCCTCCAGCCACCAGTGCAGCCCTTCCCCTCAGCAATGGGCTGTCCATCTATAGGTTCACATTTCTACTTTATTGCTCATTGACAAAGTCTTAAGCATTCATAGTATAAGAAACAGAGGGACAAAGAAATAAACCATTTTTACAATTTTGGAATTAACACAATTAGTAAAAAACTATATCCATTTGTGATACAGGGTAAACTGAAGTATCCTAGGGTAAGAATGTGATGTTTGATTTTGGAGAGGGGAAAATGAGGAACTGAGGCAAATAGTGGTAACAAGGCAGGAAGTCCTAGAACATCTAGACAAACTGCAAACTAACAAGTCACAGGGACCAGACGGTATTCATCCTAGAGTTCTTCAAGAACTCAAATGGGAAATTGCTGAACTTCTAACAAAGATATGTAATATGTCCCTTCGATCAGCCTCTGTACCAGAGGACTGGAGAATAGCCAATGTAACACCCATTTATAAAAAAAGGTTCCAGGGGGGACCCAGGAAATTACAGGCTAGTTAGCTTAACGTCTGTTCCAGGTAAATTAGTGGAAGGCATTATTAAAGATAGAATTGTCAAGCATATAGAAGGGAAAGGTCTGCTGGGCAAAATCCAACATGGCTTCTGTAAGGGTAGGTCCTATTTCACTAACCTATTAGAGTTTTTTGAAAGTGTCAATAAGCATGTGAACAGGAATGAGCCTGTGGATATTGTGTATTTGGATTTCCAAAAAGCTTTTGACAAAGTCCCCCACCAAAGACTGCTAAGTAAACTTCATAGTCAAGGGATAAAAGGACAAGTCCTCGTATGGATTGAGAGCTGGCTGAAAAATAGGAAGCAGAGAGTAGGAATCAATGGTCAGTTCTCACAATGGCGGGATGTGAGCAGTGGGGTGCCTCAGGGATCTGTGTTGGGACCGGTGCTTTTCAACCTGTTCGTCAATGACCTGGAGTTGAAGTTAAACAGTGTAGTAGCCAAGTTTGCAGATGACACCAAATTATTTAGGGTGGTTAACAAAATTGCTGTGAAGAGCTCCAGAAGGATCTCTGCATACTGGAAGAATGGACATTAAAATGGCAAATGAGATTCAATGTGAGTAAGTGTAAAGTGATGCATATTGGGGCAAAAAATCCCAACTTCACATATAAACTGATGGGATCTGTGCCGACAGTGACAGACCAAGAAAGGGATCTTGGGGTGGTAGTGGATAGCTCAATGAAGATGTCAACCCAGTGTGTGGCTGCTGTAAAAAAGGCAAATTCCATGCTGGCCATAATTAGACGAGGAATACAGAATAAAAGTGCTGATATCATACTGCCCTTGTACAAATCTATGGTGAGACCACACTTGGAATACTGTGTACAGTTCTGGTCACCACACCTAAAAAAGGATATTACAGAGCTTGAGAAGGTGCAGAAAAGAGCAACCAAAATGATTAGGGGACTAGAGCAACTGTCCTACGGGGAGCTGTTAAGATGCTTAGGGCTGTTTAGCTTGGAAAGAAGGCGGCTGAGGGGAGACATGATAGAGGTCTATAAAATTATGCATGGTTTGGAGAGAGTGGACAGGGAGAAGTTTTTCTCCCTCGCCCATAATACTAGAACACAGGGTCATCTGCTAAAGCTGGAGGGTGAGAGATTCAAAACAGATAAAAGGAAGTATTTTTTCACACAACGCATAGTTAAATTGTGGAACTCCCTGCCCCAGGATGTGGTGATGGCTGCCAGGGGAGTGGACATATTCATGGAGGAGAGGGGTATTCATGGCTATTAGTTAGAATGGATATTAGTCATGCTGCATACCTATTCTCTCTAGTATCAGAGGAGCATGCCTATTATTTTGGGTGCGGTGGAACACAGGCAGGATGAAATTAATTTCTTGAAATTAATTAATTAATTTCTTGAAATTAATCACCAGATCCTCAGAGATGAAGTCTGAGCCTTTTAATGTAAAATGTAAGTCTCCAACACTTATATCTTATTTTATTTTATCTTATTTTAATGAAAATTTCTTGTTTGAAAAGAATCATGCATATGTGAATGAAATTGTACTTGCAATAATTTAAAGAGGGTTTTAGTATACATCTTGGCGCTGTTCTGTGCACATTACTTTGAGGCACCAGCCCAACCACTAAAGCCATCTTGTTGAAAACACAAAAGGAACTTTTCATCTAGTTCTTTCAGTGAACAAATTGAAATGCCTCACACAAATAAACCAACAGAATTCACAGCAGTTGAGTTTTTCTTTTTAATATGAACCATTCGAAGAGGTTCTTGTCAAAACAGAATTGAGAGGTATCTCTTTTCCGTAACTGCCATCTAACATGAATGAAAGGTCCCTTTCATAGTTATTTATCTTATAAGGCAGAGAAAAAATCAACAGTCTGCTTCATTGCCTCAGGGTTTATTTGAATGTGGGTGAGTGTTATATTCCAAATGACATCAAATGAAAACTATAGATATCCAATACACTTAGAATTATAAGGCCATTTCATATAGCACATTTTCCTATACATGAAGAACCTGGAGCCATTCTCCTCAGGTGCATGCCTGCAAATGCTTGAAGGAAAGTCCATGATGGGGTCCCCAACTTTTTTGACCCTGTGGGCACCTTTGCAATTCTGACATAGGGTGGTGGGCACAACTACAAAATGGCTGCTGCAGAGCCAACCACACATAGGAAGCCCAAGTGTGGGAGAGAACAGGAGTCATTTAAAAATACACTGGGAAAGACAAGTGAGAGAGAATAAAACCAATCCTGTAGGGGCGACTTCAACAGAATCAACATTGTTATAATCTGCACAGCCAATCAGATCTCCAGTGGCCAATCAGGAGCCCCGCTGGTCAAGAGCCCCACCTGGCCTCACCCACTTTCTAAAAATACTTGGCGGGCACCAGGAAATATGTTGATGGGTGCCATGTTACCTATGGGCACCCCATTGGGGACCCCTAGTCTATGAGAACTGGCCTATGCAGTCAGAGAGCTTTTGTCACAACCACTGTAATTACAGGAATTGTTTTGAAGTAATGGCATACAGTGTGGTTACTTCTGACTTTTCCTCATGTGACCATGCCAGGTATAACTATCAATAGCTCCAGGCCACTTATCTGTAGGAAGCAAGGTATTGTAAAAGATAGACCATGAACTCACATGAAGCTGCCTTATATGGAATCAGACAATTGGTCCATCAAGGACATTATTGTTTTCTCAGATTTGCATTGCCTTTCCAGAATTTCCGGTAGAGGGCTTTTTTTACCTCACATTCTACTTGATCCTTTTAGCTGAAGATACTGGAGATTAAACCTGGGACCTTCTACATGAAAAGCAGAGGCTCTTCCACTGAGCCTCAGCCCTACAGTCATATGGTTGGAAGGCAGCTGACAACTATTCACCTTTTCCCCTTTTAAAAACATTATTCATATAAACACTCCCCAGCAGAAGCCTGTTCCATTTTTTCTTAAAGACCTTTGTCGCTGAATTATTCAAAATCATATGGCATCCTAAAGATATCTTAATTAACATGGAGCTACCAATGTTTACACATTCTTCAACATTTCAGCTGTTGGTCATATTAATACCCATCCTTTCTCTGAGGGAAGAAAGCAATTTTTAAGAAGTGCTAAGGGTTGCCAACCTCCAGGTGAGATACAATAAGTGAAAACACCTGTGCCAGAGTTAATGTAATTGGAGAAAATGGCAGCACGGGGGCTCAAAAAGAACGAATCACACTGGAATGTAGCAAATAGATTATAATGGTATAAAGGCATTAACCTCATGCCAGTAACCAAGAAACATAAACATCATATGCATCATAGCAACAGTTACAAAATAATGATAAAACAATGCCCATAGATAGCAAAAGAACAAAGAACCAAAAAATGAATGAAAACGCCCAGGTCGGGAGACTCCCGCCCGGGAGAATAAAAGTTCAATAGTCCATGAATCAAAGCAAGGTCCAAAAAGAAGGTGAGATAGGAGTCTTAAAGAGAACATGTCCTTATAGTGATCTGATTTGATTTATATAAAGCAAGAAAGATCAAACTCATTGTTAAGTCCGTTAGGTGTAAGGGTTTGAATCCCGCGTGGATGAGGCGGGATTCTTGTTGGAGTAGAATCTTCTTAGCATCTTGAATGTGGAAAGGTTTCGTTTTAAACTGCCAGAGAACAAAAAACAATATGTCAGTGTCTGAATGATGTAGATTAATATAGTGTTGGACGAGAGGTGCCTCTAAATTTTTTGCGCCTATGTGCTCCCTGTGTTGCCGATCCTAAGGCGAACGGGGCAGGATGAACAGCCAATGTACATAAGCCGGCACGGGCAGAGGACCGCGTAAACGGACATGGCCGTGCCACAATTACTGAACTGTTGGAGAGAGTAAGAAAATTTAGATGTAGTTGAGTGTACATCTTTAATTGGAAGGCTGAAGGGACACATAGAACAATGGGCATGAGGAAGACTCTCTTTATCAGGGATGTTCTCATAAAAACTGACACTTTACAACCACAAGACACTCCTTGTGTCAAAGGCCATCATAAATATGGCCATTGTTCTATGTGTCCCTTCAGCCTTCCAATTAAAGATGTACACTCAACTACATCTAAATTTCTTGGTTACTGGCATGAGGTTAATGCCTTTATACCATTATAATTTATTTGCTACATTCCAGTGTGATTCATTCTTTTTGAGCCCCTGTGCCGCCAACCTCCAGGTGAGGCCTTGAGATTTCCCAGACTAAAGAGATCAGTTCCCCTGGAGAAAAATCGCTGCTTTGGAGGTTGTTGAGGTCCCTCCCCTTCCAAATCTCACCCTGCCTAGGCTCCACCCCAAAAATCTATAGGAATTTCCCCATCCAGGATTGTCAACCTTAGAAGTACTTCAAGAACTAGCACCAGAACTAGTTTTCCAAGTCTAAACAGATTTGGGCCTGGTTCATGAGTTTTGATGGACTTTTTGGGAACTGCCTAGAGTTTCCTTAAAGGAAAGGGTGTTGGTTAAATATATTTAATATTTACTTATTATTAGGTAGCACTTGTTCAAAAGCATTTGCAGCTGGTCTTCATCATAGTAGAATGGATCTGTAGCAAACTCCAGAATCTTTTTTCCAAGCACCATGCCACTGGCCTCATGTAATGGTCTCCTTACATTTTTGAAATGTATAAACCAATACTCAGCCAACATTTTACCAGGAAAACAAACTAAGAGCTTGAATCTATTGTTCTTTATATAAATCTCTACCCAGCTTTTCATTACTCCTCTACACAAGAATTGCAGGTGTTTCCAAGAGGAGTGTGATTTTCTTATACTCTCTTTAAATGTGCAACAACAGGCCACAGAGTGACTATAAAAATGGCATGTTTTTATGACATAAATCAGATTGCTGTGTGCCTTTTGAGCCCAAGTACGTGTTTCTCATTATGCTGAAGGGCTACTGATTTCTATCAATTTAAACAGAATACTCTTGCTGCAGAAAACCTATGTAAAACGTATTGTTGATCTGGGAGAAACTTATTTACAGGAGATATGACATAAAACAGAAAGCAAACCTTCTACCCTGATTCCTTGATAATGGGCTGCTGTGCTGTGTGCCAGAAATGTAGTTTCTCCATGTGGGATAGGTGCTGAATGAAATAGGGCTGTTGAATTTAAAAAAAATTCGGTATAGTTCGGATTCGGATGAATTTGGCCCGTTTAGATTCGGGATATGCCGAAGTCCGAACTCCCCCGCTTCGGGTCCGTGCAATTCGGCGGGAATTCAAAGTTCGGGAAAAAAATTCGGCCGAATAAAGCCATTAAAAACACAACCGTGCCTTTCCGCGGCTCTGGGGGGGCATGTTTGGGGGTATAGGTCCCAAACTTTCAGAGGAGCTTCAAAGGACTCTTCTTGACAGACCCCCCAAGTTTTGTAAAGATTGGGTCAGGGGGGGCTGAGATATGGGCCCCGAAAGGGGTCCCCCACCCTTAATGTGCATCTCTGGGCAGAGCTTGCCGCCCATGCACAAAGCTCCCAGCCCCGACAAACAGCTGATGAGAGCAAGGGCGGGGCAGGTACTAAGAACTTTGCAAAGCAACACAGCTGCAAAGCAACACCTTTGCAAACATGCAAAGGGCGGGGCAGGTGTGAAGAATTTTGCAAAACAATACAACTGCAAAGCAACACAAGCACGCAATGCAACACCTTTGCAACAGTGCAAAGCAACACCTGACACCTGGGAGTTTGCAAACCATGGAAAGGGACAGAGGCAGCTAGCTATGCATAATGAGCAGGAGGGGTGGAATTTCTACTTTTGCATTGGACTTGGGACCAGGCAGATGCATTCTTTAAGTCACCATTTGAAAACCAGTTTTGAGCAAGCATCAAAATAACCTAACTGATCTTATGAATGAGGGAAAACCTGAAGACATAAAAATGAAGCCTCCCCTCAAACCAGGGAGAGAGAGACTGGAGGGGGAACACACACCCCAGGCAGAACCGGCAAAAGCCCCCTTTGGCTTCCCCCCTGCACCCACAGAAACTGCTCCCTCCCCACACACACACACAGACTCTGCTTTCGCCCCCCCCCACACACACACACAGAAAAGAAAAATTACAGATTAAAGCCCCCTGAAATTCGGCTGATTTTCAGTTCGGACCAAACCGAATCAACAGCCCTAGAATGAAACTGAATACATATTAATTTTAACCATTAATTTTAACCATGTTAATTGGCATATATAGTATTTTCTAGTGGGGTGAGGGACGGGTATGCAATGAATATGTATGTGAATAAGTATTAGGATTTTGGAAGAACTGGGGCAGTATGGATTGAACAATGCTAAAAATGTATGACATTGCATATGAAATATGAATCAAAAGCAAATCATTCACACATCCATTAAAATAAGCTTACAGAAATCCATAATAGGTCATCATAAAAATGTGGATGGACTGCTGGAATGAATGAGTGATATTTGTTCAACTCCTTAATCTTTTCTACTACCATTTCATCATTTCCACTACCACTACCATTTCACCCCAAAGACAATAAACCAAAAATCCCAGCGATATTATGCACCAAACTGAACACCAAAACTGTTAAGATTTCTTAGCTATTTGCCATGATTCCTTCTTTTGGAAGCTCTTTACTTCAGATTCATTGTACTATGTATACTAAATGGTTCAGAAAAACAGACTGAATCTTTCGTTTCTGCTCTGCTCTTCATTGGGACATGTGGCAGATAGATGTATGGTTTGATACAACTAACAGCTCTTTTGATTTTAATGTTGGGTTCTTCCACAGTGGTTGTCATTTTGTTGTCTTCTGCATGTCTGGGCTTGATTAAGTACTGCTAAAATGGACTAAAAAGGATGAAAGTTCAAAATGCTATCCAAAATGCTGGGGAATCACAAACATTTCCTAAATTTGGCTGTGAAGCATGTAGAAACCTGGCCAAGCTGTTCCAGTGCCTGTGAGAAATCCCTTTTCCATACTTATCTTCGAACACTGCATACTAGGAAACCTACTTTTAATTTAAATATGGGTACAGAGCTTACGTTATTAATATGGCATGAACTTGAACATTTCAAGTAGCACTGTTGAGAATTGCAATGCTAGCTCAGCCAAAGCTCTGATCTTCCCTGTTATCTCCTTTTACATTTACAAAAGCTGACATATGAAAAAAAATAATCAGAAGGGGAAAAAACCTTGCTTTCGATCAGCATTCTACTGTCAGATTACTGAGTAGGTTCATCTGAAACAACATGAAAGCATGTAGAAATGTTTTAAGTATCCATCTGCAGGGCAAGTGATTATCTTAACAGTGTTCTTCCAAGGCACAAACAGGATTTGGGTTTTTGTTCTTCAAATGTTTATTTATAGGATTATGGAATATTTTAGCCTGGGACATCAATGTTACAGTAAATCTGTTCCCAAATGTGGTGAAAGAGATAAGCTTCATCATATAGGATTATAAGGGTACAATGAGAATTTAATACAACTGGTCTCAACATTTTAGGCTGAAATTTCCCTTTAGTTTGTCTCAAGGGAAGATTTAACTCAAATCTATAAATGATTCCATAACAAGGCTAAACAGAAAAATGGGGGTGCTTTTTGCATCTATAACAAAATCAGGTGCAAGTCTTGTAGCTTTCAATTAAAGAAATAATGTAGAAACACCTACAGGAAAATGTCCACAATTCATAGGGAGTTGCAGTTGTACCTCTGAACTTCACTGATTTCTATTTAAAATGGGGCAGAACACAGTCTAATTGCAATTGATCTATCTGAAACAAATGGTGGTTATTGTGATTTATGTAACCTAACTATGACTGAGAAAGAAATCTTAATTTATTCCTTGACTTGTTATTTACAAGCCAGGGACCAGAAAGAAATTCCCACCCTATTTTCCTCTCCAGGTTTTATAAGCTCCAAGCAGGCTGACCTATCTTTCCCTTTTCCTTTTAACTAATACCTAGCTACTCTCCACACTATGTCTTTGGGAACATTTTCAGTCTTAATGAGGCTGTTATGTTTTTTCTTTTGGTTAATTAAAAAAAGCATATTATCCTGCATAAGTGTGGAGCCCCCCAGGTATGTAGAGACCCCTATCTTGCCTGGGTAGCCTGGTTTTCACTTTCCATGCAGGGGTAGATCTAGGCTGCATCCGTGCATTACTGGATATTGTGCTATCATTACATTATAGCAATCATTTGCACCTGGATTGTCTTGGCCAGTATAATATCTAGCAGTATAATTCTAACAAGGTGTGAGGAAGCCATCGTTATAAGTATTGAAGAAAACATACAAATTACTAGTCCTTTGTGGGTCCTATTCTGTACTTATTAATGTTCCTGAGCTCGGAGATCTGTGGCATGTAAGCTTAAAATTTAACGCATGGCTCTGAGTAAAGGACTAAGTTTTTTTAGCTAACTGAATAAGACTGAGCTTTCTGTTCTCACTCTGAGACAGCACTAAGAAAAAAAGGGCAGTTTATCAAGTAAATCTGGACATACACATTTCTGTGCTAGGCAGGGCTGTCAGGATTGGGGAACAACACAGTATATAAGAGTACCTAGTTAAAAAGAGAAGACATCTGGTAAGCCAGGAAGTATATAAGGGACTAAATAGAGCTTTAAGGGAGAGAAATTGAAAGAAAATATAAATATTATGGTGAAAGGTTTCCGTCACAGACATTGTCTCATGTACTTCTATGTCCCACCATCTCCAAAATAAAGGCACCAAACACAGACTTGGGTTCAGTGGGATTTATTTATTAAACTGATCTGAGCCTTATTAATACCAAACCCCCAGTGTGGCCACTTAACTAATGGGCTGCCAGAAACATGCCAGAGATGATGGGCATTAGTGACAGACAAATAATGTTATAATGGACAGATCATCACATCTAGAAGGCAAAGATCTCCTCTTTATGCTCTAGCATCATGAACCAGTTGAAATGTCTAATTTCACTCATTTAATTCTTTATTTTATTTTTCAATATATTCAAGCATGGCCTTTGTCCATATTCAAAGCATAAAAATCTATTGGGCTACTTTTAATAACACCATTGCAAAATGATAGTTTAGGTTTCACCTTGTTCATCCATTGTACTTTCTAAGCAGAATTTATTTATTTATTTCATTTATACTCCATCTTTCTACTCATTCGGAACCAAAAGTGGCTTGCATAATTCGTCTCCATTTTATCCTCACAACAACCCTGTGAGGTACACTAGGCCGTGTGTGTATGACTGGCCCAAGACCACCCAGCAATCCTCCATAGCAGGGTAGGGATTCAGTGGGTAAACTATATCTGACTTCAACATATTGGAAAATATGTGGTTAAAAACCATTCATTAATTGAACTATTTTATTGTAATCTGTGTTTGGTTTTGACTGTTTCCTGGATTTGTGTCTTATATATAAATACAGATATATTAACTGATACTCATGATCAAATGTTGTTACTTCATGAGAATATAGATTTTCATTTAGCTATATGTTGGCTATATGTGGCGTATAATAATGTTAATTGAGGGTTTAATAAATTGCTTTTATAACATGAATATTTGTAAGCTCTAGTCCTGCGGCCCCATTAAATAGACTTCAGCAGACAACCAATCCACAAAAGCAGTTTTATTGGGTAGAATCGACAGGTTTCAGAAGCCATATTCAAAAGGACACTAGTAAGGGTCAAAGGCAAGGGTACACAGCATATATGGAAGAGCAAAAGGAGATAACCGGTTACCCAGGCAACCCCCCCTCCAGGAGGCAGGAAGGAGTACTTGGCGATTCCCACAGTATGGGAATCTATGAAGACTAAACACGGGGCATAGACTGGCCTTGGACAGAATAGCACAACAGCACCTGGAAGCAGCACAATCGCACTACTGCATACCATCCTCATGGCCTGCTCCTGACATTCTGCCCCCCTAAAGACCACTCTTCACCCTCCCACCGTGGTTTTGTGAGGGTAGGAGGCATGGAATTCTTGTATTAAGCAGGGGGCGGAGACATCACAGGCGCACACCCATTCATCCTGGGCAGGACTAAAATGTTTCCAGTGGACCAGGTACGGAAGGGAACCGTAGCGAATGCAAGAATCCAGTATTTTAGCTACTTCAAAATGCTCCCCCCCACCACCATTTCAGGCACTTCGGGTTGTGGCTCAGGATGCCATTTTTGGGAAGGAACATACGGTTTTAAAAGACTGACATGGAACACAGGATGAATTCTTTGTAGAGACTTGGGCAAGGAGAGTTCCACAGCCACTGGATTAATAATCCGGGAAATGGGGAACGGACCCACATACTTGGCACTGAGTTTGTTGCACGGGCGGGTGGATCATAGGTTCTTGGTGGACAGATAGACAAGGTCCCCCACTTTGCATTCCTTACCGGGGAAATGATGTTTGTCAGCCTGAGCCTTGTAACGCCATTTGGCTCGCTTCAGATTTTTAACCAGCCATGGCCAGGTTGTTTGAATTGAATGTACCCATCCGCCCACGTCAGCTCCCCCCTCCTCCTCAGAAACATCAACATGACCAGCGGGGCCAAACTCTTTTCCATGGACAACCTGGAAAGGACTGAACCCTGTGGATTGGTGAACCGCATTATTATAAGCATATTCAGCAAAAGGCAACAGGTCTACCCAATCATCTTTTTTTTAAAACAAATTTTTTATTATTTTTCCAAAATTATTAATCACAGGGTTTAACAAAGATATAAACAGTAAGAAGCAGTAACAGATAGGTAGCTTTGTTATATATATATATATGTATAAAATCAAAGATTAGACTTCCCCTACATCTCCCTACGTCTTGCAATAAATTGGTAATCTCTTTTGCATACATTTCTAATCCTAGTACTATTGTTAACATTTATTAATCTCTTTATCATTGTATTTTCCATAGCAGAACAAAAAAAAAGATTTTTATTATTAATAATATCATATAAAGGAGACATAATAAAAAAGTAAAAAGAAAAGAAAAAGAAATAGTAAATCTCCTAACATATAAGTGGATTAGTATAGTAAAAAGCATTTAATTATTTCCATTAAAAATTGTTTTATAAATCCTCCATTTCTCCCTAACACTCATTTAACATATATTGTTTTCTAGTAAATTGATATCATATATAATTCTATTTCCATTATAGCCAATCCTTTTAACCAATTGCTTTTCAATCATAACCAGTAGAGAAACTAGACTCTTTTTAAATTAGTCCCTTTATCCTGAATTTCCAACATTTCTTTCTTTTCAACATTAACAATAATTGACGAGGGGCATCCTTCAAGACTGTTGGTAAGAACTCTTCTGCAGAAGGACCATAGTAAAGCCATGTTGTGTGATCTTCCATCCCAAATTCCAAAAAGGAAATTCTGACAGTCCCAGTTTTCCTACTCTTCAATTCCTCCAAACAGCTGTTAAAAAGTTCATCAGGCAGATCCAGGTAACAAAAGTTGAAATCAGTCACTTTGAAGAGTTCATCAGACAGATCCAGCTGGCAAAAGTCAGAGTCAGTCACTTTCAATTCCATTATTATCCAATGGGATGTTGTAGATTGCTTTTTATAATTCCTCGTTTCTTTTGCAGAATTCTTCTGTTGTTCATCTTTCTTGAGAACTGGAGGGCCCTTTGGTGTCTCCTCTGATCCAGTTGTAATAAGTTGGGTTTTTAATTCTTTAACGTCATTTAGGATAATATCCATTTTTTGAATAAGGCATTGAAATGAAGTGCTCCTCAAAGCCAAAAGTTGTTCCATCTGCTTAATCAAGTGTTCCATGGTTGCCCTTCTAGAAGTCTATTAAAACTCAGTTAGTAAAATCCAGGCAGGTTCCAGTGTAATAAATAGCAAAGAGGTACTGCAGGAATCAAACAACGTAAACCTTCCCTCTTCTTTGTAGTCAGGAACTTGGGAGTTATTTGCTAGTAACACACTGGTGCCACACTTCCGATTCCAAGTTCACTGGCTCTCTCGCGATGATAGATCATTTCCAGGAAGGACGAGGCAGGAAAGCATTTCTCATTGTTTAGTGAGAAAGACTGCCTTCCTCCCTCCCCTTAATTCGTAATGGCTCCTGATTGGTAATTGAAGCGTCTTTCAAAAGTCTTAATTGTTATGTCTTCCCACTGATCAAATTGATAAAGCTCCTGCCGAGTTATCTGATCTTTTCTTGTTTTTAAAGAGTCATTTAATCATTGAGTGGGGAGATACGGATTCATCAGATAAACTTAGCAATTTCCTGGGACTTCCAGATCCAGGTAAAACAAAAGAGTTCTTTCAAACTTACTCAGATTTCAGAAGAGCAGGTATTTTTACTTGTATAGTTGCCAGATGTTGATAGATAGGGGAGAGCGAAGCCAAAAAATTCCGAAGAGACGTCTTCGGCGATTTATTACTCTTTAGGTGGTGACTGCTACTGAGTCTCCAAGTCGTAAAACCCAGAGATTATCAGGAGTCTAACCGCACTCTGAGGCTGCAGGAGATTTCCTGTCTCCCGTTCCACTATTTAGGAATCGGGAGGGGGGGCATTTAAGCCCCTATTTAAGGCGTTCTTGGTTCCCCTCTGGAAGCCTCCAGGGAGATGACTGCTTCGCTCTGCTGCCCTAGCGGAAGCCAGGTCTACCCAATCATCTTGATGGTAATTAACGTAACAGCATAAATAGCATTCCAACACCGCATTCACCCGTTTGGTTTGACCATCCGTTTGGGGATGGAAGGCACTAGACCAGTGATGGTGAACCTTCACTGAGACCGAGTGCCCAAACTGCAACCCAAAACCCACTTATTCATCATAAAGTGCCAACACGGCAATTTAACCTGAATACTGAGGTTTTAGTTTAGAAAAAACACCGCTACGCCCACCGAGTCGCTCCCACGACAAAGTTGGCTGCGGCGCGGCGGAAACATGTGCCGAGGCCGCGAGGAGGGGCAGAGGAGGGGGACGGGCAGCCAAGGGGGCAGAGGAGGGACGGGGGCGACTTGGCGGGCATAGTGGTGCGGGTTACCCAGGCAACCCCCCCCCTCCAGGAGGCAGGAAGGAGTACTTGGTGATTCCCACAGTATGGGAATCTATGAAGACCAAACACGGGGCATAGACTGGCCTTGGACAGAATAGCACAACAGCACCTGGAAGCAGCACAATCGCACTACCGCATACCATCCTCATGGCCTGCTCCTGACAATATTTTATTTATTTAACACAGGACTTAGTTCCTAGAAAATGTGATTCAAATTGAACTGCTGCAGTTCAGAGCATACTTAGCTAAGCATTGCCCGGTGAACTTTTAAATAGCTATGCTTAGGATCAAGCAGTTATATACTTACTCTTTTGCTGTTCCAGGAAAAATCTTCTCCCATCCTACTTCTTTTATTTATTTTTTCCTGAGAAGAAACAAACTTGGCTACTAGGACTGAATTTGTTACTGTAAACTGGAGTATAAATATGAATAGTTCACATAACACTTTTGTATATGATGAGCTTGTGATTCTCAGTAATGAAGTATATGTCGAAATCCATCACCTCAAAGTCTAATTTGCTCCTACAGGTAGAAAATAGATTTTGCCATAACCAGTGCCGGGGATATAGATACAAAGATTTCACCCATTGATTTTAACTTATCCTTTCATCTGGAATATACAGCAGGCCAATTTTGAATTTTCAGGTCAAGGGTAAATTGTGGAAATGCAATTTGTAAAGAAGTAAAAGTACTGCCTATGGTATTTCATTTAGTATAAATGTGATCCATATTGAAGTTGGAATGATACAATACTTCCAATGTATACCTAGCTGCTACTGTATTTTATGGAAATCTAATAGTCTGTGTGTTACTTAATAAGATGGGAACATCATGTTGTATTAGATTTTCTTCCTGGGAAAGTCACATCACATTGTATTAAGCACTGAGATGATGTTACAGGAATTTGTAGCTGTAGATTCCTTTTCTGTATCGAGCCTGCTGCTCTGTCTCACACACTTTGCTATGTACCTTTTTGCAAGCCCAGAGGCATTGACTGTCCAGTATAACAGATTAGAATCTGTTACAGATTATAGATCCCAAACTACACACTGGGGATCTGATCAAGATTATTGGAACAGGAATTAAATTTTCAGCCTCTGTGATGGCTTGTGGTACTTCAATATCAAATGGCAAGCTTCGCAAAAAATGAGATTGGGGGCAGTGTCTAGAAATGCATGCAATCTAATAATTACTTGTTGAATAACCAAAATATTATTTTCATGTGTCAATAATACTTAACAGATCTAACAGCCTGAGAGCTTGCCTGAACCCCTGCACCAAAGCACCATCTCCTTCAGACACTTCAGCAAAGCCTCTTTATGGTACTGAAGCAAGGGCCCTCTTCAGTATTCCCTTTCTTCTGGTTGCAAATGGAATAGAGTGAATGGTTCAGTTAAGACATAATGCAAAACCATGGTTTATTTTAAGTTTGTGACATCAGGATCTGCCTCATAGATGATCATTCATGTCCTGATTTTCCTCAACAAATGCGGGTCTCATTCCCCTCAAAATTTGTACATCACATGAAACCATAGGTAAACCAAACCATGGTTAAAGTTCTGATCTGATGGACCTTAACTAGCCATAGTTATTGGAGTGGCCTGCATCACATTAAATATAGCTCGTTTAATTAAACCACAAGGTCATGGTATGTCTGAACTGACCCTATACCTTCTGCCCAATGGATTTGCCTACAGGAAATGTACCAGGGTTTAGGAAGAGCCAAGCTTCTCATTAGATGAAATTGATGTAAGTGAATCTACAGAATTACACATGGGATTGTTGTTTCTGTCACTGCCCTCCGTATTCAGAGCCGTGTTAATGCTCCTGAATTATAAAGGGGAGCTATGAGAAATAGTACAGGAAAGCAGGTACAGGAAAGCACTCTTCCTGGAGCTGGTTAAAGCCCTATTTCCAGTACAAGAGCATGGTTTGTGTACTTACTGTAGAGCCAAGATTTGTATTTCATACCTCTGTGTTGATAATCCCACAATCATACAGCTCTATTGTTCAGAAAAGATTATTACATTTTTAATTTTTTTAACAAATTGCCTTAATCATAGTCTTACTAGGAGCTGTGTGATCACAGATCTCCAAGATAAAAGTAAAAGATCTCCAAGGTAAAAAGTATAATTCTAACATTCTAGGGTTGCCAACCTCCAGGTAGTAGCTGGAGATTTCCTGCTATTACAACTGATCTCCCGCTGATTGAGATCGGTTCACCTGGAGAAAGTGGCTGCTTTGGCAATTAGACACTATGGCATTGAAGTCCCTCCCCTCCCCAAACCCCACCCTCCTCAGACTCCACCCCAAAAACCTCCCGCTGGTGGAAAAGAGGGACCTGGCAACCCTATAACATTCATTGTTTTTCTGACCATGTTTTGATAGAAAAGAGGCTTATTTTTGTACAATATTGGTGATATCTGCAGCAGACTGAGCTAAAGAAAAAATTAGAGGCAATCAATAAGGTCTAAAAATCTTGCAGAGAGAGAGTCCTTAATGCAGATTGGTGATGTTGAGTGTAGCTTAGTAGGATGCAGTGCATAGGAATTAGAAGGGTATGAAAAAGAGGCCTTCTTAATAAAAAGCTTGACAGGCTCCTAGCTACAGCGCAGCGGTGCTGCCAAGCACAGCCAAGATACATTGTTCCTTTTCTGTGGCACTAAAATTGATGCTCGAAATGAATCCTACAACAAGATTTCTCCACTAATTGCAGGGATAGATAACATGAGCTGTGAGCAGCCATTATTCATTTTGCAATAATCTTTCTTAAGCAGTGAGTGGTATTCTGTTTCAATAGGTCTCTGCGGTCTGCCAATCCCACAAAGAACACTAACACTGCTTTATCCACAGCAAGAAATAAGGCTGCCTTCTGCAACCTGACTCCTGTGAATGCAGATTCTGGTAATTTCTGTTCCATTGTGTACATGAGCAACCACTTTTTATACATTTGTAGCCAACTTTAGTTCTTCCATGTTCTTCTGACTTTATGATGGTGCTCTTCCTGTTTTCGCAAAGGTGCACCAAGTAATAATTCAGTGTGCACATTACATTTCTAATATCTGGCCAGCTATCCTAAAATTACATAATAGAATGCGATGTAGTTATTATGTATGTTACAATGGAACAGTCTGCCTCCCCCCTCTGATATTTGTATGAGTTGGATTAGTCTCATGGGGGTCCCTATTCCTTAGCTAGGATTGTGGGCTGCTTGAGCTCCTTTGTCCTTAAACCAGTTGCTCCCATCCCTGTATCTTCTTACTAATACATTCATGTTGTTTTCAAAGCACCCATCTCTGCTGCAAGAACCAAAGAGCAGGAACTTGAGTGAATAGCCTATTTCTGATTGGCAAGCAAAATGGATGATAGCTGGGGATAAAATGAGTCATTGAGGGATTAGAATTTAAAATAGCCTTCTCACACCTGTTTAGTTCTTGCTTAAGATGTCTAATCTTCTGTAGGAGGGCCCACAAAGCTGCTCACTGTCAAAAGCCAGAGAAAGGTCATGGCTCAGGAAGATTCTACAAAACCTGAATGACAGTTTAAGGGTATTTAATAGTCCTGCATAATTCATAATCCACAAGAACAGGGATATTTTTGTACAAACAAGCAAACTTTATGAACCAAGGAAGTTAGCTTGCTGAGAAGGTCCCCCTGACCTGCCAGATTTTCCATTTGCAAAGAGTTCCTTTTAATGAGTACTCTTTTTTATGAGTACTCATCATTTATGGCTCATTCCACTAAGGATTTAACACCTGTATTTATTTACAACTGAATCAAACTAAGCATTCTAAGAACTTCCACATGAGTCTAATCATCAGGCCAATTCATCTTGACTGAGCTTTGTTTTTTTCATGCGAGCTGAGCTCCTGATTGGATTGCCTCAAGGAAAGAGTATGGACATTTCAATTTTTTTGATTATCCTATGCAGTAGACACTTGTGCTACCAGACCAGGTAGTACCTTGGTTAAAAAGTACCCTTGGGATTATGATCTGGTCATTCAAATGACCAATTTGTCAAGCACAGGATTACTTGCCGATCATCCTCTTTTTAGATGGGTTCTTTAAATGACTGGCACTGCATATACTGCATAGTCTTCTTTTTTAGTAGCAGAATTGTTGGGTCTTAGATAGCGAGATTCGTTACATGTCAGACAGTCAAAGGGTTAATTAGCCAAATGGTCAGGAAGAGCAGATCGCCATTGCTTCCATGTCATATGGTCACGTAGGCAAAGTAATCTGCATTTTACTGCTTTGGTATATCCTTTGTTTGAAAGAGAAACTGTAGCCCAGTTACTTGTAAGTTACCAACCTGCAAGCATGGAGGAGCACATTCTCCTTGTGAGAATGGCTACTCGTGAGTAAGCGTAGTAACTGCTAAAGGAGTTTAGCAAGTCTAGGAAACTTAGAGATGTAGGATGTTTATTGTTTAATCCATGTACCCTACCCTTAAGATTAGTTAGTAAAGAATTGATTTGATTAAGAAACCGAGTCTGTGGTATTTTTGTGTGTGACTAACCTTTATTATCAATAAGCCAAAACCAAGATTCATCGCCCTGAATGGTAGCAGATTAATTAAGTGAGTTTCAGATCCTAACAAGTGGTAGCAGAGTGGATGGTTTTTTCTTGGCTATTGATATAAAGTCACACAGAACAATTTTTGATTTTTGAATCGTGTCCCATCGGGGAACTGAGGAATACAAAGGACCTTACAGACGCCTGAGGGAATTCCTGTAAAGAAGCCGAGCAGCCGAGTCTGTGGGGACGACAGGAAAACTCAACCCTCATGCCTGTGAACTGGAGGAGGAGAGCGACAAGCTGCAAGAATGGGAGAGGACGCGAACCGGGCAGCCACGCCAGTAACATCGAGCACAAACGCAGGAGCCGTGAGTGTAAATGGGAAAGGGATCCAATCAATAATAATTCCCCACATAAGTCAGTCATCCTTCCCAATATGGAAAAGATCTGTCGAATTAGCATTTAAGGCACTGGGGATTAAACATGTACTAAATGAAGATCCCCCAGATGAGACTGACAGAGATAAGTTTAATGCCTTTGATAAAGCTGATGCCCAGGGGATGTGCCTTCTGGTGGGAGCAATATCACCAACAGAATCATCCATCATTTTAAATAGTAATTCAACGAAAGATATGATGAAAGCACTCAATGAAAAGTATGGTGTTTTGTCCAGAGGTCAGAGGATGAGCCTCAAGGCGAATCTACTCTCATATAAGATGCCTGAAAATGTAACTCTCTTACAACATTTAAAGCATATGCAAGATTTGGAATCAGAGGTGAAATTTGCAGGAGGGGAAGTGAGCTCAGAAGATTTTTTAACAATATTCATTGCCAGTCTCCACCCACGCTTTAATGCAGAGAAGCGAAACCTGCTAGCCAGAGAGGATTTAACCCTTAATAAGCTGATCACAGCCTTGAAAGAATTTGAAACAGACAGAGCACGCGAAAATGAACTGTCTAATGGAATACAGGTATTGCATGTGCATGAGAAAAAGTTCCAATGTTTCACCTGTCGAAAATTTGGCCATAAATCGTATCAATGCAAGCAGAGGGAATCAAAAGGGGGAAACCCCCCCTCTCCGGGGGGAAAGCCCGCGAATTTTAGACAAAGACCAGATTCAGCCACAACAGGAAGTCAAGGCTATAGCAAACCCAAGAGACCAGATCAGATCGCTACGCTTTTGCTAAAAGATCAATCAACTCACATTTTACCAATAAAAGATGACCCAAAGCGTGTACAAAAATTGCTTTTAGATTCAGGGTCAAGTAACCATACATGTGGGATCATGGAAGCCTTTGATTATTTGGAACCATGTGCTGAAACATTCATAATGGCCAATGGTGAGAGACAAATATGCACCCAGAAAGGACAAATTTCTGTTTCTATCCAGTCTCTCTGTGGAAATGTAATGGGCTTAAGATTACAGAATGTGCTTTATATGCAAAAATCTGAACATTGTTTACTGTCTGTGAAAAGGCTAGCAAATGCTAAGTTCCAAGTGACAATAAATGAGAACGGTTGCTATTTGTTTGATTCTCAAGCAAGGGAATATGAAGTTTTGTCAGAAGGTTCTCATTACTACTTGGAGAACGTTGCAGACCAGATTGTGGATTATACTGAGGACAGTGTTAATTCTGATGAACTGTATCAGTGTGAGAAAGACAATGGACTTTGTGCAAAGGAAAATACTGTTGTTGATGAGAAGGAATGCTTTGTTGACTGCAATAAGGAGATTAAAGGTTTAAATACTGAGAATTGCAAACATGAGGATTGCGTGTATTTCTGGCATTTGAAATTGAAACACAGAAATATGGAGTCTGTGAGGCAGCAACTACATGAGTTTGGCTTGCCAGTAAAGGACTGTGTGAAGAGTTATGAGCAATGTAAAATTTGTATTGAAGCATCAGAGCATGTGCAGAGTGATTCAACAGAACTTCTAGCGCCATCTACTGATGAAGGAAATGTTAGCATGTCGGGAGACAAAAGGGGAAAGGAAATTTCCATTGTAAACAAGATGAATGCAACTGAGAGAATGAGTGATGCAAAGGTTGGAAGAAGGGAAACCGAGCCGGTTACATCCTCAGCATGGGAGCTTAGGCCGCCTGGTGCAGCAAAGTGTCTACAGGATACAGCATCAGAAGGGGGCAGTCCTGAAGCTGATGGAGATGTAAAGGTTTCAACCACCTTAAACCATTCTGAAGTGAAAAGTAACTTCTCAAGCTGGGAGAACAAAGAGCAAAAGTTTCTCAGTGGGGAGAAGAAATCACTGCAACAACTTACAGCGATAAACATTCTTTTAAACATTGCCACTTCAAAGAAAATGACAGTGATGATGTTTACTGTTACAGATAGCCAAAAGCTTACTTCACAACTACAGAAGCAAGGCTTCAAAAGGGGAAATAAAGAGAAATGTCTACTCAGCAGAAAGGAAAATGGCCTATTGCAATACATTTTAATAATAATGGACAATGTTTTAATTTGCTGTGATACTGAGTCAAATGCAAAGAAAATTGCTGAACAACTGGAGAAATCAGCAGGATCCAAACTCTTTGAAGAAAGACACTGTTTTGATATGGAAACAGAAAGAGACAAAATACTGGAATTTCTCAAGCAAAGAAAAGTGCAAGAACGCAAGTCAAGCAAGACAAGGAAGAAATCTTCAACTCAAGATTAACTCAGTGAAAGACAAGAAACAAAAGGGACTTATTGATATGATATGATGTGTTAATAAATGTGATGAATTATGTTTGCATGTCTGAATGTAACTGAACCTCGAAAAGGGGATTTGTTGGGTCTTAGATAGCGAGATTCGTTACATGTCAGACAGTCAAAGGGTTAATTAGCCAAATGGTCAGGAAGAGCAGATCGCCATTGCTTCCATGTCATATGGTCACGTAGGCAAAGTAATCTGCATTTTACTGCTTTGGTATATCCTTTGTTTGAAAGAGAAACTGTAGCCCAGTTACTTGTAAGTTACCAACCTGCAAGCATGGAGGAGCACATTCTCCTTGTGAGAATGGCTACTCGTGAGTAAGCGTAGTAACTGCTAAAGGAGTTTAGCAAGTCTAGGAAACTTAGAGATGTAGGATGTTTATTGTTTAATCCATGTACCCTACCCTTAAGATTAGTTAGTAAAGAATTGATTTGATTAAGAAACCGAGTCTGTGGTATTTTTGTGTGTGACTAACCTTTATTATCAATAAGCCAAAACCAAGATTCATCGCCCTGAATGGTAGCAGATTAATTAAGTGAGTTTCAGATCCTAACAAGAATATATTCATGCATGCACACACACAAAATTCATGGATAATGTAAATGCACATTTTTGCATAGCTACATTAAAATTCCTATATTGTAACAAAGTGTATCACATGATCCAGAATTAAATGCAGAATTGCATTAATTCCTGAGTTACAAGTGATAGACACAGCAGTAATCTAGTGAGCTGCACTTTTGTTGAAACAAATGAAAGGTCACTAATTATGTTTCAAGTTGGAGTGTTATGAGATAATGTGAGTCACCCAGTTTAGAAACGAGAAGATGAACTGAAAAGGAGCCTGTTTAGTTTATTTAAAATCGATCTCTCTTTTTTTCTCTACAGCCTTCCTATTTAGGTCTTACTAAAACTTCCTCCTATATGTCCCATAATAAATCTCTGAGATCCACAATGGTCCACACTTTCAATGAGAACATCTATGCCTCAGGTTCACACAGCAAGCCACTAATAGAAGCATTCTTTATGATTGCTCTTCAGCTATGGAATTGCCATCCTTTATAAACGTGCAAAAGTTCAAGGTTGCACACATTTAAAAGCTTTGTAAGACCCTATTTGGACGGCTTTTGAAGATCAAGGTGAAGCCAAAAATGTCTGTAAACTGGTGAGGGTTTTTTCAGCTTGGCTGGGATGATTGCTTTGGCAATTTTAAAATGTCTACATATCTAGACAAATGAATGTACAGAGAGACAGATGAAAATATTTGTGACTGCCACATGATCATAGAGGCCTTTAACTTTGAGGCTTACCATAATAAACCAGTCTCAATGTGCATGCTGAAATCATCCCAAATGAAAAGACCAGCTTGGCCCTAGGCCAGATACACTGCAGTGAGTCGAATGGTCATTATATTGAAAGATTTCCCTGGTTGTGCAAATAAAGACATACAAAACCTTTAAATATGCTTGATTTGCAGTGGATAAGAATCTGAAAAAATAAAATAGTTGTCAATGCTTTTAAAAGTTCTTTGTAACATATTGCAAATTGTAAGCCGATCAATATTAGCTCGCCTTACTTTCATTGACATCTGTGATTAAATATGCACTCATATTTTATTCAATTACCAATGTTTAACATTTGTCTTAATTATGAATGCCACAGGATGACATTTATTATTGTGTGTAGAGTCTCTATTAGTGGATTTATATTTATCAAATCTTATAAATTTCTTTTCCAAAACTTTCTAATGTCACATGGGCCTAATTAACTGGGAGTTTTCTGTCATTTACTAAAAGTTAGTATTGAAAAATATATAAATATACCAGTCTTCATTGTACACACAATATAATGTGGGAGTGGGGACTACTGCATATAGAATGGAACATATGGAGCATATACCATTTTTTGTGACTGACTCCTGAGATCTCTCCACCTCAACATGCACTGTTACCACACTAGGTATTCCCAGTGATGTATCAAGAGTTTGGAAATGTTATAAAAAACATCGCGTTAAAGGGGTTTTT
Organism: Euleptes europaea; assembly: GCF_029931775.1. Lineage (NCBI taxonomy): Eukaryota > Metazoa > Chordata > Lepidosauria > Squamata > Sphaerodactylidae > Euleptes > Euleptes europaea. The sequence continues at coordinate 68,873,976 of NC_079315.1, forward strand.
GGATGCCACGGTGTGACGGATAAGGGGTTAACCAGCTGCAAGAGCTGACAGAGCAGAGAGGATTCGAAGCTTGGGACCCAGCCTGACAGGAGGGCTGAGAAAGTAGTGGAAGCTTGAGACCAGCCAGAGAAGGCTGTGTTAGATTCAGAGCTGAGTGAAAAGATGAAGAAGAAGCCAGACTGTACTCTGTGAACCTGAGGGTTCAGTGAAAGCCAAAGCTATTGACGTACACAACCTGTGGGAGTGACAGGAGTGAGAACTGGGTTAGAGAAGGCCCATTCTCAAGTCACAAAGGGGGATTAGTCTCTGAGGTAGAGCTATTCCGGTAGCAGGAAGGTGTGGAGGATTACAGCCACGTAGGTGGGGTAGTCGGAGAGAGAGCTAGGCTGGGAACAGAGTGAGAGTCTGAAGCTGAATGACAGACTGAGAGTCTGAACGTCTAAATAATAGTTCTGTGAGGTAGAACTAAGCTTGAGAACTGAGAACTGAAAGTAACTTGAGTAAAGGGAACATCTAAGCTATTTCTCTGAAGTGATCTTGCTTGTATCAATCTAACTCCGAGTTTTCCCTCCAAAATATTCTGCCTTTTCCTTGAAAACCTATTTCTGTGAGTTCTGTTAAATAAACTTCCCTCTTTTCTCTGTTTAAGTTGAAAAGCCTCTTGTCTCCTATTTCTCACTGAGGTAAATACGGGTGTGGGACTGGAGGAGAAGAAGGAAAATAATTCTCCTCACAAATATACTCAGGCCAACGCCTTTCCCCCTCTGTATATACGGCCAGGCTGAGTGAGTGGGATATTGAAGTGGTTGGAAGGGGGTGCGTCATATACGGCTAAAAAATGGTTGGAAGACATCTTCACAGCTAAAGGGGCCAAACAAAGTGCGAACAGTATTTTTTATAACAGTTTCAAACTCTTAATACATCGGTGGGAATACATAGAAAGTGCAAATAGTATTTTTTATAACATTTTCAAACTCTTAATACATCGCTGGGAATACCTAGTGCGGTAACAGTCATGATCAGGTTTTCCCAGCTTTGTTTCATTTGGGATTCAATCCATCTGTACTTTGGTGGATTTGCTATGGTCTTCTGTCCTATCAAAACATGCTTTGAGAAGCAGAACTCCAGGAGCAAAGTGCATACAGTCTTCCCCTCTCATCATAAAAACTGTCCTCCCTGTACCTTTGGAAACTGAGCACAAAGGTTTTTTTTTTTTGTTTTTTTTTTTAAGTTCCAGGGCTCACACCTGATCCTGTGATTTAGGTATATTAGGGGGGAACCCCTAACCTTCCCTAGTACGTGAAGAGCACATACCAGAGAAAAAGAATATTCTGTGGTCTTTGGATGAACATTTTTGTGATGCCAGCATTTCTAGAAAAAGGAGCCAATGCTTCAGTGTGATTATTAAAATACATCATATTAAAGAATCACCTTATGCACACTGATTCCAGGAAAGGGAGGAGTAAAGATGTAAGCCCCCAGCAAATTTCTGGAGGAAGTACTATAGACTTGGTTCAAGCAGTCAGATTGATAGAGAACATTTGGTTTTCAGCTGGATCTAGAAGCGTTTTCAAAGAATGTCCATGACTTTGCTACATTTTTTCTTGCCAGTAGCATATATTGTGCTTTAGGAGTGTGTGCTAAGAAATTTTTTGTTATATATTTGGATCTGAGCTTTTTTGCAGGGGTGTTACTGTGATTCCTTATTTTCAGGTAGGACATCACTAGTTTGGGATTCAAATCTGTGGTTTTTTTCAGGTTTTGACATTCTGCACCATTGCTTTCAATAGGAAATGTGTACGAGGGTCTGGGGCAGCTGTATATAAAGAAAATGGCACAAAGTTTACACAGAACAGACTCCTCCCTCTAATCTAAAGACCCCCTAAGATTCAATCAGATTGAACAAAGGGGTTAACAGACCCAAGAAGTAGGTGACTGTCTGTGCAGACTCACTTGAGTGTCAGTGAGAAACATGGACTAATTATAATGTAAATAATAATAAATAATAAATAATTAGATTTTTAAGCTGCTCTATCCTGACAGATCTGGCTCAGAGTGGCTTACAACAAGGTTATACAATTCAAATTCAAATAATACAGTCAAACTAAAACAAAAACCTTTAAAATAACAGCACTTTGATTCATTGTGGCAAAATTACTCTGCACATACAGTATTTCTTTATAATGTTTCCAATAATAATTGGAATAATAATTGAAAATGGAGGGGAGAGGGAGGGGGAGGGAGGCAGGCAAAATTGTAACCACTGCTGTCCTTAACCATATGCCCAGTGGAACAAGTGTCTTACAGGCTCTGTGGAAAAATAATGAAATAAAATATAGAAATAGATGAAATGGTTCACTGTAATTGTGATCCTAGCTTAAAAGAAAGTCCCTTGAGTTTCATTCCAGGATAGTATTCACTAGGCTACCCTACTTTTTCATTATGTTTTCACATAATTTATGTATGCTTATCATTCATTATAATTTCTGGGCTCAGCTGTTATGGTATAAACTTATGATAGGCTGCCAGATGTTCAGTATTTTTGAACAGTCTGCTTCCTAAATTACTTGTATCCACAAACCTTGTTATATAAAGGTCCTTGAATTACAAGATCATAGTTCATGCAAGGATGACTGAAGTATGTCAAGTTGCAAGTATCAAACCATTGTAATATCTGTTTGCCCCAGGCACCCATCCAAAGAAGACACAAAACAAAGGCTTTGGTTTAACTAGTTTAATTAATTAATTAAACTGATCTGCATCAATATTTAAATATGCTAAATATTTGAACAGGGGGGCTGTGCTAAGGCAGCTTGTTTGTGACTGCCTTTAATGAGACCCAGCCTGGTGTAGTGGTTAAAAGCAGTGGATTCTAATCTGGAGAACCTGGTTTGATTCCCCCTTCCTCCACATGAGCGGCGTACTCTAATCTGGTGAACCAAATTGGTTTCCCCAATCCTCCACATTAAGCCAGCTGGATGACCTTGGGCTAGTCACAGTTCTCTCTGAACTCTCTCAGCCCCACCTACCTGACAAGGTGTCTGTTGTGGGAAGAGGAAGGGAAGGAGATTGTAATCTGGTTTGAGTCTTCTTAAAAGGTAGAGAAAGTCGGCATATAATAAGAAGAGTTGGTTTTTATATGCCAACTTTCTCTACCACTTAAGGAAGAATCACACTGGTTTACAATCACCTGTGCCGATGTGAAAACACTGCCAATCTAAACAGATCAGCTGCCATTAACCTTGCTAAGACAACTTAGATGAATACTGAACTGCAGCAATCATTTATGTCTGATTTATATGATTTGTGAATAAGTTTAGCATAGCAAGAATGAGGAAAGTAGAGAACATGCATGTGCCAGAAGCTAATTGTGTTCTACTGAAGGAATAGTTGAAGCTACCAGCCAAACAGTCATGAAAGGATGGACAACAGACAAATAGCCCATCAAAAAAACAGCTCCCTGTTTGCAGCTAGTAAATAGGATGTGATCCAAACTGGTGCATAGAATCATAGAATCACAGAGTTAGAAGGGGCCACATAGGCCATCTAGTCCAACCCCCTGCTCAATGCAGGATCATCCTATAGCATCCCTGACAAGCATTTGTCTAGAAGCTGCTTGAAGACTGCCAGTGAGGGGGAGCTCACCACCTCCCTAGGCAGCCAATTCCACTGTTGAACTACTCTCACTGTGAAAATATTTCCCCTAATATCCAGCCAGTACCTTTCCACCCATAATTTAAACCCATTATTGTGAGTCCTATCCTCTGTAACAACAGGAACAGCTCTCTGCCCTCCTCTAAGTGACAGCCCTTCAAATTCTTAAAGAGAGCAATCGTGATCCCCCCTCAACCTCCTCTTCTCCAGACTGAACATTTCCAAGTTCCTCAGCCTTTCCTCGTAGGGCTTGGTCTCCAGGCTCCTGATCATCCTTGTCACTCTCCTTACGCACCCGCTCTATTCTGGAACATCTAGCATCCCTAGATATAATTAGGTTTTACAAAAAGAAATTGAGTTGCTATGATGTAGACTGAGATTAGGATATTAAAACACTTTGCACCACAATAAACTTTCTATGAATTATAAAATAGAGCTGCAGCTGAAACAAAATAAGCCCCATTGGTTTCAACTGGCAGCACATGCATCAGTTGAAAACATTGGGTTAGATCCTATGGTTGCATGAGTAAAGAGTGTTTGCAGAGGAAGGTTCTCCCCACAACCCTCTTCTTACAGCAGCCCACTGTGACCCCTAAAAAGAAATTACTGGAGACATGATGGACAAAAAATCCACTGGGTCTAGGGTGGGCTAAAATGAGGAATAGGATTCAGGTAAAATAAACTGCCTCTCAAACGTCTTCTGGCATAGGAAGCATGATGAAGCAAACTTTCCATTGGTCCAAGTGTAAGGTGGAAGAGGTGATGCCCAGTTCCTCTTCCTCAGTGAATTATCTGAATAAAGGGTTAGACCAATTTTAAAGTGAAATAGTGCAGTTTCTAATATTTAGTGCTGGAGCACAAAGTGGTCTTTGGAAAATTACAAAATTAGACTTGTTTAATTAGTTTAATCCAGTTGAGTGAGTTGCTTGACGTTCTTATTATAGGACAATAAACAACTGGTAGCACTGTCCTCAAATGATTGTATCAAGGGTTAGTACTAGCTTATTTGAGGTGAAATGGTGCCATTTTTGTAAGTTTAAAAGTTCATTATAATTAACAAAAACATGTGATGGCTTAGTAGCTAACATTCTCTAGGCACCTGTGATGTACTCCTACCCTGCATCATATATTCCTAAAAGCTAAAGGAATCCCTCAAGTAACAAGATATCAAAATGCAAGGTATTAGTTTTATAATCACTGTGTATTGCAATGAGCAGCTGGCTTGCAGATGGGGGCTCTCTGCAAACCTCTTCTCAAATGATCACCTTATTGGTTTCTAACTCCTTTTGTTACAGTGTTGGAAAACTGTTTCATTATCTCTGCTTTTAGTGGGTCTCATTTAAATCCCATCAAGCCCTGTTCTTATTTTCAAAGCTGATTTATTATCATTCTCCAGTGAAACAATCACTAACCTACAAATGGTGCTCATCAAAGCTTAAATTGGTAGAAACCTAAGGGGGTAGCACCAAGTGATGGGGGAAAGAATCCACAGTAGTCTTTTCATGTTATGTTTTGAGTTAATAAAATTGTCTCATTAGTATACTGTTGTACAGCCATAGTGTAAAATCTGTTCCACTGCATCCAGACTTCATTATTAGAAGCTATTTTTTTTGGCAAATACAAACAAGAATATACAAACCATGCTGCAGTATCAGACCCAGAAGCTGTTCAACATAGTATTCTGAAATAAAATGGCAAAGTCTGAATGATTCAGGAAGCTCTCACATTCAGTCATTGTTTAATACACCTGGGAAGTATTTGTATGGGAGATAATTATGTTCACCTTCATGTTCAAAGCCTTTATGTAGCCCCAATCTGCTATATTTTCTCTCATAACTCAAGGACATCCACTGAAGATGATGGGGAAAAGGAAATACTTCCGTCACTCCTTGCTGTGGCCTCAGAGACCCTTTACACTAGTGTGTAAGAACTGCTCTCCCAGCATCTGCTCTGGCCATCTACATTGTATATGTGCACCTAAACTGTTCATACTATTTTAGTCCTGTGCCTACTCCTATACCTCCATGCCTTCCCAAAGTGAAAGGGCCCTTCCCTCATTCCACCCTCCCACCCACCCTGTTGTCTTTTGGATTCCTTCAGCCAATCTTTCCCTGGGTTATTTGGAGATGGGGTTTGATTGCTGCCTGGCTGTCCCCCTCTGACACAGTTTCTCCTCTTCCGATGGCTTCCACCCAGCCTGGAATGGGCTCTGCCATTGTCACAAGTCTCTCCCAGCCTCCTGCCCCCACCCTTGGCTGACCTCTGTGGCCCTTCCTTCCCAGCATCTTTCACAGCTTCTGGAGCATCCACATCTCCACTGCAGCTGTCAGCTTTCTCTATTTGTCTCTCTGCTGCTGCTCCTCCTCATCTCCACAACCACCAGACTTTAAATCCCTTGATCAGCCAGCCAAGCTTCATTTTCCCAGCAGTGTGTGTGAGTGTGGGGGTCACTTCCAGCCCAATCATTTTTCCCCTTACCCAGGCTGTGGGACATGTCCTGCCATCTCTCAGGTCTCATGGGACCAGCTTGCAGGCCACAACCTCTTTACTCAACAATGAATTAAACTGTTGGATTCACTGCCAGTGGACATAGTGATGGACACAGGCATGGGCAGCTTTAAAGGGGCATTGGACAGATTCATGGAGGAGAAGTACATAAAGGGAAACTTCATATTCAGAGGCAGCAAACCACTGAATGCCAGGGTTAGTAGGCAACATTAGGCTTCTGTGCCCTGCTTGTTGGCTCTCCAGGATAACTTGTTAGCTGCTTGTGTGAAACAGTAAATGGACCACTGATCTGCTCCAGTAGAGCTGTTCTTGTGTTCTTTTGTTTTGATGTTTCTGATTTATTTTGAGGCAGGGACTTTGTTTTAGCCTGTCACTGTTGATTTATGGAGGAGAGGGTGCAGAGCTCAGAACTCAAACTAGCATAATGTTTGATGACTGACCCCGCCTCCCCCCCAATCCTGTCACTTTTTGGCACACTGGGTTTAATGTATCATGAAAGGGAGTTGGGGGTGCAACCAATTCAACATCCTCAAAAAGAGTGGGGGAAAACTTGAGAAGTAGGAAATGCATCTGAACAGGGAATGATAAGGACCAGATGATCAGGGGACAAAATGAAATTAAAAGGTGACAGAGTGATGGAGAAAGGCTAAGCTTTCACACATGCTGAACAATGCATTTTTGATCCACTTTCAATGCACTTTGCAGCTGGATTTTACTGAGTGAAATGGAAAAATCCACTTGCAAACTATCATTAAAGTATATTGAAAGTGGATTGAAAGTGTATTATTCAGGATGTGTGAAAGCGCCCTAAGACAGCTTCTTCTCTTTTAACAGAAATGGCTAGCGATAAAAGAACAGGAGAATACCTTTGGGCAGAGCATGGGCCTGAAGTTAAGATTCCCAGAGTTGAGGCTGCTATGAGAATGATGTTTTAAAATGGAGGAGTTGGTTGAATATATAGAATCCCACATAAATTCACTAAAACATCTGCTCATAGGACAGAGCATAAAGAATCGGAAACTGGAGCAACTTTCATTGTTATTTTTTTCTTGGAAGATTCAAAATAAAGGGATATCCTGGGATGCTTCTACAAATCTCTTCATTTGACTTTATTCCTGAATGTTGGAGTTCCATGTTACCTAGTCTAATTTATGAAGTAGAATCAGTACAATAGGAATTGACTTTAAATCCATGTTTTGTTCAGAGTACTATGTTTTTTCAATATGTCACAACTTTTAGTTCTTTTAATTTATTTATGCATTCCCCCCTCCATTACAGACGTACATTTGTATGCTGATAAATACTGCAACAAAGCCATCATGATGTAACTCTGTGTACAGATGTGTCATGATTCTTTTTATCTTGTGTAATACACAGAGCACATGGGCCTGGTATGGAAAGACCCTTAGCTGTAGCAAAACAGGGCTGCCTGTGTTTTCAGTTGAGTCACAAACTCCATTACACAGACATGAACAAAACATGTAAGTAGCTACGATTGAAGGGAGGAGAGAATCAGCACACAACTGTCACACCTGCCCATCTATCAAAATTAGCTGGGAGAAGGTCAACCCAAGGAATTAGAGGAGAATTACCTCTGTTCTAACACCTCTGTATCCTGTTTGCTTCTTTGCACGGTGCATCAAAAAGGGCTGTGTGCAAAAACAGCCTCTCATCTTGGGGAAATCGTTTATTGGTTAAATTGTCATTTTGTGGGACGTTTAAATGGCTATCCCACTTTCTAAATGGACGATGAAGGGACTCCCTGCCTCTGGTGTTATCCCCTTGAAATATGTGCCAGAAAGGAACCACACTGCTCAAAGCGGAACTGGCTGTATGAGCAGTATCATTAAAGTATATATGTACACACAGTGGTTGCAGAGAAACATAGGAAAATGGTAACAGCATTGGTTTTTCCCCAGCTGTTTATCAATGTGTACATCAGTGATGACAGAGGAAGAAAAGATGCAAATGAACCAACAAAACTAAAAATTGCAGCAAAATACTGTTTCTCCAGTTCTGGAATTCATTTTTGAAAACCCCAAATTGGGTTGCAATGAAAGAATTTAGGATAGCAAAATTATGGAAAAAGAAAGGAATCAAATAAGGGATTATTCTCCCTAAGGATACTGATTTGGAGCCATCTTTTCAGTTTCATATCATACAATTGCCTGTTTACCAGGCAGATGGTAGATATGGCTAATTCCCAAAGAAACTCCAGATACAATGTTCCAGTGCTTCATAACCTTTAACTGTTTGTTTGTAAACCACCCTGTAAGCCTCTAGTGCTGGAGACTATGAAAGTAATAACTAGTACTAAAATAACATTGGAATGCTTTAAGAAAATATTGTGTAAAATAACAAAAGTAATTACGAGCTATAATACTCAAATGGTCGGTAGATCTAATTTCGCCAGTAGTTTAGATAACGTGATTCTTACTCACTAGCTTTGTAATTTGTTGAGGGATTAAAATATAGAAAATAAGGCTTTTAGTAGTATACTTTAATTTTATACTCTTGATTACTTTAATTTTGCAAGGCTTTTATGAGAGAAGCCTATAGATTTTTAAAATTACAGTGGCTTCATTCCTAACAAGTGAAATTCCTATCACTCTGACTTGCAATGTCTCTGTGTGTAGTATAACTTTATATCGACAGCAGCTCGGGGGGGGGGGGTGTTGGAGCAATGCTTATTTGTGAGATTCTTTTTTTATTCCCATAGGCTCCCTATTGTGGTATTTGTATCAACTAATGGCAAGGATGGAAAACAAAAATTGTCTGTATGAAAATTTTGTCCCAAAGTGAAATGTTTACTATTTGTCACAGGGGTTAATAGAAGCCATTTACTTATATGTGAACAAGATAAAAGTTGCAACTTGAAATGTTGGCAAAGTTCATATTCCTGTGGCTCAGAGAATGAACTTCTGTAGCTCAGAATGCCTATCTTCAATGGGAGATGAATTTCCCAACTGCTGAATTCCTCTCTGGTTCAGATAGTAAATCTGACTGCCTCCTGTCTGTCACACTATCTCTGGTGCATTGTGGGAAATGTAGTTTGCCGATCTAGTGACAAATGCAGTTGACATCTAGTGATGAGCATTCTGAATAAGTTCTGAACAAAAAGTCTTCTTTTTTAAAAGACCATCCAACTATCGTAGTACCGCCATTTTAGAAGAGACCCTCTTTCCTCTTTTGACACAGGAGGGAATTACTTTTTAATTTGGGCTAACAAAAAATCTTTCTTCCCATTTGTTCTTGCCAGTATTAAAACTACTCTAAGCACTCTTATTAGTCTCTGAAAGTAGCAGAGGGGGGAGAAGTGGGTCAGTTTTGATTAGCAAAACTGTACTGATAGAAGAGTTAAACTCAATTTCCCATCATAAAGCAGCCCTAATATGATTATAGGATTGCCAGCCTCCAGGTACTACAACCACTGTGGCACTACTGGCTAAATATCACACACATACACTTCTATGCCCAAAATAAATGTAATTAACAAGTCATGCAATAGCAAAATTAGAACCAAGCAGTTGTTACAAGCAATGCAAAACACGGTGCAATAAGCTCACAATACATAAACGTAACTTGGTAAGTCTTCCAAAACAGGTCCACTCTTTGCAAAGCAAAGTATATCATTGAATACAAGTTCATAGTTGTCAATATAATGGGTATCCGGTAATTCTTCGCATTTCGCATCAGCTTCTTCAATAATGGCAATCCTATGAAAAAATATTTCACGGAACCTTTGTTCTGTAGAAAGCATACATACATATATTATTTAACGGATAAAAACACCAAACTTGCATTCCTAACATGAATCATTTAAATACTCCTATACAATTATCATTCCAAAAAACATACCTGAACTAAGTGTGTAACCTCCCGTAGTTAGCGGATGGCTTGCTGAGTCATCTAACATGACTCCACCCCTATTTTTAAATACCACACACACTACTCCAAGGTGGGTCACGGTAACTCGAACATACATACTTAAAGCTACAGTACCTATTAAGAAATCCTAGCCTAACTTCTCATAGCTAAAGACTCCCCTATAAAAAACTAGACAGATCTAAATTAGTGTTAAGTCCATTTAGCGAAATGGTATTAAAGAGGAAAATGAATCTAGACTCTTGCTGGCTCATAATACAATCAATATTCTGAGTATAGTAGGGTTTGCCTAGGAATCGCCATACCACGAAGAACTGCATTTCGTGATCCTGGTGCTTCATTTGTAATGCGCTATAAGGGGCGCTTCCATATTATTATTTCTTACCCAGGACCTATGTTCTCCAATTCTTAATTTTATTGGGCGTTTCATTTTTCCAACATAAAGCAATCCGCACAGGCAGTATATTATGTAAATTACAAGTTTACTATTACAATTACTGAAATGATTCAGTTTGAAAGTGAAGCCTGTGCGCGTATCTGTGCGTGTATCTTTGAATTCCTTAACCAGCAGCGCCTGAGCACAAGCAATGCAGTTCCCACAGTGGAAATATCCTAAAGAGGTCTCAGGATGTCAGAATGGACCAGAATGGACCGTAAGTCACACTTACGCCATTGGAGTAGTAAGATGTACTTTTGATGTGTTGTAACGAAATGGTACGTTACTCACGCAAGTTACGCCAATTACCTACGCTTTGAGTGTTATTGTACAACACCTTGAAAGTTTTTTGCATGTAATGACTATATTTCATCTCTTTAGTTCACTATAGTAAAAATTTCAAAGTGTTTCTACATAAGAATTGTGAGCCTCGTGCTGTTTATTTTGTTTAAGCATGACTGAGTACAGCATAGGGGATTTTGTTTGTAAGTACCTGGAGGTTGGCAACCCTATGATGCCTCCTCTAATTTGGCTCTCAGGGAAAACTAAAAACTATCAAAACTCAGGCAGGTATTCCAGAAAGGGAAGGGAAAAAATGATGGGAAAGGTTTTGGACACATTTTCACGTTGAAAGGAAAACTGCTTGCTGAGATTTTGTAGCCGTGGGAGAAGGAAGCAGATGAAAAAGTCATGGCCTAAGCGATTTCCTGAGCTTTGATCTCTTGCTTTGCAGCACAGTGGGGGCTGCAGCTGTGTTTTGTGTGCTCCCTACATGACTGAGGGTTGCACCCAAATCAGGACATGGTTGTTTGAGGCATAGTATTGACTATGTGTTGCCCTCATTACGGGCTGCCTTTTTACTTTCTCACTGTATTCTGTTTAAGAATGTTTGCAGCTGACTGGCACTGTGAAATTTGAAGCAGAATAATAATAATAAAAACCTTTAAAAATCCATTCCTGGTATTTAGAATGGGTACATCTGCAACTGTCGCACGATGGCTGGTGCTTAAGTAGAACTAGCCATTGCATATTTATGTTGTTGAATGTTGTGAATTGGAACAATTTAGCACATACCAATCTAGGAATTCACACCCTTTCAAAATGTGTGTCTACAGTATTTGTTTTACTGCCACAATCAGTATTTAGTTACAGCACTATATCAGTGTCCTGTATCTGTAGCATCTCACTACTTTGACTTGTTATTTTCACGTCATTACATGACCTGGGTTTCCCAATCATGGACTGATACTGAAGTGTCAAGACAGCTGCTATTGCATGTGAGAAACTTTAAAATGTTCCTCTTTGGTTAAAAAAAATGAATTATCTAAATATAGAAAGCTTTTAATAGTTTATTTTAATATGAATCTATACTATTTTCATTTGCATCTCTGAATATCTGTAAACTTTGATCAGAATACCTCAACATGTTATACCAGTAAGAACAGATTTGTTTTTGCAGAGTGTTAATTATTTGATTATTGAAATAATTGAAAATCTAGTTCACTGTTGTTTGTACTAAACATTTGAAATACTTTATAATTCTTTCTTTCAGTAATCTTCTCAGATTTTCAGTCTGTATTTCATAAATTTTGCTATTGCCATTGGCAGACTCTGTACCGCCATTTATAGATAAAGGATGACCAGGTGTAATAGAGAGGAAAGCTGCAATGCTGTTTTATATTTGGAGTGGGGAGCAAAGGGACTGTTGACAAATTACAAGTCAACTGCCTTCATCAAGGTAATGGGCATGATCCAGTGAAAGTCCTATTAATTTTGGTGGGAGAGTTATGTCTGAGCTTAAGAGTCCCCAGCTGGAACCAGTTAAATTTATATCCACTGATATTTGCTAGGTTTCTGCTCTTAATATACTTTCAGTTCTCAGTGTTTCAACATATAGGGATGTTCTTCTATGTATAAAGTATTAATAATGTGACAATTGACCTTTTGACCACTACAAAGCAATACCTTGATAATCTTCATAATTCTTCATCAAGTGCATTTGTTTTTTGAACAATGATCTGGTGCCTACAGCTTGTTATAAAGATATCAAGCATCATTAAGATTTTACAATTTTTACATCAGCAAGCAATGATGTGGAGCAGAAGACGAGATAGAGAGGCTTGCAGGAGATATTTATGAGCCTCTTCTCCACTGGGTCAGATTTCTCTCAGAAAAGCTACTTCTGTTCACAGCCTTGGGATAATGTTGCTTCATCTTTTAAAGTATTAGCCCTCCCTCTGTACTTCCCAAGGACGAATTCATGCATGTTCATGAAAGCGCAGCCAAGTCTCAAAGTACTTCTCTCGACTAGTCCAGAAGATTGAAGAAAGTTATTTCATCTTGGTTTTGCCTACTGGCACCATGGAGAATACTGAGGAAAAAATCACATACAGTTTCCCAGGGCAAATGAGTAGAGCAAAAGCTGCTGGCACCAAGTAGCTCACCTCTGTCTCTCTCTCTCTCTCTGACATTTAAGAAGAACCAAGGATGAATATACCATCCAGGTTTGGACCATACTATTTTGAACAGAAAAAGGAGTGACCTTCATCTTTCATGCTTTAACCAACCTTTTATGGGACATACCCACATGGGTTGTCTGCCTGATTCAATGCTGTCAGGAAGTGGTCCCGCCACACTTCTCCTTGGCATCATGATGCATTCATGTACTTCCTGGGGTTTTCCTGGCTTTTCTCAGATATTTCTCAAACTATGATCTTTCCCAAAATATCACAGCAAAGCTGGGATGGCCGCTGTGTGAGTGTGAAAGTTTGGATTTTCCATCTACTTGGCAGCCATTTCCCCACAATGGCCTTTTTCTCCACCCACTATAGGGGCTTAAAAAAGATAATTTTCATAATGTTATATCGAAATACATTTATAACAATAAGTATAACAGGTTTTGTGCATTCTGTGCACCAGTCATTTTTTTAAGTGTCTAGATCTTTCCATTGTGAACATATAAGGGAAACACATATCTTCACAATGGAAGGGGCTAGAGAATTTTTTTAATGTGTGGTGTAGTGGTTAAGAGTGGTGGACTCTAATCTGGAGAACTGGGTTGGTTTCCCCACTCCTCCACATGAAGCCTGCTGGGTGACCTTGCGCTAGTCACAGCTCTCTCTGAACTCTCTCAGCCCCACCTACCTCACAAGGTGTCTTTTGTGGGGAGGGGAAAGGAAGGTGATTGTAATCTAGTTTGATTCTCCTTAAAAAGGTAAAGAAAATTGGTATATACAAACCAACTCTTCTTCTAAAAAATGAAGAAGCGATAGTAGCCCAAGGGAAGGGAGATAGCTGCTGCTGAGGGACTGGGACAGGTATTCATATTTACATGATATTTGTTAGTTAGGCCATGGTGTTGATATTTACAGACAGCCTATGAGTCAATGATTCTTCACAAGAACTCCTAATGAGGTGGTGTTGAAGGTGGTTTTGGAGGGCATTTATGTCCTAGTCCCATTGCCTGTCTACTAGAATCTACCTAGGAATTTTAATCCCATATGGTACCACATTTTACACATCTCTTCAAATTATAATAAATATTTTAATTTAGGAGTTAGACGTTGTGTTTTCCCAATAAGTTTTTTTAAAAAGGGATTTGACTACTAGGAAAAAGTTATATCTCTACAGAAGCATTAGCTTGGGGGGAAGACATCTGGATCTGACAAGGAAACTGAGGAACAGCTGCATGTTTATTGCACAATGAAACAATAGCCTCAAAAAGCTGTAAGTTATCCATATCCATCTTGAGAGGTAGTTCCAAAACACTGGATACAAAAATTCAGAAAGAGCCTCAACAGTGTTCAGTAAATTGGTAGTTACTTCCTTTATCTTCACTATGATGCTGACAACAAATATTGTTTAAAGCAGTGTTAGTTTTCCTTCTGATATTATTGCACTGCCAACTCATATTCAGTTAACGATGGCTTTAGCTCTCAAATCCTTTTCATCAGTGCTACATTTCAACTAATTATCCTCCAATTTAAACTTGTCTGTTTTTCATTTCTATGTAAATGATACATTTGTTGGAATAAATGACTACCACATAACATGAATATTAACAAAATCTATATGAAGCTAGGTTTTTGCCAATATCTTTGCTGAAACAGCTAAGTGCTGTTACATTTGCAATATGTTTAGAAGGCAAGAATGGCTCATAATGTGATCTCATTAGGATTAAAGATAAGTGAAACAAAGCTGGCCATTGCGATATATGCAAAATGTTAGCTCACCCTTTCCTAAAATTGTGGTTCTCCCAGATTAACAGTGTAGCCAGATGATATTGTATTTGGAAAAAAACATGTCCCACTGTATTTGAATTGCTGTTCATTGGACCTCATATAACTAGATCAGGTTGCAGATAAATAGCTCTGGCCCACAGCACTGGAAACTTTTCATAATTATGTCCTCAGGGAAGGGGTGGATGGCCATTTAACATGCAACGAAAGTTCTTGGTGGGCCACTGGCAGTCAGGAGCAAGCAGAGCCAGGCCCCATCAGCTCTGCCAGCACTTCAGAGGCCAATAGGCTTGGACTATTCAGCTGTTTCCATGGATGGTGTCAGCACTAGAGAATGCTAATGTTCTAAAGCAAATACTGGGGGTGGAAGCTTTAGAGTGCTATCCTAAAGGGGGGTGGTTATGAAGCACTGGGGGGTGGTGCAACCACACTGCCTCTTGAGCGGCTTCCCAGCCCCAAAAATGAAAGCAAAAAGGCACTTCCAAGAAAACCCCATGAAACTCCTCCATAGGGGTTTGCAGGGCTACGCCTGCCTTTTTGCAGGCGTAACTTGGCGCTGGCTAAAGGGGGTGTTCCTGGGCCAAAAGAGCCACTCTGGGAATGCCCCATTGGCGCAGGCATGAAGGATTGCACCAGAGGAACACTGCCGGGGAGGCTGTGGCAGTGCCCAAACCTTGCGCTGTCCAAACCTTGCGCTGCCCCGTTGCTTCTCGGAGCCAGCGTAAGTTTCTCTGTGCCAGCTTTCATGCCCTCTTAGCCAGCACAAGTGGCAGCAATGCTGGTGCTGGGGTCATGCTGGCTCCTAAACTGCTTCAGCCGCCCTCCCCACCGGATTGGGCTGTTAGAGTTAGAAACAAAGATTACCCAGGATTTAAAATATACATTCAGCTTTATTTCTTCTTATGTAAAATTACAGAAAGTAGGAAAAGTGCTGCTGTTCTATCAAGTAAGTCAATGTGTGTTTTTCCTAAGTATGTACATGTTAAAATTACATTTTAAATTATACCACAGCTTTGGTTCTCTGTCAAGGGAATATGCTATGTAGGAATAAAAAAGGATGTGAGAAAGATTTGAAACTGTGGGAATTAATTATATCTTGCACTAGTAGGCAGAAAAGATGTAAAGGAACTCCTTGCATTTCCACTAGGTCTAATTCAGATAATGATAGTTGTCTGTAGCCATGAAGAACACCCAGCATCTGAGAAATGGCACTATGTTTGCAGTAAGTTCGGAAGCATCTGTACAACTTCTTATAGCTGAGATTGCAATGTTACAAAGTATAGTTTTGTTTCATTTGGACCAGTTGATAGTTCAATTATTTATGGATATGGGAATTAACAAGTATTTCTGAAACATAGTTCATGCACAGTAGAAAAAAATGTAGATAATTTTGCAATGGCTTAATTTAATGTGGCTGCATGAGAGAAAGACTAACACACACACAGATTCTTTTAACATTTTACAGAACACATCTGCAGTGCAGTATGAGCAAGAAAATATTCTATATAATAGTAGAAAAAGAAACAGAAAATATTTATTTAAAATATTTTATACCTCTTTGTAGCAAAAATGTTCTCAAAGCAATGCATAGACTTTGGGCTTTTCTAATTAGGGTTTTTTTTCCCATTGATTCTGGCCCCAAACTGTTTCAGTTTATCCTCTGATATGTGTATCTCCCTACACATTTTTGTACCTTCAGTTTTCACTTCTTTCCCCCCAATGGTTTGTTGTTGTTGTTGTTGTTGTTGTTCTTTTCAGACCATAAGAACATAAGAAAATCCATGCTGGATCAGACCAAGGCCTGTCAAGTCCAGCAGTCTGTTCACACAATGGCCAACCACGTGCCTCTAGGAAGCCTACAAGCAAGACGACTGCAACAGCATTATCCTGCCTGTGTTCCAAAACAACTAATTTAGTAGGCATGCTCCTCTGATACTAGAGAGAATAGGTATGCATCATGACTAGTATTCATTTTGACTAGTTGCTGTGGATAGCCCTATCCTCCATGAACATGTCCACTCCCTTCTTAAAGCCTTCCACATCCTGGACAGGAAGTTCCACAATTTAACTAGGCATTGTGTGAAGAAATACTTCATTTTATCAGGTTTGAATCTCTTACCCTCCAGCTTCAGCAGATGACCCCATGTTCTAATATTATGAGAGAGGAAGAAAAGCTTCTCCCTGTCCACTGTCTCCATACCATGCATAATTTTATAGACCTCTATCATGTCTCCTCTTTACCACCTTCTTTCCAAGCTACTTTTACATTGATACTTTTTTCTGGAAGCTGATTTTTAGTCAGCTTTTTTCTCATGCATAATGTTTCTGTTGGTTTTATTTGTCCCACCCACTCCTACCCATCTCCATCCCACTTTTTTGTTACTTAGGCTGTTGTGGTCAAAGCACTCTCTCTCCTCCCCCTCTCCAACCATGAAGATGAGTGATGCCTTTTTCTTTATATCTCTGTGAGGGAAGAGGATAGAGGCTTCCTTTCCTTTCTTACCCTCTGTTCGTAGTTCGAGGTCATGGACAATAAAACCATAAAACTTAAATAAGACCCATATCTAAAAACACCTCCCTTCAAATTTTCTTTGCAGCCTCTAAAGAACAAGCAACAAAATAGGTACACTGAGGGTCAGTGTCCTCTAAAAGGAATGGAACCTTTTGCTCTAAAGTTGCTCAAGAAAACGCGGACCGTTTATTAAAACATGGCATAATCCATTTTAGCCTAAATTGAAACACATAAGGGCATTGCAAGATGATATGAACCAAGGAGTCCACTGACTGAAAGGGCTAGAGACTTACTTTTTAAAAATGAACACTGGGAATTAAAAGAAGCCCCTAAGCCTAATTTTACAACACTCCAGCAATATATCGATATTTTAGGGCCTTTAAAAAATGTGTGTGTGGTGTTGTGATACCACTGATAACAACAGCATTTTCCCTTGAAACTCCTCATTATTGAAGGCACATACAGAATAAAATAAACTGACTCCACAACTATGAACATGCACAGGGAGGGCAGACGTGTGGAAGAACCCTGCCCAAAACAATTCCAGTATTTGCATATCGAGTGTGTGGAAAAGCCCTTTGTTTTAATGTCCTAAGATGTGCTGTAAACATTATAATGGCAAGACTTGTTAAGTGTACTTGACAAGCTGCAAGCCTCCAGCTAGTCCAGTAAGCATTCTCAGGAACATACCTAAGCAGGTCTACTCAGAAGTAAGTCCCATTTTATTCAGTGGGTTTTAGGAAAGTGTTCTCAGGATTGAAGTTTTGGTGTCTACCTGAATTTAAGCAACTAGGTATTTTAAAACAATTTAGTGCAAATAGGGGGAAAGGGGCCAAAAATCCTTGGAATGTCTCTGATTATTTATTCTAACCAGCCACAACTTGGAGACTCAGGCCATGGGACAACATATTTACGTTGGTACAGCCAACATGCTTCATAAAGCCAGTAACATGGATATTTTCCTTAAAATATAAAATGTGGCATAAATGACAGTTGCTTATTCTAGGCTAATCCCATCTATTACATTAGCCCAAAAAGCAAGTATGGGATAGTGTTTGATGGACAAGGTGCAGAAGTCTCAGGCAACATGCATCCACACTGTATTTATCTCCTGATCAATGGCCATGCCAAACATTGTGACACACCAGGTGACAGCATGGAAACCCAAGCCATCTTGTTGCTTTTATTGCAGAGTAATAAGCATTATTACTCAATAAGCATGTGGCAGGAATGAGCCTGTGGACATTGTGTATTTGGATTTCCAAAAAGCTTTTGACAAAGTCCCCCACCAAAGACTGCTAAGCAAACTTCATAGTCATGGGATAAGAGGACAAGTCCTCTTATGGATTGAGAGCTGGCTGAAAAATAGGAAGCAGAGAGTAGGAATCAATTGTCAGTTCTCACAATGGCAGGATGTGAGCAGTGGGGTGCCTCAGGGATCTGTGTTGGGACCGGTGCTTTTCAACGTGTTCATCAATGACCTGGAGTTGGGGTTAAACAGTGAAGTAGCCAAGTTTGCAGATGACACCAAATTTAGGGCTGTCAAAAAAAAAAATTCGGTACAGTTCGGATTCGGCCGAATTTGACCCTTGTGGGTTCGGTATGTGCCGAAGTCCGAACTCCCCCGCTTCGGGTCCCCGGTAATTCGGGGGGATCCGGAGTTCGGGGGAAAATTCGGCCCCAGCGTGCCTTCAGAGGGATTCCCTGAAGGCGCGCGGGGGGCCTTTAAACTGATCTGAGCCTCCCAGCTGGGAGGCTCAGATCAGTTTAAAGGGCAGCCCGCACCTTTCAGCGGGCTCCCCTGAAGGGGGGCCGAATTTGCCGAATTTATTCACGAACTCCCGAACTCGCTGAATTCGCCCCCCCCGGTTGCCCGCCAGTTTTGAGTTCGGATCCGTCCGAACAGAAAATCACCGAATCAGGGGAAATTCGGTTGATTTTCAGTTCGGACCGAACCGAATTGACAGCCCTAACCAAATTATTTAGGGTGGTTAAAACAAAATCCGACTGTGAAATGCTCCAGAAGGATCTCTACATACTGGAAGAATGGGCATTAAAATGGCAAATGCGATTCAATGTGAGCAAGTGTAAAGTGATGCATATTGGGGCAAAAAATCCCAACTTCACATATACACTGATGGGATCTGTGCTGGCAGCGACAGATCAAGAAAGGGATCTTGGGATGGTAGTGGATAGCTCAAGGAAGATGTCAACCGACTGTGCGGCTGTTGTAAAAAAAGGCAAATTCCATGCTGGCCATAATTAGACGAGGAATAGAGAATAAAAGTGCTGATATCATACTGCCCTTGTACAAATGTATGGTGAGACCACACTTAGAATACTGTGTATAGTTCTGGTCACCGCACCTAAAAAAGGATATTACAGAGCTTGAGAAGGTGCAGAAAAGAGCAACCAAAATGATTAGGGGACTAGAGCAACTGTCCTATGGGGAGTGGTTAAGACGCTTAGGGCTGTTTAGCTTGGAAAGAAGGCGGCCGAGGGGAGACATGATAGAGGTCTATAAAATTATGCATGGTTTGGAGAGAGTGGACAGGGAGAGGTTTTTCTCCCTCTCCCATAATACTAGAACGCGAGGTCATCTGTTGAAGCTGGAGGGTGACAGATTCAAAACAGATAAAAGGAAGTATTTTTTCACACAATGCATAGTTAAATTGTGGAACTCCCTGTCCCGGGATGTGGTGATGGCTGCCAACTTGAAAGGCTTCAAGAGGGGAGTGGACATATTCATGGAGGAAAGGGGTAATTATGGCTTTTAGTTAAAATGGATACTAGTCATGCTGCATACCTATTCTATCTAGTATCAGAGGAGCCTGCCTATTATATTGGGTGCTGTGGAACACGGGGAGGATGGTGCTGCTGCAGTCATCTTGTTTGTGGGCTTCCTAGAGGCACCTGGTTGGTCATTGTGTGAACAGATTGCTGGACTTGATGGGCCTTGGTCTGATCCAGTAGGGCTTTTCTTATGTTCTTAGTATCCAGCCTTCCAAAAATCCAGACTGCCAAAACCTACATGCAGGCCAGCGTCATTAATTTTTGTTTTTACAAGAAGAGTGGAAGATCTTGTCCCAAGATGGTCTGTATGAACTGTTCTTTCTAGGGTAAAAATGGAGGGAAGTGGGTTGGTGCAGAAGGCTGGATAATTATTTTTGATGCTTCCAGAAGATGTACTTGGTAAATCTTTGGAATCTTTGGGTATGTGTATTTAAAACCTTTCTATATCACTTTGCTGGTTGGGCTAGCCAGAAAGATGAATGAATGAAGAGCATCCCTGGCCACACTTGCAGTTGGGGTTTACCAAAAACATTCTCTGATTCTCCAAAGAAGACAGGCATAATCCACAATGAGTGTTTGTATATACACAAAGATGTGAGTACTGTTGTCAGGATTCATTTATAGCCACACTGAAGTCAATGGGTTTAGTAGGGTATAACTTTGCTTAGGACTGCTCTGTTACACTGCATTCCTAAGGAGATTTACTCCAGTCTAAGCCCATTCATTTCAATGGGCTTAGACTGGAGTAACTCTCCTTAGGAATGCACTGTTAGTGTACCTGTATCCAGTTTCCAAAGCTATGAGCCATTGCTGCTGATGGGTGCAGGGCATCCTCACCAACATGAGTATCACTATATCATACTGCTGCTGCTATCTCAGCACTGGACGTGGTGCTGCTGTCTCAGCATTCTGGTTCATAGGATCAAGCTGTGTTTTTTTCTCACTTCTTAGATGTCTCCCAACTAGAGTTATGAGTGTTACAGAGATGGTAATTTTGATGCTGCTGCATATTCCTTGTCTCTCTCACGGAGAGATGAAAAATGGCTACGCTGACATAATTACATCTATCTGTGACCTTCCACATAATGGATCATGAAGCTTTGCTAGCTCATCTGTAGGTACTGGTTGAAATAGATAGAAATCTGGCTGTGTTTACTTCATCTTTTCATCATATAATTGTTAAGGTTTTTAAAACCTGTTTTTAAAAATGTATATGTCAGGCATTCCACTAAATAGTACAAAATGTAAAACAGAAGGCATCATATTTCTGTCAACATTTGGAGATTATAGGAGCTTTAGCCCTCATAAAGCACAAAGAGAGAGATGTAAGGTGCCGAGATAATGAATGTGTTATCCAAATGGAAAAGAAAAGGCTAGTAAAGTTGTTTTATTAACATTTCACATGTGTGACCTGCTCCTATGGGCTACAGCACTGAGAGACATTAACTGGTTACAGTTCACGCAACAATGTTTCCTCTAATGCTAGTAAGAGAACCATAATCCTATACTGGGGTGGGCCACTCTCGGCACTCGTGTTGAATAGCAGCTCATTAGACTATTTTGCTCAGCCCTTTGCTCCAACCCCAAAGGAGGAATACAGTTAAGCCAGGCCAGGAACACAGCTCTGGGGGTGCGTTTGGACCTGGAGTGGTAATGTCGTAATCTGGCGTTCCTTCTGATCCTGCCCCAAGGTTGTGTGAGCAACACTCCAATAGAAGGTGCTGTGTTGTGCTGGATACAGCGTTGCTCTTTGTTGTTAGGGTTGCCAACCTCTAGGTAGTAGCTGGAGATCTCCCACTTTTACAACTGATCTCCAAGCGACAGAAATCAGTTCCCCTGGAAAAAATGGCCACTTTGGCAATTGGACTCTATTGCATTGAAGTCCCTCCCCTCCCCAAACTCTGCCCTCCCCAGGCTCTGCCACAAAAATCTCCAGGTATTTCTCAACCTGGAGCTGGCAATCCTATTCATTGTATTCAAACCGTAATGAGGACAGGAGCTTGCTAGAGGTATGGGCAGTGCTGCCGCCTCTGAGGGGCAGAAGCCATTTCTGCCATCACTTCTACTTAGATGGGATTGCCCCAGTGGCCAGTGCAACCTTCATTCCCCTTTGCCCTCTTGTTTGCTGGCACATCAACCTTTTTACGGGTAGATAGTTTCAGAGGGTAGCTGTGTTGGACTGCAATAGAACAATTAGATTTTAATCCAGGACCAGGAGCACCATAGAGACCAACAAGAGTTTCAGGGTGTTGGCTTTCAAATTTCCCTTCATCAGACACAGCTGAATAGAAGTAAAGATCTGACTCCTATCCTAGTCAGAAGGGGGGAGGGGTATTGCAAAGAATGCTTGCAAAGGATACAGAGGTACAATGCATATTATAATCAGCTTGATTAGAGCAGAGGGGAAATTATTTTGGGTCAGAAAATTAGCATCTGTAGTAAGATAAAAATCCTATGTCCCTATTCAGCCCCGGGGGGGGCGTGGTGTTGTTCTGAACTTGTTACAATACCCATTATTGCATCCCCATAGATTTAATTGCTTGATCATAACAGAACCTAAGAATGGCTTTTCTCTTATTAAAATATGGGTGGTCTAATGTGAAGAAAAGTCTTATCCCAGGTATGCTTAGAAAGAGCTATCAGGAACCACCAAGTATAGTGGAGCTGCATAACTAGTTCAGCTTTGTAGCAACTAAAGTTTGCAGCAACTGAAAGGATTCTAAAGGACTGGGCTGCCCATGAATGGTAAAACATGTTGAGATCTTCTTCAATTACCGATATGAACTGCTTCATCTGGGCTTTGGGGCTCTTAAATGTCTATTAAACTGAGGTGTCCTTATTAAATCTCTGCATGTGAAATGTGCTTTGTCAAGCAAGCCAGAAATACAAATCCCTTACACTGATGAAAGTTTAGGTTATTTCAAAGGCAAGAATTAATAAAGGAAGTAGAATGGATATTTTTCCCCTGGATGATAACATTAAGGGAAGGCAAAGCATGAAATTCTTTTGATGTTGAAGTGAATAACAATTATAGCATGTGGTTTAATCTTTTTTAAAAAACACATTTACATGGGAAATGAATTTATAACAAGCTGTTAAGCCCCAAAGGATGCAATAAAGGATTGTCTTTTCCCCACAGTTTTAGATGGTTTCTCATCCTCCACTGCCTTCTACATCCCGGACTGATTACAAAGTATCTCTAGTGTTGAAGGAAGTATAGTTTAATAAAGAGAATATTAAATATAGTACATGGGTAATGAACAAAAACATTTTGTTGAAAATAGGCTTCCCCCATAGCAGGAGAACAAAGAACAGCTATAATAATTCATGAAATGACCTCTACCAGCCAAGATCCCTTTTAAGATCCAAAAATGGGTGTTGAGATCAAAAGGTGAGCACCATTATGGGCAGATGTTTTGCAGGCAGCTTTTAATTTGGGTCTGACAAAAAGGCATTCATGATCAGAGGGAGTTTGAAAATACCATTTTACCCTTGACTACAAGTTGAAATTTAGTGTTTTTTTCCACTTTAAAAGGGCAGAAGAAACTTGTGAAATTCCTCCGTGTGTGTGTGTGTGTGTGTGTGTGTGTGTGTGTGTGTGTGTGTGTGTGCACATATACCACATATTCACTCCACTTGATAAAACCCATCAAAAAGGTGGGGTGATGAAAACAAAAATGGATAAACCTGGTTTTTGATTTGTTTATCTCTTTTGATCCCCATATTTACTCTATTGTTTCTCCATGTGCAACATTGTGAAAACTGACCATTCCTTTCAATTCTCTTGGCCAACTTAGAGCCAAACTAGATGTTTGCTTTTTTAAAGAGTTGGGTCCAGATTTCCCAACTCAGGACCCAACTCGGGTTCCCACAGCCACACAGCAGCCACAGGGAATGGCTATTAAAAATAAAGCAGAGCCTGTTTGGGCTTGGAACACAACTGGGGTGGAGGGAAGAGCTCTGAAGAACCCAAACTCAACTAACAAAAAGGAAAAAAAGAATGTCCAGTTTGGCCATAGAGAATTGGTTCATGGTGTCATCACCTCTCATAATTTCTCTCTGGCTTTCACAGCCTCACTTGAGTGTTCTCTCCTTTACCTTGAACTCAGATTCCCAAACTTTGTTTATTCAAGTAACTGGATGCTTCTCATGACATAGGAATAATGGTAGGAGATGTAATAGTAATCATTACATGTGTAGTCTACAGCAGCCTTCATCCTACAATAATATCAGGATAGTCTACAACAGCTCTATCAGGTAGGTTAATGGGACAGTGACATGTTCAACGACACCCTCTGAGCTTTAGGCTGGACAGTTTTCCTCAGCTGAGGTTCTATGGGCAAAAACGCATGGGAGGTTTTGCCTTGGATTTGCTGCTCTCTAGATGCACATTTTCCCCAGCCAAATTCTCAAAACTCTGCATGGGGGCTTATTTTTGAGTTTTGAGAATTTGGCTGGGGAAAATGTGCATTTAGAGAGCGACAAATCCAAGGCAAAACTTCCCATGCGTTTTCGCCCAATGTCTTCTAATCACTCTCACTAGGATTATCATTATAGTTGCAAAGATACATTTCTACAAAGAAGCATACTTTTCTCAAGGATCTGATAAAACTAGAAAACTTTAATTTCCAATGGAAGCATGGGAGGCTCTATGCACTGCAGATATCTACAGCTATTAATATTAGGTCTCTGCCAAATATATTCCTGTCTTGGTGACTGTAACGAATATCTGAGCACCAGAGCACCATATAAATGATGAAATCTCCGCAGAATCTGTAGTAGTATGAATTATAAGGTATTTTAGCATCAAAAATAATCCAACAACCAAGTATATAGTGAAACAAAATTATTCTTCATAAGCCACTATCTCCAGAAACTGATAAAAGATTATTGTCCGTTCTTTTAATATAGGGGTTGAAATTTCCACTTTTTTTTAAATCTCAGTTTTCATTCACAGACAGAATAGATAGTTAGGCTACCTGCTGTTGACTCAGTTCTTGGCACCTTCAACCATTTGATCACATGCACATATGCAGAAAAATAAAATCAGTGGGCTATTTGATTATCTTACTACTACTCATACATAAGAAAAATCTTACACTTTTTCCTGAAAACAAATTCTTTATCTAATGTACATCATAGATTGCTGTACTTCAAGGTGGGGAGAAAGAGAAAGAGAAGACATATAATCTATTAAATAATAAATTTATTAACAGTAAATTTGTAAGTTGAAATATTCAGGGTTTTAATGCTTGCAACCTCTTCTGTGTTTCCTCTGTAACTTACTAGAGCTTGCTAAAGGTCAAACTTGATGTTACTGTCCAACCAGCCCCTGAAGTTGGGGGTATACATGTAGGCACCCCTCCATGTGCAGACCTCGGTCTGGAATCTTGTGTATAGTAAAGTGTATACTTTGGGTGATATTTTGGGGGGATGAGAAAGAGAAATTTTTAACTAAATTTCTACCGAATAGAAGAGCAGAAAAAAGAAAATAAAGGATTGGATCCAGACTAGATGTTTCCATAGGTGCAAGGATTTCTACCCATGGAGTAAGAAGAGCCATGTTGTATCAGACTAAAGGCCGTTTCAAGTCCAGCATTTTGTTCACACAGTGGCTAACCAACTGCTTATAGGAAGTCCACAAGCAGGATGACTGCAACAGCATCCTCCTGCCTATCCTTCCCAGTAACTGATATAAAGAGGCATACTGCCATCATGACTAATAGCCATTGATAGCCCTGTTCTCCACTTCCCTTTTAAAGCCTTTTTCCCCCACTTCCCTTTTAAAGCCTTTTAAGTTGGTGGCCATCACCACATCCTATAGCAGTGATTTCCACAATTTGATGATGTGCGGTAGGGCTGTCGATTCGGTTCCATCCGAACTGAAAAACAGCCAAATTTTCCCTGATTCAGCAGTTTCCAGTTCAGATGGAACCGAAGTCAAAAAAGGCGGGAAAACGATGAGCCGAAATCGGCGAGTTCAGGCAGACGCTGAATAAATTCAGGCAAATTTGGCATCCCCGAATCGGCATTCTCACGGGGCCAATGGTGGCCAAGCTGGGTCTTCTTCTGGCCAATCAGAGCAGGGATTCTCCCTTTTGAATTGGCCAGGAGAAGAGTATAAAAACTCCCATCCCGTCCTGTCCTGAGTCTGTATTCATTTCCTTCCATTTTGGTGGTGCTGGTCCTGAGAGATCTTGCTTACTGGAATAGGATTGGATTGGATTTACTTCTCCTCCCTGCTCCTGCTGGAAGACATCCACACAGTTTGATTTTTGGGTTTTTTTTTCTATACCTTTTCTCCTGTGTGTGTGTGTGTGGGGGGAAGCAGATTGTGTGGTTGGGGGGGAAGCCAAAGGGGGGCTGTTGCCTGTTCTGCCGTGGGGGTGCCTGCTCGCCTCTGCAGGAGTGTGCTGCTTTTTCTGCCCGTTGCCATGCTCGCCAGGAATTGAGTGCGAGGGTGTGTGAGTCTCCCTCTGCTCGGCACCCGCTCCTCCTCCTTGGTTCGTTTGTTTGGGGTTGAGCCTAGCCGTACCGGTTTGAGGGGGGGGGTTGCCTGTCCTGCCAGGGGGGCTCGCTCGCTTCTGCGGGAGTGTGTGTTCTGCCTTTTTTTGCCCATTGCCATCTGTGCCTGGAGTTGAGTGCGGTGGTACGTGAGTCTCTCTCTGCCTGGTTTGAGGTGTGTGTCTTCAGGTTACATCGGCTCTTAGAAGCCACAGACTGGCTTCTACTGTGTGTGTGTGTGTGTGTGTGTGAGGGGAAGCCAAAGGGGGGGTGACCTGTCCTGGGGAGGATTGTTGCTGTGGAAGATTTGAAGATTTAAGATGCACTTTGGCTGTGTTGAAATGAAAAGATATGTTACCCATGCTAGTTACACTGTTTACTTACGCTTTGAGCGTTGTTGGATGCACTTTTGGCACAGTTACATCGAATCTTAGAAGCCACGGACTGGCTTCTACTGTGTGTGTGTGTGTGGGGGAGCCAAAGGGGTGTGACCTGTCCTGGTGGGGGGGGGGCTTGATCTCCTCTTTGCATGCGTGATTGTTGCTGTTTTCACTGGTTGCCACCTTCGCCTGGAGGTCAGTGTGGGTCGGTGAGTCTCTCTCTTGCTGCCCCAGAAACAATGGGAGGTTTTGCCTTGGATTTGCCGCTCTCTAGATGCACATTTCCCACATCCAAATTTCCAAATCTCAAAAATAAGCCCCCCTGCAGAGTTTTGAGAATTCAGATGGGGGAAATGTGCATCTAGAGCGGCAAATCCAAGGCAAAACCTCCCATGCATAAATAGCCAATGAGAAACAGTGGGAGGTTTTGCCGCTCTCTAGATGCACATTAAGGATTGCCGGGTCCTCTTCATTCCAATGGGTGGATGGGGGGACCCCTTCCAGACCCCATAACTCAGGACCCCCTGACCCAATCTGCACCAAACGTGGGGGTTCTTGCAAGGAGCGTCCCCTCAAGCTTCACTGAAAGTTTGGGACCTCTACCTCCAAAAATGCCCCCCAGGAGTCGCTGAAAGCCTTGAATGTACTTTAAATGGCTTTATTCGGCCGAATTTATTCGGGAACACTGAATTTCAAGCTGAATTCCATGAATCCAAATAAGGGGAGTTTGGACTTCGGCATTTCCTAAATAAAAATGGGCCAAATTTTGCCGAATCCGAATTTTACCAAAAAAATTTTTCAAGAGCCCTAATGTGCAGTGTAAAGAAGTACTACCTTTTGTCTGTCCTGAATCTCCCACCCTTCACGTTCATTGGATGACCCCATGTTCTAGTGTTATGGGAGAGGGAGAAAAACATATCCCTGTCCACTCTCTCCACACCATGCCTAATTTTATAGACCTCTGTCATGTCTCCCTTTACTGACCTTTTTTTCTAAACTAAACAGCCCTAAATGTTTTAAATTATCCTCATAGGGCAGCTGTTCTAGCTCCCTGATAATTTTGGTTGCTCTTTTCCGCACTTTTTCAAGCTCTACAATATCCTTTCTTCAGTTGTGGTAACCAGAACTGTACACAGTATTCCAAGTGTGTGTCTATTCCTGTTCTAATCGAGGCCAGCATAAAATTTGGCTTTTTCACTGCAGCCGTACCCTGGGGTGGCATTTTTGTCAAGCTATCCACTACCACCCCAAGGTCCCTTTCTTGGTCTGTCGATACAAGCTCAGATCCCATCAGTGAATGTGTGAAGTTGGGATTATTTGCCCCAATATGAATAATTTTACACTTGGTCACATTGAACCTCATTTGCCATTTTAATGTCCATTCCCCCAGTTTAGAGAGAGAGCTGTTCAGAGCTCTTTGCAACCTGTTATTGTCTTTAAAAAAGGTAAAGGTCCCCTGTGCAAGCACCGGGTCATTCCTGACCCATGGGGTGACGTCACATCCCGACGTTTACTAGGCAGACTTTGTTTTATGGGGTGGTTTGCCAGTGCCTTTCCCAGTTGTCTTTTCTTTACCCCCAGCAAGTTGGGTACTCATTTTACCGACTTTGCTGAGTCAACCTTGAGCTGGCTACCTGAAACCAACTTCCCTTGGGATCAAACTCAGGTTGTGAGCAGAGTTTGGACTGCAGTACTGCAGTTTACCACTTTGCGCTACGGGGCTCTTAACTACCCTAAATAATTTGTTGACATCCACAAACTTGACTACCTCACTACTCACCCCTAACTCCAGGTCATTTATGAACAAGTTAAAAAGCACTGGTCCCAATACTGAGGTCCCAATACTGGTCCCAATACTGCCTACAGTTGAGGGCAGCAACGGTTTTCATTGTAGCTGGCCTCCCTTCCCCTACCTTATTTGTTATGTTGAGTTGGTTTTGGCATTCCTGAGTGTTTCTCCTCCAGGTTGGCTGCTGACTCCTGTGTCAATGTATGGGTGCCATCAGATTTTAGAGTTAAATTGCATTCATTGAATATTGATATACTGTGAATTGTATTGTGATATGATGTTTTATGATGTGAGCCACTCTCAGCCCATCTTTGGCTGGGATGGAGTGGATTATATTTGGCTGGGATGGAGTGGATTATACACCCAAAAGTAAATAGATAGATAGATAGATAGATAGACAGACAGACAGACAGACAGACAGACAGACAGACAGACAGACAGATAGATAGATAGATAGATAGATAGATAGATAGATAGATACTGTAAGGGGGTGCTAATGGGATAGAAAATTATCCTGCTGATTATGGCCTTGATTAATTTAATGGACAGGTCTGTATTGTGAGGGATGCTTTGTGAATGGAAGGGAATGTCAAATTATTGTCCTGCAAGCACCATTCATCCAATTTGGTCTGTATGTGGAGAAATCCAATGGAGTCAAAAGTAATGTTTTTATGCACACCTGGCTTATCATCATATAATGGTGTTTTATTGCATAATTTCTTTCATGGTTCTGTGGTCAGGTCCAAGATGGAGACTGTCTGCCCTTTGGATACACAGACCTCAGCAGTGTAGGGGATTGCTGGGGGGTACTACAGATCCACTGTGGGACATCTGTGCATGGACTATGGCCCAAGAATATCTTTCTCCCACCATTTTCTTGACCTCAAATGGCCATC
This sequence comes from Euleptes europaea, assembly GCF_029931775.1. NCBI lineage: Eukaryota > Metazoa > Chordata > Lepidosauria > Squamata > Sphaerodactylidae > Euleptes > Euleptes europaea. The sequence continues at coordinate 68,903,571 of NC_079315.1, forward strand.
TCCAGAGCTGCTATTTGAACCATTGAGGGAAACCTACATGAATAGGTTTACCCCTCGGGGGGTAAAGAGCAGTTCTGCCAATTCATGGCCTGGGGGAAAGTATTAACCTGACCTCCCCCTGAGTCAAGGTTCTCATCCAAATGATGGCTTCCGTGGCTATTACTTGAGCAATAGAAAGCATGGTGGAGATTAATTCATGACCTATCCAGCATTTTGTCTGGTTGGACCCGTCATTCTTCATCTATTTCAGTACAGCCAGGAGGGTAGGTGGCAGGAAAAGCTCATCAAAACACCATTCATAGTGCAAAGACACAGTTATGATTGCTGTTCCAAATACAGTATAAATAACTGAAAAGACAAAATGTTTTCTTTCTTCTTTATATAGATAAAAGTAATTCGTAGACATGACTGGTCTCCTTCTTGATTTTCAGCTCCCTTTCTACTAGCAAACTGTTGTCATCAACCTGCAACAAAGGGAACTTGAAAAGGAGACTATCATTGGAAAGGCCCCCTCACGGTGACCTGTTCAGTGTTGCAGAAAAGCAAAATCTTTACATACCATTTTTGCACAGCAGGTATTTTCCTCTTTGATATCCTAAGGAAAGGCAAATGGGTTGCACAACAAATCACTAGCTGGATTCATGATCTAAGTCTGGCACTTTATCAGCAAACAAATTCAGCTCATCCAACAGGATGTAAAGTTAATGCACAGAACTATTTATATCTCAATTTCTAAAAACAATAATCCATTTTTTCCAGGAAATATCCCAGTGTTTGGTACGTATCAGCCACCTTTAACTAACCAATGTAACATGTAGAAATATAGCTCTTCCCTTTATCAATGGGGCTATATGTAAGAACGTTATTTTTTACAATATCTTTGGTGAACAGTTTTCAGACTTCCTCAGGACACTTTCTGCATCTGTTTGTCTACTGTAGAACTCCAGTACAAGTGCTGTAGTATATTGAACCTATTGATATACTCTCATTAGCACAGGCCACCAGAGAGGACACACTGCCATCCCAACCAATCTGACAGTGCCCCCTAGAATATGTTCTAGCTCTCCTATGGCAGCAAATTAAGGTAAGACTCATAAAAATAAACAATTTATTCATTTAGAAGGTTTGTTTTCCATTACAAACCTTCTAATTGGGTAATTCTTTTTTCTTATGGGAATTGTCCAGTTAAAGCATAACTGTAAACATCCATTTCAGTTTCAGTCACCTTTATTGGCATGATAATAAACATAGAATCATAGAGTTGGAAGGGACCACCAGGGTCATCTAGTCCAACCCCCTGCACAATGCATGAAATTTACAACTACCTCCCCCACACACCCCCAGTGACTCCCACTACCTGCCCAGAAGATGAGCAAGATACATTCTCTCTCATCATCTGCTTAAGGTTATAGAATCAGCATTGCTGACAGATGGCCATCTAACCTCTTCTTAAAAACCTCCAAGGAAGGAGAGCTTACCACCTCCCGAGGAAGCCTGTTCCACTGAGGAACCGGTCGAAGACTCAATTATATTTACTGCTAAGAACCATCTTTCAGGAGTATATAAAATAAATGTGCTTATTACATTAATATGCATATGATCGAAAATAGCTAGATGATGATGATGATCATTATTATCATTATTATTATTAAAGGTAAAGGTAGTCCCCTGTGCAAGCACTGGGTCATTCCTGACCCATGGGGTGACGTCACATCCCGACGTTTACTAGGCAGACTTTGTTTTATGGGGTGGTTTGCCAGTGCCTTCCCCAGTCATCCTCCCTTTACCTCCAGCAAGCTGGGTACTCAATTGACCGCCCTCAGAAGGATGGAAGGCTGGGTCAACCTTGAGCCAGCTACCTGAAACCAACTTCCATTGGGATCGAACTCAGGTCATGAGCAGAGCTTGGACTGCAGTACTGCAGCTTACCACTCTGCGCCACAGGGTTCCTCTGTTGTTATTATTATTAACACAATTTATATCCTCACTTTCTGCCCTTGCAAGGGCCATCAAGCTAACAGTTTAAAACACTGAAGATAAAATTACATTATAAAACCATTAAAATTAACCCCCTCCCAAATGTACATCATTAAAACAATTTTCAAGAGTTAAAAAGCAGAATAAAAATACATACAAAAGTCTCTTATTGTGCCATATCTGTGTTACTTCCATACAGCAGTGTTCAAACACTCCTGTGGTTGAATCATGATTTAATCACCAATTACGAACATCACCCTTGAACAGCTAGAAAAAAGTTCACAATTGTCTCAATTGTATTATAAATGTTTTATACACCTGCACTTTCCCATTGTTTTTCTTCATGTTCCTCCCCATCTCTCATCTGGCCAAACCACCCAGCAGGAAAAAAAAAATAACTTAAAGAAGTTATTGCCTTAGTTTGTCTGATGCATATGGAGGGTGGTTGGGAAGCCATACGGCTTGTCTCTCTAGCATTCCTGCTTTACCCATTATGCATGTCCCCAAACTGTGCATATTTGTGTCAATCCAGCATTCTAAATTGGAGCACAAATATTTTGCAGACATTTGCAGGGATGCCTGGGAACTGTAGTTTGTCCTGTAAGCTCTGTGCAGGCATTGGCTTGATAAATGCATCCAACTAATGAATGCTACCACTACACAGACACAAAAGTCCTTGAAATACTGATCGCTTGAAATGGCAACCCAGTCATCAATGCACCTATATGAGGCAGTCAACTTGAGAGAAAACAATAATTGCCAGCAAGATAAGTTTGATTTCCAAACATTGGGTGTATGCGTGATAACTGAATTATCATTTTTCTTTAGTGATGGTAAATAGGATTTCCTGGAAATCTGTGAAAACCAATTTCTATCAGTTTGGGTTGCATAGGAAGAGAGTTTGAATATGTGGTTTATATAACCTTTCTGGTTCAAGAACATAAGTTACACTTTGGATGCCAAAGAGCATAGAGGATGTCATGAAATAAATTGCTATAATCTTTCCAGCCTCATAAATGCCTATGTCATGCCACGGTTGTGCTTGCAAGGGGAAGATGAACTTTCACAGTCAGACTTAGGGCACTTTCATAAATGCAGAATAATGAACTTTCAATCCGCTTTCAATGCACTTTAATGATCGTTTGCCATTTCACACAGTAAAATCCAGCTGCAAAGTGCATTGAAAGTAGATTGAAAGTGCTTTATCCGTATGTGTGAAAGTGTAGTTATAGTTCTGCTTGCTCCCATGCAAGGGCTAGATCCCAGCACCAGTATGGGAAAACAAGGCATAATTCCATGAGCTGCAGCCTTAGGATTGCATTAAAAAATTCTCTAGCCATTAAGCCATCTCCAACAGAGTAGTTGCAGATGGTAGGCAATAATATTCTGCATGAGCAGGAAAACATTAGCAAATGAGTGTGTCTCAGAAATCTGAAAGCTAGAGGAACCATAGCAAAATAAAATGGGATATGAACATTTTGTAAAGCTGCTTCACTATATTTTAAAAATTAATATTTCAACAAATGGAATTTTCTTTATTCACATGTGAATGGGTATAATTTTTTTCTAGCATGTAGATTATAGTCATGTGCGGAGATGCTAATGTTGATGAAGAGAAACCATTGAGAGAGAGCATCAGAAATTAGGTACTAGGATAAAACATTTTTGTCCACCCAGGCTTTTAAAAGGTTTATCTTATCCTCTTGCTGTTTTATAGATCTTGCCCTGTTTTCACTGCTTCCCTATTTGTTTATGGCCTTGGCTGTTTTATGCTGGTGACTTTCCTGTTTTTATTGATTGCTGTTGTAACTGACAGACTGGGGTGGCTTTCTGATGGACAGTTTATTGATACTGAATTGCTTTCAACTGTTTGTAATAATATTATTGTTTTGGTATCCTTTATTTATTGTTTAGTTCACCTTGTAATGGTGGTTACCTTCAGCAGATTTTGGAGAGGCAGATAAAAATGGTCAAAATAAATAAATAAAACACCCCATTGAATCCTTAGCCATTGTTCATTGGTGCATCTGCACTGATTTCTGCAGCAGTCTACACCAGCTCCTTTGTTGGCTGTTTTGGTCTTTCCCTATTTTTAGTTCTGATGTTAGTACAGAAAAGGGGATGGAGCAGTTTTCAACTAAAACTTCAAGACCAAATATTTGACTTGTGAAATAACACCAGCAAACACAGATTAACAATTTGTTTTCTCCTCTGTATGCAAAGCCAAGCCTATTCTTTCATTGGCCACTTTTTATAACATTTAATGCCTCAATGAACCGTGACAAATACTTCAGTGTTATTTATCTTTAAAAAAAAAAAAAAAAAGATCAGGATGCATTACAGCCAAATAAGAATATACTCTCAGTGTTGTCTCTGATTTATGTCTCTTAAAAAAACTTTATTTAAATGAGTTGGAGAAGGATTTTTTTTTAAAAAAATTGCATTATCAAAGACGCTCAAGCTGCTATTATTATAGTTAAGCCCGTGTCAGCATTTATGTTTCCATTATGTATCCTGTTTACTTGGGGTTTCTAACTTAATCAGTAAATTTCACTTTGTTGAAAATAGATGTGCAGTGTGCAAAGCCTTCATGCTCAGTCCAAAATTAACTCTCTGCCCTTTTGATTAAGTACAGAACACTAAGCATGACTCAACAATTATGTAGCATATATTATTTTCTCCATGTAATTATGTACAGAACACTAAGGATGACTCAACAATCATGTAGCATATATTATTTTCTCCATGTAATTATGTACCTAGATATAGGACCATGCAGAGAACGTTTTGTATGAAACAGCCACTTACAAGGAGGCATTTCCGGCTGCTTATTTGTAATGTGCTGCTTGAAGAGGGAGATCTGTAACTGCAGAAATATCTACAGATACTTCTTCACGTGCCTATTTTGTCAAGAACATGAACAGTGTTGAAAAAAATTGCCAATGCTTGGCATATCTTTTAATACCTTTCTTTATTAGACATTCTATTATTAATGAATGCCTCCGCTACATCCAATTTTCAGGCACACATTACAAATGCTATTACTTGCACAGATCCTTGTATCAATGTTATAGAACCAGTTGTAGTGTATTTATGGAAATGGAAACATCTCTCATAGTTTAAAATGTACTTTAAAGTATCAGAAATTGAAGATTTGGAAGAGATTCTGCAAGCAAATACAACTACCAAAACCAGAGAGCTTGGAGAGGATTTGGGAGGACAGGAGTAATAGTAACATAATAGATGTAAATTATCAGCAGTATTGTTCATATACTAGTCTCATCTGTTTGGAACTGGATTGCCTAAAAAAGGCACAATAAAGTAAATTTTGACAGTGCCTCACTTCTGGTAAGTTGTTAGGAAAAATTGCTTGTATAAGTACTTCATGCATTACAATAACTACTTTTTCTTCACAGAGAAACTATTGTGGAAATCCCTGGCATCTCCCATTAAAGGGACCAGGGAAATAGGTGATGTGAAAGACCTCTACCTGAGACCCTGGAGAACCGCTGCCAGTCTGAGTAGACAGTACTGACTTTGATGGACCAAGGGTTTGATTCAGTATAAGGCAGTTTCATGTGTACATGTGTTCAAATCTTCTTCCCTTGATTACTGCAGCATTGCCCACAGCAGTGTTTTTTAACTTGTGGGTTGGGACTCACATGTGGGTTGTGAAGCCTGCGGAAGTGGGTTGTATGCCCTTGTAGGCTTATGGCAGTCACTGCCCTTCCCCTCCTTGCCTGGCGCCCAGCCAAACTCATGCTGAATCTCTGAGGTGAAGGAGGTGGGACATAGCAAGCCAGCCAAGAAGAAGAAGAGTTGGTTTTTATTTGCTGACTTCTCTACCACTTAAGGAAGAATCAAACCGGCTTACAATTACCTGCCCTTCACCTCCCCACAACAGACACGCTGTAAGGTAGGTGGGCTGAGAGAGCACTAAGAGAGCTGTGACTAGCCCAAGGTCATGCAGCAGGCTTAAGGTTGTCAATTTCCAGGTAGTAGCAGGAGATCTCCTGCTATTTCAACTGATCTCCAGCCGATAGAGATCAGATCACCTGGAGAAAAATGGCCGCTTTGGCAATTGAACTCTATGGCATTGAACTCCCTCCCCTACCCCAAACCCCACCCTCCTCAGGCTCCACCCCAAAAATCTCCCGCCAGTGGCAAAGAGGGACCTGGCAACCCTAAGCCAGCTTCATGTGTAGGAATGGGGAAACGGACCTGGTTCACCAGATTCCTACACATGAATCCAGGTGGGTAAACTTGGGCTAGTCAGAGCTCTCTTAGCCTCACCGCTTAGCCTCAGCTCTCTCAGCCTCGCCTACCTCACAGGGTATCTGTTGTGGGGAGGGGAAGGGAAGGTGATTATAAGCTGGTTTGATTCTTCCTTAAGTGGTAGAGAAAGCTGGCATATAAAAACCAACTCTCCTCCTCCTCCTTCTCTTTTTTCCTGGATTTTAGCAATGTATTAACATTTCTTGCCAACAGGAAAACAGTCCAGAAGATTGAAAGGGGAATGTATTTTAACTAAATTCCAGTAGTCCGATACAGTCAAAATAACACAAAATTTAGTGGCATCTCATGGATGTGGATTTTCCCTACCTTTCCCTTTCCTCACAAGATATTTTTGACCCCTGCAAAGCTAGTGTTGTGGGCTGCAGCACTATCATGGCCAAACTCTCAAGGGCCATGGGGGCTGTAGTCACTGAGGAAAGGTCATTAGGTGAATTGCCATCCATGTCCCATGACATTTTGTTTATGGCGGTCTCTTCACTGCCATCTCTGGTGTTTCAGCAGGCGTAGGGCGCTCCTGGAGGATTGGAGAGCAGAAAAGAAACACTGCCTTTGTGCTACAGAATTTGACTTAATAAACTTATTATGGCACCGTGAACCACAATTTTATCGAATCTGAATAAAGCTTATGCCACAATGCATTTGTTAAAGTTCCACAAGACTTTGAAGTCCCACAAGACTCGGTTACTTCAATTAAAAACTTTTATCATATCACCAGCATTAACATCTGGAAAGGAGGATTATACCTCCTGAATCAGCTAACAGGGCAACTTGAAATCCAGTCTTTCCTTAGGAGCAAATGTCACCACTCTGCAGCAACTGAGTTTGCAGGGGACTCTGGGATCCCATGGATCATCCTGTACTTGGTGTAACATCTGGGCAAGCATTCTGCTACTTAATTATATTTATAATTTTGATACATATGGTGTAACAAATTCTACAGTAAACAACAGAACCATAGGAACATGCAAAATGGTTTTAGTAACTAAAAGAGAAAGGGTAATTGTTTTGTCACAAGTGCTAGTGAGTTGGATTGTATGTAAAAATATTAATTAAAACAAAAACTGAGCATTTAGGACTGGGAATGGGTAAGTTGCCCATTAACAAATGAAGTTATTTTACTGTACCTACACAGAAAATTGCTACTAACTAACTAATTATGTATGTGTGTGTATATATAATGAATACTCAGTTAGTTAGTTATATAATGCATACTCAGTCCAATCCAACTGTGGGTATTTACACCTTAAGGAATCTTGAAAGACTTTTAATAGTCAGTTAGGAAAAAACGCTTATGGAAATTGAAGAGCAGTTTATGAGATCTCTTCCTAGGATCTTTTGGCAGCTCAGAAAGCTGTTTTTGACATTACTTTGCAATTGCTGCAAAGCAATTCCATACAACACACAAACACACCCACATATAGATATAGATATTAATAAATCTAGATGGCTCTCATAAACATCCAAATGGTGATTGAGCCATCTGCTAATTAAACCAATGCAGTAACACATTTCTGAAATGGCTTTATATGTGGTATCCTTTCTTTCTAATGCTTTAGGAGCCCATTTTCCAGCTGTTGGAAAATAGGAGTCACTACATTAATGGTCCCATTTCTAAAAAAATAAGTTCATTATTACTCTTCATCTTCAGAGTACATCAGCAGCAGTTCATAAATTGCAAATAGTGCTGGTGTGTGTGTTTTTAAAATATTTGGAAAATACCTAATTATAAAGAATACCTTACATGTAAAAAGTATGTTTCTAACAGCACACATTCAAGGGGAGTTCCAGGGGCAGAGCTGCCTTTAGGCAGCTTCCTAACCCTCCTTCAGGCCAGGAACGCCCCCTTTGCACTTGCATTTATCCCACCTTTTTAGGTAGCATCACTCCGTGGAACTCTATGGAGCGGTCCCATGGGGCTTGCAAGTAAGGGCAGCTTCCCGTCTTCAGTGGGGGGCCCATGAATCCTCCTATGGAGGCGCTGCCACTGCACAGCCTCTAGCCACCAGTGCAGCCTCTGCCCTCAGGAATGGGCTGCCCATGAATTCTTTATCTTTAGTTTTCTTCATCTGCCTATGATTTTCTATTATTTATATTTTGATCATTAGAATTACATTAGTCCATCTAGTTTCATATCTCATTTATTTATTTCTATACCACCTCTCAGAGCCATAAGCCTCTTACTACAATGCAGAAGAGAAATATGTCATAATAACCACTAATGAAACCAGAAGTAGTGACAATATTGAAACAGTGAGCAATAAAAACAGCAATAAAAACAGCAGCAATCAATTAAAATATATATAATGCAGAATGGGAAACAATGCATGGTAAAAGTGAATATTCTATTTAGCAACTACAGGAAAACAAAACAAGAATATTAATCAAATAACAATAGCTAGCCAACACACAACACAAAATCAATTACAGAACCAAAACCAACTAAAAATAAACTATTAGTTGCCAAATGCCTAGGTAAATAAATGCTTAGTCATAAATGTCCTGATTTCCAGATGATAGACGTCAGCTCACCTGGAGAAAATGGCTGCTTTGGCAATTGGACTTTATGGCATTGAAGTCCATTCCCACTCCAAACCCCACCCTCCTCAGGCTCCACCCTCAAAATCTCCAGGTATTTTCCAACCTGGACCTGGCAACCCTATTTGGATCATATCTGGAGCTACAACATTTAAATGAGCAGAAAGGAGTTTCTCAGTTGCTCCCAGTTCTTCCATTAAGTTCAGGGGAATGTGGATCTCTTGAGACATATTGTGACAGTGGGAAATACATTCTGGAACCTACCAGCATAATATACTGTATATGTAGAGTTGTCAGGTCCCTCTTCACCACTGGCAGGATGTTTTTGAGGCAGAGCCTGAGGAGGGTGGGGTTTGGGGAGGGGAGGGACTTCAATGCCATGGAGTCCAATTGCCAAAGCGGCCATTTTCTCCAGGTAAACTGATCTCTATTGGCTGGAGATCTGTAGTAATAGCACGAGATCTCCAGCTAGTACCTAGAGGTTGGTAACCCTATGTATATGAATTGATTATTTTTCTTGTAGCCATATATCATTTTTACTTTCTAAGCTTCAGTCTATGCTTTCATTCCTTCTATCTAGGGCTGTCGATTTGGTTCCCCCGATTCGGCTGTTTTTCAGTTCGGGATGAACCGAACTAAAAAAAGGTGGGAAACGGGGCAGCCGAATTCGCTGACTTTGGGGATTCAGTGAATAAATTTGGCAGATTCGGGGTTCCCCCTGTGCCTTCACGGGGCTTCCATGAAGGCACGCGGGGGGCCCTTTAAACAGATCTGTGCCTCCCGGCCGGGAGGCACAGATCTGTTTTTTTTTCCCGGCTCCAGGGGGCTTCCCTGAAGCCAGGCGGGGGCCCCTTTAAACAGATCTGTGCCTCCCGGCTGGGCGGCACATATCTGTTTAAAGAGCCCCCCGCCCGGCTTCAAGGGCTTCCCTGAAGCCATGCGGGGGGCTCTTTAAACAGATTTGCACCTCCCGACCGGGAGGCGCAGATCTGTCCCCCCCCCCGCACCCGGCTTCAAGGGGCTTCCCTTAAGCCGAGCAGGGGGCTCTTTAAACAGCTGTTAGGCGCAGATCTGTTTAAAGGCCCCCCTGCGTGCCTTGAAGCCTGGCGGGGAAACAGATTTGTGCCTCCCAGCTGGGAGGCACACATCTGTTTAAAGAGCCTGCCTCCCAGCTTCAAGGGGCTTCCCTGAAGCCAGGTGGGGGGCCCTTTAAACAGATCTGAGCCTCCCGGCCGGGTGGCAAAATCTGTTTAAAGAGCCCCCCGCCCGGCTTCAAGGGGCTTCCCTGAAGCCGGGCGGGGGGCCCTTTAAACAGATCTGAGCCTCCCGGCCGGGTGGCACAAATCTGTTTAAAGAGCCCCCCGCCCGGCTTCAAGGGGCTTCCCTGAAGCCGGGCGGGGCGCTCTTTTAACAGCTGTTAGGCATAGATCTTTTTAAAGGCCCGCGCTGCGTGCCTTCATGGAAGCCCCGTGAAGCCCCGCGGGGGGGGGGATTTTCCCCCGAACTCCGGATCTCGCCTGATTTTTGGGGATCTGAAGCGGGGGAGTTCGGACTTCGGCACGGCCTGAATTTAAAAGGGCCGAATTTTGCCGAAGCCGAACTTTACCGAATTTTGTTTTTCAACAGCCCTACTTCTATCAATAATTTGGTTTTGGAATTTTTTTAGGTGGGGGGGGGGAAATGCTACTTCTTATGCGATAATTCTTTCTGCTTTGATACTGGAACCCAAATATGTAGGACTTGTCTGTTGCTACCATGATAATTTCTTTCCAGTTGTCCCTCAGAGTGAAGAGATAGCAAACTCACCCCCATTTCCATTTAGACTGTTACAATCATGCCTACAGCTCTACAAAACCCTGTTATGTCATGTAAAGTGAAGGCGACCTTGAAGGAAGTGAAACTGCATTATTTTCACAGCATGCCGTTCCATGATTACTGCAGGTTAGGGTTCAAGAGTGTTAGTGGAGAATACAGGGGATTTTGCTGCCTAATGGGAAAACATTTTCAGTACTTTCTGTCTTTTTTTTCCTGCAGAGCCCAGCTGTTCAAGGGCCAAGCACTGCTGCAGTTCCATTAAGGAGGCTGGACTTGATTAAAATGTCATGTATGCTAGATGCTATCAACCAGGTTACTTTAAAATGTGCTATCTGCATAACCTTTGTGAATCACATCCAGCAACCTATGAAACATAATCATGGTCATACGTTAACCAGGGCAATGAAAGATCTAAAAGGTCATAAGATGAATTTAAATGTCATTATAATGTTGAATGTAAAGTGGTTTTGGTTTCCGCTTCTGCTTATCCACTATATACTATGTGTGTGTGTGTGGGGGGGGGGAGACACAACCATGTCTGACAACTATATTTCCATGAAAACTAAAGTACAAAGGAAATTAGTAACACCAATCTTTTAGAAATCTGATATTTCCCTGTTATTTTTATACCTAATTTCAATCTTAAATGTATTTGCTGTTTTTAGGGTTTAGAAAATTTCTCACATAATCTGCCCCAAACAGATCATAGAATATAAAGAATTTTTAGAAGATTAAAAGGTCCAGAATATCAGCTTGCCCAAAATATCAGATTGAAGATTGATTTGATTTTGTTATATAGGTGTTTTCAGTCATAACAAAGATTTCCTTTTAAAAATGAGCCCCATTGTAAAACACTGCTTGAGTTGTTAGATATGCCAAGACACACATATGCAAATCATTAAGCCAGGTTTTGTTTTCTTAAAGAAGTTGAATTCTTATAGTTTTTTTCCCAGTAATGGTTGCTAGGAGGAACTTTCAGACATGTTATGTTGTAATAAAGTAAGGTGTTTTATGCATGGTCGCTTTAACCTCCTTTATTCCCCGTTTCAGCCAGGATCAAATTTTTCAGTATGCACGATATCTCATTCCTTGGAAGCTCAATGCTATTTCAACGCAAAACAAACCTGGCTTTTCCCATTCCTCTTCTGGCCAGAATTAAACCATTCATCCTGGCTCATTCAGGAGTCACAGAGCCTGCATACTCTGTTCTTGGGTTGAGCTTCCCCTCGCCATCACGCCCCACCCTTTTCCAATCCCTTCTTCAAAGCAACATGCAGGGGAAAAATTGGCTTCTCTCACAGCCAATCACAAAGCAGTGTGTAAAGAGGTGAGGATTCAAGTGCTTCCTGCTACCTCAGAGCTCTTTTTGAGCAAAAGAAGGGCTTTTTTAAAAGGAGGCTTGGATTTATCCCCCCCTTTCTTTCAGATTGCTCCGTTCTTTGTTTTTTGTTCTTAAAATGGTTTATTATGCGGCAGTTGGATTTGGGGGAAGGAAATCTTCTTTGCAAGGTAAGCCAATTACAGAGCAGCATTTAAAGGGGTGGGGCTTGATTTGAGCTTGGGAGACTGTTTTTCTGTATTCATGGTTCGATTAGCACTCAGTTTCGTCCCTGATCATTCAAGCCAGTGCATACCGTTTCCCCCAACCTGGGCTATTTTAATGTGCGATGAACCCAGGTCCAAGCAGGGAGGTCCAGCCCATGCATAAAAGACCTAAAATAAAACAGGAAAGATACATTGACTATTTGCTGGTGTTCCTGTGTGTCTCAATATAAGACTTTTAACAGTCTAGAAGGATAGTGTTTTACTGCAACAACCATCAAGAAGTGGGGAGTCACTCAACTACTGCTGATAAGCAGAGAAGAACTGGACAAGAATTCCACTCACTCTGGGAGCCAGTGTACTGTAGTGGTTACGAACGGTGGTTTAGATTGATTAAACAGGAAATATCCCTAAAATACTGGAGAGAATGTTGTTTAGTATGATTAAATTTATGTTATAATGGCTGCAATTTGATGCAGCCAAATGGAAAGGGACAAAGGTTTCAGAATAAAGGGATTAAATCATTTTAATGTTAGAACTGGTGGAGTTGGAGAAACTAGGGAAAAGGGGAGAATTGAAGGAATCATTGTGATAATGTACAAGATCTGGGAATAATGGAAGGTTACTTTTTATTCTGATCCAGAATGTAAAACTTTATAAAACATGAAACTTTAGAATGAAATTAATGCTAGGATTAGTATATGTTAACGAAGGATAATAATACTTTATTAAGAGGTAGATGGAGGTGATGGGGAAGTCGTTTTATTTTTATGTTTAATGGTAATTAAGACAACAATTAATATAATTGTGATTGTGATACTATGTTTACATTGTTGTCAAAATTATGGAGAATTTATAGTTTTAAAAAATCAATAAAAATTTATTAAAAAAAAAAACGAACGGTGGTTTGGAGCAGTGGACTCTGATCTGGAGAACTGGGTTTGATTCCCTACTCCTCCACATGAGCGGCAGATGCTAATCTGGTGAGTTGGATTTGTTTTCCCACTTTTACACATGAAGCCAGCTGGGTAACCTAGTCATACTCTCTCAGCCCCACCTACATCACAGGGTGTCTGTTGTGGGGAAGGGAAGGTGATTGTAAGCTGGTTTGATTCTTCCTTAAGTAGTAGAGAAAGTCGGCATATAAAAATCTTCTTCTTACTCTTCTTCTTCTTAGTTAAGATTTCTGTCCTAGGAATACTGAGTTAGATGTCACTCCACTTGCTTCTTGGGCTTTATAATCAGGGAAGAAACAAGAGAGATGGACCTAAACTCTGATTAACTGTAGGGCTCAAACATCATACAATTAGTACACCACTTCCCCTAAGAGATCATCTAGCCAAGATGTTGGAGATCCCTGATTGAATCTGCCTTTTTTGCATTCTTGTTTCTAGAAATTGTGAATGGGGGAAGGATTGAATTAGGACAGACAGTACTGGAGGTGGTTGGCTAGCTCGCTTCCCTGAACCATTGTTCCAATATAAATCACTCCTCTTGAGTGGCTATTTACCTGGGGTGGGCAGAGAAAGACACCATACAGCCAGCATCCAATTCAGGGTGTCCCATGGCTGCAGTTAATGTATGTAAATATACAAAAAATCCAGACCTAGCTCTAACATTGTATCGAATATTTTGCTTATGACAAGAAGATGTTGAAAGAATATCGAGTTAAGCCATACTTCTTACCAACTCCAACCTTACTGTCCTCCCTAATGGGGACCCAAAATGGCTTACAAAATTCTTCTGTTCTCCAATTTATTCTCGTGACAAACTTGTGGAGGAGATTAGGCTGAGTGTGTGACTGGGCCAAGGTCAACCAGCAAGCTTCTATAGCAGAGTAAGGATCTGAATTTGGATCTTTCAAATCCTAGTCTAGCAAAGAGCAAGAGTCTAGTAGCCACCTTAAAGACTAACAAAATTTCTGGCAGGGTATGAGCTACCCATCATGATCTAAATCCTAGTCTGACACTCTTACCACTGCACCATGTTGAATCTCACTTGATTCACTTGAAAGCTAAAAAGATATAGCAAAAACCAATAGCAAATACTGTGGGAATTGTTGGAAATGCCAAAATATGGATGTGTCTTTCTATCACATGTGGTGGTCATGCAAGAAAGCAAGGAAATATTGGATAGAGATCCATTATGAAATGCAAATGATTTTTAAAATTGTTTGGGATGGACCCTAAAAGTATGCTATTAAATGTACTCCCAAGCAGTGTGCCAAAATTTTATAATGAATTATTCAAATATATGGTAACAGCAACAAGAATATTTGCAGCAAAGTGGAAAGTAGACAAATGCCCAACTCTGGAAGAGTGGAAAAACAAATTGGCAGAATAGGGTGTCATGGCAAGTCTAATGTAATATATACATAACAAACCATGATCAGAATTTCAAGAAAAAATGAATGCCTTTTACATACCGGTATATATGGCAGAAGGTTCAGATGAGAATTAAAGTAAAAAGGGGAAGATGTTTAAAAATTATTTAAAAGAAAAAATTGATAAGCAAATGCAGATGAAAATAAGGCTAAGAGTTATTATGAATTCACTGTAATGAAACCAAGTATAGAAATGAATCAATAGAAATTTATGTAATAAGGTCTATATTTAGATATCAACTTTACTAATTGTTCCTATATGTTGTAATAATAATAATAATAATAATAATAATAATAATAATAATAATAATAATAATAATAAAGTACTTTAATTAAAAAACAGCAACTGGCTGGTGTTTAAGCATAGCTCTGAACATCTCTTGCCTTGAAAACCCTACGTGATTGCCATTGCTAATGCATTTTGACTTCTTACTACTAAATACTTGATGAACAAAGTTATATAATCAGAGCTGACTCTATGGTGCCTGAAAAGCCTCAGGAAGACAGAGACCCCAGTCTGTCCCTTGCCAGGTCATGCATTTTTACCTACTCCTTAGCCACATACCAGAGTAAGCTGGCAGTGGTTGCAATTTTCAGCATGGGAACACTGGCCCACCACTTATGCTTGGTGTGTGGCCCTAGAGTTTCTTGAAGAAACACACACACACACACTGCAACACCACAAGTTATGATTTTACGTAGCATGGATATCATAACTCCTCCTGGCCATTTATTTGCTGAAACAATGACACGTAAAATTAACCTTAAAATTGGCTTCACTTTGCAAATTATTACACCTGCGTTGTTGTTTTTTTCAGAAATCTTTTTTGCCGTGTATTTTTTAAAATGGACGCAGTGGGTGAACAACTGGCTTCAGTTGTTCATAATATTAATCACCCTTGCATCCAAGGTCTAAAGTTCTGGTTTCATTTCCCTCTTTGGATCTCAGATGCACTTTTCAGTGTTTTATACTTCACTGCGTATACTAAAGTTCCTCTGGCGTTTCACACAAAAGAGAAGAATTGTGGAATGAGACCTAGACAAGCACAGGGTCACCATAAGCGAAGACCTTAACCAGTGAAATTATGTTACAGCACCTGCACTATTTAGCGGATATTTATGAGCTACTATTCTTTCACTGCCTTTTTGTGAGCTGGACCACAAATCAAAGATCACAGAAAGCTCACACAGAGATATCTTAAGATATCTGTACAAAAAGAAGATGCATAAGATTGTACCTACTAAAATCAGACTTTCCTCGAGAGTTCAAATTACTATGTAGCCAGGAACTCTCTGGGATTTCATTGACTGTGTCGCTTTCTCAGACTAATCTCTCTCAAAAATGCTGCAGTATTACCTTGTGCTCCTTGAATGTGGGATACAAACGGAAATAAAACCTGTAATATAATGTTGTAAGTACAACATTTTGAGACTACTCCTAAAGGGGGGGGCGAAGGCCCAATGGAGCCGGCATGACCCCTGCACTGGTGTCTGTGCCACTTGTGCCATGCAAACTGGCACGGACGTCGGCATAGGGTGACTTACGCTGCCGCCGCCGCACCCCCTCTGGGACCTCAATGGCAGCACAGCTCTTGGACACCGGCGAGGCCCCCCACACACACACACACTCTCAGGATTGCACAGTTAAACCATGACAAGGAGATCACCATGTCCAGAATAAATAATTAAGATGGGAATGTTCAGAACATTAAAAAGTACTTATTTAAAAGACAGTGCATGGGGTGTATAATTGTGCGTACGGTACAAGAATGAAACTTTCATCTCAGATTTAAACTACAGTTCCATGTGCTGCTAAGATTTAGTTCTGTCTCACTGGACACTCAGTTCAAGTAGTAATTGGGGAATGAATCTTTTTCAATCAGTTGCTATGTGGAATCAAAGCAAATGTCATGTGCACAAAACTGTCAGAAATCTATTCCACTATTTAAAAAAATTTCAACTATATGACAAAGAATGCTGACCTTGTTTGAACAAAGGGAGTCATTGGGCAAAAATGCATGGTTGCTTTATCCCCCTTTAATCCCTTTTTTAGCCAGGATCGAACGCACATTAAGCGAAACGCATGTGTTCGATCCTGGCTGAAACAGGGATTAAAGGAGGATAAAGCGACCATGCGTTTTTGCCCATTGTTACAGTTTTTTTTCTGACTCACAGGGCGAAAACGCATGGTTACTTTATCCTCCTTTAATCCCTGTTTCAGCCAGGATTCAGCCAGGATTGAAAGCATGTGTTTTGCCTAATGTGGTTCGATCCTGGCTAAAACAGGGATTAAAGGAGGATAAAGTGACCATGCGTTTTCGACCACAGTTAGAAGAACAATTAGGCAAGAGCTCCAAATGTTTGTGTCAATCCAAATCCATTTCAAGATTTATCGCCTAGTATCTCCATCTTTTATGCTCTGTTCCACCAACAAATCTCTCTTAATCCCAAAATGGTCACACATCTCCATGTATTAACAAGCATGTGAACCATTACGAGTGTGGATGGCCATACTTCAGTTCAGTAAATGCAGATCTGACATATACCAGGAAGTATGATTGCCCTATGAATCATCCTCAGTGACCCTACTTTCGCCTTTTGCTTCACAACCACACAAGCTTTAGCCAAAAGAGCTCAATACAAATCCCTTGGAACCTGTCAGCACTGATATTCGTGCAGCAGAAGACGTTTATAGTTTTCAAGGACGCCCTCCAAGACTTGAGCAGTGTGAGATTAATATTGCCGCCTGTTCTCATTTTCAGGAATCATTTGGGTTTCCATTCCCCCCACTCCTGCCTTGAGTGACTGTAAAACCCCTGCATTGACTAATGGAAGGTTTCCACCAAATAGATATACAGTCTGGTGATGATCTGCTGGAGAGCTACGACTGTCATTAAACCTTGTTCACTACATTAAAAATTAAGCTGAGGACATGTCTCCTTCATTTTCAGAACATTTAATCCTGCTATGATTAAATAAAATAGGCGCGGGTGGGAATACACATACCATAGAGCATAAGGCAACCTTTTAGTTTTAAATTTCATTCTGCAAAAGGAGTATTACATAGGCTTCTAGCTTTTGGGAACAAATGGCAGTGAATGTGTACATAAAATGTTTCAGCTGTGTGAATATTTATAATAACTCTAATATTTGGTAGTTACAGACTAGCCTTAGGTTGAGGGTCAATTTGTAGAACGAATTTTGACTTTACTTTGTTTTTATTGGATACACTCATGGCTACCTGGATGTGTTACAGCACTACAGGGGGACGTTTGGCAGACAAAAGAAGCAATCTGGATTTTCTGCCTAAAAGGCACTCTCTCCCCATGGGGCAATAACTCCTGCAGGTGATCATGGCTGCAGAGCTGTATTTATTTATCTAGGTTCATTTCATGCTTCTGCACTGTGTTATGAAGGGATAGCTGGGGGGAGAATTGAAGTCCACATTGTGTATGCTAAGAGATCCCCCTCCCCAAACATGGTTAAGAAGGTTGCAGCAAACTGCATACCAAAATCTCTGATTTCAGTTTGAAAAATAAAAATTTAACATGTTGCATTTCACTGAAATAAAAACAAAGCTGGACCTAAGAGGTGATAGCTTGAGAGACTGAGTAATACGATGGTATACAATCTGAATACAAGTCCCATGTCAAATTATTTTCTCTATCCTTCAAATTCTAGCAAGGAGAAATTAGTCCTATGTTGACTGTGCAAACTATGCTTCAAAGGTTTAAGAAGGCATTAATGCTCTTAAGCAAGACTATTTGCTATACCTATTGACCTTTCTTTTGGCATATTGCCCCTCCTCTCTTCCAAATCAAGACCATATCAGTGATTTACAGCATTACATCTCTCTCCACTGGCCTTGTAACCTCATCCTGCTCTCTTTCCTTTGTTTTTCCCCATTTATAGAAACATGGATAATTCTCCCATGCTGGTCCCACCATCTGTAACCTTATGGCTGCAATTAATTGACTCCCAGACTCAATTCTCGTCACATCTTTTCTGTTTGCCTTATGACCCCTTGACCTTCTTTCAAATAAAACAATCAAATACTACCCTATGGTTTCTAGCAACTCTATAAATCTCTTTTACCCTCTCTGCCTTACTTCACACTTTCCAGGAATATCTGAAGACAGTATCAAAATCATACGTTTTTATTTTGCAAAAACAGATGCTTTCTTTGGGGTTTCCTCATTTAAAAGTATATCTGTTTCCTTGAGTAGTTCTTGCAATATTGTTGTTTGATAGATACAGCTATCATGGTAAGAACATATTAGCTACCTTATCTGATGACACCAAGTGGGCCGCATTCTGTCTCCAGCAGAGGCCAGCCAGATGGCCCTTGGATGCTCCTAATGCTGACATTATGGTAATAGAGTTCCCAACATTCAAAGAGTCTCAATCACATAGAATATTCTTTTTTATTCTTGTTTTGTGACTTAAATATGGGTTATTCTTACTTGCTTTTGACAATACATAGACTAGAAAAGTGTATTTTAACAAGATGTCAACGAAAGCAAGCAGGAGGACTTCCTTATTCTTAGTTCTGCTTTAGACTTCCAACCTATGCCAAGTTTGCCTTTTTTGCCAGACAGATTGACCAAACATTAGGGATGAGCATCTGTTTCCTATTTCATTTATTTTGGCATTTTATATCTTTGCAAACAATTTCAATTCTCTGCTTTTCACTGTTAGTTTTGTAGATTATATACATACGTTGCATGGTCTTTGTGCATAATCTATATAGCATTTGTACTCGTACAGCGCATTCCTGAGAAGTGCTGGTGGCCGCGCCCATAGGCCTTTGGGGGCCGACGACAGCCTATGCCGGCGCAAGGTCCCACAGCGCCGGCATCCAGGCGGTGCATGCTGGCATTTGTGGCCCCAGCGCCGGCGTGCAGGGATGGATGCTGGTCTCTGGCCGCTGGCACAGCAGTGCTGGGCCCTGACATTGCCGGACCCTGCCACCAGCATCCGGACGCCAGGAAAGGCCTCGGTGGCGGCAACCCGGGAGATATTCCCGGGGCGTAACAGCATCCCAGGAGGTGTTCCTGGGGCATTATGGTGCCAGCTGGGGGGCAGGGCCCCCCTTTTTTAGCCAAGATACGAGTTGCATGGATTTTGGGGGCTGGGCGCAGGTTTTGGCGTGCAATGAGCAGGTGCCATTATTTTTGAAAAGACTTGGCAAACAGGTGAAGTGGCAGAAGATTGGAGGCGGGCAAATGTTGTCCCCATCTTCAAGAAGGGGAAAAAGGAGGATCCAGGTAACTACTGACCCATCAGCTTGACTTCTATACCAGGAAAAGTGTTCAAACAAATCATCAAACAGTCCGTCCTTGAGCATTTAGAAAGGATGGATCTGGTCACTAGGAGCCAGCATGGATTTCTCAAGAATAAGTCATGTCAGACTAATCTCATCTCCTTTTTTGAGAAAGTTACTACCTTGCTGGATCAGGGGAATGCTGTAGACATAGTTTATCTAGATTTCAGTAAGGCTTTTGATAAGGTTCCACATAGTATTCTAGTTGACAAATTGGGAAAATGTGGGTTAGATCCTATTATTGTTAGATGGATCTGCAGCTGGTTGACAGATCGTACCCAAAGAGTGCTAGTTAATGGTTCCTCGTCCACTTGGAGAGAAGTGACTATTAGAGTTCCTCAGGGATCTGTGCCTGGCCCTGTGTTGTTCAACATCTTTATAAATGATTTGGATGAAGGAATAGAGGGGATGCTTATTAAATTTGCAGATGATACTAAATTGGGAGGGGTAGCAAATACGGTAGAAGACAGAGCCAAGATGCAGGATGATCTTGACAGGCTGGAGAAATGGGCTAGAACTAATAAAATGCACTTCAACAAAGACAAATGTAAAGTTCTGCATTTAGGTAGGAAAAATCAAATGCATAATTATAGGATGGGGGAGACTTGTTTGAGCAGTAGTGTGTGTGAAAAGGATTTTGGGGTCTTAGTAGACGAAACACTGAACATGAGTCAGCAGTGTGATGCTGTAACTAAAAAGGCAAATGCAGTCTTGGGCTGCATCAACAGAAGTATAGTGTCCAGATCACACGAAGTGATGGTATCGCTTTACTCTGCTCTAGTTAGACCTCAACTAGAGTACTGTGTTCAGTTTTGGGCACCACAATTTAAGAAAGATGTAGACAAGCTGGAACGTGTCCAGAGAAGGGCAACAAAGATGGTGAGGGGTCTGGAGACCAAGTCCTATGAGGAAAGGTTGAAGGAGCTGGGTATGTTTAGCCTGAAGAGAAGACTGAGAGGGGATATGATAACCATGTTCAAGTACTTGAAGAGCTGTCATATAGAGAAGGGTGCCGAGTTGTTTTCTGTTGCTTAAGGAGGTCAGACCAGAACCAACGGGTTGAAATTAAATCAAAAGTGTTTCCAACAGTTAGAGCGGTTCCTCAGTGGAACAGGCTTCCTCGGGAGGTGGTAAGCTCTCCTTCCCTGGAGGTTTTTAAGAAGAGGTTAGATGGCCATCTGTCAGCAATGTTGATTCTGTGACCTTAGGCAGATGATGAGAGGGAGGGTATCTTGGCCATCTTCTGGTCACTAGGGGTGTGGAGGGGGAGGTAGTTGTGAATTTCCTGCATTGTGCAGGGGGTTGGACTTGATGGCCCTGGTGGTCCCTTCCAACTCTATGATTCTATGAACCATCATGGAAAAAAGTAGAAAACCAATGGCCTTGTATCAGCTCCTTTTATTCCTTGTATTTTTAAATGCTTCATGCCTTTCAACTGAATGGGTTGAACAATTTGATCATAATGAGCAGAATACATTCTACAATTGAATAAAGTGTGTGTAATATTCTTTATATAGAAAGCAGCATTAGACTTCCAGGATTCCAGTTTTCATTTGAGAAGCTGGCTGATCTGCTATGACATTTCTAATGGCTATGATCTAAAGATAGTGCTCGATCCATCTTTAAGTCATTTAATTTGTCTGCCTGTAATACCATAATCCACTTTTCTGCTTGTACACCTTGATAGGGAAGCGAGAAAAATAAACAAGAAAAATCCCACCCACTAAGGCCTTCATTATTAATTCCTCTGAAATATGGTGAACAGAAGCTGGGTCTTTCTTTTTCATCTAACATCTGTTGCTGAAGAAGACTGGAAATCACCAAGGGAAACCAGTATGTCTAATACAGCACGGCAATAAATTCAGATTATTGTGGAATGACCAAGTGAAGGAGTAAGCAAACCACATGGAAAGCATAACTCACAAAAAATATGTCCACAAAGTTCTTTGCCATAATATGCATTCATATTACTCATTTAACATCTCAGATATATTATTGCATTACTATTGGAAGAGGACTGTAGGAACCGTAGATGGTTGGACAGATGGAAAAAGCCTTGCTGAGTGCCTTATCAGACACCTGCCATTCTCTAAATGGGAGCAAATAGGCTGGCCTACCTTTTATGTGACATCTGCCCCTCTAAAATTATTATCATAACACCATGAAACTTCACATATATTGGAACAAGCAGTGAATATGCCAGGACATATCCTGATTACCATGAAGGCATCAGCGTTGTAAGCCAGTGCGTAAAAAGGGGGGGGGGTAATGCCTTTTTATAACCATAACTAAATGTTCATGCCAAGATCAGGTATTTTTGAATGGCTGAGAGATAGATGTATTTGAAGTATGGCTAAATGAAACAGATTTGGTAGAACAATTTCAATTAGGCATTTAAAGGAAAGTTCTGGACAAATACAGCCTTATCAAATGCAGTTCACTGAATCTGAAAGCAGTTGTAAATCCAGTGGAACTGGAAACTGCCAGCCATGTAATTTGAAAATGATCATTGTTCAATATGCCCTTCAGTTTATAGACAAGGGACAGCTTAGTTAAACAAGCAATTCACATGTCCCAGAATAAGAGCTACACAGAAATGGCGGGGGGAGATTGTTGCTTCCCATTGCGCATACTGCTGCATGAAAAATCTCATTACAGATGACAGATGTATCAGTAGATTAAGTAGTCGCCTTTGCATTTAATTGTTTCAACATTTTATTTTCCCTTAAGTTTTATAAAGTCAAAAAAAGATGTGAAGAAAAGCAGAGTATGCCAAAATATGCAAAACCCACCAAGCTCTCATCACAATTCACACAGGCCTCCTTGGAGCATTGCAGAGAATGTGGTATTATAAAACTTAGGTGTCCCTAAGGATCTCTCAGTCCAGTAAAGCAGCAACTGTTCCACCCTTTTCCTATTCAATGAATCTAAGGGATCAAAAGCTTCAAAGAAATGAAAGAAAATGAAGAAATTCATGTTGAGATCTCCAGTAGTGATGTATTTTTATTGACATCATCACATTCATATAGTGAAAGGGGCTCAGAAAGCTCCCGGAGACACACTGTTAAAAGGCTTCTTTTGTTTTACTTCCAGCTGGGAAGCCAACTTGGATATTAAGGTTCACAACTTACAGCAAAGGTCTTGAAATTCAGTGGAAAGGAGGCGTGCAGGAGGTCAATAGAACAGCCAGCAGTGCTATTATCCACAGCTTTACCACTCATAAAAAGGTTTTCCTAAATTTGCTGGTTATTATAATTCATTTGCAATATCTCATATTCATAACCTTTGTCTTTTATCCTCATGGTCTCTGTAGTAGCTAAATTCTTCACTGAAAGTTTCCTGGAAAACATTTCAAAAAACAATCCTGGGTTTTGCCTGAAAGCATTTGTTCCTACTTTTCGAGCTTTTGTGTGGAATTCCACGCTGCCAAAATAACCAGACATCTATTAATTTTAATTTCTGTTATCCTGTTCACATCTTAAGCACAATGAGAACATTCCAAGGGGCTGTGATTGGAGCTCCATACCTGGAACAGATCTTTCCCACTTAACTCTTCCCTTTATAGCTGCTAATGCTATAGTGGCTCCTTGAGGGTTGCAACCCTCAGTCATAATGTGAGATAAGACAATTATGGGGGCTACAGTGGGAACAGGGAGTCAGAGGTCATTTATGCATGGGTACTTGGACTCATGTTTGCCCCCTGTCTCGGTTGTTCCTTGTAGTTCTGCATGAGTTTCCCGTCCATTAGAAATGACCTCGTTCCCAGCTCTCACAATGTCCGGGTCGTCCCCTTCCACTGTTAACCTGATTCTTCCCTCTCCCCTGGGCTTAGCCCGGTTGAAATCTCTGTGCAGAAGGCAAAGCATTATCACAGCCTATCACAAAGCAGCATGTAAAGAGGCAGGCATTCAAATACTTCCTGTTACCTGGGAGTTCTTTCTGAGCAAAAGAAAGGCTTTTTTAAAACCAAGCCTTGGATTTTCTCTCCCCCTCCCCTTTCAGATTGCTCCGTTTTTTGTTCTTAAATTTGCTTTTTTATACCGCAGTTGGGTTTTTTTGGGGGGATTTTCTCTCACAGTAGGCACAGCAAAGTAAGCCAATTACAAAGCAGAATTTAAAGGGGAGGGACTTGATTTGAGTTTTGGAAACTGTTTCCCAACAGGAAAGTGTGGGTCCAGCGAGCAAAGAACCTCAGGGAAAACTCCCATGCATAAATGACCAGAGAAAGCAATCCCCGCCTCCTGCATGAGTGGAAATACCCTTTCATTTGTAAAAGGAGAAATCTGGATCAAACCTAATGGGATGAAAATGTTGATTTTGATTAGCGGATCAAAATTTAAATGTAATAACTTCAAGGATTAAGTGAGCATTTGCTTTATGTTAGTCAAGCAATTAGTGTTAGCACAGTACTGCTTTGGTTAAGGTGACGTTAGTAAGCCCCACAGGAACAGCCTTGATTTAAAAAGTTATTAATTTACTGCAACAACAAAAGAACACAACATGGCAAGAAGGACTGTTATGTGCTTTGTTTTGGGAACAGGAAGTTAACCAGAGAGTTGCTTAAAGACAAGGGAGTGAGTTGCAAGCTCTTAACTAAAGATAAAGGTGGTTACTTGTGCAAGCACCGGGTCATTACTGACCCATGGGATGTCACATCACGTTTACTAGGCAGACTATGTTTACAGGGTGGTTTGCCATTGCCTTCCCCAGTCGTCTACACTTTACCCCCAGCAAGCTGTGTACTCTTTTTACCGACCTCAGAATGATGGAAGGCTGAGTCAACCTTAAGCTGGCTACCTGAAGCCGACTTCTGTTAGGATCAAACTCAGGTTTTGAGCAGAGCTTTGACTGCAGTACTGCTAGGGTTGCCAGCTCCAGGTTGGGAAATACCTGGAGATTTTTGGAGAGGGGAGGGACTTCAATGCCATAGAGTCCAATTGCCAAAGTGGACATTTTCTCCAAGTGAACTGATCTCTATTGGCTGGAGATCAGTTGTAATAGCAGAAGATCTCCAGCTAGTACCTGGAGGTTGGCAACCCTAAGTACTGTAGCTTACCACTCAGTGCCTCAGGGCTCTTACAAGCTCTTAACTAGTTAGCATAATATGTCATAGCTTTGCCTATAGTATACATAAAGCCAGTTTCCCAACAACTCAACGTACACAAATTCAACTTTGCCATTGTTTGGTTAACATGGATTATATGTTGTATGTCTAGTAAAGGAATGGTATTAAAGCAAATGAAATTTATATGACAATCGTATTTGATGTTTATATTTTATTGAGTTTTGATTTACTGTGTTTATTTGCGGATATGAATGCCTGTGGAGAGAGAGAATATATTTTTCAGTTTTATAATGGTATAAGCAAGATTAAGATCCACTGTGATAGATAAATAAATAAATATAGCCTCTTGTCATTAATTTGAAATTGAACTATTAATCTTTTTGAAATAAATTGATATCTGACTCCTGCCTCTCCAAATGATCAGATTTTCAGCTTGATTCATCATGTTTGATAGTAACAATCTCAACTTGTGGACTTTTAAAACTTTCCGCATATGTTTAGATGTATATTTTTACTCTTGCTATTCTATCTTCTGCTCCATTGTGAGTGGATTTTAAAGAAGTGCTACTTTTTAATTATATAAATTGTTCTTATATGGACTTCATTTTATTTTTGACCTCTATTTCTTTTTGTTGACATTTATATAATGTTTGTTTTATTATTTTAAACCAGTTCATTATTGACTGAAAGATTTCTCTGGAACTTTATCGATCAGTGTGAAATACAATTATTTTAAATACATTTATTTATTTCATTGTTTATAGCTTTTATTTTACAATATCTTGAGGGCAACACATAACCAGGAAGGAAAAAAGCACAAAACAGACAACAAAAGTCATACAACTTCCTGTCTTCATGCAATATATGTGAGTAGGCACTTTCAAAGTTTTAGAGATGCCCAGACCGCATCCAACTTTTGAGGCTGTTAGCCATAATAAAAATCAGAATGATAATACATTGTGTGTGAGAGAGAGTTCAGTGCCGTCAAGTTGCTTATGGTGACCTTATGAATTAATGTTCTCCAAAATGTCCTATCATTTACAGTCTTGCTCATATTTTGCAGACTGAGGGCTGTGGCTTTCTTTACTGAGTCGATCCATCTCATGTTGGATCTTCCTCTTTTCCTGCTGCCTTCAACGTTTCCTAGCATTTCTGTCTTTTCTAGTCAGTCTTGTCTTCACATAATGTGACCAAGGTACAATAGCCTCAGCTTATTCATTTTAGATTCTAGGGAAAGTTCAAGCTTGATTTGATCTTGAACCCACTGGTTTGTTAGTTAGTTAGTTAGTTTTTTGGCAGTCCACGGTATATGTAAAACTTTCCTCCAAAACCACACTTCAAAGGAATAAACTTTCTTCCTGTCAGCTTTCTTCACTGTCCAACTTTCTCACCCATACATAGTAATGGGCAATACTATGGCATGAATTAACTTGATCTTGGTTGCCAGTGTCACATCCTTACACTTAAGAATCTTTTCGAGGGCCTTCATGGCTGCCCCTTCCAGTCTCAATCTCCTTCTGATTTCTTGGTTTCATT
This sequence comes from Euleptes europaea, assembly GCF_029931775.1. Taxonomy (NCBI): domain Eukaryota; kingdom Metazoa; phylum Chordata; class Lepidosauria; order Squamata; family Sphaerodactylidae; genus Euleptes; species Euleptes europaea. Next base: position 68,930,043 of record NC_079315.1, read on the forward strand.
CTCCCTTTTGGTTGATGATGGAGCCAAGGAATATAAAAACTTGAACAATTTCTTCTTGAAACAATTCTTCAAAGGAATCTCTCATCCTTTCATCTCTTTTGTATAGCTCTTCAGTGTATTGTTCCCATCTTTTCTTTATTTTATCTTGTTCAGTTAATGTACTTCTATGTTGATCTTTCAGCATGCCCACCCGTGCATTAAATTTCCCTTTGATTTCTTGGATCTTGTGAAACAGATCTCTTGTTCTTCCTTTACTGTTGTTCTCTTCTATTTCTTTACACTGGTTAGTATTGAGTTCTTAAAGAAGGAAGGAAGCGGCCATTACAAGTGTGGGAAAACTCAGTTTCCCATAATGAACAGCAACCTTGCAATCCACCATGAGGGAGGAAGGAAGCACACTGGCAACCATTGCTGACAACAAGTCTGAAAAGGTCAGTACATTTAAAATTCTCCTGGGGGGCATTTTTGGAGGTAGAGCCCCCAAATTTAGAGTGTAACTTGAAGGGACTCTCCTTGCATGACCCCCAAAATTTGGTGAAGATTGGGTCAGGGGGTCTGATTTTATGGGGTCTGGAAGGGGCTGCCCTCCTCCTCCATTGACAACCATTGCAAACTTTGCAATGTCCCAATCTTCACCAAATTTTGGGGGTCGTGCAAGGAGAGTCCTTTCAAGCTACGCTGTGAGTTTGGGGGCTCTACCTTTAAAAATGACTCCCCAAGGCCAAATTCTTTCAGGAACCCCAAAAATAAGCCGAATGCCCATATTTACCAGGTATGGGCATTCGGCTTATATCAGATTGGGCCCAATAAACCTGAATCCGAAATTTAATGGGGTTTTTTTGTTTTGTTTTTTTGTTTTTTGCACAGCCCTATGCTGAACTTTGTAACCTGAAAACTAATGGACAGCTCGGCTCGCAAATGCCTGGAGGATGGGGGCGACCTCTTTGCGGGCCCATAAAATTGGATCCCCTGACCCAAAGTTTATCAAACTTTAATGTAAGTTTATCAAACTTTAATCTAAGGAGAGTCCCTTGCAGCCACACTGCAAGTTTGGGGACTCTGCCTCCAAAATGATCCCACAGGAGCTTTAAAAAAATCCCCGCAGACTATAATGGACCAGAATTTTTCAGTAAACCTGGAAATAAGCTGAATATTGATATTTACCAGTATGGGTATTCGGCTTATTCTGGGTTTACTGAAACTTACAGTTCTTCCATAATCTGACATCATAAAATATTATCATGTATGAAACAATCTGTACTTTTCATAGCCTGAAGTGAGAGTTTTTCTTTGTATTTGAAAACCATCACAGTAGTAAGAAAACCTTGCCTTCCATGTATGCGCTGTCATAGAAGTATGCCTGGAAATGGATAGCACAGATGTTATGAGGTGTTTGTAGTCTAGTTTACTGTATGGTTCTTTACATTTTATTGTTTTACCATTGCAGGATAATTTATTTTGAGCAGAATCATCTGAACCAATGTTTTTCTAGGAAGCTCCTGCAAAAAATGTTTGATTTAAATAACCTTGTTTTGATTTTGATTCTCCCTTGTTCAAATAGACCTTAACAGTCTTCATTTTTATAGCATTCTTTGTTTCCTTTTACAAGTTTACTTTGGAAAATGTATGTGGATTTCAATATCATCTGTGTACCAATAAATCAGTATCATATATTATAAGTATATGGTATATACAAACTGCGTAAAATCAGTCAGCAACTCAAGAAATAAAAATGGGCAGACCAAAACCATTCATACCAATAACGTACCGGGTGGGGGGGAGAGAAGAGATAACTTGCCATAGTTCATCCTTCACATAGACCTGCAGAAATCAACATACTGTTACATTTAGGAAACAATTTATCTGTATCCAGACCTTCAAAGTCCCATTGAGGTGCTTGCTAGTTAGGATGCTTTGGTTTTTGTTCATAGTGTGACACTAAAGCTGACTGTTCTCTTTTAGGTGACTTTTTAAAAAAGTAGCTATAGAGATATTGATACTAGTTTATATAAGGCTAGTCTACATATTTAACAGAAGGGGGTAGTAGAATTCTGGAGGGATAATATTTTTAATGCTTCATCATGTAAAGGCTCGTTGCAATTTTTAAAAAATAGCACATCAAGATTCTACTTGAAGGACATGATTAATTATAAGGAATTTGGAAAAATGTAAGTCCTCGCTGTCTGAAGTCATACACTCAAGTTCATTGGAAGTCCATCCTTGTGATCTGAGATTTTTCCCTCAAGAAGAAAATCTTTCCCATCAAACATATCCATCCACTTGTCACGACAACCTGTTTCATTAGGGAAGAACCTTCATGCTCAATTTTCAGGATAATAAATTGGGGTTCTGACTAAAGGTTCCAAATTCCACAGGGACTGGAATTTCCGTGGAACACTTCTCATGGCCTTTTTACAAATTATTGGCTGTTACAGATTGGGGACAGGTACTATCTGATGGCCAGGATCCAATGCATCCAGTAAATGTTGATGCATCCAGGGAGAGTGGGAAATCATCAATGGGACAACAGCCCCCATGATCAATGTACTAGAAAAAACAGACGTCTCATCAGTGGGGGAACAATGGGTCCACTCATAAAAACCAATGGGGGAATAGTGTGTCCACCCATTAACATCTAGGGAATGGGTGAGCTGATATTTAACAAAATGGGATTGCAAGGGTGAGGGGAGCTAACCCCTGTTCTCTCTTCAAATTAATTCCCACCATCTTTCCTCTGCCCAGCTCACACCTGGAGCTGGGGTGCAAGAAAATTTACAGAGCATGATATAGTAAGTTGGAGAGGGACCAAAATTTAATTCCACATCTACACATCTAAAAGAATGACCCTTCACCTCACAATTTTCTATAAATGTTCACTGTGCTTGGCCTACTTTGCAGGCTTGTTGTAGGAAAGCATTGTCCATCTCTCAGGGCTAGTAAGCCTCTAGGAACAGGCTGTAAGCTGACATCCAACTAAGAACAATCAACCCAATGGGTATACATAAGAGCTATGCCATTGTAAGATTGAAGGAAGGATAAATCCCACATCTATCAGAAAAGGGGGGGATAGCTGGTCACCTTCTCCTGTAAAACAGGAAGAAATTAATGGTAATCTCAAGGGGTGGGGTGGCACAGGTTTAAATTTTCTGGAAACAAAAGGGAAGCTGTCTTTTCCCAGGCTCACTTGCTTTGCTGTTGTCTCAGGACTCAAATGAGCTGGCATGAAGGACTCCTTTGGACTTTATTTTCAGCATGTATAGCCACATAACGAGAAAAATACCAAACTGTGAACTCAAGGTAATGGAACTTCTCTGAAGGTTTGTACCCAAGGAATTAAGTGTCTGTTCCTTTAATTACATCAGTTAGGAACAAGTCTACTCAGGGCGATATGGATTACAATTTGCGACCCCCCCCCCATCTTTTGCTCAGTCCTGCTTCCTATTAGAAATGTGGAGTATGTGTATGATTCCTTTATTAAATTTTTACATGTTTAATTCTAGAAGTATGATTTTTGTTCCCTACCAATACATGTTACCAAAGGCAAAGTAAGGGTGTGACGAGGCATCTGCTCATTTCCACTGAAGCTCAGCTGAATGAGGTGGTGAACACAGTAAAGAGGTGAAGCCATCATGACGCTCTGGGGATGTAGAGGGCTGGAGTCCCACCCCTGCAGTTGACCAATTGAGCGTGGGTGGTGGTGATGACTGAAGAAAAGGTTGATCTGGGAGAAGAAAGAAGTAGGTGAATCACCAAGTGGTAACTTGAGTGGCTTGGAAGCTTTCAGACTCCCAACCAGGAAGATGCCCAGTGCCTTGCAAGGG